>NC_089873.1:114855000-115455000 GCF_040182565.1 Anser cygnoides | reverse complement strand
AAGGGACATCTACTTGGGGTTACAGTCCATTAAAGTTATATCTTGGAGACAATTCACTCTGTTTATATTTTGGGAAGAAAAAGCTCCTTGTATAAAAAGTCAACATCTGCATACTCATGTCCTATGAGTCCCTGTCTCCTGACCTCAACAGGAGCTTAGGCACAGCTCCCACACCCATTATTAATAGAAGCTGATACCCAGTACTTTTCCCTTCATCTGGAATTGTCAGCTCTGAATAAAGCTAGTGAACATCTAAAATGTTTGCATTTCAAAGACAGCTGTGGTGTAATAGGCAGGTAACTGTTAGCTCTGCTTACCCACAGGGCTGAGAATGAGTCACTAAAGAGGCTTGTATAGTTTCTGGGATCATAAGGGTCAGAGTAGCCATAACAACTTCTCAGAAACAGCTAACTGGGTTTTAAACGTCTGTGAAGGGTTGACATTTTTAATTCAACCCAAACTCTTGCTCTGTAATCAGTAGATGAGATGCAGCCTCCATGAGGCATGCTTTTGGGCATCAGTCCCTGTTAAGGGAAACTCCACCAAATCTGAGAGTTTGACCAAGACTGACCAAGCCATCTCATCTGCCAAAACAGGCTGTTACTGCAGATACAAGTGCATGAAACAAGAAAACAAAGCAGACTAAAAATCTGATTTCACAAACAAGTGACAAAGACAAGCAGGTTTGAGTGGGAGTCCCTCACACACCGAAGGGAAAAAAAAACAAACAAACAAACAAACAAACAAACAGTATTTCAGTCAATTCATTTAGTTGTCAGGCCCAATATCATGTCATTCATTCAAGCTCCCATTGGAAATTCATATATCTCTAAATAAGCTTTTTTTTTTTCCAGTATATCTGTTCTGTGTGATGGCCATTTTCACACATTTTGTCAGAAAGCCCCAACACACTTGCAAATTATAGTACAGAGCATAAAATGAGAGAATTTCTTTCTGCATTATCACAGTGAATGAATAAGTTCCATTACTCCAACCAAATACACATGCACACACAGAGAAATAAATATAAGTTTCATCCTTCAAAGCTGATACAATCCAGAGACTACAGGAAACAAAAAACAAAAAATAATAATAATAATAGGGGCACTGGCTATTTAGAAGCAAATATATATCCCTAAATACAGTAGAAATATATAAAGGAGTAATGTCCTTCCCTCACATTGCCACTTGCACTCAAGTGTATTTTTTTTATATATATATATATATATATTTGTTTTTTATTTTGTCTGTTCCCCCAGGAGAAGCCCAAAAGAGAAACAGAGATGGCCAAATTGACAGAGTCAATGAGTGAGTACAACAAATAGGAAGTTCAACTACTTTCTTTTTCCATCTGTTCCACTGCCTCACATAACACCACAAAAACAGAAAACAGTGCTTGCATTCAGGGATCTCATTCCAACCCTGTCTTCACTCCTAATTTCATCATAAATCATTCCACTCCTGCCAAAGAAAAAGAATCCCTACAGGAAGGACTGCTATTTTCTTTGTCCACTGTTTAAATCGCCTGTATTTGAATGTAAGTCCAGCAGAACTGCTACTACTTAACTTCATGAGCCTGGATTTTGCTTCAAGAGAATGTATCTACTTGTATATGTAATGAGTGCCTAATTTATTTGATTCAGGTTAGAGTGTAAATTTCTTCATTAACTTACAAAAGGTCCCACTAAATCCAGTGCAATTATTCAGGATTGTGCCAGATTTATCCAACAGGAAATATGCCCAGAGATATTTGAGGAAAACTTTCCATTGATTTCACTGGTTTCTAAGACACATGTATCGTCTTGAATATGCAACCCAGAAGTCATTTGTGCTTCCTCTTTAATACCAGATCCAGATAATGGATTAATGCTTATAACCACTTGTATCTGAGAGACTCAGACAGGATAATCTATTCCAGAATAAGATTTGGAGAGAATTTAGGAAGAAATCCTGGCAAACAACCATCTCTTTCCCAAAACAAATCTAGCTCCACAGCCTATGCAAGCTTAAATAAATTGACTTGAAAGAGAGAAATCTTTTACTCTGTTTAACCAGAACCCATAGAAAGACAGAAACACAGACATACATAAGACTCATTTACATGAGGAAGTTGTTTCCAGTTGTTGTTGTTGTTGTTGTTGTTGTTTGTTCCGAGAACTGTTCTTAGGGGAGCACTCTCACGCCTTTTTGCTATCCTGTTTGCTCTGCTTCCTTTTGAAAATGTTGACTGTATTTCTTTATATATGTTATTGCAAGGTAGAGTAACTACTGTTAGCTATAACTCAGAACTCAGAAATCAGTCTAAGAACTCCCCTCCCAATTGGGAGAGACTTACTAACCAGTAGCAAGCTGCAGGGAACAGTGTAAGATACATGGCAATCTACTGATGGGTAGTTAAACTCTTGTTCAAGCACTGGCTGGAGTTCTTTCCATTGAGCTGTGCATTGATATCTGAATGCTGCTGTTTCTATTTCTTGTCCCCCACTCTGCTTCTAGTAAGACCAGGCAAAATTCAGGTTTCTATGGGCAGTGAAGAAACAAACTGGCATGTGGGCAAAACAGGTCAAATAGTTCTTAAAAAAAGCAAAGGGTGTTTAGACCTCTGGTTTGGATTGCAGAGCCTTTTTCTTGAAACTGAGAAAATAAAGAAAGGCCTCCAGAAATAGTTTGCTCATGGCACCAGTATGGCAAAATGATTATTTGCCCTTCACCCAAAAGCCCTGCATCTTCTCTCTTTCCTCTGTTCAACTTTTTGCACAACTCCAAAAGTAATCCGTCACCTTCCCTCCACTTCTCTATTTTGTTCTCTCTACCAAAATGCTATGATGAAGTTACCAAGTACTGTTCTGTACCTTTACTTCTCCATACGGATTCTCTGAATGCTTTTCCAGTAATAAAATCTCAGTACCTCAGATTCATGTCATACTGTGCACTAAAAGGAACACTGGTGCAGTAGTTGTCCCAAGTCAGTTATCCTTACTAGCAGGGACAACAGCTTATATTTTGTCACGTTCTGTATGTTCATCTGGTGGTGGAGGGGGAAATCTGTCATATTATAGATAAGATTAGTAACAACAATAAAAAAATGTTTAAATACCTTCTGTCCTTTTTCTATAGGACCTATATGATGATGGAGAGATATGAGGCATCATGACAGAGCCCTGCACTTGTGTGTGTTGATGGAGCAGTCTGCCTTGAGGGTTAAAATAAGAAAAGAAAAGAGAGAGAGAGAGAGAGAGAGAAATAATTCTGATATAAAAGTTAAAGTGTAAACTAGAAAAAAATGCTGTGCTGATAGTCACTAAGAGCTGATATATAAGCAGAAATGTGTAGCACATAAGAGCAGTCTTTGCCCCAAGTTATTATTTTACAACACTTGCACAAAATTAATAGAAAGCCACCATAATTGCATTGAGCCCCAGGGAGCTGTCCAAGAATTGCTTTACAATGCCTTAAAATCCATATGCATTCTGAAACTTCTTTATAGCCTGAGTTGGGCAATTTACCTCATATAATCTTAGAATACTTGAAAGCTGAGGTACAAATGAAACCAGAAACCAGAATGTTTTCCTTATGCTTTTCTTTTTCTTCTGTTTTTCTCCTGCTTCCCATGCACTGTTGGTCATCTTTAAACCAAATGATGGTACTATCTTTGTTGGGACTACCTAAAGCGCAGCAAGCAACATAGTAGAGTAAATACTAAGGAGCATAGGAAGGTAGCAGAAGTTTGGTCTGCTGTATTTAGAATTATAGAATCACAAAATGGTTCGGGTTGGAAGGGAAAGACCACCTAATTCCTACCCCCCTGCCATGGGCAGGGACACTTCCCACCACACCAGGTTGCCCAAAGCCCCATCCAGCCTGGTCTTGAACACCTCCAGGGATGGGGCATCCACAGCTTCTCTGGGCAGCCTGTGCCAGTGCCTCACCACTCTCATAGTAAATAATTTCTTCCTTATATCTAATATAAATCTACCCTCTTCAGTTTAAAGCCATTACCACTTGTTTTATCACTACACTCCCTGGTAGAGTTCTTTTCCAGCTTTCTTGTAGGCTTCCTATAGGTACTAGAAGACCACTATAAAGTTTCCCCACAGCCTTATGTTCTCCAGGCTGAAAAACCCCAACTCCCTCAGCCTGCCTTCATAGGAGAGATGCTCCAGCCCTCTGAACATCCTCATGGCTCTCCTCTGGAACCACTGTAACAGGTCCATGTCCTTCTGGTGCTGGAGGCCCCAGAGCTGAACACAGTGCTCCAGGTGGGGTCTCACAAGAGCAGAGTAGAGAAGAATCCCATCCTTTGACCTGCTTGCCACACTGCTTTTAATGCAGCCCAGGGTACAGTTGGCTTTCTGGATTGCAAGCATGCACTTGCCAGCTCATCTGGATTGCAGACATTTACTGCCAGCTCATGTTGAGCTTCTCATCAACAAACACCGTCAGGGTTGCTCTCAATCCATCCTCCACCTAGCCCATGTTTGTGTTTGGGATTGCCCCAACCCAGATGCAGGACCTTGCATTTGGCCTTGTTGAACTCCATGAGGTTCACATGGGCCCACCTCTCAAGTTTGTCAAGGTCCCTCTGGATGGCATCCCTTCCCTCCAGCATGCCAACTGCACCATACAACTTGGTGTCATCAGCAAACTTGCTGAGGATGCACTTGACCCTCTGTGTCACCAACAAAGTTAAACAGCTAACGTTAAACATTTGGCCAATATGAAAAATTAGATACTTTAGAGAAACATCCTGTACTGAACTATTCAGTCTTCAGGAATGATCACCATTTTGAATAAGAGTATTTATAAGACCCTTAGTGAGCAGCCAAATATCGTGATACCTTGGCTGTAGCTTAGAAAATTCCTTTTAGGTCACAGTGTTAAAATACTGGAAAAAATCTCCTCACCAGTTTCTCCTCCAGCTATCCATCTAGTCAGGGTGTGCAGCATGTTCCTGAGCTGCCTCAAGTGAAAGAAACCTGTCTACATCACAGCCCCTAATAAGCATCTGTGAGATGTCTGCCTTATGTCAGGGGCTACCTGGATTCTCCTTTTGCAACATGATGGCTCTTGGACTTGGATAGCAGCTGCAAAGCTCTCCTCAGGCTCCTGATATTTCTAAAAGCCCTGCCAGTGCTGTGTTCTTTCCTGAGGATCACGTGAGCTTGTCCCTTGTCTTTCATCCAGACCTATCTCTGAGGCTAACTGGTTTACAGTCAAGTTTGGAAAAACTTTTCTCCCTAAGGTAACATGCAGGTCCAAGGTCTCAACTATGAATTATGCAGAAGCATGGATATAGAGCGTCATATGATGACTGCAGAATAATCAATGTGTGACATGAGCAGTGTGAACTTGTTTTGGGTTACAATCAGAAATGGGCATAGCTGGCTGTCTTAAACCAGTTAAACAGAGAAGTGACATCCAATTAAGATGCCCTCAGGCAGTGGAGGTATGTCAGAAAACAGTCATGCTTGTTCTGGTTCCCAGTTAAGCCACATCATGCTCCTGTGTTAGACCAGTCAGAAGCAGAAGAGTTGGTCAAAAGAAGGATGTTTCTTCATTTGTTAAAAAGATATATATCCCAAATGTCTGTAATTATACTTTCAATGTTAGTGAAACAATGAAGATTGAGACCTTAGATGACTCTGAATAGAACCTTCTAAATTATGTTTGCCATTAATTTTACTCAGAAAGTAAAAAATAACATGTTTCAAGTTAATTTGAAATACTTTTCAGGAGCTCACAAACCCTAGGAAAGGTCTGTTTTGTGATAGAGTGCTTTTCACTAAAGTTCTCTTTTTATCTCCAACATCTGAATCTGGTGTCCCTAGTGCTCTCTCACACTTGTAGAGAGGCTTTATGAAGAGAAAAAATATTTCTGCTTTGAATTACTTTAAAGTGCCAGCATTTTCAGATTTACATTTACTAGGCTAGTGTCTGGATTTTTTTTAGCAATTCTAATTATTTCAAGTTACTGTTTTAAAACATGTAAGAAAAGAGTTTGGTACATTACAGTAAATACATATCCAATATACTATATATTGGTATAGAATATTGTGAACTTTCTACTTCAAATGTTTTTCCCCTATACTGCCCTCATTTTCTTTATGTTTTTGTTAGGAAACATGACCCTCTTTACCATTACATCACAAGTTGGTGGTACATGTGTAAATGCTATCTGGTGTGAACACAACACCAGCTGTACACACACAAAATTAGGAATTTGAAGAAATGATCCTAAAAGCTGCATTTCTGTCTCAAAGGTCTAGAAGACTGATTCTTTCACCTCATAAAACAAATAAAAGTACAAATATCCAGTCCAACATTTTCCACTGATATTACATGTGATTATTTAATTAGAAAGAGCAGATTTTTACTCAGCAAAATTCAAGTGCAAAAACTCCAGAGTGTTCAGAAAACTCATACATAAAGGGACTTACATGCTCGAGAAAGTTACAGTCATTTATTTTCAAGATACTCAGTTATAATTTCATGGTTAACCTTTTTATAAGAACATGCCAATAGTAGAATAGTAGGTTGTTTTTTTTTCCAAAATATGTGTTTTCGTCATCTCTTACATTTTCAGTAACACAAGAGCTCTGCTATGATAGATATTTCTATAAAAACAGTTTCATAGCAAATATTAAGCCATAGAGCTACTTGTTTTATTAAATGGAATAACTAATTACTGTTGACTTGAATGTGTATATATGGATTGATATAGTTTCTTTCAAAATTGATTACTTAAGACTTTGTTCAAATTTAAACTACAACTAACCAGAATGTGTATTTTGTTATTATTATTATTGTTATTATTTCATCAACAATTAACTAATGCATATAATGAAATGAACAGAGAGAACTGTGCTATTATAATTAAACAAAAATACAGTCTATTCCACATAGTAAAGGTCATGTTTGGAGAGTAGAATGAGATTCTAAAACAGAACTTCATTATGCAAGACAGCAGAAAGTTCTTTTTTTTTCAGTGCTGCATTAGAAAGGGTTTAGAAGAACTATGAAATAATAACTGCCCTAAGACACAATGTATATATAGAAACTTGTCTTAATCAGGAAGATGATTGACAGTATTTCTAGTACTGATTATAAAACAATGTGAAGAGTTTTTGCTCTTCATTCGATTAGGTTCCAGGTGTATTTTCTTTAATTTCTCTCTGCAAGTGTGAGGGACAGAAAAGTTATTTTTTTTCTAAATGACAATGAAGATTGTCATATAATCCTATGATTCCAGAAGCTTAGTACTACTTTATTAAGCTAAAATTTGCGTGAAAATTAAACTCAAATTATCAGGGATGAGAAAACTAAGAGCTGAATTATAAATGAAGCAATAATTTCTGTTTGTTTTTGTATTTCTTTTTCCAGAAAGAAGCTGTGAGTGTAGATAGGCTATGTTGTAGTGCATATTACTGAAGTACAGTATTTCCTGCTACCTACAACGTTAACAAAAAAAAATATTCTATTCAGACTGCATTTTGCATGGTAGGTGTGTGTGTCAGTCCTACCATTAGTTTTTATTTACTCAGGCTTAATCATTTCTAAGACAGAGGCTGTAGTTTGTCTGATAATATGTAAGAATTTTCAGTGCCTTTGCTTTGCATTGCTATGGTCCATATCATAGTGGAGCTAGGTTATTACAGTCATATGCTTCCTAAAGTAAACACTCACCTTCTACACTAAAATTAAGTGGTCTAGGCACAAAGACATTTGGAAAAAAAAAAATCTTCCCACAACACCACTCTCTACAGAACTCAAACAGTCATATCACTACAACATCTGAACAGCACTGTGAATCTGGATGAGATTAGGTATGAGGGGGAATTAGGGAGAAGAGACTCTTCAAAGGGGACACAGATGTTGTTGGACATGACTGGACTTTAAGCATGTGTGGAAATTTAATATCAAATGCAAAAGTCACTTCAGGTTTTAAGTACCAGTTTTTGAGGACCTCTTTTTGGGAATGAGCTGCCAAAATGTCAGTTAGGTGGCTAAAGTCTATGTTGAGATGACATTACCTCATTCATATACTCTTATAATGAGCTATGTTGGTTATGGTCACATACAGACCAGTCAGCATTGCACAAGCACTGACAGCTCTATATCTCCAGCTGTTTTGTGCTTGGTTTCACAATTTGAATGCTCTCCTAATGCAGAACTTTTCTGTATTTATTTAACATGTGCTTAAATCTTCCAAAGGTGCTATTTATCAACAGATTTTGTTTAGAGAAGTGAGCAGTATGCAGTGCTGAAAGAAAAGCCCACACTGTACATGTAAAAAAGCAGGAAGTTCATATTCACATAGGATAAGGAAGACACTAAAAATGTCTGAGACACCAATCAATTGTCTTCACGGTGAGCAGTCAAGATGAATGAAATGGTGAAAAACAGGATCAATGTTTCTGAAAGCTGTAGAAAACTATCTAACTTAGATGTGACTTATTGAGCTATCAAGCAGATAAGAGACCGTAATGGATTTTAGTTCTAGGAAATAAACATAACATGATCAATAGCAAAGAACTGTTCAACAAAGGACAATAGCAAAGAATGGGTCAACTGTTAACAGAAAAACAATCCAGGGGAAAAAAAAAATGTATCTGAGATATACAAGAACAGCTGTTTAAAAGGTAGCACCACAAACATATTGGATTCTTAAACTCTTAGACTTTGAACATGAGTTGCAAAGGTCTCCAGAATCAATGTCTGGAAACCTCATAGAACATGGTATGATAAACTATTTGATTTGAAAGAAAAATATCCCGCTGTACTGCAAAAAGAGAGCAGTTGCAGTGTTCAATATATTCAATATAAACAATGAGTGAAAGGTCTTATCATGGTATTTTTGACAGATGTCTTTTAAAAGCCTACAATCGGGTATTAAGCTAATCCCTAAAACCAGACTATATAGTCCCTGCATTTTTCACCTGCCTCCATTGCTCTTTATACATTTGAGAGGGAGTATCAGGGACCATATTAACCATATTACAGACAAAACAATACCTACAAGTTAGTTCTCTCTTGTGTACAGAACACATCAAATCATTATTTCTGAGCCAGTGCCTGTACTCATACCTCAGGCTCCTCCAACTTTATTTACCACTATTTCTTTTGCCATAAAATATCTTGAACTACATCCAGGAGAAAACCAAAAAGACTCCAGTGAGAGTCATTCACAGCAATAAATGAGCTGTTAAAAAGAAAAAGAAAAAAAAAAAAGTAGAAAAACAAAGAGAAAAAAAAGGAAGAGACCTGTAAATCTGTCCTCCTTCCAGTCAGTGCAGCCCTGTTTCCTTCCAGATGCAGGGATTGTGGTGACTGTGCAAAGTGGCTCTTCCACAGTCCAACATAGTCTGTTACAAAATCCATTGTTTCCCCCTTTGCCATCCCAGTCAGATACATTGTACAGACATATCTCTCTGACAGAAAGGGAGGGCACAGTTTTGTGCACCTCTCTGTTAGAAATATGTACTGCATGAAACTGACGTATAATTAGAGATTGCTCCTTTTTCCTACTACTAATCCTTTCTGTAAATAATTCCCCTACTTCCCCTCCTCAAATATTTGCCAGCTTACAAAAAAAAACATACTCTAACCCCCTTTATTTAAACTGTAGGGTTAGGTTTTATAATCTCAATTCAACATTCAGTGCCTCCAGCCTTTGTCATTCTTTACTAAGCACCTTCCACTTTGTCATGATTGTAAGCACACTTCTTAATCCATATACCTACAAGCAAAATAAGGAAAAGCAGTGAGGCTTGCTGAAAAGAAAAAATTACTGGTAGCAGCAAAAGAAGACATGCAGCTCTTACCTAATTGGCAATTAAAAAGAAATGCTTAAGAAATGTGGTGTTTCTTTAACTCTCAACACAGAAGTAGCAGCAACAAAGTTCCTTTGAGAAGCGTAGCTCTTGCATTTGTATATCCCTTTTCATGTGGAAGTCATCCACTGGATGTTGGAGTCAGAGCCCAGATATGACTTTCTGATCTTAGTTTGCCTTAATGTCTTACAACTTCATTGAAAATAAATAAATAAATAAATAAATGTTGAACTAAGTGAACTTATCAGAATCAGTATTTATACGAAATAAAATTCCTTGTTTCCTCAGGACAGACACAGCTCAACAGATGGAAGTGTACCATAGATAAGCGCACTTCTATTTACCCTACTTGACAGCACCAGCTTGTGGAAAGGGGAGCTGGTGAAAAGACAAGTTTCAGAAAATCTTAATGCCATCACATTTAGCAACACATCTGAGGAAATACTTTCCACAGAGCATGTAGTTTATGGAACAGTTTGTCACAAAGTACTATAGAGTAGGCAAAGAGTTTAAAGGAATCCTGGCTGGCATGGAAAACAAACATTCAGTTTAGTAATTCAGATATTAAAATATAAGGAGTTAGAAGGTGATAATCCACTAGGAGGAAATATAGAAGGAAGTGATATACTAACCTATGAAAACTAGGTAAAAGTTATTCTGTGAATGGTTTATTCCACATCAGTCTGCTTGATATACTGCTTTATATCTCCCTCTTCACCACTTATTACCATCACCATTACTGGCCCTACAAGAGGACTATCATTAAGTAATTATAAGATAACTTTCCCCATCTTCTTATAACTTTAAGGCCAAGTACCCTTTTAATCCAGCATCAGTATGGGCCACCTGTGGCTACCTAAGCAGTTGTAAAAGCTTTAAGTACAGCTTCAAAACTATTTCATTTTTGTCCCAAGACCCTAGAGATCCTACCAAATAACCAAAGAGGGCCAAGGTACCAGCTTGTAAAGAGGCAGAAAACCAATGACACTTCTGAAGCTGTAAGAGTTGCGGGCCACCATCACAACAGTTTTCACTGACACCTGTCCTTCCCTATCTGGGTCCTTCCTCACCTTGTTATGGGGACTGAGAGCAGTGTGGCCAAAGAGACTAGAGACAAACCTCACAATACTGTTGGCTTGTAAAACATAGGCATTTGTCCTGACATCCATCAAGTCAGTCATGTTTTAGTTGTATGTAAGTGACTGAGTTCAGCCATTTGATGAAATTTAATTGGTTATTTTATTTCAGAGGTCAGATTTTATGCTCCTGTCCAACTCCAAATCTGTGTCTATAAATCTTCATGCAGCTCACACTTTATGCACAGAACAATAGAAGGCTCTGTTCTACTACAATTGATTGTGAATGGCATACAGAGATGATTATGCTTCCAAATCATGATACTTTAAATTACCGCTTCAGTTCATTCACAAGAAACAGAATGATTGTCATCATCTGATATATTTATCTTTGTCAAGCTGAGCCTACTATCTCTATATTGCAGGTTTCTTCTGTTGCTCCTAGGAACTTATGCAATGGAGTCACGTCACATGTCATGAAGGGTTCGCTAATCTAGCTGTAAATCAAAAAGACAACAAATAGCACAATTACTTGTCCTTAAAAGTGGTACATTTTTGTTGAGTTTAGAAAACCTATATTTTCACTTGACAGGTTTGGGAGGCAGTTTAAATATCTCATTCTGCTCCATTTTCTCATATTGTTTGAATACTTATTTTAATGATAGGCAAAGAATAATATCCTCCAAAACCTACTGAAACATAGAATACATATTGGAGTACATTTTCTTCCTTTTTTTTTTTTTTTTTTTTAATAAGGCAGAAAAGATCTACAGACCTCCTGCTAAGTCAGTTTGTTTCCTATGGCATATTGCTCTTGCATGCATTTGAGCGTCTTTTTGGTGATAACATTATTATTAAGGGGAGTATTACTATTTAAGGCGCATGTAGATCATGCTGTTGTACTAATTTGTGGGTGAATGTTGCATATTTTTAGTATCCATTCAATCACATGTGCTGTAATGTTTAAAAATGAATTCATGAAAAGCATGACACAAAACCCATTAAAGCGAAGAAAAAAAACTCCTACTGTTTCTCCTACCTCCCTAATATTATAAGGTGCTCATGATATTAACATGAAAAGGAAGGAAAGAGACTTACGAACTCATTTAAATGATTTCTTTACACAAGCAACTCTGAACAAGTAGAACTCTGCATGACCCTCTGTATGACCCCCCCCAACCGCCTACCAGGGAGAGCAGTCCACACAATGGAAAGACTGACAATGTCAAGGTCATGAGCCTGTGATCAGTTTTGAAAACCCAGTGTTATCTTGGTTCATTCAGTGCCCTTGCAAAAGATTTTTTGGATTTTGTCATGCACTTGATTGACATTCACAAAACTTCCCAAGGCTGCTGACAACAACAAAAATAAATAAATAAATAAATTTTAAAAAGCTTGCAGGTATAACGAAAACATTATAAACAACCACATTTCAAAGTAGCTTAAAATGGTGCAATTTTAAAGTAAATTTCTTTAAATCAGAACAGTTTGCCTTTTCTTCTGTTGTAGATCTGAAACAACCATGTAAAAAAATGTTGGACAGGTAGACTGGTAGCAGAGCCTGAGTCAGGCTGTTGGCACACTTCTGTTTGCTGTTCAGAAACACCTGTTGACCTTTGAGTAGACATCTATGAAGAACAATCAGGGTTCAATAGCTGAGTCCACTCCTCTGAGATGCAGAAACATGAGGAAAAGGAGGCGGTGGGCTACATAGCCAAGTTCACAGCCTGAACGTTTAACTACAAAGGATGAACCTTTTAGCCAAGAGGAGTCTGACTTGAAGAAATATTGTTGGGAGTGCAGGGCAGGTAACCGTGGGCATTAGGTTTCATTCTGTGCAAGTGATTTCATAAAAGGTGGTGTGTCAAACAATTTACACATGGGCCATTTGCAATTGGTATTAGTTCCTTCCCCAGACACCCCACTGTTTAGAACTGGTTTGTTGACTCTCTCTGCCTCACTAGGAGAGTCCAGTTCTCCATGAAACATTTGATTCCTTCTACATTTTGGATTTGACAACTGTAAGAAAATCCTTCTCTTCTCCTTCCCTTCCTCCCTCCCTCCTTCCCACTTCCACTTCCCAATCTTTGACAGAAGAACTTGCAGATCTACTTCTTCCCACACAATAGGAGAAGACCTGGAAATACTTCTTAAATGCAGTTGAAATTGGTCAATAGATTAAATATTTTAAAGTCTTAACATCGAGGAATAAACAGAATCAATAACAGTATATGTCTTAGAGAACTAGTTTAAAAATCCAAGATATATTAAACTTGAGAAAGGCCTTTCCAGTAGTCCTCGCAATTGTTGTTGATTAATGAAGTTACCCTTTTTCCATGGCATTAAATAAACAGTCATAGTGAAAGAATTTAATAATTTAAAAATAAGATAAGGCCATAAACCAAGAGAATTATACAAAATTTATATTGTACAGAGAAAATATTGTACACAGAAAATAAGTGTTGAGAATATGTATTTTTAAGTTCAGTAGTGCCATTAGGTGATGAGTCTTAATTTTAAGAAACTCTTTTCAAACATTCTTTGGAACAGAAGAGAGGTATACCACTGTGACAAAAACAATGTTTTGCTTTTAAAAAAATAAAACACTCTGAGATGGGGGCTGGGGGGAATCTCATCTTTATCAAGAGATTATAATTTCAAATTAAGTCTGCATTGTGTGTTACTATAGAAACTCCCATTTTGTGACATGTTTATGGGAAAAAAAAAAGTCAAAAATTGCATCTTAATGAATGTGGATCACACATAAGCTTCCTCAATATAGCAAAATAAAAAAGAAGTTTCTACCAGAAAATGAATAACTACCCAAAATAAGGTGAGCTAATTAAGGTCATGGGGAAAGGACATTAAATCCTGAAGTGACATGTGTCATGTTCATTTTTCAACACTTGTCTCCGCCTCACAGATTATGTATTAGATACTGCGGGAGTCTGATGGATTGAGAGGCTTGTTGCCATGGCAATATTTGCTGCTTTGCTGGTATTCCCTACAGAAAGTAAAGGATTTTTTTTTCTACTCAGTTAGACAAATTGGCTATATATAGCAAGAGATGTTGGAGAACTGAAACAGCAGAATCTGGTGGGGGCAGGCTGGGGGAAGGACTGACATTTATAAGTTTAAGGAATCACAATAGATTATATATCTGTGAGGAGTGAGGGAGGTTGCTGAAAGAAGGAAAGAGAAAAGGAAGAGAGATGGGAGAGAGGGAAGGAGAAAAGGGGAGAAGGAGGGGAAAATGCTTATACATTCATAATATATCTTACTTTTAAGGGCAGGGAAACCAGCAAAGGAGAATAGGTACTTTTGCCTAAGAGGAAGCTGCAACTGCTGTTTTACTATGCTTGAGATGGTTTATAGCTTCAGGGAGAGTTAAAAGGTAAAAAGCCTCTCAAATGGGCAAAGAAACAATGGAATTGCTTACCACTGAAATTGTCAGTATAAATCACAATTTGAGCTCCATATATAAGCCTCCTTCTTCTGTTCTTTTTTTCTTTTTTTTTTTTTTAATCTTTGCTTACAGCATTTTTAAAGCAAGGTGTTGATACAATTTCCACCCTCCACTTGGCACAGTGAAAGCAAATGTGCTTCAGTCAGATGTTAGGGAGTACTGTCTCTTATGTATGGTTCTGTCTGTTGCTTAGAGGTGTAGGAAGAGTGTGACAATGTGGCTTCATTTTAATATTAGCCCATCTCAGCCAAGTATCTACAGATTACTGCAGAAAAGGGGGGAAAAAATAGGAAGAAAAAAAGGCTGGTTTATTTCTTCCTCTTTTCCACTCTTATCCCTTTTATACACAGAAGTGCACCAAGTAATCTACAGTATTTGCCTTGAGGCTTAGAAAAAACACAATTCCAGTAAGACTGATCGGGCAGCTTTAACTGTCCTTATTGCTAATTCACTTGCTGTACCCCTATCCACTGTTTCTTCCCTTTCATGGCAGACATCCATTACAGTTTTTAATTTTTAGAGTATCAGATGCATATAGTGACCTGTAGAAAAGAAGATCTATGGCAGATCATTAATACAGTCCTTGCCCTGGAGAGTTCACATGTACTAGAAAGAAGACCAAAATGAAGAATATGTATTTCAGTGACCACTACTGATGGGTAGTTTCATGACTATGGTGCATCCTGAGGAAACTCACTTTTAAGGGATGCAAGGTGAAGAGACAGAGAGAAGAGCAGGCCTATAACAGGGATCTGATTTCTTGTGCATTCTGAAAGGCATAAGAAGCTTTAATTTAATAATAGAAAGGAAAAGTGCTAGCAGAGACATAAAAAACTGGGAACATGCTTGCAACAGTGAACAGTGGAGGGGGATGTGAGAGTATATGTTTGCAGAGGGGAGGAAGGGGAAATCTGAGCAGCAGATTTACAGTGTGTATCAGTATGTATCTTATACAGAATATATATTACAGCAGCTTTAGTAATATGGTTAGATGGAAAAGATGTAGAGGATCATAATAGAAACACTTAACACATAGTGAGGAAAAGCAGGGGGAGTTAAAGGTGGTACTGAAATGATGAAATGCTATGGAAACAAAAGGAACAGAGCCCTCTGTTCACTCCAAAGACTAGAACTGGGAATGAAGACAAAAGAGGGTTTCTGAAAGGGAGGAGCAGAGCACAAAATCCTTTCTTAGACATCCTAAGGTTCAGCTGTCAGACCTTAGCAGAAACAAAATAGAAATCAGAGAATTTATTACAATTCAGTAGAAACAGAGAAAAGCTGGGAGAGGGAAGAGAAAAGAGAGAATCTTAATGTCTTATGTTCACCTGTATAACCTCACACAATTCACACATTCTTTGAGAGTACAGGTACTAGAAGACATGTCCTCACATAACTCACCATTCAAAACAACCACACAGAGGGGTAGAGGATGATGAATAAGCATCAGAAGTAGAGAGATTATTGGGATAGATGGAACAGGCTAATGGGATTGGGGCTGAGTGAGCAATGGGGAATAGCACGGATAGAGGCAAGTTTTCACTCCTATCACCAGCAAATATATTTAACACACACAATTATCAGAGGTTGCTGGGGGAAGGAGGAGTTGACTTGTTGTTGTTGTTGTTGTTGCAGTTGTTGGTTTCATTTGGTTTGGTTTTTTGTCTTTTCCTCTGTGGAATGATGTTTCTTTAAAAATAACCCCCATACTATAAATGCTATTATGTTAAAGAATAAAACATAGTAGAATCAGCAAAAACAAATGAGAGATGGTTTTAAAATAAATAAATTAAAAAAAAAAAATGGGGGGAGAAAATTAAAACTCAATGATGGCAGTGATCCAAAGAGAAAGAACAAGAGACCTGAGATTTAGAAAGAGAAGAGTACAGAAAATTCATTACAGATCTACGGAAGCATAGAAGGAATTGATGAACTCTGTTGCTAGAACAAACAAATGAAAGAGACTATTAGCAACCTGAACAGGAGCCATTTCAGAGTAGCACAAGTGAATACTTTATAGATATGGTAGAAAAAGACAGAAAGTTAGGGTTGTCAGAGGTGAGCTGTGTCTATTTAGAAATCCTTTGTCATAGTCAGCTTCTCTATGATTAACACTTAGAATGCCAGAAGTATTAACTACCATCATTAATTAACATCATATCATTAACTAACCAAATTAAATAACATCATATTAACTTCCTAATCTTCATTATGTTGCTGAGATTTACCACTGGGGGCAAAATTATGCCATATTGCCCCATTCCTGACACCTGTCTATGAAGCCAGTGGTACACTGCTCAAATAAATGCCAGCTGTACACCTGCGTATACATAAATTCTGATTTTCTTAGGCATGAACAGTGAGGATCTCAAGTGCATGGCTACAAGACAGCAGGTTACCCTGCCAAGATTTTCAATAGAAAATGGAAAAAAAAAAAAAAAAAAAAAAAAAAAGACCAGAACAAAGATCTGGATGGGATACGCAGCATCAGGCATTCCCAAGGTGGCAACGGAACAGATGTGGTACTTTAGCGTTTGTCTCCCACCAGCAGTGGGGAAGCTATTAGAGAAGCGTCTGTTATTGATTCACACTGCTTAGAATCCATTTATACTGGCTGGTTTTGGAGCCATTATAATTTACAGTCTGTCATGTAAATTGTTCTTTGTTTGTGAAATATTGATCTATTAGATATACATGCCATGCATGCACAGTGAACACATGGACTCAAAATCCTTGGGGATTTTGCTTTTTAAACAACAGATTATTGCCTACATTCACTAACTACTTCTATGAACAGCTCAGTAATTTCAGGTTTTAATGTCCTCTTCAACCCTCTTTCCACATAATCAGAAGTAATATTTGATGAACTAGGGATTAGAGACCTGAGGTTTTTTTCATTTAAAATGATGTTATTTTTATGTGCACAAAATATTTCTTAAATACCTTAATAGATATATACACACATATATGCACAGATTTGTGTTTATATGAATGTATAAGTGTCTTACACAAATTTTGATTAGATTGTTTAGTTCAGAGGAGATGGTGATGGAATGACTTCTTGGGTGGGAATTTGTTTTGGTTTAAAACCTTACATTGCCAGTAACATAAAAGAGAAACTGTTTACAGTTGGATCTGTAAATGACAGTGAAGTATGAGAATAGCAGGTAAAAAGCAATTTGGTCTATACATATTCTATACCCATCAGTCTGCAGTGAAAGACTTGAAGCAGCTGTGGTTTCAGAGTGTTTTCAAGCTAGGAATTGCCAGACCTATCACGCCCAGACAACCTTCAGCTCACAACACGTGCTCACGCATTTCCTCCTGGGCTGTCCTGTGGGGCTTTCAACACTGTATCAAAGTACTTTGCAGAAAATAAAGGAAGTTATTGCTGTCTTCACCTTGCAGGCAGAAATTGAGACTGGAGTTCAGAATTACCTGCCAAAGACCACTAGAGAAATCAGAGAGAAGGGCTACCACTAATGATGTCCCGGGTCCTAGTCCTGGCTTCCCAGTTGGCCTTCTGCCATAGAAGCTAAGCTTTAGCAGTGTCAGGTGCAAAAACTTGGTAACCAAGATTAAAAACAAAATCTCCAGGTCTCAACTGAGCACCCAGGAAATGAAGAGTGTGTGGTTTTAATAACAGCCAACCAGAATTTTAATTAAGTATTTCTGTAACCTTTCAAATAGGAGAACTAGATGAGAGCTGGGGACCAAGAACTAAATAGCCTTCTCATTACAATGTCATCCTTTTTACACCAGTGGATTTTATGAGTGAAAGAGAAATTAGATCTACAACCAGCCACCTTTTCCATAGTATATGCCTTACTCACCCACTAAATTCTATTCCTTCTGCAGATGGAGATTTCTCAAGGGAAAATCAAAAACAACATTTAGAGACTATATTATTGATTACGTATGTCCTAATTTTCCTAACATTGTGGCTTTAAAAAGATCTTTTAATACAGTTACTTTTGAATACCAGCTCTTCTTTTTAAAAGGGAGAGGAAACTGTCTACCATTGTACCATGACAGGATATACATGGGATGCATGCATACATCCCAGGAGCAGCAAGCTAAAATACAGATCCCATACTAGTGCAGCAGATTCCCTTGTATGGCACAGAAATAACTGCTTGAGTGGCAGAAGGCAGCTCTCATCTTACTTAAACTAAGCACTAGAGAAACAAAATCTACTAAAATAGCAACGTCTGTGTTAAACGTGTACTAGTGGCTTTGCTACGTGATCAGGTTAGTCAAGAGGAAAGAGGCACAGTTTGCTCTGAAACGCAGTGCCAATGGGTTTGATGGGTAAAGACGTTGCTAAAGCTGCGATCTGATTCTGCTGCCAGTTCTGACCCATCCCATGAATGAATAAGCCTAACTTTCATTAAGAAAGAAAGGAAGAAGGGAAGGAAGGAAGGAAGGGAAGGAAGGAAGGAAGGAAGGAAGGAAGGAAGGAAGGAAGGAAGGAAGGAAGGAAGGAAGGAAGGAAGGAAGGAAGGAAGGAAGGAAGGAAGGAAGGAAGGAAGGAAGGAAGGAAGGAAGGAAGGAAGGAAGGAAGGAAGGAAGGAAGCATCAAGCCACCTCAGCATGACAGATATCTGCACCTCGTTGTAGAGATGAAGGAGGCTGTCAGAGCCCTCTGCACTTGTGGTGGCAGGTGTTCAGTGCACTACAATCACATTCAAAGAAGATTCAGATTCTCTTCTTTCATATTTTTTGGTAAAACTTCTGGGCTACTTCCACCCATGGGTCTTAGAAAACTGAAGAAACTGGTCCTCATAAACTGAGCGAAATCTGTATGGCAGTTGCTTGTGGTTAAAATGCCTCTTTGGGATTTAACATCAAAGAAAAGTGAGCTGGCAGTATATTTGGCTTTGCACATCATGTGAAAGTCATCTAAGAGAATCACTGGGAATATGTTCTCACAGATACAGTGGAGAGATATTTTAATTTTTCATCTCTAACTGCCTACAAGACAGGTAGTAGGTCACTTATTCCTCACAGCAAGGTGAGCAACAGCAGTCACTACCACATATGAAAATAAGCATTAGCAAAACACCAAAATACTCAAGCATTAAAAAGCTACTTGATTTACCAAGCATTTCACGTTCACTCAAAAAAAAAAAAAAAAAAAAGCAGTAAAACAGTTTACTATTTAATTGAAACGAACAGACATAAATTCCCCCAAATCAGTTAAACCAGTTTCAAAAAGACATGAGGATCTGCTCTCTTCATGACTTCTCCTGAGGAGGGGTGTGGCAGAAAGCACTTGTCTTTAGAATACAAGGTTTCAGTGCTGCTAATTCTCACAATGTTCATGGTAAAATCCAACTATTCAAAAATTATGACCTTGTACCCTGTTTCCATCTAAAAATCCAACATATTACTATATTTTTATTTTGGATTTGAATTAAGGCAGCAGACTTCTTTATGTACTATGGAGAGAGCAATAAGAATTTCATCTAAAAATGATCTTGAAATATGGTCACACAATGGACCAAGAAAACAGTCCTTCAGGAAGCTGAGTTTCAATGTTTTTTGCCTATTTAACAAAAAATGATAGATCTGGAGTCACTCCAAGTGCACATACATATACAGGTTTTAAAATAGAAATTAAAAGAAATCAATTAGTTCTTCTATAATGTCAATTCATACAAAGCAAAATATGTATTTTGTTTTATTTTTCCCAAAATAATTGAAAGTACTAAAATGTATTGCTATCCTTTAGCACCATCTTGAGAATAAAGTGACAAAGATCATACAGTTTATTTTACTGCAGTAGTCATTTCTTCTATAGCAGCATAGAAAACTGATGGGGTAAATCCTTGTTCTCTCTTCCTGTAATCATTACTTCGCATTATTTTACATTCTCCCCTCTAAATACATCCCAAGAGCAGAGAGTTATGTCACTGAAGGTTATTATTTGCTACTAGTTTCATTATATAAGCAATACAGTTCAGAAAATGATAGAAAGCTCTGCAGCTACATTGACAACACCTTAATGAATTGTCATTTTAAGATATATTCTAACTAGCTTTGATGGAAGGCAGTACACAAAAGGTATGACCTGAGTTTTTAAAAGTGATAAATATTATGAAGACTATAAAAACATGACAAGCAGGAATTGCTTCTCTGTACCTCATGCAATTATTTATTCCAGCTTCATAATATAAATAAAATGTTCCTTGAAAAATCCATCTTAAATATTATTTTAAAGCCTTTTCCTAGAAATAGCTAGCAAAAGCATTCATTTCAGCTCCCTTAATGAATTAGAAACAAAAGGTCACAAAAAAGGAAATAAACAGTTAAATGGAAAAATTGATACAAATCTTTTATTTCCAAAGTGTACCAAGAAGCGATCTTAAGGAGTGTTTAAGAAACCTAGGGTCACATTTGTGTGACACACACATAGGTGTGCACACATTAAGGTAGACAGATTTGACAAATTTTCTAAACATTCACATGCATTACTTCATATATCTGAGGTTGCTAGGGATCTGACATTAACAAAATTAATAATGTATTAACTGAAATTCACTTCATGTGTATTTTAGTAAAATTGTATAAGCAATATTTCAAATCAGTGCTGTCTGGGAGACTTTAAGCTTCTGTTCTGATAAAATGCTTGTGCAAATACAAATGCAGTGGATAAAGCCAGGAGCAGCTCAGAGAGACACCTTGCAAGCTTCCCCTGACAAAACTGCCAGTGCATCTAATCTCTGTGGTCCTGTATTCCTCACAGTCATGCACATCCTGATTCTCTCCCAAACACACAACAAAGAGCAGTCAATTACTGTGACTTTGCAGGTCATTTCAGCATTTCTGGTCTGTCATTATTTCCCAGTTGCACAACCTAACAGAACGTAAGCTGGACAGCAGCAGGCAATTTGTGGTTCTCAGAGCCCAAAGATGTGAGAACCACCAAGGAGCTTCATCTCATCTCAGCATGAAAAGTTATGGGAAGTTATGTGCATAGATTCTTTGCTCAGCCTAATAAGCCCATCACAATACCTTGTGAAGACAAGGTGAACAAATGCCTTCTTTCCCACCATGCCTCCCTGTCTTGTTCTGCTCCCATTAGCAGAACAGGTTAGCATTACTCATATCACAGGGTAGCTTGGAAGCATGGCACCAGTGCTCTAACACCTGAGATGCCAGAGGAAAAACAGGTCCTCTCCGATAGCTTTCCTTCTGTCTGTGTTCCCTAACAGGCTTCTGTACCAAGGAAGCCCACAGAGTTTTATTACTTGCCCACACTGTTTAATAAGGACAAGAGCAAGGATTACATTTGGCTTATGATGCATTTTGCACTCATCTGAGAACACACAAATTGAATCATCACCATTTTCCTCTTTTAGTGTTTTCTAGACAGGAGGTGGTCATATCTCCTACCACTATGTAGAACTTGGTATGAATGTCTCACCCTCTGAGGACAGCCACTCTGTCCCCTGTGTCTTGTCCTTGGTCCACTTACTGAGAATTCCCAACCACACCACACACAAGAGGGGGAGTGAAAAGGCCAGGAGAATACTCTATCCCCCTATGCCCCCATCAAATGTACAACATGTTTTTTGTTTGTTTGGTTTTTTGTTTAAAAAAAAAAAAAAAGATTTCGGTGACAGCATTATTGACGTCAGTAGTAAGTAAAAACCTAGAGTTCTTCCAAAATAATCTACCTGAAAATAAACCCCAGACAAAACTGAAAAATGAGCATTCACTTCAGCTAAAGTCACATATCAGATAAAAGGTGTTTCTTGAATCAAAGGTTCTTCAGTATCTTTTGTGAAGCTTATAAATAAGGAGCTAAAAGTCTAGCAAAAGCCTCTTTGCTCCCATTCTTCCCAAGGAGAGCTTGGTTTTGGAGCTGAATGCTATAGTGGCAGTTACTGATGCTGAAGCCAGTGCAACATCATGTCAGAATCTGTGATACTTCATATTCCAAGGTCAGAACTTTAATCTGTGAGCAAAAGGCAGGAAATAAAAGTATGTATAGATCAAAAAAAATAATAATTAATCACAGAAAATTCTCATTTGAAGGGTTTCCCTGGATCCCATATCCCTCAGTAGAACTGTATGTTATATGCCTAGATCCAGAAGGCCAAAATTCCCCTGCAAGGAAAAAACACTGTGCATCCAACTCTGCTACCTTCTACAATACTCTCAAACTATTTGCAGCAGTGATGATTCCTGGGTGCAAAGAGGCTGATGCACACGGACATCTTTGTCTTTTGACCCTGCCCAGAGACCACTTCTATCTAGCCTACAAAGCTAGTTCAAGGCAAGTCTTCTAGCTGAACAGTACTTGTACATACTACAAACAGTGAATAGAAAGCTATTCAAGAAAAAAGAAAAGGGAGTGTTTTTAACAATCCATTGTATATGGAGGAGTAAACAAAGCAAAACATCACACAACGTTTGTGCAAATGAACAACACACATGCACTGAGTACTGTAACATTTCACATTACAATCGTAATGACTCTGAGTTGCCTGAATTTTTGCTTTAAAAATGCATTTGCATTTTCCCCTAGGCTAAAATAACCAACTGCAGGCTGGCTTTTGGTATGGCAGTTTTCATGTGCAAGTTCTAATAAAGCCTTAGGAAAAGGCCATAGCATAAACTCACCTGTTTATGAGATTCTTAATGGTATTTCAACAGTCATAATATTGTTGTTGCTTTAAACTGTGTCAGTAGTTACCTAGTTTAAACTAATTGCTACAGTCCTAATAAAATAGTTTAATACAGAGGTTTAGAATGAATAGCCTTCCTAGCCAAACAGACAAATGTCCACATCCCTGCTGCAATAGGCTTTTGGACATCTTGTTGCACTGGATTGTTGAATACAGATGCAGAACTAAAAGATAAAATCTGAAATCTGACTTTGCCATTAGAACTAAAATAAATCATCAGTTGTTGTAGAAGTGGGTGTAGGGAAGTAAACCAGATGTTGTCAATGTGAAGGAACACACCCTCCTATTAATACGCTTACCCTTTTTTACCCTTTTATCTATGTGTAACTGTGTATATAGTTACATTGCTTTCCTCTGCAATGTAGTCCTCTTTGATAGAAAACCCTGCCTTCTGGAGAAATGAAGGTCATGTAAGATCACAGCTCTATTTATCAGAAGTTAACCAAGAAAGCATCAATACATTTTTTATCTGATTAGCCATTACAGACATTTTACTGATTCCAGTATTCCAGGACAGACTCATGTCCAATGCTCAGGTCCCGATCATGCAACAAGCTTAAATGACATGGGTGGACCATTGCACTTTGTTGCTGAACTGGAGCCTCAGGATATATCTGCAGTGCAGTCCCTGCTGTGACCAGAGCCTGTGCAAGCATTCAACACTAGTTTTAAACCAGCTGGCGTGGACCTGCCTAGCAGTAAAAGAGCATCAGCTTGGAAGTTCACACTGAGCAAAAATCTGCCTGACAAAGTTACAGCTCTGGCACAGGGTAACAATAGCTTGTTTTGGGAAAAGTGAGGATGCTCCCAAATATAGAGGTCGGCCTGAGAGACTCTGCCCAGAGGTCTGAGCTGCCCAGCAGGCAGCTCTCCAGTCACTGCAACTCACAGTGTGCCTTTTTAAGGCAAAAAATCAGCAGTCTCCGTGACATTTCAGGCTCAGTCATACCTAGTCATCAATTAAAGAATTGAATATTTACTCAGCTGGTTAGTCTAGACTGAGCACTGTCAGCTGCTTTCCCTTTCAGTTGCATATATCTTTTAGTTATATAATACCTTATATCTTTTTAGTTGCAGATATAAACACAGCAGAACAGAACAGAAGGCACTGGTGGGCAAACCCAACTTAATGCACGAAGAAAGGAAGACACATGAAGACATCCTCTAACTGGTCACAAGCCAGTTTCCCAATTAGTAGTGTAAAATGAAGGGATGATCAGTATGACTATTGTCAGCAGTGACTGTATAAAACTCTCCCAGGCATTGACCAACAATAGTTGCATTTGAGATACTACCTGCTATCCAGCCTTGGAGACGTCAATTAATTATGCACTGCATCAGTCACAGGGCATACACGTTATTTTCATCCACATTATCAATGCTGAAAAAAGTCGTAAAGTTTTACAGGGATTTTGAGTTTTATGTGTTTTATTCTTCCACTTTTCAGTAATCTCATCACCAGTGCCTCCTCAGTGACTTCAGTGACTCCATTTTCACAGATATAAGAGGGTGTAACAATACTGATTTGTCTTTAAATAACTTTACTACAGACATGATATATTATATATACGTTTGCAAGAAAAATATTTACATACTTTTAAAGCGTTCAGTGACCAAATGTCTTCCATGTATTTGAAAATCATTCTAACTCTATATCAATACATCGTGTGCACAGTTTTTAAGTATTTCTACATGTGAAAGCTCCTCAAGCCAAGGAATTCACTGGTTAAAGCCAAAGAAAGATATTAATAATTTAATAATAATAATAATAATAATAATAATAATAATAATAGAAGACAGAATATAAAGACCCTACAATTTGAAGCTTCTGAGATCAGGTCAAGTTTTATTTAAATGTGCAAGGGTAAAATAATCAGTTCATGTATTCCATAAGCAACCTGAACTTTCATTTCCATATATCATTTATACAACAAATAAATTTCTTGCAATAATCTGGTAATAATAATTACATTTTTAAACGATCTTTTAAATGCCAGCTAGAAGCACAATGAGAAGCTCAATGCATGTTTCAGCAAAAAATATGCCTTGGCCAGTTTGTTCTGCTATCTACTGGGAATGTAAGCAGCCTACTAGAACTCTGGTATGACAACTGATGTTACTACAGGGCAATACAGGGTGGATTAAGGATAGAATTATTTCCAGCTTTAACTCTTGGTATGAGTCAAGCTCTTCATACTACTTAGCATTTGTATTTGCTTAGGTTTAATAATATATCTTCAGTTGTTTGAGGGCAAAAAGAAAATAGCCAATTTACTAGGAATGTTTGGGCAATGAGAATTCAATTGATTTGATTTTTGTTATTTAAAGGCATTGCCATATTATATTTGAGCTCCTCTGAAACATTAATTTTACCTTCCCATAGGACTGCAACGTGAGGTGGTGTTGTTCCCTGAGGTGAAAACACAGACCTATATTTTCAAAAAGTCTGAGCTGAGCTGTGATGCACTGCAGCAGAAATGTCGCTGTTCAAAGGGAACTACCAAATCCAAATCCCCCAGCGTCAATGGACATGTGCCAGAAATTAATAATAATAATAATAATAATAATATGATTATAAGACTTGCCAGAGATACCAAGGTATGTCTATGAAAATACTAGAAACAGATTTCCTGTGTTCTGCACCTTGGACCCATATTCAGTCTTCTTCTGGGATACATTGTAGTACAAATCTAACTAAAGTTAACAGAAATACCCCAGGTCACCCTTAGAGCTCATTGCTAGCTCCTCTAACAGCGTAAATATGCCAGTTAGCCTGAGAGGAAATCTAGTCTCATATACACACTTTGCACAGGAAACCAATACAGTATTAATCACTTGAGCCTAATCCTGTTATTCAGCTCATAAGTAAGGAATGGGCTGCTATGTTATGCCTTCAGCGGCTTTACCTTTCATCTCATTTGGAAATAAGAAGCTGGTAGAATGGATTGCTGCCTATGAAGATGGTGCCTTCTCCATATATACTACCCAGTGTCAGATAAGTTTTTGCAGCTTTACAGGCAAAACTGCTTTTCTTTTACAAAGTCTGGTTGCTCGTGTGCTAGAGATGACATACTGTTTGGCATCTGGGTATGATGAGCTCTCCCTTGAACAGCAGCCTGGTGTCCATTTGACCTCTAAGATGGGAATGAAAATTTCCAGTACACACACAGTTCAGAAGCATAATTTTACTTTTCATGACTGGTGCATGCACACCAACTGTTCTCTTGTTTGCGTCTGTGCTCAGCTGCAGTGCATATTCCAAGTGGGTACATTTCTATGCATATTTGCAGCAGAGGCAGATCTCAGGCAGAAGGGTAAAGGCAAAGGGGAATCACAGTTCCCTAGTATGAAATATATTAACTGGCTTCCTGACAGAGAGAGTTCAAGGCACCTCACATGCCTTGCAGATCCCCTTGGACCAGGGGTGCAAAATTCTGTATTATTTGTGCTAGAAAAGGCCCTCATCAATGTGCCAAACTGCCATATACTAATCAGTGAGCAGCAAATACAGAGTAGTTTCTCTTACTGCCTTCTGTAGGAAATGCCCCAGAGTGAATCTTTCATTGAATTCCCGAAGACTGCTTAGGTACAGGGAGGATTTTTTAGTGTGCTGTGAATTCCTTTGCACAGAGTAACTATTTTGAGGACAACTCAGAAATAGCACTGAGAATTCTCAGGATGCAGACAATACAGATCCATGTCAGCTGGCTGTCATTTTGACAAGTAGATGGCATGTCAGGAGTATCTAGAGTTTTTCTCATTCTC
The DNA here is from genome assembly GCF_040182565.1 of Anser cygnoides. Lineage (NCBI taxonomy): Eukaryota > Metazoa > Chordata > Aves > Anseriformes > Anatidae > Anser > Anser cygnoides. The sequence continues at coordinate 115,428,167 of NC_089873.1, read as the reverse complement.
CCTCAGGCATGCGCACATAAAGCCTAACCACCTTTACTCTACAGTGCTAGAAGAACAATGCAGTATTTTAAGAGCCCACGTTTGTCTGTTACTGTCAGCTCATAGTAAAAAATACTTCTGAAGGAAATCAGAGTTTTTTTGCTAGATGGAACTGTGTGCTCGGCAGCTGGGTGAAATGTGTCACTCATACAAGGAGAGTTATCAGTCTCTTGAAGTACCACAGTAGCACAAAGGCATAGAGAAGAAGAGATCCATATCAGACTTTGCCCTGAAGCGCCTTATGATATTTGGCAGAGCAGCTCCAGCAGTGGAAAGGGTGGCCATGAAATGCAAATATATTTGAACTCTAAAATGTAGTCCCAGATATACCAAAGAACTTGATGATTTCTCTAAAGTGGACATAAAATACAGCATATGCTCTTGCTTTTTACTGGTAATAGTATCAATATATTCCATTTTATTTTATTTCTGTACTCTGAACTGTTGAATTAAATGCATCTTGTACCTGTTGTTACCAGGAAATGTAATACATGTATGCATATGAATAAATAGATGCAGGTATAGATATACATGGATAGATATGCATGAATGCCCCTCCACCTAACCCCCCACCCCCAGTTAGTTAGCACAGAACTAGAAACAGAAACCAAATGACTGTAACTTGCTCCCTCCAAAAGAATAGCCAGGGAGAGCCCTGCACTCCCAAATTCCTTACACAAGAGATGTTAAGAGAACTTCAGATCCCTGGGAGACTTATCTAATTGTTATTCCTGAAGCGCTGAGAATGATTCAGCCACTCAGAAAAAAAAAGTCCTTAGAAACAAAATGCAACTATCACGTTTTGTTTTTTTTTTCATAGTCTTTGTGACACTTCTCAGTACTTTGCCTGCTGTTTCAGAGAAATTAAAAAACTGTGCCATCTGATCAAGAGTGTTTTTTCTTCCTTTGTCCACCTTCCAAAACACTATTACTCCTCTGGGGAGGTAGATTATCCTCATCTATTTTAGTGTCATATGATACTCATAACTCAGTAACTCACAGGGGTTTTTAGTGCCTTGTTTTCATAACTGTCACTGAAATCCTTTCCAAGCCTGCCACATCAAAATGCATCATCTTTCATTAAATGTCATTTGGATTGTGTCATCAAGAAGGCGCTTTTATTAATTTGCATTTTTTAGTTAAAGCATACATGCACGTGTATTCCTTCTTCCTTACGCTTGTATTCTTTATGGTCTTGTAGGCAATAGCTTGGTCTGAAAGCTTGTCAAACTCTCTTACCAAGTTCTACAGTGGGAGCACTGGAGCCCAGACTTGAAGAAATTGCTCCATGAAATGAGCTAACTCTCACCCAACACAATACAAGAACCAGCAAATGAGAATTGAATCTCTAGTCTCTTAGGTCTATCGTTCCTTTACCAGAATCGATTCTACTCATTTTCCTGTCTCTATAAAATATGGACAAACAGAAAACTTTATTGTAGCACCATCAAGCACTGGAAATGTTGGAAAAGATAAACATTTTTCTTATTAAGCAATTTAATTTTATCTTTTTCTTGCAGTAATGCAAGCTGTTTCCCTCCACCTGAAATAGTCCAGGAAACATTTTAGGAAACATCAGAATAATCAGTGACACCATCTAACTCCCAATGTTTTCAGGAAGCTTTTCTTCTGGGGCTTCTGCATAAGTTAGTTTAGGTATCCAATTTAAATTCTCTGAACTAGGGAGCCTTGGAGGAGATCCTATGCCCCAGCTTCCTCCAGAAAGAAGATGGGGAGATCAATATCCTAGATGATGAAGCCTAAATCTGCGTGTATTCATTTCAGCTGTAAGTTTCCATGTTCAGATTGCAAGTCCAAGCCAATTACCCTAGCCTCTATAGGCATAATTCAAAAAAAAAAAATAGCAACAACAAAAACATGCTTCAGATTGACTATTTGTGAAGGAATAAATGGATTTACAAAAGTAAAGAGAGGTCATTTCATTCCTGTAATATCTATGAGAAATTCTTCCTCATCAAAAACCTGTCACCCACTCAAGCAAGCAACCTGGGGGTTTTGGGACTATGCATGTGTCCTCATGCACAGTAGGGGTTAGCTGTAGGCTTGGTTTTGCTTCTGTCAACCTTACAAGTAAAAATAAAAGTTTTTAAAACTCAACTTCACCTTCCAAATAAAAAACCAGTGAATTCTGAAAACTGTGGACAAGTGAAAATAGTCTCTATAATTTACTCTTTCCTAGCTAGGACATTTAGAGACATGTCTACATGCTTTCCAGTCATTTATTTTTATTGTCATTTATTGTGATAGAAAAAGGAGCTACAAGTGGGAAGATGACAAAAGAAAGAAATCAAGTAGTTACATCTAATGCAACTAAGCTCTTTTATTAATTATTAAAAAAAAAAATGAGGTTGGCTTCTAAGGGTCTTAATAAGTTTTAAAAATATAGTTTGTTTTGATGGAATAACTGCACGTGAGCTCCATTTGTTGGGATTTTCTCATTGTTAGAAACACTAAAAAGGATGAACACTAAGAAAACATAGAAACATGCCTAACAGAGAGGGTCTGTCATGTCATGGGACCCACAGCTTGTCTAGCAAGCCTCATGACCCTTTGAACTATATGTACATCTTACCTTCAATAAACTGTCTCTGAACATCTGTTTGTTCAACTAATGATCATAAGGAAATAAGATTATGTTATTCTAGGAATTGCAATATTTTAAAGATAGTGGCCCAGCTCAGTAAGTCTTCCTGCTCGGAGTTTTTATCTATGCAGAGAATACCATGGCATATTGCTGTTTTCCTGCTCTACCAATGGACTTCCATGTGCTGCCCTCTTGACTTAGAAGGCAGCTTCCTTCTTGACTCTATATTAGCCTTTTTGTCTTGATAAATGTGCTTAGACATTCCCTTTGGTAAAGCACAGTATTGTCAATCCTTACACCTGTGAGCCGCTATGTGCAGTCACTTCTTTCTCTATGTCTCTACCTCTGGATAGAAAACACATACAATCAGACCCAAAGTACACTGAACATTCAGGGAATCAGTGAATAGATTTTGATCAGCAACAAGAAAAGGGTCAATGAAGGACTTGCAGACACGTCTGCAACTAGTTAGCAGAATCATTGACTTCTACCATCCTTGCAGTTGACTGTAGACTGTGAAGGGAAAGCCAGTGAGGGAAGTCCCACCTGTTGTAGGAAGCTTGTAGAGAAAGAAATATAGTAGTGGAACTAAAAGAGCCTATGGATTGTGTAGTGCACTCAGCCCACAAGATCTTTACAACGTGTCATATTCTAGCCGTGCTGAATATGGATTATAATAAAAGAACAACCTTTAAAAACAACTCTGAAAAAATACCTCTGTTAAAGTTCTCTTGGTTACTTATAATGTTTTACAGTTGCAGTGCATCACATACTATATACTGTGTCTTTTTACCATAGTGAGATAAGAAGTATTTCTATTCCTGTTCATATACAACATACCCCTCCACATAACAGAAAAGTCTTATGAAGAAAGTTTGGTGGTGAGAACTCACCTTAATAATGCAGAGGGAGATATACCAGTTGCTAAGACTCCAACACCATGAGCCAAGAAAGATCCATGTGTTTCACTTTCCTTGTAGCCTTTTTCTGAAGAGACCTTTACAAAAGCTTTTAGGAGTTTTGCAGCCTGCTGGCTGAACCCGTCATCATTCATTAGGATTGGATTCTTTCATGTGAAAACACTTCAGAATTTCTTTATAACTCTAACTACTTCAGGGAGGAGAACAAAGTGTGACATTCTTCGAGTGACATATATTGCATCAGGACATAACTGTCTTGCTGTGTATAGCTATGGAGTAATTCTTAATAATACAGTTTGCATTACAGCTTGATGCAGAGTTCTCAGTGTTAAGGGATAAGACACAGAACTGATGCAACATCAGTTTCTTAAATTATCTTCCCCCTTAACAAGGAAGAGTATTTTGTGACTATCACCGTATTCCTGTTACATTGGGATTTCAGAAAAGAATCCCTTCCTCCGTGTTCGTCACCCAGCCACTTTATACTAAATATGTTGCTTGCACATACGATGCACATTTAAAAAATGAAAGGTTAAGTTTCTGATTTCTGTGCACATGAGCTTAGTCTGGAGTCCATATGATAGCTGGTAAGTAGACAGAACATTAGTTGCAGCAAACTATTTCCTTTAGTGTCCAAGCCTGAAGGAAGGCTTACCCAATGAGGCAAACAAAAGGGCCAGGCAAAAGAAAAAGGTGTGGATTTATAAGCTACTTCAGCTGTTTGGGAACTGATATTTTGTTCAAGGCATATTTAACATCTCCAGTAGGAAATGCAATGGCCCCGATCCTGTGCCATTAGCCATGCTCTCAGGCAGGAGCTGACTTGATTCTGATAGACCTTTGCTTCCCTACACTTATCTCTAATAAAGGATTGAAGTTGAGACCATCCCCTACAGCTTCACAATATTTATTATCAGAAGGCAAGCACCCTTTTCCAGATTTTCCAAGAGTATCTAGAAGAGGATTCTTTAACTTGGAGAAGATGAGTGGCCCATCCTTTGGGGCCAAAGTATAGCAGCTTGCTCAGAGTCTCAAACATCACTCAGAAAACAACCAAGAAAACCGAGATATAAAGCTAGGAGAATATAATTGGTTTTGCCAGACAAGTGAAAATGTAGAAGTGATTGTCCAATGTGTGACACCAGACAGTTGTTTGGCCTACCAGCATTATGAAAGAATATCCTGGTCATGTAAGTTCCTGCTCTGGTGTCTGAGAGAAAGTTGTGGGAATATGGAAATTTACAGTCTCTAGAACCAAAGATATGTTGGACCATCTCAAAGCAGCTCTTTTGGACAGACGCTTCCCCATTTCAAATTAAATGTCACAGATGTGGGAGATGCAGAGGGAAGAAGGCTGACATCTGTTTCCAAGGCTTTTTTTTTTTATTTTACATTTACTTACTCACACATATCCATTCATATCCATCATATAATTTCTCTGTCCCAAGTAAGGGGACCACTGAAGAGCAGAAAGGAACAGTTAAGACCAAGAGTTATAACCCCGGGCTCTGGGCTCCAGGGAAGGGACAGAAGATCTCTTAAAGAACTATTTTCTCTTTTGCAATCCTTAGACCCATCACTGGAGAGGAAGTAAGGTCTGACCCCAGGCTGTAAGTGTGCATGTGAAATCAATCCAAACCGGTATGTGCTCTGTCATCACCTGTGCACAACTCTCTTATGCAGATTTTGGCTCCTTGAAGAAATAAACCTTTCTTTTCCCCCAAGGGAAAAGAGTCTAAAGTGTTCGATACAACAAAAGGGCTTCCATTTAATCTATTTCAGGATTACTAGTGCATTGAGACAGTGAATGATTTAAAAGTATAACTTACAGGAAATGTTTAACTCTGAGAGTGCTAAGTGCTGACCTGGAAGAAAATCAATCATTTAGCTCTTGCATGCTGTTGTCTTGTTGGTTCCAAGCTCTGCCCTACAAACAGGAAACTTAGTTCAGTTGCCTTTGAAATTAAACAGCTATATCAGACTTAGCAGTCTGGAACTACAAGAAAGCACCAGTCAAATAGCTTAAATTATTCACATTCTCCATTTGCTCCCTTCTTTCTCCCTCCTCATTTTCCTCCAAATGCTGAAAAGCTCTGCTGCAGTTTTTGTCATGGAGTATCAAGCAAATTTTCTTATGTTCTGCAGGTATCAGTCATAATCCCATACATCTGAGCAACTTAAAAATGACTGTTGCAATGTGATCTAAGCTGCCCCAGAGAAATAGATCATTAGGTGCAACAAAACACATTTTTGACAATGATAGTCATGAAAGTCTTCATAAGAGCAGAGAGAGTTTTTTCTAAATCTGAAGCTAGTCCCCTAGGCCTGGTAAATTTCTCCCTTCTGCACTATGCATCCATTCCTCTTGACCAGCCAATAAGTTCACCCAGAGCAGGCCAGCCTTGCTGCACATCACATCTTCAGCTCCTTTCCTTTGACAGTCAGAGGAAGTTAAATGTGCCCTAGGAGTACATGCAAGCAATAAACAACTTCACAGGAAAATATGGTATAACAGTCTGTTCCTTGTGCTACTTGTACACATAAAATTTTTGCTCTCATTATTATTCCTTACAGACATGGTTCTTTCAATTGTTAACCAATATATATATTTCAACTGTTGTCATTGTGGATGAGAAACTGATAAGTTACGTCGAGATAAAAACCTCTCAAGCCAACTTCAGAACAAAATTCTTGCAACACTATTTCTGTCCTCAGAAACAAGTAAAACTAATATGTAAATTCCTATGTAATCCACCAAGAAGATGATGAACTGTCAAAATAACACAAAACAAAATCTTATTAAAGAAGCTATAGGAGCTATCAGTGACAACTGCTCATTGGCAACAGAATCATCAAGTGAACAGAGCAACATTCCTGCCAGGCACAATATGGCAGAAGAGGCGTCAGAAAACTTTCTAAGGAAATCAAATGATATTTGACATACAGAAAGTGTGAGACCCATGGTGACGCTTCCTCTCTCTTACCCAGCACAGTCTTTCTTAACACAGTTCTTTCCACAAAACGGGGTCCCTATGAAGCCCTCTAAAGGAGCAGAAACCAGCAGGGTCCATCCCATACCCATATGAACTAAGCCTGTAATTAAACTCTTATTGCAGGACAATTCTGCACAAACCTTCAAATTACATCTGAAAGTATGCAAGATACGTTCTCTTGCTTCAAATGGTGCTTGTATCTTCTGTTAAGTTAACACGTAATGGCAAGGTACCTTCTGCTACAATGGTGAATGTACTTCAAAACTAGAAAATTACCAAATACTGTTTTATCAGAAGTTGAAAGTATCAAAATCCCACTTCCTCACTAGCAGGGTTTTTTTCAGTCTGAATCTTCTGTCCACCACCTCCTTCATCTTTCCCAGTTCCTTGGACAGTCTTCCATCTGGGTACCATAAAAACCTGCAGGCAACCAAAGAGATAATCAGCTCAGTTTTATTTCCTCTTGCACTACCACAGACTTCTGCCAACACGAAGCTGCCTAGGTCTTGTCTTCTCCCTTCTCCTACTTTACTGCAGGGTAGTTCCAGAAGGGAAAGGTCCCTGCAGAGCACTCTGCAGTACACTTTGCTCTATGTGTGGTAAGTAATATTTGTGCTATGCATTATTTGAGTTAAGTGAAAGAAAAGGGAGAGAAAAAGCTACACCCCACTCCATATTCAGTAATAAGTGGCCTTAAACAACCTGTTCATAAAAAGACCCATGATGTTTTAAGTTGTAGCTTCCTTGGAAAAAGAGGATGCAGCCTTTTTTGTTTGTTTCCTTCCTTTGTAAAATAGAGAATAGATACTTTTCCCAAGAAAAACAAATCACTATACATCTTGACATTCTAGATTACTACAATTTCATTTTCATTTTCTGCCACACATTTGTTAATTTAGCTTGTTGGCAATCCCAAAAGCAAATGAGGAGAATGCAAAGCTCTCACTAGCATGCCATCACGAGACCATGCTCCCTGAGTGACAGCACTGTGGGAAGCCTGAAAGCACAAGAGCAGCCCAGATCCCTTGAACATTTTGAAGAGGTGCTATAATTGAATCTGCTTCATTATAAAAGGGCAACCATTAGAAGAGCAAAGCCACATTTATGAAGCCTTGGGCATTTTCTTACATTGATTAAATACTGTTTAATGCCTGAAAATGACAGGGGAAAAAAAAATCAGGAAAGCCCAAAGGAGTGAAGCGAATCAGCATGGCAAATAAATCTGCAGTGATTCTCGCACAGAAAACAGTTATTTTTATAGGAAAATGACAAGGAGCAATATGCAGACCCATTAGGAAAATTCTAGCATCTGTCTATTCATCCTAATTAAAAGTATTAAATGCATTCAGCACATGTAACAATAGCTTATTATCATCATCTCTCCCATTTCTGTAAGAGAAAAGAAAACTCACTTCTTATGGCAATTTGTATTCTAACTCAATGTCCCATCACATGAAATTTTTCACTTCATCCTTCTTCCCATGTTCCCTGCATATTTGTCATATTTACATATTAACACACCTTACACATCAAAAAATCATTTTCTTCCTTCAGAACAATTCCTATCAGACAAAAGCAATTAATGCATAAGTAAAAAGAATGAAATGCAAAGCTAATGGCAAACTTACCTATTAATATGATAGCTTTGTTTTTGTTAGGTATCTTGAGGATAAATGCAGTGTGACTACTCATTTAAATATTCTTTGTGGGTATTTCTTTGAAAATTTGAATTCTGGCTTTTGCACATTGTCTAGATTGAACTCATTATTGTTTAGAACAATTTTTAGAATGTTAATCGTGCTTTGAATAAACTGAATAATAAAACACCCCCGCAAGTGTTGTTAAGAAAGTCAGCTGCACTGACAGTGCCCTTCCTTTCTGAAGGAGATCTCATTGCATTTCCAGAAGGCCTGGTTACGGGAATCCACTCTCAGCTACTCCCTGTCAGAAGGCAGTTCAAAGGATCGTGAAGGAAAGGTTGGGATCAGTTAATTTAGGAGTACAGTAAAGACATGGAAATTGGATTTTCCACTCTAACTTGGTGATTTATTCATAATTTGAAACAGCTGAGTTTTAAAATCTATGAAGTTATCAGAAAGGATAATAGTTACTAGCATTAAGGAGTGAGAAAATATGACATAGCTACTTGCCCAGGGGCAAGAAAATATTGGGGGTTCCTGTCCTAAGCTTTAATGTAGCAGCCAGGCAAATACAGAGAGTTATGGACTTCAGACAAAACATTTTACTGGATGTGGCAGGAAGGAAAGAAATTAGGAAATGTGCTTATTCAGAAAAACTTCATATTCCCACTCCTTGAGTATATACATTATGGAAGAGCATTTCATTACTCAACAACACTATTTCTTGTTTCTATGGGTCCTGTCTAATTCAGTGCACAGATATGTATAATGTTCACTTGACTGGAAGATATTCAGTGTTTTGTTTTATCCTTGTTGTTAATGTGGCTTTACACTGTCTCTTGCAAACCATTTACCCACAGCTCAGCAAACAGAATTACTGACTTTCTCATGGGTTTTGCTACAGAGCCACAGTAAGACAAAAGAAAACTGACAGAAATTTGCACAATGTTGCAGAGGCTGACCTTAGTAATAGACTGTGTGGAATAATGGATAATTGAGCCAGGCTTGAAAGCATGGCAGCAAAAAGAGAAATGGCAGTAGATAATTACTTTATATTATTAAAGAATATATCTCTTTCTCGGTTAACACCCAGGCCCAATTAATGGCTCAATTATATTCTAAAATAATTGGTTACATTACACTAAAGCCATGTATTTTTTTGTATCCTCTTTCCTCCTCTCACTATATATATTTTTTCTCCCTATGTCAAGAATAAGTTGGGCAATGATCCTGTAACCATTTCTGTTCATGTTGGCCCCTGCATCCATGTCAACCTTTGCTGAATTCACCAAGGCATGAGAGAGTACAAGGCAAGGAGATCACGCTACCTAGGCAGGGTAGATTATAAAATCAAAGCTCTTAGACCTGCGTTAGTCATACATAGCTTTAGACACCTACCTGAGGGGGCTGCATTAGAAGAAACATGGTCATCTTCTGTAGAGAAAGGAATACAATACAATAAAAGATTATCCAGTCATATAGGCCATATCATCCCTGGATGGTACTGAACTCTCTCCTTTGACCATACAAGGGGCCTGTGAACACTAAAATCTAAAATTAGGTGTTTTAGCTGTGGTATCCACATTTATGCAAGATCCAAGCAAGCAGTAGTCTAGAAAATATTGAGGATAAATACTGAATCCTTCACTCTGGAGCTAGATATACATATTCTGATAAATACTTCTGAACTGTATATGAGAACAGTATGAAATCATGTTCCAAACCAAGTCAGAGTGTGCTTGGCCATGACTCTACTCTGCATATCCCGATCCTTCAGCTAGCATTCATTATCTTCATATTAAAAGTACATCACGTGAAACATCAGGATGCCATATGTCATCAGATAACCACTATGAGAAAAATTACATAGCAAAACCACAACAAAATATAGATATTTCCTCTTCGATCAAGCCTGCTGAAGGAATGGTGAAGGAATAAGACTAGACTAAGGCTCGAATAACGGCAACTCTCTTGCTAAAAGCAAGAGTCAAAGCACATGAAGAGCATGCAGAAGTCACCCTGTCTCACCATAAGATAATTCTCACAGACTGGTTTCTTGTATCTTACAAACCCATCCAGGGTCTTGCTTGCACTATAGCATTTTCAGGCTGAGGACTGGTAACAAAGACAGCAAAGAAAAGAACAGAGTGAAGAGGCTTCATGTGACTCATCACATGAGTAAAATTAAAAAAAAAAAAAAAATCAGACACCCACCTCTTGACATTAAAGAAAACTCTCCAACAAACCTGGAAAAGGCAAAACAAACAAAAAGTTGCCACAAAAAAAGGAAAATTGTGTAGTTGTATAGATCTGTATCATTCAGGCACTGGTAGGGGCTGGGGCAGTTCAGTGGGACCAAGGCAATCAAGGTGGGGATCTTGCTGTACAACAAGGCCATCTTGAAAACACATGTGCTGAACAGGTCATGCTACAGCTCTGCTGTTCTTACCATCTTCAATAAACCCATGTCAACAAGGAATATAAGCTCTTCTCTGCTGGAAGGTGAATTTTTTTCCCTACTTTCTCTACAGTTTTTAAGGCCAGAAGAGACCAAAAGCTCTGTATAACACCTGCAAGAAAATTTCATCCAGTTACCCTTTTAGAGAGGTTATTAATTTGCTAATGTATTCCTCCTACACTCCATTTCCCAACTAAAAAAGAACTCTTCTGCCTAAATGTATATTTGTTTGTTTGTTTGTTTTTGTCCCCAATTATATGAGTCGATCTATTAGGATATAATTTCCTTCTGCAGGCAATCTGGAGTCACCTTACCTCCCATGTGGGAGTAACCTAAGGAACAATTTCCCACCCTGTTAAAAATAAGTAACTTCTTTCTGTTTAGATTTCTCTTATGGCTCACAGACTTGCCGGTCCCATAATTTCTTCCTGTTTCCTGATTCTGATTTCTATGCAAGCCCAGAAGAAAGTTGCCACTATTAAGAACAAAGAAGAAATACATCTGAGTACTATCTCAGAATGAAGGAGACACAAAAAAGCAACAAAACCCCAGAATAGAAAGCCAGCTTCTTTGCTGAACTGTTTCTTTTTGTACCCACATATACTGTACCTCCTAAATTGCCCATGCATCTCATCCTTCCTTGCACCTGTCTCAGCTTTCAAACCCAGCACTTCGCGCAAAAGATATGCCTAACAGCATATTTGTAAGTGCTGAGAGATAAGGAGAAAAGCTGCCTCTAATGTCAGACTCGGAGGCAGGATGTCTGCAGACTGCTTTTTCCCCTATAGGAACCATCCATTGTTTGGCATGCAGCGCTGTCTTCGTCATCATCACCACACGCTCCCTACCACTGTCCTCGTAAAGCAGTTCAGACAGAGGGCAATGAGCCATTTCCAGAGGGAAGGGAGGGGGATTGTGTGTAATATCTGTCTAAGGAAACAAATGGGCAGGATGTGGAATGGATCCCAAGAGAATCCTGATCAAGTCTGCATCAAACAACCCCTCCATATGCTGAAGGAGCATAACACTAAACTCCGTTTGAAGTTAGAAACAGTGCAGTTCTTTTCTGTTAACGCACAAGTAATAATGCTACATCTTAGTGTGGGTTCTGCTGTTTTTTGGTTTTCCACCACATTGCAATATTTGAAGTACTTCTTAAAAACACCAAAAGTAGGAAAATTACATTCATGGGTTTCTGCTTCAAATATTTATATGTTTTTACAGAAGTGGGGGGAGGACTGCTGGGATGTAAATATAGATGCAAATAAATATCTGGGAACTGATCAAACTAATTAATGCAGGAAAGTTTTAGCAATCAAAGAATACGTCTGCAGATCTGGGCACAAAAGAAGAGAAGAATGTATGTTTTGTTAGAAAAGAGGTGTGGGAAGGCGAGCAGACAGCCAGGAAGTGGAGGATGGAGTTGTGTTATTCAGCAAACAGTTCTCCACGTCAAAGGGAAATCTGTGCGTTAGGTCAGGCAGTTGGCACATGGAGGAAAACAAGAACAACAAAACCCTTAAAAGGTAGTCAGCACATGCTTTTGGAAGGGGTTTTCACTCCTCACCACCATACTGTACTGTACAGCATGCCCCATATAATACAATCCTGCTGGGGCAGAGCAACCCTCCATCTCTCACTCAACAAATGGTGTCCCGGCCCTGCCAACCACAGAGCCCAAATCTTGCTGGAGCAGAGTCCCCAGCCCTCTCCCAGATTGTGTAAATCAAGCTAAAAGCCATGAGAACTGTATCTGCACTAGAAAGATCTGCTGAGCAAATGTCTTGGTTTGCAGCTGCTGACCTGCTTCCTGATGGGAAAATGTTTTTCTGGTAGCTATCTGTTACCTGCAGGCTTGTACAGCTGGAGAAGGAGGTGGTATTCAGGGGCAAACAAGTGAAGTGCAGCCAGCTTACGTTAACTGTGTGCATGGATGCACGTAATCTCTGACAGGCAACTGCCATTGTGTAAACTGTGTATTGCAGCCCAACACAAAGCAGGGAGAGGGATCAGAGGCACTTTATAGTAATCAGGATACCAATTTTGAAAAAAATACAGGCATCATCAAGAGACTGAGTTGGCACCTTAGCCAGGAAGACTCAGAGCAGCTGGTGAAAGAGAATCATTTTTTATCACAATCCAAAACTCCCCTCATATGAATAAGCAAGAAACGTTTAGACTACACCCCAAAGAGATACCTAGCAAGCAATGTCCAACATTCGTCTCTGGAGACTTGCTCTTCACAACTGTCCTTGCTGAAATTAAAGACAGAGCGTTCAAGATGCTTTCAGTCTATTGTGTTTATGAGTATCATACTGTCAGTGGCTAATACCTGGAGGCTGTCGTCATGGAAGATGTGAAGTTTTACTTTAATTCTCTTTGTAGTCTTGGCACCGCTCAGCAGTAGAAATCTGAGCAATTTGTGAAAAGTTTTTCACGGGGGGTTTTTCTGGTATACAGATGTTATGTCTTCTGCTGAGGTGAGGTACACAAGGGTCTGGTCATCTGTGATAAAAGGCAGGTTCTTCTCATCCATTTCCAAAATACAGACTGGATTCCAACAGAATCAAGCTACTTTTTCAAACAATGTTAATATCCCTTCTCAATAAAACAAAGTACATATTTCATGATAGCATCTGGCAGATGCAGAATTAAAAATGACTGCTTCATTTGTTCCTGCTAGAAACTTTGTTTATGCCATGAATTGAATTGTTTCTTCAGCTTATTTGAAGACAAGGTGGTGTCCTTATCATGTTTCCCTTGGTATACTCAAAGTATCCCTCTTACAGGGAAACCTTATTTTATCCTCCTTTATCACAGAAGAGAGAGAAGAAGAAAAAAAAGAATATTTAAAAAAAAAAAGGAAAAAAAAAAGATCAATATATTTATTTCTCTGAATCCAGGCAATATTTAAAACTAGTATTGGTAGATTTTGAAGGCAAATCCTCCAGAAATCCTTACTATGTAAATCATCTTCTATATACTCTACATACAAGCAATGAAAATATGGAAAAAATCTTTTTCAGAAGCAAAAATATCAAAGGGCTTATGCAGAAAATGAAGGTGTATACCAGCTAGTACCTAAAAAGAGCCAGAATTCCAATTGGTTGTCTATTTTTTTTTAATTGTGCTAAAAAAGCACTTTCAGCACAGCAACCTACTGCACAACAAAGGCAGCAAATCTGACAGTGCAGGAACTTACACTCACTTTAGTGGCAAAAAGCGGGTGTTTCAGCATATTTCTGGTCCCAGTGTGAGTTAAAATTCAATGGAAATAGCTTCTGATTGTCTGGCATGGGCTTTAATGGCTCTGTTACCATTTTACTCTTTGACATTCTGTTATGACTATAGACTTTTTCTCCAGCTTTATTATTTGATGCAATTATGCTGATGGCCCACAAGGAATTTTGATCTAGACAACTTTAACGATCAGGAAAAAAAAAAAAAGCGGCATTAGTAAAAGCATATGTAGTTATTATTTAAATTACAAGCGTGGAGCATTCTCCTCACTTGAAATCTTATTTTTGTCTTCCCACAGTACTTTTAGCAGCATGCCTTACATCAGATCTCCAGCTAATATACATCAACAAGGCTCTAGTGAAGACAGTATCTACCAGCCAGAGATTCATTCCTTATGCTATTTTATTTTCTCAGACCTCTTGAGAACGACAGATTTTAACCCACACTTACCTCACCTTAACACACATTCTAACACTGACAGAGTTACTTACATCTTACTCCATCATTAAGTTAGGCTCAATGATTTAAAGGTCAGTTGTGGTATAGTCACAATTCCACAGTAATATGGGGTTTATTATTCATTGCACCACACTCTAAGTATTGTGAGGAGAAGGCATCTAATGCAGCACAAAAGCTAAGCCTGCTCTAGGGGAACCCACACCTGGTAGCTGATGTGGTTGTTACCCCCCAAGTATGGAAAATATCCTCAGCCACATAGGTATCACAGCTGTGGCCCTCTTGGCCCCAGCAGCAGGGCAGGGCACTTCTAACACCCCATCAGGTGGTGGTATCCTATCTGCACCTTCAGTGATAAGGACAGCCATGAGTTTGCTCTCAGTGGTATCCATGTGTGGAAGCAAATGTCCTGTAATTATATTCTTACCAGGTCCCTGCCCTCACTTCTCCTAGGGGGAAATCCACTTGCAGTGGTTCAGTGCCTTCTCTTGGATCAGTTTTCCTCCCTCTCAGCTATCTTTTTGGAGCTCCCTGTTCCCCCAGCAGTCTGCAAATCCTCATGCAGCAGGAGAGCTCTCAGAGCTGCTTTGTGCCAGTGGTTACAGAGAGGTAGGCAACACAAAACTCCAGCAATGTCATTATAGCCCTTTCATTTGCCAAAAGCGCTCCAGCTGTGCAATGAACTACCAATGTGCACAAGAGAGATTTCCCCTAAAAAGCATTCTATGGCTGGAAGACCTAAAACTTCAAAATATCTGTCTTGTAATGTGGCATGATAAAAGTTAATTTTTGGTTTTCAAAAGGCTTTTTTTTTTTTTTTAAAGCTGAGGCATCTGTTGGAAACCCTGACAGATTAGGATGCAGACTGGTTTTGCTAGAAAGGAAGGAGATATGTTCTTTTATTTGTATTTCTTTTAGGAAGCCCTAAGATTGGAACTTCAGGAAGCAAGAAAACCTTTTCTTAATTTTTCTGCTCTTATGACTCTCAGAATTGTTTCTTTTTATTGTCCTACTTTCTTTCTGGGCATTTTTTTCTTGTGTGTTCCTTGTAAGCTAAGACTAAGAGTCTAAATGACTGTTACTCATGATTACAGGGATTGTACAGATTCAACCAGAACTTGAGTCTACCAGAAATTTGAAATTAAACATAAAGAACCCAGGACATTTCTGAGGCTTTGGTGAATTACCAAAACCACATTGAACCCCTCCACCTTTCTTTACAGTTCTCTAGAATACAAAAACACATACATTTTTCCAGATTCCAGAAAACACTTATGTTCAAAATTGTACCTACTTCTCAGTAGAGAAGCCAAAAATTGAGAATCTCTTTCACCAGCTGCAGCATTTCTTTGCTTTGTCTCAATCAGAAGAGGAATCTCATTTAGGAGTCTTATTTGTACCTGAAGTATGAGACTGGAAGACAAGCATCAGGACTATTCTGGTTGTATGGTTACTTCTGTCCTGATTAATATTACGTCTTTTTAATTCCTTCCATGAATTACCACTGAATGAACTGAAATAACCTTTAGGTCAGTCTTTCCTGTGAAGTCGTGGAGGGTCTTTATTCAGTTTTGCAAACTGTGTTTACCATAGAATCATAGAATCATTAAGGTTGGAAAAGGCCTTCAAGGTCATCTAGTCCAACCACACTCCTACCACCAATAGCAGCCACTAAACCATGTCCCTAAGTACCATGTCCAACCTTTCCTTAAACACCCCCAGAGACGGTGACTCCACCACCTCCCTGGATGGCTGGTGAAGTTTGGCTATGGAACATGTTTCCAAGAAGCATCCAAAGGAAATTAAAATAAATGTGAAAGATCCAGTTTTGACCCTAGGCAACTGGAGTCACAGTCAGAATTGGAATTTAACATGAGTTTGAAACAGGAGCACACTTTACTTACTTGTTCTTCTACTGGGGGAGGGGAGAGTTTAGCATGTTCTCCATGAGCCCTGTGGAGTGCAGACAGAATCACAGTTGTATCACCATATGTTAATGCATTTACTGAGTACTGCATTTTAATAATTTTCTGTTGCAGTGAGTGAAAATCTCATTTGGCTGTGATTTGCATTGTGCCGGCATTAGATATCATTCTATGTTAGATGAAAATCAATGCTGTCACTGAAGTATCCTCTCCTTTCATTACTCTAAATAGTATTTCATCCTAATACATTGAATCATTGCAGTACAAGCAATAAAAATCAGCAACTACTACTGTTTTATTTCAGGCTACAAACAACCCTTAAATCATCCCCTCTTCACTGAAGGGTAGGACCAAGCAAAACAAATATGGAGAGGCTTTACTTATCACAACTGCTATTTTTTCCCTAGAAGCAGACAAAAGGGACTATTTGGGGGTGGAGAAAGGTGAACAGCATGAGGAGAGATGGACAAGGCAGCACAGCGCAATGGGATCATGCCTGTTTGGGTAACAGTCAAAAGACAACAGGTCAAGCCATCCGAATGTTGTCATCTGGGGTGGAATGACAGGTGCCAGCAGGTCCCAGAGTGAATGCATTGAAAGAGCAGATGTGACCAAGGTGAAGTAGTAGTGCTGCACTTTATAACACCATACACCAGCTACAAGAGAAAAGAGACTGATCTGTACTTTGCACGTCACCCAAAAACATGAACTTGAAATTTTAGATCATGCCTAATGTACGGCACACACCATAGCTGTCTAGGTAGTCTCAGCAGCAAATGAGACTGACAAACTTATCTGTTGTCCAATAAACTTCCTGTATTTTAAAAAGTTCCTAGTCTTTGCTAAGGCAATTATCTTGTGTCCACCTAACAGATTGTGACCAGCCACACACCCTGGGGAAAGCAGATTATCAGATCAGAGTCTGCTCCATGGATCAAAGAGGAACAGATGTGCCCTCATTGGGCCAAGAATACTGAATGACTGATTCACAGATCAAAGACGGCTCAGTGCTTAATAGTCACATTAGTGCATTCTTATATCAGAAGTAACCCAGAAAACCTCAACGCCCTGACGTATTAGCCTGCTCATCCCAGAAAAATACTTCCTTCACTCCCCTGATCCCCAGCAGTTATTTTAGTCTTGATGTAGGGCACAACATCTGTCAGTTCCTGGATAGAAGAAGCTGTTCTAGACACAGCTTCATCTCATATAGACTTTGGCTATTTTTCAGAATTGTGCTACAATATGCCACTTCTCATGTGAAAAGACAAAACAGCTTGATGTTAGTAGCAGTTTGATTAAATATAGGAAAAAAAAAATAACATAGGCACAGTAAAGCTGTGGAAATATTTTTCACTGCTCTCAGTGAAGTATATGTCTTGCTCCTCACCCTCCTGACTTCTCCTTTGTCTCCCAGAGTCCAGGTTGGCTCAGCAGTTTTGCAAAACTTCAACAGCTTCTATACAATTTGAACAAAATATGTATGGTACCTTATATTTCCTCTGGTGGCTTTGTGCTCTGTGTAAAGTGGCATGACGCGAGACAGAGGAAAGTCCAAAAATCCATCAGGTTCTTACAACACTTCTACGCATAGCTTGATAGGGGAGCAGGGGCCAGGCACCCAAAGAGGTTGTTGGAGTGGTTCTGACAAAGAAATTCCTTGAGAGAGCTTTTTCTTGAAGAGTCAAAATGCATAGTAAGGTGGGTTCCAATTTCAGGGAAATTAGCACTGGAGGGGAGTTTCTAAGACTGCACACTGGGCCATCAGTTCAGAGGGATTGCAGAAAGGAAGTAAAGCTGAAAAATCTGATCCTTCCTAGACAAAAATGAAGGTTTTCCACTGATTAATTTTATAAAACACATTCTTAAGGGTTTGGTTCTCCTTCAATGCAGAAGGAAAACTTCAGAACCTTCGAAGTGGTCACAAAAATTGCAGAAGCTATCATAAAATACCAATTGCTTCCTGGCCAGCTTGACCTCAAGTCTTTAAACAGTCTTAGGTTCAAGTTTATATTTGCAAAGGTGCACAAATACCGCAAGTGTCTTGCACATTGCAATTTCATACCACACATCTATTGCATCCAGATTTAGATTACTTCTCTTGGGAAATGAAAGCACATTCTGGGAAACTTAGCTGATTTCCAGAGCCCTTCTGACCCACCATGGAAGAGTGTTTAGCCTATAGCAAATCAGAGCAAGGCATCTAACTCCCACTGCAGCTGTAGTGCATTCCATGTGCAGGGCTGGACTGCAGGACTGTGCCCTTGGTCAGGAAGAATCATGTATTTTGTGATTCAAGTGCTGGCAGGCAGCAGATGAAGCCCTGCTAATGATCAGGAAATTATTTCTATGCTAGTACAGAAAAAGAATTGAAAAAAAAAGCTTCAAACATTTTCAATGTTACAATATTTTTTAAAGCTCTCACACTCTTAGGGGTTTGGTTGTGGTTTGGGTTTTTTTGTTTGGTTGTTGTTTTTTTTTTCATAGTTTTTTAAACCTTGCAAATTGTAGCTAACTTAAAGGCCCCCAAAGACTGCAGGTATAACCTTAATTGCTCTGGAAATTACTTGGGAGAGACAATCAAAAGGCAGAAACATGCATTTGACTTTACATCTCTGTTGACTCAGTCAGGTACTTTGGTTTCCATGGAATCTGTGGTATCTAGTTTTGTTAAGCCTGTTAATTTACAGCTTTGATAGCAACCAGTTTATTTTAAATGTGTATTTTGATAGGAGTCCCAAGTGAATTACACCTGCCTGCCAAGATCCAATGCATGATAAAATATACTACAAAGAAGTTTTCTTGATTTTTTAAGACAACTGGGTAGCAAAACTAAAGGCATGATTAAAAGCATTAATTCACTTTTGTAGATTAACAATTTCAAAATCTTATTACTACGTTTTTACTTTGAGCTCGTTAAAATTTAAGGATGCACCTTGGAGGTGACTGGTTACCTAATAAGCACTTATTTCAGATGCAAGCCAAGCATGCTTGATAACAAACCTTTACAAAGCATTTCTACTAGATTTTGCAATAAGCCATCTAATGGATATTATAGAATGAATGAAAATCAGTCTAGATGGGGTTATCAGGTAGGAATATATTCAGGTTTCTGTGACTCAGCCCAGATAAGGAGTCTGTCTCTTTTTGCAAGCAGCAAAAGCAGTCAAAGTACTCCTGAGAAGTTATTTTTACTGTACTGGGGAGAAAAAAAATAAATCTAATAGGTTTTCTTTGGACTTAATCAAAGTGGGAGTTGATTATGTTGGTGTTTGCTCAGTACTGAGAAGAGACTCAATCTCATTATTTGCTAAATCGTTAACAGAAAAAAAAATAAAACTTTTTTTGGAAAACTGGATTAACAGAGCAAATCTGTTAATAGATTTTGCTGCTGGACATCTAATTCATCTCCTTCTGTGTTTCTGCATCTTTATACACTAGGAAAAAGAAAATCCATTGTCAAGATGCTTTGATAAAGTTCTACTAATGAAAGTTAATATTGTTTAAATTAAACTTTGCATTAACTTGCTAGATTTTACTTGAAATCTTCAGCCTATAGTTTGGGATTTAGATAACATGGTCCTCAACCAGTGCAGAGGTGAATGCAGGTCTACTGGTAGTTAGGTGCCACTATCCATAAAACTAATGCACAGCATTCTATACTTGGTCCTGTAGAACTCACAACAGCTGGACAGAAATCTTTGATGTAATTTATTTAACACATTTTATCTTCCCAGGACTAGGAAGAACAGAAATGCAGCAAGGTATTACTAAATACTGAACAATCCATTTAAAACTGAGTTGTGCATGCTTTTCTTAATCACCGATTACCACCCAATTAATGGCAGTTTTTTTTTTCCTTTTAATAGTCCGTAAGCATTAACTTCTGATATCAATTTAGAGAGTTGTGGGTTTTTTTTCCTAAACAGCATCCTGAGGCTAAAGTATGCTAAAAGCAAATGGGATAATTTTTTAAATAAAAAGACTGCAGACACTTGTCAGAAAAGTCTTCATTATGTGTCAAATGAATTGAATATCCATGCCAAGAAAGCTGAATACGGCTCACCATACCTGTGAAAGAGCAAAACACTTCCTAAAGGATGAGACTTCATCCTTCATAACAAAATGGCAAACATAACAAGATTAAGGCTAACTTGCAGTAACATGAGCATCTTGCAATAACCTGGTCTCTCTCAGAACAGTGCCAGTGTTCAAAGCCAAAGCTTTTTAACAAAAAAATCATGCAAGACTGCCATGAACAGGAGGTGGCTTCCTCTGGTTAGGGGTTCAGGCAATGGACTGCACTAGTATGCTAATAGCTGGTTCTGGAGCTGGGCTGGTGTGCCCATGCAACAGAGGACTGCTCTGCACTGCAAAAGTGCACTAGCTTGGGGATCCCAGACACAATCCAGTGGCTCCCTGCTCTAGTGACAAATTCAGAGCTTCCTTGTTTTCTTCTATCCCTCCGCCCCAGGAACAGCAATAGTGTCATGAGATTTATATGACTAGTCCCAGCTGGAGAACAGAGCCCAGATTTGAAATGCAACATATTGAATATTTGCAGCAAACTCTCTAGGATCATTTTATCAAAGAAAAGTGGAATGGAAAGAAAAATATCAGGAAAAAAAAAATTTGAAATGTTTTCCAGTTCGTTTCAAGAAGTCATGAGATGTTATGAATGTTATGGTGTCATGAGATATGAATAGAAAATAAAGGAATAAAAAATCATCAAGTTCTTCTCTAGAAATTATCTTCTATGCTCTCTCTGGTGTAATTTTGGAGGAACACTAGTTTTTTGTTGAATAAAAAGCACCTTGTATGACATATCTCTTGCTCAGCTCCATATCTATTTTCCATTTTGGTCTTTCCTTATCAGCTGTATGCTCCACAAATGGAAAAGGTCCCAGCAAAGATCTGACACAAGAAGTTTGCTCCAAACACTAGAAAAGAAGCATTAAAAACATGTATCACAGGTCCAGCCACTAGAGGGGACAGAAGACACTCAGCCAGAGCAGTACATGAATAAGCGAGCAGAAGGCAGTATGTCCTGTATGTAATCAACTCTAATGAAATTGTTTATCTAAAACCCCTTGGAAGGGCAAAATGGAAAACACAGACACAACATAGAAATGTTCTGCCTTAAAAGTAGGTACCTGCACATAGCATTTAAACTCAGCGATAAAATTTTAACTTTCAAATGTGCAAGCCAGGGAAGCATAAAGACTCCAGTCTCAAAAATAAAAAATATAAAATAATAATAAGTAAAAGAAAAGGGCCTGCCTGGCTGTTCTGCAGACAGAATGCTCCTGGGAGCAGAGTGTGATAATTAAATTCACACTAGCGCTCAATTTTCTAGGTGGAAGAAGCTCTGCATTTTCCTCAGACAATAGAAACTGTAATTGTACTGCTTCCTTCTCCCAGGCACTTCCCTCCAATTCAAGAAATAAACAAAATCAATACAAAGTTATAGGATGAAGTTTTGGTTTAACACCTAAATATACGTTTATTCCCAGGAATAATCTTACCATTTACCATGAAAATTGCGGCCTACTTTCTGTGTTCTGCAGTGAAAGTTTATAGACCTACACAGCTAACTAGGTCTGGTAGTGCTGGAAATTGTAACAGAAGATGAGCACTGGGTGTGCTTGAAAACACAAAATTTTAAGGAAAGATTCTGGAAAAAATAACAACATGAAATTAAAGTAAAAATAGTCACAGTAAATAAAATTGCAGCAATGCCAAAATGCTTAACTTTGTAATTCCACAAAAGGAAAGATTTAGCTTCTCTAAGGTCTGAGACAAAGCTTAAAAATGAGAAGGAGAAGGAAGAAACATGAGAGGTGGAAAGGGAAAATCACTAATATTCAAAGGAACCTTCAGTTTTGGGGCTATATTTTCAGACCATAACACTTTGTCCCTTGCCCCCAGAAATGTTGCTGTTGACAACTGCCACTTTTGCTCAACAATGTCCCAGTAGCAACCACATGGCCAAGTGCCATTTTTAATATATTCTCCACAGGTCAAGTAGCTGAACTCTTACCTTCCATATGGCATAGGCCACTTGTTTCCTTTCTCAGCACATGGTTCTGTTTAACTTCAATCAAAAGGGTGTCCTTAGTGTTGGAGCTTTTGGGGGGAGGACTTAGTTTAAAAGGTATTATTTAAGGTAATAAATAATTTAAGGTAAATTAAGAAGATAGAGCTTGTAGAAGGGAAAGGAGAACTTTTTTACTGAAAAAGAATTACCTAGAAGAGTACACCTGAGAGGAGGTGACTGGATTTATAGTGTATGCACTAGGTTAGTACTCAATATAAATCTGCAAACTGCCTCATCTGAAATGCTATGGCAGGCTGACAGATTGCACAATAGAAAGAAGACGTAATATTGATACTGTTAACAGCTACCTTGGCATGAATAATTACATTAATACCAGGTACTGACTGCTGAAAGACATTGTTTAGACAATGTCTGGGTAGTAAACTGTATTTGAAAAGGCAGACCAATATCTCAGCTGTGACTTCTCCGATTTCTCATTGGCTGTTACTAATTTATCCTCTGTGATTTACACCATCTACAGTCCAGACATTTAAGAGTCTTTCAAAGCTCTACTTTTGCCCACAAGTACAAAGCTGAATAGCTGCTGAAGTATTTAGCATGTTTGGTGAGGAGAGTTTACCATCTGATAACTTAAAATGTTCAGGGTGCTTTTACTGATAAATTACATTAGGATGACCGGTACCTTGACAACTCTTTTGGAAATAGTGCAAAATTCAGAAAAGACCATGAAAATATAAGACACTAAGATGTTATCGATTTCCACTATTTCTGTAACTAAAACCTGTGCTACATAGCTCTAAAAATAGAAGGAGCTATAAAAATACAAAGAAAAATGACAAGAGAAAAGAAAAACAGAACATGCAGATTGCCTTTACATTCAGAGGCATCCCAGTGCAACTTGGAAATCAATTATATTTCTCTTTTATTTTAGACAGAAAAGTTATTGAAGATGAAAAGCCTAGTGAAAAGAAATAAAAAACAAATCCCAGCACACAACCTGAGAATTCTTTGCTGATTTATTCCATTGCAACTAACATATTATTATGTCTCACATCTATTAAACTCTACTTATGGTTTTTACCTCTTTGAAACCCTTCATCTATAACAGGCTCTCTCCATTTTCAGAGCATCTCATTTTTCCACTCCAAAGGACTACCATACATCCACCAATACATAAACAGAAGAAACCATAGATTGTAAGTAAATGCTAGTAATAACCCTAATCAACAGACTGAGCGGCACATTCGTCTCATATTGGTGGTTGCAAGGCTCAACAGAAAAAACAGAATGTTTTCAAAGAATCTAATACTTCAAATATTCCTTTCCATATAAGAAGTTTCCCTAGAATTTGCAACTAGCAGAAAGTCTGATTGTCCTCATCAAAGTGGATCTATTAAAAATAAATATTAACATGGCCATTAAAATGAGGGAATAATTTGTTACTTAAACACAATTTTATCAAAATATTCAGGACTATATAAACCACCAGCAGAAAGATCCTAAGAGGATCTTTTTACTTGTCTCCATAGTAGGAATAGGATGTTGTAAATCCTTGCTCTCCTTGCAATATTGAAATATTTACATTGACAGTATGTTATCCTTCCTCAGTTGCATTTCTCTTTGGTTTTGCACTATGAAAGTTCCTTTATAGCTTTTGAAGAGAGACAATGAGTATAAACTAGAGATACAGATGCTTCTGAGTCTGTATGAAAGCAGTGAAGTGCTCTGGGAGGACATGTATGCAAGGAGTGTTTAAGAGTACAGCCTTCCACATCCATGTGTGAGAAGTTTTGCAGCCAATCCTCAATCCAGTGCACCAGTTTCTTAACTTACACACAACTTCCTATTAACATAATGCTAAGACAGATAATGCTAAACCCACCTCTGATCTGCATTGTTCAAACACATCCGTAAGAGCCCAACAGCTCCAGAAGCATTGGAATATGTCAGACTTTCAGAAATCAGCAAACCCTTCAGAGTGAGGCCAGATTTTCCAGTAATCTTGCAAATTATATGAGCCAGTGTAAATCCAAAGCAGGAACTTGCATGTATCTCCTCATGTTAAAGTCACATAGAAATGTCAGAGAGGTTTCTTGTGCCAACTCTCCTAAAAGACACCAGAAAGCACATCTTCATTCCCTTTCCTTCTCTATTGACTGTATTTGTGAGCAAGCCAAATGGTATAGAAAAGTCATTCTCACTATTTTAACAAGACATCTGCATATAGTTCCTTTCTTTCATTTTGTTTATTGAATACAAGCTGGCTTTTGGGTTGTCAAACACTCCTTTGGGGAAGCCCTAAAAAATTAAGAATCACCACCCTGTAAGTAGGCTGGGCGACAGAGTCAGTGGGAAGAGCTGTGTGAGCTGCCTTTCCCCTGTCCTCCCATCTGCACACATGGCACTGAGCAGACCCACAGAGATGACCAGATAAAGCCAAGGTCCTTTCACCAGGACAGTTACTTTTTCCTACCTGCTGCTCTTTTCTTGAGAATTAAGGGTAGAGCTTCCTTTTCAGCATACAGATACAAGTGGAAAACAGCCACTTGCCAAGTATACCCACTGTGTAAACCCCCTATATGCATTACTCCTGTGGGCAAGAAGCTTCCCACTCCTCCTCCCCTGCAAGCCTCCCTGCCCCATGCATCCACTGCTTGAAATTAGAAGGCACAGTGAGCCCAGGAGCACCTACCAGCACCTGGATAGCCCACAGCATGGAGTTTGGCAGAGCTTCAATCATGGGAAATAATCTTCACAAAGTTTACCATGTTACAGAGGCAGTTTTTACATTCTGTCTCCTCTGCACTTGTGCCTTGTAAAAGTAAAAAAACGGTCTCCCAGACCAGGAGTGCTACAGCTAGGAGCTTGGCTCCCCCTTTCTGATAATTGCTGACTCCCAGCAGTCAGTGCCAAACCCCAGCACACCGGCAGCATATCTTCTGCAAAAGCACCAGGCCCAGTTCAGCAAGAGCCACTTCGACAAAAGTGTGAAGGTGCCACAGGTACAGAGTGTGGCAGGGGGAGGTTCATCCTGTCCTTTGAATCTGGAAACACTTTGAGCACTTAATCCCATAGCACAGGACTTGAGGCCAATATCGGGTCCAGACCCAAGTGCCTTGCCGGGTCACAGATCCCACACTGCATAATTGTCACTAGCCCTGGCTTTACATATGAAAACAGAGCCCAGACCTTCCTTCCTATGAATATCAGCTTATTTTCCAGCTCAAAATTTCTTAACCAGAGGCCATCAGTTTCATTTCATTTTTAAGTAGGAAGAGAATGAAACAGGACTGAAAGCAGTGGTGGCTTCATGAGGAGGTGGTGGAGAAAAAAAAAAAAAAAGCCAGGAGTCCTTTTGATTAAAAGGTCAAAAAGGTCCTTTAAAGCCACTGAATCTGATGCCCAGAACAATTTGTCCCCTGGAATTCCACACTGAAATTGTTGATTGAGAAATATACATAATAAATAACATATATATATGTATTTACATACATATATATATATGTATATATGTATATAATAAAATATAACTTCTCTTAGGGGGGATCCCAGGCTGCCTTTCTTTGTGTTAATGATCCTAGGATAACACCACAGATAATTAAACATGTTCAGCCTGCCAAAGAAAGGGAGCATTTTGTGAACAGCACCGAGCACTGCATTTTCCCTACTGACAAGGAGATAACATTATACATTGCTGCCTCCAACAAACATACTTACCCATGTGTTAATCTGCATTTTTTTAGCTCTTATTATTAATTTTGCCTGAACCCATAACATCAGCACATTATGTTAAACAGTACTGAGAGGACAGACAGGATGAGAGAAGAATCAATGTTCTTTATCAATTTGACAGGGTGGCTTTACAGAGACAAGTCATACAATAATGTTAAGTATAAAAACAAATAATAAAGGTAATTGCAAGAGAGGGGTGGTGAAAGCAAGCAAGTCAGTCAGTTTGTTAAAACAGATCACAGATGAAAACCAAAATGTTGCCCATTTAGCCACAGCATCCCTGCAGTAGGAACTTGCAGTTAATTTGCATGTGAACAGTATTACACTTTTACTGCCTACACTCAGGTCAGCCATGAAATGCTGAAATCAGTTGTAACTAACAGACATTTATCACAGTCAGTTGTCATTAATGGCTTGCCAGATGTTGCTAGCAGAGCTTGCTCTATAGAAGACAGTGGTAATAAATACTTTATCACAGTGAAGGTGTAGTGCCTGTCATGTTGCATGCTGGGGACAGTCCTGCAGCAATTCAGGGCATCGGCTCCTTCTGCAGCTCAGAGCTCAACCTGGAGGTTAACAGAGAAACGGGGTTGCATCTTCCTTGGTACCTGCACAAGTCACAACCAGTGTGGGTCGTTACGCATTTCCTTGCTCTTTCTGAAGGTCTGTGAGTGAGATTATCTCTGTTGTATTGCATTATTATAACACTCTTATCCAGGCCTCCTGCCCAGTTTTTGTAAGCAGGTAAACCCTACGTGCTCCCTCAGATCCTGTCCACCAAGAGAGGCCAGCTGTGGCTGGGGAAAGGAGTGCTTTTTTCATCTTCCTTTAGAGCTTCTGATCATTCCAGATTCTCTGGGAATGCTGATTTACAAACTCACTGCTCTCTTGGGTTTCAGAGGAAAGCAGTAAAGTGGGGACTATCTCCAGTCTGCTGACAGCCACAAACATGAGGCAGAAGGAAATGTTTGCTCTGCTGCTGCTCCCTGTTGCCTGCTTGGAGAAGCATCAGAAAAAAAAAAAAAAAATCCAATGCAGCTTCATACACTGGCCTTTCAGAACCAAGTACCAACTGCACAAACTGCAGAAGGAGTAACAGCCCCGAAATAAAGGGGTTAGTCGCCATTTCAGAGCTCAGTATCTGATGGAAAAAAAAAAATGTTTGTATACAGATAAGGAAGAAGTTCCTATGTGTCTCCCCCACTCTTCCTGAATACATATTCATTGCTTTGTATTCTACATATCTCAGGTCCTCATTATTCGTTTCACACATGACTCCCACATATTCCATGTAGATGGAAATAAATATGCATTTGCTAACACAAATAAGGTCCATATTGGGATATACGGGAGGTGTGAAAGTCAGAGACAAGCTCAAAATCTTAATCTGATCCTTAAAAAATTATACTAATAATGATAAAATGGTCAGAATAAACTGGTAGATTTTTCACTCTTCTACCCACACATTATGTCTAGCTAATGCTAACTCTCAGCCACACTGACCTTTCCACAATTAATATTTCAAAGAACTTTTCTTCTAAAGCCTTTCTTTAAGCATTACCTTAGGTGTGCCTGAAAATCACATCAAGACATATGCTATAAGATATTTTTATGGCAAATAGCTTATTTACAGGACAAATGATGTTTTAAGTATTCTAGCTTGAAATCTGTTTGTATGGGTCAAACTCACTAAATAATTTTCAGCTACATATTTTTTTAACTTTTTTTCCCAAGGTGGAAAGTATAGCCATCATGTACAGAATCTGTACTATACTTGTAGGTTAGATTAATAAGGAAATGTGGGTGGCATTCCCAAGAGAGTTAGGAAAAGCTAATACCTTTCTTAGCCCTCCTTCACCCTTCCTCACTCCCAACACCTGTTGTAGGCACCAGTCAAAAAAAAAGCAAACAGCCCAAGTCCAAATCCTGTCTTTGCTTCACTCAAAGGCAAATCCAAATCTCACCCCATATAATGGCCATGTATGTTTAACACTAAAAAAATAAAATAAAAAAGAGAAATGTTTTATGAATGGCACCTGCCTTTACTCCTCCCTGCCCTATGACTTTTCAGAGCATTCAGTTATAAATACAAACTATTTTTATTTATAGGCAGGCAGACTAATTCATCAGATCCTACTTTTTATTTCCAAATATTGTGAAAAATATCCTATCCAAATCAATCTATGTACGTTTTCCTTTTATCAGTTCAGTCACCAATCTGAAAGACAGTTGTGTACAAAAATCATACTGTGAAGGCAAATGAGGATATATTTTCAAAGTCTGAAAAGAACTGATCAGATTGCTTCTGCATACTACCCATTAAAAGAGAGAACTGCTTTGAAATTTTGATTTTTGCCAAGAAGTTCTCTGTGTCCATCTTGCTCGCTGCTGGCTAATTACCACCTTTGTAGACAATCTACATGGTGATATCTCCTTGGAAACTAGCAAGGCTAGGAAAAAAAATGTCTCTGTATTTGAACTCAGAAATCATTTTATAGCAATGAAGTAAGGTCCAATCACCTCTGATGTCAAGTCATCATGGTATTTACATGAGCAGGAAAATCATCCAATCAGAACAGAAACAAAATATCTTTCTTAGCATCTGTCCGCATCTTATGAACCGCTCATTAACCTCAGAGTTTTGTCAATGACTTCAGAAAGAGAAATATATACATTATAGAGTTGGGAGAATAGAAGAAGTGCCCTACCATGCCAGGATAGAAAGAACACATAAGCCTAGTGGTCCATTCCCCCAAAACTCCCACTGCAACCCCAACCCCTCTGTTAGTGCTCTCAGAGGCAGCATCCCTTACATACCCATGACAGTGCCCAGACATTTCATTCTGCCTGTCAACTTTCCCCCCACATCACTGACATCCCAGGATCCTCGTTCCTTTCCGAAACACTCATGTTCACTGATGTTCCCACATCAGCACACATACTGGGAAAGCAGAATCAGACCTCTGGGAAGGTCTTTAAAGGTTTTTTTTTATTATTATTATTTCATTAAAAATGAATCCATGTGCACTTTTACGTGCCCTGATTGAAAGTCCTCTCCTGTAGCTGCTGTCCCTGTTGAGAAAGCCTGGCCACCTACAGAGCCACCAGTCACACCCTTTAGGTCAGCCAGGTGAGCTCTTATTGCGTTTGAGCTGCTGGGGGACTCAGGCACCACAGTGGGCAGCTGAACCCCTGCATCATGCCTGGCAAAGCGTTACCCTTCTGCCTCTGGCCTCAGCCTCACAAATGGGCTTTGAGTTAGTTTTAAACAGAAGCAAAACAGAAACCTAACCAACACACAACCTAATTTGTTTGCAAATGTGCCACTCATTTCATGCACAGAAAGCAGATCTGAAGCAGCCAAGCTCTATTTTTACCATCTTGGTTTTCCATTTAATTTTGGTTTTGGGTGCACGAGAAGTGTGTTCTTGTTACCAGCCTATTCATTAATCAAAAGCTCTCTTCCATGGGCTCAATACTTTTATTTACTGCACAGAAGCTCTTTTCTCTTAAAAAGGTCAGCTTCTTTTACAACTATTTCTTTAAATGAGTCCGACTACATGTACCTGACTACAAAAGACACAGAATTCACAATTTATCCCAACATATAGCTTCATGTAGTAGTTCTAACAAGAGCAACCTGTATTTCTGATGTCTATGAGCAAATCCCTGAAAGAAAGCTCATACATTTCATAGGCAAATTTTCTCCCTATACAAATCAGGGGATATATGAAAAGCAGAACAACTCTTTTCTCTCAAGACATCTCAAAGCTATTAAAGCTTTGAATTATTTGTGCTCATGCTGAGCTTCACTAGCTTCAATAAAGATAGATGGGCTTTGCTAGCTGAAGGCTAATGTACCATCCAAAATGTCCGCTATTTAAAAAATATACCAGTTCAGTCTATTCTGGAAAGACCCATACATTCTGTGGAAAGAAAATTTGAATCCACACTAGGATTTTATTTTTGTATTAAACTATAAATTCAGCCATCCAGAATCAAATGCCATTAAGACTCCTTAACGGATTTGCAAAAACTGCATGTTGTGTTCTAGCCAGCTGGGATAACAGGAGAACCCAGCACTGTCAAATCTTTCTGTTTGTTCAGTAAGGTTCAAGTTACCCTCAAAGTAAATTACTTTTAGAGAGTCATAACATGGAAGCAACCCTGGTGAATGATGAATAGTTTTCAGTCAGACTGGAAAAAAAAAGAAATATATATATATATGTATATGAAAAATTAAGAACATAACAAAAAGGTTTTTAAGTATTTTTTAACAAAATGGAAAGGGGAAAAAAAAGAAACAAAAACAAAAAGAAAACCTTTACCCAGACCAAAACAGGCATTACAAAATCTTCAATATAATCCCTCCATTTTGAGTTTATTTATTTAATCCTTCTTAACAACCTTATTTGTTGCCTAAAGCTAGGTAAAAAGTTACTGTGAAAAAGGAGTGAAAATCTGAATCCTAAAACTGTTGCTAAAATGCTCTTAGACTTCAGTATTAATTTCACAAACAAAATATCACTGTTTTGAAACTCTGAAATTAGATGTTTTTTCCTTCACAAAATATTTTGGAAATTCCTGTTGGTTAAATTGAATTAATCTTAAGAAATATTTTGGTGCTTATAGTTCCTTTTTGTTACCTACTTCCCTATATATATATATATGAAAAAAAAAAAAGGATAATAGCAGTTATAGCAATTTTAAAGCAACTCCTTTGATTCCTTCTTTTCAAACAAGTTTATAGACCTTTGTACTTTATTATGTAGCTTAAATGAAATAACAGTAAATGGTAGTTTATGCACCACTGAATTGTTTATTTCAACATAAAGAGTTGCTATTTGTTGACATGGAAACATTTTTTGTGTGTTTTTGGCTTGTATTTTCAGTCATGTTGGACCTGAGATTGTACTTGCCTGAATATGTTTTTAACAAATTCATATGTAGATGAGAGTAAAATATCCTGTACAGCTGTTTCACATTGCAGCAAGTGCATGTGGCTTTTCTTTCAAAATAAACAAAGGTAAGAAAAAGTCTCGACTGAAACTAAATATGTGTTCATTCAATCTTTTGTTCTGCTTCAATTAAATGACTTTTTTTTAAAAAAAAAAAAAAGCAAGAGTTGAGTCAGGTTTATTTTCTTGCAGTACAATTTTCTTTGGAGACAAAGCTATGGACTCTGATCTAAACAAATCTGTCACTGAACATGGAAAGTCCTTCTATCAAACATGGGCATCAGTCAGATCCAGGCCATGACTACACTGTCTGAAAACAAAAGCATACATCCCTTCTGGCTCCAAGCAGAGTGGGAGCAATGTTTTTGAAGATATTTCATAGGGAGATTGTGGGAAATAGCTATCTGAGAAAAATATATTTGACTTTGAAAAGGTAGTTTTAGGAGCACCATTTATTGTACCTCCCTCTTATACAGATTCTTTGGCATCTGATAGTGTGGTTAACTCAGTCTGTTTTCATGACACTAGTAGGAATTTAATATTCCTGAGACCTCCACATACTTCCAAATTTTGCTATGCTTACCTTTCAGAATCTAACTGAAGATCTATAGGAGATCTAAACACTTAAATATCAGCTAAAGTTTCAAAAGTGACTGGGAGGAGGCCAGATAGAGGTGATTGGTAAGGACCATTTCCTTAGGAAATATAGTTAATGTACTATTCTGCACATACTGTTTCCAGGTTATAAAAATGCCACAACCTGAAACAAAACATTGATCCAGCTCAAATTATGAATTTTTTCTTTAATTTCTTTTCCTAAATGTCTTTTTAAATGTCACTTCCAGCTTTATTTCTCTTTTTTTTTTTTCTCTGCAGTCTGTAAACTGCACAAGGTAGAAATGGGAAGTCAGTAGCAAGAAACTTGACATTTGTATTTCACTGCAAGTTCTTTTGGCAGAGAAAGTGGATGAAGCCACTGATGGTTGCATTACTGAGCTTACAGAAAACAGCCAGAGCCCCGGTATAAACCACAGTAAAAAATGGAAAGAACATGGCATCTGTTCAGATAAATTGAGTGATTGTAAGAGGGATAAGTGGCAGGCCCCCAAGATCGTTTTTGTGCAGCAGTATTTGTATGGAAGAGTTTGGGTTTATAAGTTATACCGTTTGTATGAACAATGTCATCTTAACCAACAGACAAGCTTCATACATAAACCAAGTAACCACCATGAGAGACAGCAGCAGTCACAAAAACCTTGTTTCCCTACCGCCTATGAGAATAATCTTAGTAATTTTTTTCAAGTGTGCAATAAAGTTAAATTAAAATCCTGTCTAATTTTTGTAAGGGAGGAATATTTTGCTCCTCTGAAACACGTTGCCTAGAAGCAGAAGCCACTGAAATCTTCCCTTGACTTGCAAAGAAGTTATAATGAAAGAAATCTCCATTACCAGATAAAAAGCAAAATAAGTTCTTGACTGTTTCACTTTTCCCACTCTTTCCAATACTTTTTGTAACTTCATCTAACAGTAATAGCAGAAGGAAAACCAATACACTTAGGCAATGTCTGTGACCTGGGGGCAGCCTGTTTGGGGTATAGCTGGATGTAAACTGAGGGGAAAAAGAGAACGTAATTTAAGAAAGGGAGTTTTTAACATTTTTTCTTTCTTCTTTTGAGAATTGGGGGACAAGGGGAGGGAATCGGTTATCTGTACTTCAAAGTCACTCTGTTCTCTGCAGTCTGTATTTCTTGGAAAAGCAGACATAGCAAGTGACAGTTCGTTCTAACACAAACATCTCATCTTCACTAATGGCTTTCTCACTGTTCTCCCAAAGCCTTGCTTCTCTGGAAAGCTGCTGGTAGGCAAAATCAGCTGCAAAGTAGCAATCAATCCACTTTGTATCACAGCACACACGCACACTGCTCACAGCACCAACACCACGTTGTCTTACCAGCAGAAGGTTGTCTTGACCTAGGGAAAGTTTACTCAGTGTAGGTGATGTTTTGCAGAGGAAAGTTAAACACTCAATTTCGTTTCCGATCCTCTAAACCTAAGCTGATCAGATCCAAGATCTGGATCAATAACATAGTATCTTCTGCCCGTTTCTGGAGGAAAGTACTATAAATTCCTGCACTTGGTCTGCAAGCTTACTTCACTGCATAAGTTACTGACTTCAGTGGACTGGTACAGCATATTGATGGAATCAAGTTCTTCCTTTCTGACAAAAATACTCTTCTCCATTCTTCCTATGCCTTATACTTATGATAGTTCATTGATCAAAGAAAAGAGAGCTGTCAGGGTATGTCTGTGCAGCAGTCAATATTGTTGCAACACCTGCTGAAGAAGCTGTATGAATATTCAGGCACAGAGCTGTCTCAAGGTTTTTCAGCAATGCAGGAAAAAAAAATGTATATGGCTGTCCCAAGGATGAGGATTCGAGTAAAACCACTCTTACTTCAGGAACTGCGGGGGGGGGGGGGGGGGGGGTGGAACTGTCTCTGATAGAGTTGGGAGAGAAAACTACAGGGAGAGGGAACTGCTGGCTTCTCCTGTCAACAGGAAAGTGGGAAAACTGTTGGTTGCAATTCCTTCCGAAGGGGCTATTTATCTCCACCCTAGTGACTTAACTGGGCAAATAGACTGACTAGTACAACAGCTGCCTGCCCTCATTTCTAAATATTTAACATACTAGAATAGACTCCAGATCCCTGATCTACTATGCTAAACAAAAGAAGGTCAGGAATTGTTCTGCAGCCTTGCAAGCAAGGGGTATGGACCACCCATATCATGCTGCAGGGCACTTGGTCCTGAAGTCTCTGTTGCACACCAAGGTTATATGTTGCTTGAGGCAGATGATGGCATGAGGGTCTGTGGAGCTGCTTGAGGCAGCAAAGCCTGCTTGGATAGAGTCGGACAATGAGAGTAAAAGAAGCCAAACATGATACATTCTCATCCGTGCTATCTAATGGGAACAGTACCTGGCACATACTATCAAATCCCAAACCACTCCCGTGTATTGTCTCAGAGTACTATTGGCATGGCCTGAAGCCAATATGGGCAGCAGGCTAATATTTAGCAATATGCATAATCAGCACTGGACAGGCCAGCCAAGCTCCTATTCACACTTCAGCCTCCAGAAATAACCAGGAGAACTCCACAGATGTCAGTGACATTACAGTTGCAGAATTAGATGTGTCAATTATCTGTACAAAATATCCAGCTGATCAGTTAATTTTTGTTTCTAGAATTTTCAGTTGGGAAAAAAAAATATGGAAAAAAATCATAAGAAGGGACTAATTCTCCCAATCTCTAATCAAAAACTTGAGAACTTTCTTTTTCAATGTACTCAGTAAGGAAAATACATACAGCCCTCACAGAAATTCCTCGGAAGCTAAAAAAAAATCAACAGCTAAGATGCGAAAGAGATGCTATAGATAAGATGGATAGATAAGATGAGATAGATAAGATGCTATAGATAAGATGAAGCCAGACTTCTCAGAAGTGCATCAGGAAAAACAAGGATCAATCTGCACAGGTTACAGCAAGGGGAACTCCAATAGGACACAAAGAAAAAATGTTTCCAATGTGAAGGATACAGCACTGGAACAGGGCCCAGAAAGGCTTTGGAAACTCCTATCCTTGACCCTGAGTTACATCATCCAACTTTGAAGATGGTCCAGTCTAGAGCATGGGTTTGGCCAAGAAACATTTAGAGGTGCATTCTGACCCAAAATGTTCTATGATTTCAAGACATTTTTTAAATTTTGTTATTCAATTTCCAGCAGTTAGACCATGTAAACACAAAGTTTTAAACTAACACTCAGGTCAATATACTTCATTCTTTCTCCTTTTCTTGGTACAACTCACAGAAATGGAACTGTGAGTTCTTAGTAAATGTCTGAAGAACTACTGGAACTTACAAGTAAAAATTTTGGCATTAGCATACATGATAGTAACTAGCTGAAATAGCTGTAGTTTAGTAAAAAGAAACTCTTCAGGGAGCACAACAGACAATGGCACTTTACAGAAATTCTGGGAGATATACATCTGAAGCAGAGGCATCAGAAGGGAAACATGTGGCCAGCTTTTGCAGCTATTAAGGCCTGTCAGCACTCTGAATCATTAATGATCCCTATTATCTCTACTACAACAGTTGTCATTAGCTTTACGACGTGCAAATAGTAGAAATGAGACAAGGGCTCCTGTTGCCCAGTGGCATGATTCAGGGACACCTGCATTCTCTCTGCCACTGACCTTGCTCCACTGCTTGTAGCAGATGTGGTGATCATACGCATTTTCCAAGTGCACAGATGCTTTCTTTCTATGTTTCCCACCTTCTCAGAAGAGAGGGAGCTTCTGAGGAGGCCATTCTCTGCATTGGCTATGGATGGGACAAGAACGCCGTAGCAAGAGAGACTGAGGTCTGATTTTTTTCAAAAGAGGTAGTGTACTCCTCTGACTTCTTTGTATGTTGCTATGAATATGTGGCATGCCAGAGTCTCTGATTTTAATGCCAGCCTTGCACACTCATCATGAGCAGCCATCTTGATTGTGCTTTCCTTGTAGCTTTCCAGTGTCTACTTTTCCATTGGTACACAAGTGGGAAGGGTAGCCATGAAAAGATAGTGAGCACGAGATAAAGATGATAGACCATCTGCTGCACAGAATCAGAGGGAGTTTTAAGTTGAACATATAGTTAATGACAAAGATGACTTGCACTGTCCAGGGGAATTTGATGAATAAGAGCATGGCATAAGCCATACTGTATCTGTGATATCAGCAATAACCCACAGATATGCTGAGCCTGCTCAAAATAATGGCACTTAGACTGCACTGAACTGGGCCCCCAGAAAACAGCCTGGATTGGCTCTAGTCACTACATATGTAAGGGGGTCAATGGCCAGCACATATGCTGAAGTCAAAAACAACGGGTAATTTGTGTAGGTCCACACACTTTTAGGGAAAACCTCACATAGTCCAGAACTCCAGCTTGAGATTTTCTGGAAGTCAAAAGTCTCGTAAAAATGATGTATAACTAGACTAATCAGACAAGAGCAAAGGCAAACAGGATTTTCTTCTAGGAGAATAAGGAGCAGCAAACTCTCCTTATACTAGAAATCTATTTTTAATGTCAGGCATTTGCACAAGAGATGAGTCTGAATTAACATTGATTCCAAGCACTCAGAATTCAGGTAGTAAACAAGTTTCATAATCCAGTTTGAGGTTCCTAGCTTAAAGAAAGGCAAATGATGTTGATAATTAACTACCTCCACATATCTTTGCAGGTTCAGAATCTGTAGCCTTTTTATACTTAACCACACACATAACACAGCCTAGGATGTTTGGCTTGCCTGTGCTTTAAATGAAGCTACATGTAGCAAAGCAGATGTAAAAACAGCATTCTGGAGCCTTTAGTGGTAAATTTTGTGTCAAAATTGGTTAGAAACAAATATAAAAACTACAAGGTCAAATGATTGCCAAAAATGGAATCATGTTTTTTAAATTCACGTATCAGCATCATTTTTCATCCTCCATAATAAAAAGGTCAAGAATTAGGAATTCATGAAAATGTTCGTACTATGGAGAGGCAAAGTGTTACTCAGACTGATTTTTTTTGCAACTCTACAGGCTTAAAAGAAATGAAAATAGTAGAAATTTATTTCTACTGAGTTGGGTAAGAAGGCATTAATGAAGCAGGTAGCATGAAAAAACAAGGTGTCATCTTTACAGCCATTTTTCTAATTATAAATATACTTCAATTTGCATTTATTTTCTAGTGAAAACTGCAGCTGAAATAAATTTAAATCATATTCATGCTCTCTCTGAATTTATATTTATGATCCTACGGGTGCAAATAAGCAATTTGGCACTTGAAGAAATTTGACAAGTCAGTGTTTATTGAATAGTTCAACATTTTAAAATGAGAAATAGACAATGTTCCCAGCTGAGTGAATAGGCAATCTTTCATTGATTTCTACAGCACAGGACCAGATCCTAATTTATTTCTTTTTCAGAGGAAAATCTGCATTTTTGATAATGACTACTTACAATTGTTAGCTGATTACAAAAGGCTCCTATTTTTATTTTTTTTTCTGTAAATAAGGCTTTCTGTCCTCATATCAAGTGGTGATACAGAGTCTCACAGTACAGACTACCTGCTTTCACTGAGAGGGATACAGCCTGAGTTCATCAAACAAGCAAATCCCCCTCTATTCCAAGAATATCTGTTCTTGTGCCCTCGATGCTCATCAGACTGAGATTCTACAAAGCTCTTAAATGGTGACTAAAACAAACCAGAGATCAGGCAAAACATTTCAAAAGCTCCCTGTCTGCTTCCTCTGTCTGACTTCTTGCATCACATGCAAGAAAAGAAACAAAAAGACCTAGACTTAGACCAGAGTATTGAACATAGTGGAAAATCTCTTGTAGTGTGCACTGGTATGTATGACTTCTCTTGATGCCAAAGACTAATGGCCTTCCAGAGACAATAGGGAACAGTAATATCCACCTGGTACTGTCAAATATTCCATAGGTGAGCTCAGTGTCAGGAAATCTTGTGATCACAGCAAATGAGAGGTGAACACTGAAGACTATTCACAAAAGGCAAGCTTGGACCTTATCAATGCAAACATCTGCTTAATTTAAAAGTTGCACTTGTCCTATCAGGATAGTGAGGAACAACTTGCAGACAGAAATCACAGTCAAAACTACATCTGCACAACATTTGTATCTGTGTGATAAAGTCCATGAGAATAGTTTGTAGGTTGTAAATGATTTTTTTTTCATTAGAGATTTTTTAATAAATTTGCACACAGTTTACAACTATGCTAGAAGAAATAAAATTAGTCTACTCAATTGCAGTGAAACTGTCACTGAACTGCCTATATCAGCTTCTATTGCAAAATGGTCAGTTACAATTTGTAATATTCTCTGTTGAAACATCTAATTATTTTGTAGAACATCCTACAGTCAAAATAAGCTATGGGCATTAAATTTAGACGAGTATGCTCTTTGCATGATTCCTTTTGGTTTGCGCTTATACAATATCATGACAAGATCTCTGAAGAACTACCAAAACACAAAAAGTTACATTGCTGATTATAAAATGATCACTTAACGATTATAGTAATATGTTGTGTTCACAGCCATGAAGGTCACGAAAGCATAAGTACAGCTCATAGTTTGTTGTTGACACTGGATTCCTGTCCTTCCACAGACTCTAAATTAAAATATGTGCTTGGAAACATTGGATTGTGCCTTTCCAAGGCTGTCATAGAATAGACAAGGCTGGAACACCATCACTGGTTGCATTTTTACTAGAAAATAGAACACTCCTGAGCACTGCCTGTACGGTAAAATTCCTAGGAAAACCCCTACTGTGGTTTTCTGTACTGAGTACACACAGTTCCTTGCTGCATTTCAGGTATTAGCATGGGACATGGACCATTCACAATGAGCAGACTAAATAAGCCTACCCTACTTTGAAAACAATGGGAGAGAAATAGTACAAATTTGGGCTGTACCACCACATTTAGCCTCCATGTTAAAGAATAAGCCTGGGCACATTTAATTAACTGATATAGACACAGCCAGTATGTACTGCTATGATGAAACACAAACGAACTATTCAGGGACATATTTCAGAGAAGTCCTTCTTGTTATTTGCTGGAAAAATAAAACAAATCACTGAAATCTCATATGTGTTTCATGTACTTGCCTGAGAGACCCACTGGAACAGATATTTTGAACAGAGTATATGCTAAATTAGCATGGTATTGATACCTGGCCATTGTGGTGTTCAAACAAACATAATATTTACTGGGAGAGGGGGAAGTGTTCAAAAGTACCTTTTTTTTTTTTTTCTGTGCAGATTAATAATGTGTATATATTTTTGTCAAGAAGAAAAATGGAGAGAGTAAAAATAGCTCTCAAGTGAGATAGCTGCTATTCACTCCCTTGTTCCTGGAACCATGACAGCCATTATATAACCAAAAAGAAAATTAAATGAAATAAACAGCATAAGCTAATTGGGTTTATATCAAGTAAAAATATAATTAGTCACAGCATTTTGTGGCAAAGGCTCCCTCAATATGTGGCAGTTCCTCAGCCTCACTGGTGAACAGGGATCGTGCCATGTGTTTAAAACTTATTCATCAAGCATTTCCATGGAAACATACAGATGCACATTCCTTGAATCACTTACTTCAGGAATTGCTGCTCCCGTGGTTCACTCTGGAATGAGAACTCTGACCACCCAGTGATGGGCTGTAGTTCTGACCTAGAAACCTCCCCATACAGGTGTTTTTGGGGTCTCATTGTAGAGGCATTTGGGTGAGGGAAAGAGTAAAAAGGCATCTTACATAAGGAAAAAAAAAAAAAAAAAAAAGGAATTTAAAAATTAGTCTTAATTTTGCCTCTCAGAGACAGCCTGAGAGTTGAGAAGTGGCAGCACTGGAAAGAGCCTGAAGAGTTTACAAAATGGCCAAATGCCTCCAGGGAGATTACAATGTCTGCAAGACTGTTAGGTAGATGATATACTGAGAGAGACTTAGGTTAAATGAAGTCACTGGGTTTGGTTGTTAGCTGTCCTTTTATGTATACAGGCAGGATCCATCTCTGGTGCCACCTCTCAAGTCTGAGGAAAATTCTCACATTTTAGGAGACCCCTTACAGTGACAGTGGCAGCCCACCAACGTGTGCTAGGAGCGCAGCAGCTCCTTGCTTCAGCTACAAAACCTATGGCTGCTTGAGAAAACATGGCCCTTAGCTCTGTCACTCATCTCATGTACCATAAAAGTCAGGTAATGCTGGTTATGATGCACAAGGGTTTCATCAGCACAAAGCATTTTGAAAGCATGAGAAAAATTTGTTGTGTGAATAAAACATGCTTCATTGCTAGGAAGTACTTCTATAAGAAATAAACACCTTATGCAAAGCAGGTTAGATGGGTGCAGCATATGACCGGAAGACATCCCTGGGATGGGTACATCCCTTCAGATTTCTCCTGATGCCACTAATAAAATCAGCACCTGTTTCCCCTCCCAGGCCTGTTAAGGTTTTTAATACACTTAGGTCTAGGCTATAGTTGCCTTTAGTATCAGGTACAGACTCAAAGACAACAGGGGACACCTGCACCTTGCTTGTCTCTGTGCTCACGCCAGCCTCTAACAGTGAGGGGAAAGCAAAATATTCACAATGCCTGAACCATAATGGACCACATTAAACCAGCTTTACTCATCTAACATACATGGCATTAAAGCTTAAAAAGCCAGAGCCTTTGTAGGCTGTTCATGAGTATTTCAAGAGTTTGTTACTGCAGCGATGTGATAGCTCCTGTGGACTGAAATTTCCTTAGGCACAATAGAGTTAAGTATAAAGTGTGAAGCCCTAACTTCAATTTTTCTGGCTTTGGCTTAAGTCTGCCTCACAAGGTTCCTTTAATGCCTTTTCATTGTGTTTATTTCGTCATACATTATACAGCATTAGTGATAATCCAAGTAGGCACACTGTCACCAACTGGGATAAGTTCATCCAGAACTGACTGGTTTGGGACATGACTTCAAGTGCTGCCACTGCAATCAGCCAAAATAATGCTATCTTAAGACACAGTGGCAAACTGAACAAGTGGCAGAGGATGGAGTATACAATCTTAAAACACAGAATTGCTGCCAGGTTCCATGCTACTGCCAGCTTCTATGCCCTTCTTTTAACACAGGCTATGGGGCTGAACAAGAGGCTTGGCTGTCACTGGAGCAGGCCAGGAGAAAAGACAACCAGTCTACAGCCTTTTTTTTTTCTTTTTTGCCTCTTTTTTTTCTTTTTTTGCCTTTTTTTTTTTCTGTGTGCTTCAGTCACCCCTAAAACTTTACAGGAACGTGCAATCTACCTCCACAGGGATAAATCTGCACATCTTGAAAAAGCTACAGGTACTATGAGACTCCACGGACAGTCTGCTACATAATACTTGCTGTGAAGAGTGAGAAACCAAAACAATGTTCGAGTCATACTGACCCACCAAGAGCAGCCCCCTGTGCAAGTCCCCTCTTTGGATAAGAGTCCAGTCCTTCCCCAGTAGATCGTCCACATGAAAGGGTTTGGGTCTGCTGGGCAGGACAGTGCAAAGTAGAGACACCCAAGCCCATCGGGTGCCAGAAATGTGACCACTGAGTCAGGAGGGAGCTTTGGTGGATTTATGCATTCATTTCCCAGAAGGGCCAAAGGTGGTCAGAGCCAACAGGAGCTCAGGGAGATGAAGCACTTCCCCAAACCAAGATGCTTGTGCCTGGCTCTCTGCTTGAGAGTCATCACCTGTAGCAGGACTGGGCAGCCCACTGCAGAGCCTGCACAGAAGTTAACACAGGATATAACTGTAAACAGTGGCTATTGCAGGGTGCATAGACATCATGCATGTCAACATCTTGATTGCTGAGCAAGGGCATCTCCATAAACTGGTGGTACAGTATCACATCAGTGTCATTTTGTTCAGAGCTAGGCATCCAGGCAGAGTAGGGAGGAGCCTTTTCCTTTCCCAGCCTGACAACAGAACAACAGCTATCCAGAAGGGAGAAAATTAAGAGTTCAAGAGCAGAAATTCCCACAGAAACAAGCCCCAGAGTGCAGAAGGGTTTCCAGTAAAAAGACAACAATTACCCAAGACCTCACCAGGTCCTCGTGTTCAAGCAAAATGCATTTGATTAGACCACTTTCCTCCTCAGTAAACTCTTCTCTCTTGTACATAAACATAACTTCATATACTAATGAAGCCATTTATCTCAAAATGCTGGGAAGCAAAAAGAAAAAAGGCAGTTACTGTTGTTTCTGGGTTTTATATTCTTGTAAGATACATACTGGGGAGCACTCTGTAGGCCCATGTCATTAGAGAAAAAGGTACACTTGAATTAAAGGCCACAAGAATACTGAATTCAAATGAAATCATGTTCTGAAGTACTGTATGTTTTACATTACTGGGAGAAGGACACACAGTTCTCTGTCTCGGTATCAGCAAGACATTGATTTTCTGAAGAAATGTGCTTGAATTGGTCTTGGTATATATTACACCAAAGCCCACCTTTCCTTCAACAGGAATAGGACTAGCTCTCGCTGAAAAAATGTTTGTGGTTACTGTTCTTTTTTGTTTCTTTGTTTGTTTGTTTTTTGGTTTGTTTGGTTTTTTGTTTGTTGGTTTTGTTTTGTTTTGTTTTGTTTGAAAATCCTTAAACTTATTTAATACTTTCCCCACAGCGATGCAATTGATAGAAAAAAATACCTCAACAGTTGCTCATTTGCTCTGCTTATCTTGACTGAAACCCTCAAGCAAATCCATTTCCTCATTTCTATCTACTGTCTCCCAGATATTTCTTGGTGCATAAAAAAGCTCA
Organism: Anser cygnoides; assembly: GCF_040182565.1. Taxonomy (NCBI): domain Eukaryota; kingdom Metazoa; phylum Chordata; class Aves; order Anseriformes; family Anatidae; genus Anser; species Anser cygnoides. The sequence continues at coordinate 115,385,765 of NC_089873.1, read as the reverse complement.
TTTATTAAACTATAACGGGGATAAGGGGAAGAAAGATTTATTAGAACACATCTTGCATAATTTAAATATGCGTGTAGATATACACACTGTAGGATGACCTCATAGATAGGAAAGAAGAGCATTTTCCTTCAGAGTATTTCTATTTAGCAATAAATTGAGGATGCTTAACATCATTTGACTTATGCATTTTGCATCTAATAGGTGACCAAAGAACTAGGATGATAATTTTATTTATTCATAGTGATATCATGTTGGTAATACAGGAAGAAGTTGTTTGTTAATTTAGAGAAATAATAAGAAAAATAATGTCTGCCTTTTTCTTGTTTGTTTGTTTTTAATGGCAGCTAACGTACTGGAAGAAGACTCAATGGAGCAGGACATAGAGAGCCCTGTCACTATTCATCAGCCAAAGTTACCCAAACAAGCTAGAGAGGATCTGCCAAAAAATCTAAACAAAGAATGTGCCAAGAGAAAAATCCAGAGGTATGTTAGGAAAGATGGGAAATGCAACGTCCACCATGGGAATGTCAGAGAGACTTACCGTTACTTGACTGACATCTTCACTACTTTAGTCGATCTGAAGTGGAGGTTCAACCTGTTGATTTTTGTCATGGTTTACACAGTGACCTGGCTCTTCTTTGGAATGATCTGGTGGCTAATCGCCTACGTGCGAGGAGATATGGATCATATAGGGGACAGCACGTGGACCCCATGTGTCAGCAACCTCAATGGGTTTGTCTCAGCCTTTTTATTCTCAATCGAGACAGAAACCACCATTGGGTATGGTTACCGGGTCATCACGGACAAGTGTCCCGAGGGAATTATTCTGCTTTTAGTTCAGTCTGTTTTAGGTTCTATCGTCAACGCTTTCATGGTTGGCTGCATGTTTGTGAAAATATCCCAACCCAAGAAGAGGGCAGAAACCTTGGTTTTTTCTACAAATGCAGTTATTTCCATGCGGGATGGAAAGCTGTGTCTGATGTTCCGAGTAGGAGACCTTAGGAATTCACACATTGTAGAGGCATCAATACGAGCCAAGTTGATCAAATCCAAACAGACAAAGGAGGGGGAATTTATACCACTCAACCAGACAGATATCAACGTAGGTTATTACACAGGGGATGATCGTCTCTTTTTGGTTTCACCACTGATCATCAGCCATGAAATTAACCAGCAGAGTCCTTTCTGGGAGATTTCCAAAGCCCAGTTGCCCAAAGAGGAGCTAGAAATTGTTGTAATCCTAGAAGGAATGGTGGAGGCAACAGGTAACATTTCTTATACTTTGTGTAAGGTAAATGCTTTAATTTTAGAAAGGAAAACCAGTGGTTTTGCTTCACTTTAAAGGAATCACTTCAACAGTCATTACATTTGCAAAAGGCATCAGTTATCTGGTTAGCATCAAAATTAAAAGCATGCCCAGTTTAATTGTCTGTTCCATCTTGCCTAATGAAATTAGTGTTGTTTCTGCTCTGTTTGGAAAATGGGATAGCATTTCTCATTTTCTAAATTTTTCACAGCATGTCACCCAGTTATTTGTCATTCTATTGCAGGAGCAACTCAACTACTAGGACTGTGTGGGATAAAATGCTTTAGAAAAAAAAATCATTACAAAACTCTGTTTATGATTAACATGGAAGTACCATAGTTCCTGCTGCTTCCAATCACCCATGGGTAACTGCAGAATAACTGCCTGCCACATGAAATTCCTAGTTTGTTTGGATCCAGTCAGAAGTGATAATGTGTTCAGTTTTCTCTTTTTGCTTGTTTGTTTGCTTGTTTTTGTTTTAACTTGTAACTTGGGGCTTGTTTCACTTCAGTTCACAAAAGATCTGTCTGATTTTGTATTTCACTGAGGCCCCCTACACACTGCAGAAGTGTACAGAACACTTAAAGCTGGTACATATAAATAAGGCATATTATGTCACCAAAGTCTTGTAGAGAGGCTGTTTGGTCATTAACTACAGTTATACAGCAGAACATCAGGTGTCAGTCTATGCAGAGAAAATAATGCTTGGAATTCACAGTAATGGACTAGCAATGTTTCTTCTTTGCATTAAAGCCAGAATAGTAGGAGGATGCTTTCTCTCAAACTGCTGTACCTACTGCAGTCAGAGTGCTGATTTAGGAGCTGCAGGGATGTTTTTCCTGTTAATGACAGCATCAATCTCTGAATTGAGTAAACATAAACAATACAAGGGAATGGTGATTAGGAAATGAAGAAATAATGTGCTTGGGGAGGAGGAAATACTGAGTAGAGAAATAGAAGAACTAGATTTGCCATTTTCCTCCACTACTGTAACAAAAGCTAGGAAAGTTTAAGGATGCAGATTACACTTCTCTGACAGAAGTATGACCTTCCTAACCCTGACTCATGTTTTGCAACTGGAGACAGGAAATAAAGAGCAGTCTCTTACCAGAACATGTGTGTGTGTTTCACACATCTATTATGTAGTGTCAGAAGAAAACTGCATTTGTCACCGTATAATAAACGTGTGAGACAAAAATGGAGAAAAAAAAAATGAAAGGAACTTGGCAGAGAATCTGAAGCAGTAAATGTAAAGCTTCCACATTTTCCAGGAAATAGGTGGCACTGAAGAGAAATCAAAGAGATGAAATGTTTACTGTTTCTGATACTTGCAGTAGGCACAAAGGTTTCAAACATCTGCATCACCTTTGGATGAGAAGATGAGAAAATTGCTGTTTTTTAGCTGAAACATTCTGAGATTTCTGTACTACAGTCAAACGAACTTGACAGCCCAAAGAATGGTAGATATCTCCAGGTTTACTGAACAATGTTTTCCAGAAAAATGATTGTCAAGTAGTAGGAGTATAAAAGGCATCTCACTGAAAATACATATAAGATCAAAAGACAGTATACTTCTGCAGTGTATCCAATGTAGCCACACTCACTTAAGCCTTGGAGTTTTTCGCTATTTCACCCTCCCACCCCTACCTCCTATTGACCCCTGCATAATCACACAGACCTCTATGCCCTCCTTTGATGCTCTGATACTGACCCCCATCTTCCACTCAGTCATTATCAGTTTTCACTGAAGAAGATTACCTCTCGCTTGAACTGGCAAAGCTATGCTAAAATTCTAGAAGTCTGGAAGAAGTCCATAGTAATAAAGAGACTGGACACAATGGTTTGAAAACCTGTTGAAAACAGGTTTCAGAAACACCAGGGTAAAGGTGTTACTCTGCAGCTGGATAGGCAGCTACATTTGCCATTCTCAGCTGCTGCATTTTGTTCTATTTGGGTCATCTCTCTAGCATGCATATAACATGAAATATGAGGGAAGGGTGCCGTATAATGCTCCTTAACTGTGGCATCACGAAGACTAATGCCATAATTACTAGTACATTTTCTAAAACATGTTTGTGTGGTAGTTACTTGTGTTTTTCCACATGCATTGCGTTACTTTTGCTGAAGGTGCAACCAGGCCAACATTCCACCAAAACTAAACATTTTCATTTTTTATCTTTACAAATATTTTCCATTTACACACGCAAACAGTGAAAGCAAATTTTGGCCATCATATATTCACTTTTCCTTCTTACACTAAATGTAGAGAGAGAGCAGCAGGAGACGTTGCTTATTGCAACAACCTCCAACGCCGTAGAGCAAGCAACATACTACACATCACACCTTCCAACACTTCTCAAAGTCATAGGATACAGAAATATTAAAGCTAAAGTTAAGAATCTGTGACCTTAGCTATAGCAATATCATTCAGTATTGTTTTACATGGGACAAACACAGCTGGATATCATTATCTTACGCTATTCATCAGAAAAGTCACTATTATTTTTTTTCATTTGGTCGGTGACCAATTCTGATCAAGTGAAAATTACCCTTTCTCAGTTTTCAGAGTTTCCCCGCTCTGGCAACATTTATCTCTTTAATGAGTAATGAAGTAACATAGTGCAAAAGTGCTTATGTAGTGCCATGTAAACTCTCCACTACATGTTATGACAGGAAATGAAGAATAATGCATCTTATGAAAGGAAATTGAAATAATTAACCAAACCAAAATTTAGAAGAAAGATCAAATCAAGGACTCCTTAATTTCCCTTGGAAGCATCACCATACTTTCTGAGATGTTCTGAGAAATGGAGTAGATATGTCTTAACCAAGGCAGATATCAAAATATTAGCCCAGGGAAAATATACCTTCACTATTCACATTCAGTGTACCATGAAGATTCCTCTAAGGGCAGAAGCTTCACCAAGGCACTTCCAGCAAGACATGATGTCAGTCTGAGTCCTTCATACCATATCAACAAGAATTCAAAACAACACTGGTTTTAAAAACATATGGGTCCTTTCAATATGCAGTTTTCCTTATTTGTTTACAACCTTCAAAAACATCCCTCTGGGTTCAGAGGATAATACTGTTGCAAATATTTACTCCTGTGGCTTTCCTGATACTGACACGTATCTCTCAAATGCACAAAAAAAAAAATAATAATAATAACAGTGGGTGAGTGTTTCTGGTCTTGTTCTGTAGTGCTCACAGCTAACACGTTATTACAGCCCCCACCACAGAGTATCGGTGGCTCAGCTGAAGATGCAGCACCTCACACTTCTCATTTTGGAGGGCCATGCTACTTTATGAGATAAGGTCAGCTCTGCACAGCCCAGCACCGTGAAGTACATCAGGTAGCTGTGAAGAAAATGACAAGCCTTCAGGATTGAGGGACAAAGGTACAACCAAATGTCACCATATCTAAAGGACATATCTGTTATTTCCAGCTTTTACAGCCCCTGTTCCATTCCCTACTATGCTAACAGCAGGTAGAGTGCAAGTGAGATGCAAGAATCAATACTAACTCTGCAAGAACTAAAATAACATCTAGCTTTAATAGGGAAGTGGTTTCTGAGGCACTTTTGCTTCTTTTAGTGTCAGAATACAGCTGTGGCATTGAAACAACAAGACTCTGGCATCCCTCCCCTTCTTATGGGAGAGCTGCAACACTAAATGCAAATCTACTAACAGGAAAGAATATGACTGAAACGCCAATCTCAGTACAGCACTACTGGAAATTTACCATTTTAAATATTTGGTTTATATGTAAATATCACTACTGCTTTCATGTTATTTTCTAGAGATAAATTAAGAGATTTGCTAGACTATATAGGTTTATTGTAATGGAATTTGAGTAAATTATTTTTCTTCTTGGATCCACCAAAAATAAATAAATAAATAAGGCTTGAAGATACTGAAACCTGTCACCCCTAAGCAGCATGCACAAAAGCTTGGATTTGAAGAATTTATTTATTTGTCTCAAATTTTAAAAAGAAATTTACAAATAACATGTTTTATGATAATTTAACAGCTGCTTCCTAACAACAGGCTTGACACTGCTAAGCCTTTTAAGCCTAGGTGAAATCTATTTCTGAGAGAGGTCTTGTGAACATTAAAAAAAAAAAAAAAAAAAAAAAAGCCATTTGGAAAGAATTAAATGAGACTTTCAAAGGTGTAATTCTAACACACATAGAAAAAAAAAAAAGTAAAAAAACAGAAAAAGACATGGGAAGCCCTTTGAATCCGGGGAGCTGAAATTGGAAAGCGAGATATGTGAGATGAGAGAAACCAAGAGGGACAGAGAGAAACAGAAACTCAGGGAGAGGGATTTACAAAAAAAAAAAAGAGAGAGAAAGGAGAATCCCAAACAGCCAGTAGCCTTGCTGGTAATGCAGTTCCTGACTTGTAAACAACATGGTTCAAATCCCTCCTCTAAAGCTGCACTAAATTACAGAAAAGAACCTTTTTCAACTCAGGAAAGTAACAGTTTTAAAGTAACAACAAGAATTCAAGCTACTCTAACCAGCAAGACCCTCAAACTTGGTGAAGTTGTGTCTGGCCAGTAGAGTGCACTAGATGACACTCTGGGGATTCCCTCTGACTAAAAATAAAAACATGAAAAATGAAACAGTATCTGAGAAAGAAAAAAAAAATCAACACATTTATAACTGTCAAAAAAAAAAAAAAAAGCTACAAAACTGGGCATATAACTTTAGGTTTGTATGGCTAATTCTACAAATAAACTTACAATAGGGTGCATTTATAATTCTGACACATATGCAGCTTGAGAGCAGTATCTGCAGAATGGCTTATAGATACGTAAACAAACACACTTGCCAGCTGTGGAAAATGTGTGTGGAAAGCAATAGATGGTTATTTATATATTAAATGATGCTATCAACTAGAAAAACATTGTATAAAGCTGTTCCTGCTCTTCATTACAGTCCCTTTGACTGACTGATTTATTGTCTTTTTGCTTTCACCTTAATGAATTGCCATATTTATCCCTTATCCTTGCCCAATCCTAACAAATACCTCAGCAGTTCCAGCCTTCCAAAACATCTCAGCAGACTTTGCTCTCTCTCCAAATAAGCCTTGCTCGGGTTACAGTTTTTCACCAGAATTTTTTATTGCTCTTCAAAGAAGAGATGTTTACACTCTAAAATTACTTCTTAAGGGTATGTAGATGAAAGTAGAAAAGGAATCAGTATTTCTCACACCCAAGTGTTTCTGCAAGGCAACTGGTGAAAGTAGATTAGATCATTGTGCTCCACATGTGACAAATGTACATTGTCTGAAATGTAATTTAAACAGGGTTAGGAATAAATGACTTCTATTCTAAGCTGGATCATCACCATCTCAGGAATGAGAATACAATAACTCTCCAGTTCTTAGGTGTTTTTTCTCCTTCTGTCTTAACATTTCTTGATGCTAGGTGCTAGGCTTAGACATCTAAGTTCAGCTCGTCCTATATCCCATTTCCCTAGTATTTGCCAGCAATCTCTTTCTCTTACAGTCCTTGCTCTCCTTACTTTTTCTTTTTTTTTTTCTTGATTATAAAACAGTTCATTGTTATTAATTTTAACACAGAAAATGAGGTTGTTAGCATAAGTGGCCATGAGCTGGAGCTCCAAATGTCCGCAAACAAAACCACTCCAATTTCATTGTGAAGTTTCTTTCAGGAAGCTTCCTCTAAAGATGGAAAAAATTAAACCATTTGTTGAAGGGGACCATAAGACCTAAATGGAGTGGTTACAATTTCACAGTACTAGTTTAAAAAAAAATGCAACATGGCAAGAAGTCAAGGTGTTAAGTTCACGAGAAAAGATATGCGCTAATTTTGAGCATTTCAACTGCAATTTTGGAGTGAGTGTCTATATCACTTTCAGGGAAGGCAGGGAAAAGGAATTACACATTTTGTTTAACAGCTTTATCCTCTGAATAATGTTGTACTATGCAGACATTTTACACAGTGTTTGATAATAGCCTATTATCCTTCCTTCATACCTTTCTCAACAGTTAGTTGCTCAACTCTTCACAACAGCAGCTACTTCATCACCCCTAAACCTTTAGATATAGTATTCAGATTCAAGTAGTAAATCATCTGCTGCCAAATAAGATCCCTAAAAGATGGGTTTGAGATCCTTCTTGATGATGATGATGACGATGATGATGATGATGATGATTGATGATGATGACGATAATTCCTTGTAGCAAATTAGATATTTTTTTAAAATTTGTTTTGAATACAAATCAAACTTCAGCAGAAGAGTTTCATTTTGCACATCGTGCCTTTGCAAACTGTGTTAGGTTAATCTGGACACAGAGAAAGGGCACTTCCAAGTTCTGTGCATGCTTCCATAGACCTCCACAATCAGCATTGCACCTTTCCTAGCACAGTGGCAAGCAGAGATAGATAACCACAATTTTATCTGTGCTCACCATTCCTACTTAAGTATGGTCTACACATTATCCTTTGCAATGCTCATGATCTCCAAGGCCAGAGGAACCACCGGAACACAAAGCTGTGGTGTAACACTGGCCGTGCTATTGCATCCCTAGCAGAAGGGCAGCAAAGCTTCAAGCAACAGTGTTTTTCAGCTGTTTATTAGCAAGGCACCTGCAAAGAAGGTGCTGTAGATGTCCTTTGGTCTCTAGACCCAACTCAGATACCAAGAAATGATTGTGTATTACCTGAGGGACCAAGAAAGCAGAAGATGAGCTGCACTTCAAGGTGGTTGGTGTCCTCCATGTTCACACAATCTCCACCACAAAGATATCCAATTTGCAAAACAAAAGCGATGATGCTAGACAAAGGGCACAGTGGCCATTTATCCAGGTCAGAGGACTCCCAAGGCTGAATTAGTTCACTGAGCATTTTTTCCCTTTCTTCCAAAGTGGAGACATGATTTCTGAGCAGTCCTGAGAAGTGCTTCAGGACAATAAAGAGCCTTTTGCATTTCTGAGTGCATTTAAATACAGAGGCTATTAATCTGTGCTTGTTCATATTCTCTATTTGGTCTTGGAACAGTGTAAATGAAGGGTCAACATGAAGCAGCTGATTTGGAAAAGAAAAAGTGAAACAATCATTTCTATAATTTGGGAGTTTTATTTTTGATCATCTCAGGTAGTTATCAACCTGGACAGGAAGGCTGCTGAGCACTATGATGAATTTCCAGGCACACACTGATTTGAGTCAGTGCGGTGTCTCACCCCTGGAACTTTTGCTGGAATGAATTCATTCTTTCATGTTGATTACCTTGTTCTCTTGTGTTTGATCTCCAGATATGAAGCATACTTAAGTAGTCTGCAGTTCAAAACCTTGAAAAATATTTTTGGCAAAATCTGTTCTTGCCCATATCTCTAAAAGATCTTTTCACTTTTCCCTTTGGTGCCTATTTACTTCCACATGTATAATATTGTTTCCTCCTGTTCTGTCTCACTGAATTGTAACAAAGGATAAACATGCTACATTACACTTCTTGATAGCAGTAAGACCTCTTGAAATTTACAGATATTTATATCAATTTCTGATGAATGTGAGCAGATAGGTTATTCACCTTCAACAGAAGGTTTTCACAAAATTGAATACAGCAGTAACTGTAAAGTCAAAAGTGACCTAAAAGATTGAAGAGTGAGCAAGGAAGGCTTTTTTTTCAAAATTCCAAATCGACATCTGACATTAAAAAGAACAAGTCTACGGATTGCAGTTAACCCCAACGGCTAAATAAAGTACACAAAAAAGACAGGGAACACTTACGAGTATATGCTTTATATCCTAGAAAGCTGTTGCCACGACTAAAAACTCCATTTATGGCATAGCTTTTGCATATCCTGAGGCCACAATATAAAAGTCCACAAGGGACAGAAACAAACCATGCAGAATCTCAGGTGATCTCAGAGGTCTCAACTATGGCATTTCAGGAAGAATTAAGCACATGTTTGGACGCACTGGAGTGTTCTGGCTGTTTTTCATCACCTTGACACTACAAAGCAGACAAGCTCCAGTTTAGCCATGCATCCAAAGGGGGGTCAGAGTGCTGCTTGTCTGTGTCACAGAAGATGAGCAAACTATGGTGGTTTTACCTAGCTGGGAAGCTGAGCTCCACCACAACCACTCTCTCACTCCCCTTCCTCAAAGGGAAAGGGGAAGAAAATATGATGAAAAGGGCTCAAGGGTTGAGATCAGGACAGGGAGATCACTCACTAATTGTTTAATGGGTAAAACCGACTCAGCGTAGAGATTAAAGAAATATATTATGTATTACTAACAAGCTAGAGAAGTGAGAAACAAAGAAAACAAGCTAAAACTACCTTCCCCCCATCCATCCTCTCCAACTCCTCCCCCGAGTAGCACAGAGGAACAGGGAATGGGGGCTGTGGTCAGTCCCTGACACTTTGTCTCCACTGCTCCCTCATGGTCACTCTCTGCCCCTGCTCCTGGGATGCCATCCTTCCCGAACTGAGCCTGCGGGGGCTGCCCACAGGCAGCAGCTCTTCCAGCACTGCTCCCACACGGCTCCGTACCACGGGGTCCATCCATCCCCCAGGAGCAAACTGCTCCAGCACGGGTCCCCCACGGGCGGGCGGCAGCTCCCCCCAGACCCCCTGCTCCTGCGTGGGCTCCTCTCCACGGGCTGCAGCTCCGGCCCGGGGCCTGCTCCTGCGGGGGCTCTCCATGGGCCGCAGCCTCCTCCAGGCCACATCCACCTGCTCCACGTGGGCTCCTCCACGGGCTGCAGCGTGGAGATCTGCTCCGTGTGGGACCCATGGGCTGCAGGGGGACAGCTGCTGCGTGCCTGGAGCACCTCCTGCCCTCCTGCTGCACTCACCTTGGGGTCTGCAGGGCTGGTTTTCACTCCTCACTCTCCCAGCTGCACAGCAGTTTTTTTCCCTTTCCTTAAATCTTCTCTCACAGTGGCACAAACAACATCACTTATCGGCTCGGCTCTGGCCAGCAGCGGGTCCCTTTGGAGCCAGCTGAAACTGGCCCTTATCTAACATGTGACAGCTTCTGAATTCTTCTCACAGAGGCCACCTCTGCAGCCCCCTGCTACCAAAACCTTGACACACAAACCCAATACACAAACTAATACCATTCTAGTGAGTCTCAAACTAGGTCCAAACAGCAGTGTAGACACTGATTTCAGAGTATAGAAATAGACTATTTACGCTGAGCAGCCACACATTTCCAGGATTCATGCCTGCCATTCATAGCAGAACAATCCATCTCTGCTGCACACCTAGCTGGCTTTTTTCACTGATTGAGAAGGACAGTCCACAGCTTTAACCCAAGGACATGTTACTAAATAGTCATATTCCAATGCAGCATTCTATCAGCTTGCAGCCAACAGATTATTTTAACAAGTCATTTAATGTTAGATGCCAAAGTCCCATAAGTGACACTGAACATCTATGATTTAGTACAATTGGGTTGATTTTGACATAAAAAAACATTTCTTCCTTTGACAACGTATATGGCTGCTAAGCAACCCACATTCTGGTCATACCCCTCTCCTCCCTTCTCCGGACCTGCTGTATTGACAAAGAGATGGAAAGAGAAAGAACATCTTCTGGGAATGATGGCAGCCACTGTAAAAATGAATGTGAAAGGCAGAAAGAGCTCATGCAATCAGGTTTGTGCTCTTGCTTGCTCACTCTCACCTTCTTTCTAACCATTCCCAAGAGAATTAGAGAGAAAGAAAAAAAAAAAAAAAGTTTTCAAAGATTTCTGTTCTTCCTGTTTTTTTGACAATTTTCATTTGTTGGGATTTCTGTGGAATGGAACAAGACTTTTGTTTAAAAAGATGGGATCTTAATAAAAATAAGATTCTTGAATTGGAGCTATTCCATTCTTACAACTAATCCAAATAAAGGAGCTTGATTTAAAGAAACATTCAAAACATGAAAACATAGCAAAAATGAAAGTGATCATTAACAAGTTTTCAGTGGCTATCAGAAACATTTTGAGATTTCTGAGAGATGACAAAATTTTAGTTAGAAGCAATATTCAGTGGGAAAGTTTGGATCAGCTCCGCTAACTTCTCAGAAATAAATAGTGGGAAAGGTAACACACATTCCAGGGAATTTCCTGTCCTGCAAAGAATGCCAGGTTGTAGCTTCCCAGACTCCTCTCAGCAGTTTAATATTACAAAGGCAGGAACTGTACAAATAACTTCCCCAGACAGTACTGGTCAGCACTTTATCTCACACCCTGAGCACTAGAGGAGGGAAATGACATGCTATTATGACAGTGTGAAAGCAGGCCATTGTCACAGCAAGGGAAGGAGACAGCGCAAACATGTTACCTGTCTCAGGACTGCTCACTGCACCGTGATTGGCACATTGATAAGGGAGCCAAAGCCCCAGGGATTTGTCGTTGAGTTTATACCTGTTAGTAAAAGGAGATGGAAGAGGCCAGCATGTCCCTGATGTCACAAAAGTGATGACGAGATTAAAAGAGAAAAAAGACACTATGAGGAAGGAAGCTGACAAGCACCACTGCCTACTTCAGCCCTGAGGTTCAGGCTTTCCAAGGAGGTGAAATGGCTCAGATTCACGCATACAATGAATGTTGCTGCCCACACTAAACTCATTGGAGTAAAATGAGTAAAAGTCTCTGCAGATACAGTCCTAAGCAATTCGTTAAACTACAGCTTTTAGCACAGGCTTTTAAGAGAGTGGATGGTGCACATCAAAATAAGTTATTTTAACAAACAATGCCCACTGCCTCCTGAGCTGCGTTAGTGAAAGTATACAAAGCAGCTTGAGGAAAGTGACTGCTCCTCTCCATTTACCACTTGAGAGGCCACCTCTGGTGTGCTGCGTCCAGTTCAAGATGCCCCAGTACAAGAAAGACATGGACTCACTGGAGCAAGCCCAGCACAGGGCCACTAAAATAGCCAGGGGCTGGATCACAGGACACAAGTGTGAGGAGACGCAGAGGAAACAGGGACTGTTCCGTCTGGACAAGAGACGGCTCAAGGGGAAGCTCATTGCTGTCTGGACTGGCCTAATGATAGGTTAAAGAGAGGACAGGCAGGCATGTCTCAGAGGTTCAGGGTGATGGGAAAAGGGGCAATAGGTACATGGTAAGACACTAGTAAAAACTGTTTACCATATGGCTGATCAGACCCTGAAACAGGGGCCCAGGGCGAGAAGAGAACTGCCATCCCTGAAGGTGCCCACACATTGACTGGATAAGCCCCGAGCAACTTGAGTTATTTGGCTGTGCAGTGTGTAGGACCAGATGACTGCATAGATCCCTTCCAGTCTAAATTATTCTCTGATTATAAAAACCTAAACCAGCTTCTCCTTGTATGTTATAGCTGTCAGGAATTGAATGGCTCTGAAAAATGAATAGCCCAACTAACAGCTCGCATTGTTCTCCCATGTCACCATTTAAGACATCGTGTTTTATATACCTGAAAGCTGCTCTGTGGCAACCACTGAACCACTGGAGACAGTTGTGCCTCAGAGATGAGAGGTAGAACTGTGTAAGGAGTATGAGTTCATTGCTGTAGGCAAGCAGGCAGGCAGGCAGGCAGTCCATGCAACCAAGCTCCTCCAGGAGGTCTGCTACAAGAGAATATCTTAAACTTTTAAGGCACTGCTTCACCAGACAACTGATCTTTGAAAAATGATCCAAAGATTGCATGAAGTCACAGTGTTCCCTGCTTATCCTGGATTTTGTTCCATTCCCCTGGCTGTAGTCACCCTTTTTCATCTTTCTGTCCCTTTAGGCATTGAGAGAGGTTGGGATGGGCATTGAAGATTGCTGCATTTTCCTGCTTCTCTCTCCGTCTAATTACAAAGCAAATTACAAGCTATTGCTTAGTTATTATTGTTGTTAACATTATCATCATCACAGCAGATAGCCTTGTATCCAACAGCAGTGTCAAAAAGTTTAAGATTTGTCTTTGGGGGAAGCCCTAAGGTACATCAGGCTGAAAACTTTTATTCCACCTTTCTGACTAATGCAGACTAATTGAAGAGACAGGGACTTAGCACTAAAGGAGAAAAATCAATCTGACTATCTGACTATGGCTGAGCTGCCAGGCACCACCATAGCAAAAAAAAAAAAAAAAAAAAAGACTCAGCCAGACAAATTAAACTGTGCTGGCACTTTTTTAACTAGACATTAGGTTCAGATTTTTCACTCCTGCATAAAAAAGTAGTAACTTACTACACTTAGATCACCAAGATGGGAAAAGTCCTCCCCTTTTTGTAATTTTCAGCTTCTTTTTCCATTAGTCCTTTATTACAGTGGGAGCTTTTGGCTTTTATTTTGGTTTTAGATAATAAGTACAGCAATGAGAGTTTCTAACTACCAGTAGGGTTATAACAGATGCTGTGAAAAAGATGTAGATGAATCCAAAGCCAAAGGTTTTGAGTCAGTCAAGGATTCTTTTCTGGCCAAAAATCTGCTTTGAGGGCAGTAGCCATATCTACATGGCTGTGAAGTGGAAAGGGTTCAGCTTTGCAGTCTGAGGAAGATGTCTTTCTCCTACTACAAATCAAAGGCAGGCTCTCTTGGGAAAACAGAAGCCAGCAGCTGACTGTGCATCACAACAGCCCTGCAGTTCACCAGCACACAACTAACCAAGTTCAGTGCTTTTCAGGTGGCAGCCATGGATCTGGCCAATGGTGTGCGGTCGTATTGCAGGAATTCAAGCCTTTCCAGACCTTTCTGCAGAGTCTTCCTTTTAGAGATGAAGGCTGTAAGTAGCATTAAGTTGTGTGTCAAGACCCCAGCAAAACAGTCACTTGCAGCACTTCCACCATGAGCTGCAGCGTGGGTCAGGGCAGGAAGGTGAGCCAGAACTGAGACAGAGAGGTTGACATCATCTCTAGGGGAGGCATCAGAGCGGTTACAGCTGGATGAGCACAAGCCCACCATTCACAGTTGGCCTCCTCCAGCTTTTCCCCTGAAGAACAACAATTGTTCTGTTTCCCCATCCAAATTTTGCAATTAAATCGCTCTTTTATTTATTTATTTATTTATTTTTCCATAGCGAATAATAATGAGGCAAAGATCTAACTCATTTCAAAAGACAAATATTCCAAAATAGATCCAGGAGTCATTTTCAACTTGCAGATGAATTAGAAACAGCTGAATGAAAGTTGCCTGTCTGTGCTCCGGGACAGCTTATTCTACTACAGTGCTCAAACTCCACTTTCAGACTCTCCCCTCAGGGCTTGAACACAGCTACAACAGAGTTTTAAAACCCTGTTAAATTACTCAAGATCCAGAGCAACACCCAACATAAATCTTAACCTTGCCACATTTACCTTCTTTTACCCTATAAAATGCTCTCAGAGTATTCAAAAGCCATCAGTGACAGAAATGCAGTCCAGAAACAGCCCCTACTAATGTGTACAAATGTTTATTATAAAATTTTGAGCCTGATCCAAAGCTCTCCCAGATCCATGGAGTAGGTCTCAGTCTCTGGTGGCCTTTGAATTAGGACCCCAAAGGAATAAATTGAATTGTGCAATGCCTGTCAGCTCTCTAATGGCCTCAAAGAAGAAGCAATTAAGACTCTAATTAAAAGACAAATGGAAGATTAGAAGCAGATAAATGTTTATAATCTAGATGAAGTACCCATATGGGAACTTTTGCCTATTAAAAGGGGACTTGATGACATTTGCAAAGACTCCATACCTATGGGATGAATGATGCTATCAGGCGGGATATCTTTCCCCTGTGCATGTTGTATTGCAGCAGTCCTTCAGTCACTCTGTTCTCCACTGTAACTTTTCTTTCTGCATATGCATGGAGTAAGTTGTTCTACAAAGACAGCCCAAACAAATATTGAATATTTTATCATACAAACTCTTCAGGGTAAATGCAAACACTGTTAGGACCAATGCTTGGTCCAGGAAAATACACCTCAGCATATCTTCCTTTCTTATGTACCCAATTCACTACCTCCTACCAACCTTTCCATCTGCCATATGCAGTTCAGTACATCATCTGCTACACAGAAAGGAACCAAGAGCCAAAACCTCACCAGGTATTGCAGGTTCATCACAAATATGTGCTAATTATTTCATTTAAATTATAACAGAACTAGAATAAAGAGCTAGATACTCTTGTAAACACACACAGATCTCAAGGCTGATCCTCCTTATGGCAGCCAAGACAGAGAACAGATCCCTTTTGAAACTCTTTTCATTACACTAGGTGAATCAAGCAGGTCAGAATAACAATGACAGTAAAAAAAATAATCCATGAGTTCTCCTGGATTTTTATTATTTTTTTTTTCAAATTAAACCTTTCTCACTTCAGCAGCAAGGAGGTTTTTGATCATGAAAACCTGTTCATGATATGAGGTCTTAGATGTCACTGTTCTGGTATTGACATACTCCTCTCCTCTTTTTTTATATCTTCACATATCTTACATATCTTTACTTTTTTTTTTTTTTTTTTTTTTTTTTTTTTTGAGGACCTAACAAGCCAAATAATCTCTGCATGTCCAAGTATTCTTCTGGATAATAATGTGATCCTTGGAGCTCAACAGCACAATCTGTGATGCTGAAAAGACAGCAGACAAATTTTTCTGATGACTGCAAAGCAACCCCAAAAATACACAGAAAGCAATAAATAATCATAGCCATTTCTATAAGAGCAACTCATACACTATCTTCCACCCAAGGACTGCAGAATGGCAAGAGGATGATAGGCTAGTGGTGTGGTCTCCTGTTCCCGTGTTCTTCAGCTAGTTCTGACTTCTGGCTTTATGTAGTGCATCACTGTGACATAGAAACCCATGTGGAGGTTACATAGAATAATCACACATCTTCCAGGGGCCAAAACAATAACAAAAACATCCAGTGATGCAATATCAGCAGCCAGGCTAGATGTGAACAAGTATTGGCTGAGTCACACCAAGCTGAAAGGGGATTTGTGTGAATGAGGAAGACAGGCGTGATGTTGGTGAGGAATTATAACAAACTGAAAGAATTGCTCTTGGCACTTGACAGGCACTTAAGCACTAATTAGAAGTGACATCTTTAACTTAATATGGCAAAGTCACATCTTAACCACTAGTATGGGTAAAGTATTATATATAAAACAGCTGGATGAAAGTATAAACAAAATATTTAAGTTATTTTGTAAGGTCTGTCCCTGAGGATGTAAGAGAGCTGCTCAGCTAAACTGGCTTCTGCTATGTGTTGTTTCTTCTGCCATCTCAGTATCTGTTTACGCCAAGCCCCTGAACTTTGGAAAAATGAAGACAAAAACAAAAATTAGTGTCTAAAAACCAAACAAATAAATATCCAGTGTTCTTTGGGCCAAATACGAACCACCACTTTGAGTTGTGATTGATGCATGAGAGGGATTGTTCAGTGCATTAGTGTCAGAAAATACCCAGCTGAGAGGGTTTCCTTGCCAAGCCATGCTTACACAAAGGTTGAAGGCTTGGGACCTGAGGGGAGGGAGCCTGGGGAGCTGAGCAAGGCAGAATGCAGCAGTACCAGTGTGAGAATAAAGGCTCAACTTGTCAAGCTTTCTAGCTCTGGTTTGCCTCTCAGCAGTGTGTTTTACAGATATCGAGAGCGAGACTAACATTTATGGATACCTTCTCTGTTCAGGACTTCACTCCCTCCTCACAGCCCAGATCCATCGTAGCACATTGCATTTCTCCCCAGGCAATTGTGAGGATGTGAAGACAAGAAATGCTTGTCCCACAGGGATGCAGGAGGCATCACATATCTGGGACCCCATGGAGGTTCAAGCAGGCCGAAGGCAGCTGGAGTCTGCCTTTCAGTAACACCATCCTCCTGCTCGGACACGTGCTCAGCCCCTCGATGTGGGTCTTTTTGCAGCTCACTAGGGCTACTTACATAGGGACTCTGGTGATGTCAGGACAGAGACAGACCAAGATAATGTTTCTCATCTATCCTACTCCAGAGACAACAAGGAAAGGATTATGGGGAAAGGAGTCTGATCAGAGTGCCACCATCCACTAAGGCATGACCTGGATCAATTCCTTGGGGTCTCTCTGAGTGCCACAGTGTGTAATCCTCAGGTTGCTTCTTTTTAAACTGTTGAACAAGGAATAGCCTCATTTCCCCCGTAAAAAGCCTGCACTGAGCTATCACTGGCCACTTCAGACAGATACCTTCCAGGTAAAAACATCAGTGCATTGTACAGAATGCCTTAACTCCACTATTCCAGCTAGGCAGAACTTGAGAAGATAAGAAAAGAAAAAAAAAATCAATTTTAAAGCAATTTAATATTTAATTTGAGGATGAACATAACTTACTTAAATGGGCAAAATACATAACACACCTGTATGTTGTATAAACAATAGGGGAAGTAAATAGCACTGAGCACCAACAGGTTTACTGACAAAAGATTAGCATTCAGTGTATAACTGATGCTGTGAAAGCAAAAATTGCAGGTTAACACATAAATACATACTAGCATTTATAATACAATTCAATACATTATCATGTGATATGTCTGTCGTGAAACACCATAGTATCACACAACTGAGTGATGAACTGTGCTGATAAAAGGATACTCCACGTAGGTGGTGATAATATACAGCAACTGTATTTTCCATATACTTCATGTAATTGCAGTAAGTTTATGCTAGAAAATCTTGTAAAATTTGTGCTGGGATACTGGCTTTCTGTACTCCAAACTTTATGAGCTTGAACTTCATTACCATGAGTCTGAAGGCCTGGTGCTAAAGGGACCCTGAAAACTGTTGTAATCTGACAAGAAAAAAAAATAATAATATTCTCAATGATTTTTAAACCACAAATTGCAAAAAGCACTGAGCTTTACATTACAATACATAGGAGTGAAGCAGAGGCCGCTCAAATATACATGGTCACTGAAATCCCAAGCAAAGTAACAAGTGAGTAACAGGGTTTTTACTTTTCTGTTTTCTAACTCATTTGTGGATATGGTGTTTACATACGTGGGAAGAAAAGCTAGAGAAAAATGGAGGAATTAATGCAAATCAAAACATACTTGCTAAAGCAGAACATCTTGCAGGCTCAGAGGCTAAGTTATACAGCAGTAGGTGTCATTCTGGTTAGAGTTCAGGGTCAATGAGCTCCTCCTCTGCAAACTCAGGGAGCAGAAATTGTTCTAAGAAAGAAAGTAGCTGCATTCTAAAATCTGGCATAAAGCATGTAGAGCAGAGATAACATTTTACCTTATTTTTCTATCAGCTTGAAAATTGCCCAAGTTTGTCAAGGAGAAGAAAAGGAAATTTTCTTGTGGAAAATTTTTATTTACAGCACAAACAAAGTACAGAAAGGTATTCCTATGAAATGCTACCCAGGGGTATATGTTTATATTAAAATGATGAGACCCCCAGGATGAAGCAGCTAGCCAGTGAGTATGAGAACACCCTGAGTTCACCAAAATCAACGGAAAGATTCCTGTGCCTTTGAGTGAAGTCTAACCGTATCATCACAAGGACTTATTACATTTACATAATCACTACACTGAGATTTTACTGCATCTAGACCACAAGACATCCAGACCACAAGACATTTATTGCATCTAGATCATTATTAGGTTTTCAGTGCAGGTTTTCTACTTCCCTTTTTCAATGCAGGTTTTCTACTTCCCCAGTTTGAACACCCGAATTGGGCACATCCTAGTCTTTTTGCCTCATTTGGCTTTGAGTGGGTCTCACAGAGAGAAAGCAGGAACAGACCCCATGTAGAAGCCAATCTCCAAAAACCAGACATCTTCAGAGTGCGGCAAGACAGACACAAAACTCCCAGGATGAAACAAAAGTAGACCTTTCAGCATCAGCCAGTGCCCATCTGCTGAGGCTGACATCCAGCACCATGCTCACTCCACAGTACTGTCTCTAGCCCCCCAGCTGCTCCGACTGCATCAGGCTGCTTACAGTGGTGCCAGCTTTGGTCACTGCTGCATGTAAAGGCAATGAGCACATGCCTTAAACCAAGGCATGAATTCAGGTGTTTGCACACATGAACTGGGAATACTGGAAGGGGCAAACTCTCCATGCTGGAGCAGTGTTGTCACCCACAGGAAATAAAAAAATAAAAAATATATAAAAAAGGCAATAGTGTTTGGCAGCCTTAAGCTAGGACTCTGGTAAGGCCAGACAACGAGGTTAAAAAGAAGAACCAAGAATGAAACAGACCTTATGAATAGATCAGAAAATAGATCATTGGCTATTGCATTACAGACAGACAGGCAGACACTGGCATGACCTGGATGAGAGAGTAACCCCCTCTCACCTCACCCTCTGCCTCTTTGTCTCTACATCTGAAAAAGTGAGCACACAATTCCCCTAGACTACAACTGTACAATTCTAACAACGTAGACTCATTTTCTAAGCTATTTGCATGGCTGTGAACAATTACAGAGAAGGCACATCAACAGAGAACCAAGCCCTGCATCTAAATGTTGATAATGCACTTAATAATAACAGCCCCACTTTCCTGGAAGAGATTATTAAACCTGTTCAAAATACAGTATTTTTTTCCAAATGATAGTATTTCTTCCCTCCTACATCCTATCTACCTTAATCATCTGACTCCCACATAACTGGCTCTACTTCAATGACAGTCTCCTCTACTTATTTAAAAGTCATGTTATTTCCACTGCCATCAAAAAGGCATGATGTTCAAGTAAGTTATTAAGTTTCCAATACAAGGATCAATGTGTGGGTGCTACTAAAGTAGACTCTTAGCAAAGGAAAAGAGATTCCCTCCCTTCTAACAGAGGGTTGAGACTTGCTAGGAGAAGAGAAGCCTTCATTTATTATGATGTTTTGGCTGTCTTCAAAGAAGGGAAACCTGCATCCCGTTGTCAGCCCACTGACCAAGTCCTGGTTACAGAAGGAAGAAACAGGAGCCCTTTCCTCTGAGGATGAAGAACAGAAAAATACTCCATTGTTTTAACCAGCTTGCTTACCTCCGAAGTCTTCCAGCCTAAACATTACAGATGTTGGGCAAAGTACAAGCCCAGCTTTCTTCTGGAGGCTCCATAAGACTATCCCGTCTGCCTGTATGCAAACCAGAGTCCAAGTGAACTTGATCGGTCAGAGCTAAGAGCAATTAGGTCTGAACCACGTGCTTGATTCCCACTCAGCTGCTACATTTTTCATATGGGGCATAGGAAGATTATTGTGGAATAAACTCTGAGGAAGCACAAGTGAAAAATTGCTTCAGTTCTGACCTACAGCTTTTCACCTCAAGCTTTGTATCCATGCTGACAGCATCATGGACTTTAATCCACTGTACTGAATCATAACTAGTTTTATACCTGCCCCCATGTGTAAGTACAGACTTCATCAAAATATACCAATTTATTAATTTTGTGACACTGATCCGAGCTGAGAGCTGGGAAATTAATCTCAGACCAATTATGTGTTTTGCAAGAGTTTCAGCTTTTTTTCCACACAGCTCTCTCAGCAGCCATCAAATCACCCAAGATCTTCATTTGCTGAATCTGACCTTCCTGAAGTTTCACTTCATTAGCTGCCTGTTCCACCAGATCTTTCACCTCTGCTCAGTCCCTCTGAATTTAGCAAGATGAGAAGACTGAGGGACATTCCAGCTCCTACAATTAGAAAGGTTTATGAAAACTAGATTATGCAGCACCTATATTATTAGTGAATGAAATCCTCCAGGTTTAGTATTAAAACTTCTTTGTTTCAAAACCTGTCAGAGCCCCTTAGTCAAATTACAGCCTTCATTTAGCTCAAGATTACACATGACGATGTGTCAGTTTGACAGGCAGGCATCTGTCATTCTCTAACAAGGAAACGAAAAGAACAGACAGCAGGAAAAATAAAGTAAGTTTTCTTTTCTCCCCCAGTGTCCTCCCTTAGGGCGGATTCACCTCACAAAGCACAGATACACATTCATCTCAGGTTTACCTGAGCTGATCACCTCAGAATCCTGAATCATACAATTGGTAGCAGGAAAGTTACCAACACCAGGACCATGATGGCTTAGGACACAGATAATGCATAAGCATCTTGACTGAACATGTCAAATGTGCTCTGCTCACACTGATGTGAACAGTTCAAAACTTCTCCAGATACTGTTATGCACATTTTAAGTTGTGTTCTGGTGCTGACAACCTAAAGATACATCCTGAAAATCACGTCTCTCCATGCTGCCAAAAGCAATGAGTTTTAGGCTTACATGTTCTGGAATCAAATCTACTTTCTCAAGTTCTCCATGGTATATTGAGAAGCTGTATTTATCCACAAGGTAGAAAGGGGCATGCCTGCTCCCATGCCTGGCACTTCTATACAGCTTCAGTTTTCCATTGCACAGCATTTTTTGTTCAGTCTGAATGCTTTCTATGGTGCTTCTGCATGGCAGTCCTTCAGAAAAGTGCAGCATAGCAGCAGTCTTTGTGTTAGCCTAGAGATTTAGTCCTTTCCAGAGCACCAAAGCCTAATGCAAAACAAAGAATCAGCCCACAACCTCACCTGCTTAGATGGTCGTGACCCCTGAGGGCCTGTCCCACTGATCCACCCACTTTGTTCATAGGTGGCCCAACTGATTGACACTCTGCTTCTTCACATGTGTTAAAATAGGAAGAGAAAAGGCAAATTCAGACCTGCCTTTTCCTCCTGTCCTCAGCAATGCATGTACCCTGAAAAAAATGCTCTTGACCACTTAAGTTGTTATTCTCTCCTTCAGATATCCCAGTGCTGTCTCCTTTCCCACAGGCCTTTCCTGACTGCCCTGAGAAACAACAGCCCTTTTGTAAGTGATGCTTTTCCCAGGAAGAAGTGTTCCCTGACGATCTCATTACTCTCTACCCAGGGAGCTCATTTTTGTCCCATTCTCAGACAGATCCCTGTTGCTGTGATGTCTATGCTGCAGATGTTATACAGCACTACTGAAATGTATCAGAAGTGGCCATTCCCATCCCTGCATCAAAAGAAGCATGTCAGATGTGATGGCTGCTATTCTGCATTTGTATTAAAAAGATAAAGTCCAAAATGTTAGTCTTGCATTTCAGATAAAAACTACTGAGTTTTAAGAACATATTTAGTTGTTGCAGTTTATTCCCCAGTCTTTTGCTTCTGTTAAAACAGAGAAGTTCCACTTTGATCACCCTAACCCACCTTGGAAGCAGTCCACAGTTATTCTGGTCTGGGGTAAAGAACATCTTGAAAATAAGAACAAGTGTTTATTCTTGCTATACAGACCAAATGAGAGTTAAGATGTGTCTCTGGACATGTCAGCATTCTGCGTGCATTGGACCCCATGCTTTTATGCCTTGCTACATTGCCTTGCATTGCCCAGACAGGAGATGAAGAAGGACAATACAGGCCTAAAGTCAGGTCTGGAGGGTGGTGCGGAACCGTCTCAGCAGCGCAATGTTTAACAGGAAGGGACAGTGCACAAACTGATTTCTCTGTGCCATATTCTGCTGTCTGCAGGACAAACACCACGTGAAAAACTCATCTGGTGTCCACATAGTTATGTTCAGTAAATACAGACAATATGCAAGGCCCAGGCAGATGTATTGGATGACATGCAGGCAGCATTTGTAGGACAAAGAGAACCATCGGAGGGCTCATGGTCATTTTAGAGGAGACAATGCTATTCCTGTTCATCATAAGCTTCAGGCTGTTTATTGCCTCAGAAGTATGTGTGAGGACATGTGAGGATATTAGGTTTCATAATGCCTGCCTTAGCCTCTGCTGCATTTACCTGAAGTGGAGGAGAACAAACAGTCACGCTTTAGACCTATTCACATCTCTAGCACTGGACTAATTTCAATGAGATCATCCAAGGTGGATCTTTGTAGGTCTCTTCCAACTGAACTATTCTATTCTATTCTATTCTATTCTATTCTATTCTATTGATGAAAAATCGGAAACAGCAACCTTCTCCTCATGTGTGGGAAGCAACCAGACATGTGAATGTCTAGTCTCCTGTATGAAGTCAGAGTTAAGTTGCAGGAAGTTTAAACTATGGCTATATGATGGCACCAAATTGTAACAGTGACCCATTATGTTGCCTGTACACTGTTGTTTCCTTTTGTAGATTCTGTGTTCATGTTGGTTTACCACGGGCTTGTATTCTCATCAGAAGGCTGAGGCAGAGAGCAGCTCTCTCCATGGAGTCAGTCTTTGGTTCAGTGTCTATTCCTGGCTTGGAGTCAGACTGACTTAAGAGAGCAGATTAAAACTGGCCAGATAGAGTTATTACTGCTCCCTGCCAGCCTCCTCTTCTTTCTGACAAACATTATCACAGTTGGGGCTGTTTTAATGGACACCATCACCGCCGCACCCTGTGGTTTTCAAGGGTCTTTACAAAAAACTTCCACAAACCCTGGGTTGAATCATGTAAGCGCAGAGTTTGTAAGTAGGTGCATTGCTGGATATGGGTAGATGGTGCAACCCACAGCACTATCCTTTAGACTCCCCTGTGACTGCACAGTGGATGTGTTGGTGCACACACACCCCATCCCAGTCAGCATCACCTCTCAGAGCAGCTAGTGCCTAACTCAGCACAGTGTGCACCAAACACAGCCAAGTGCCCGTAGGTGTACCTCATGAAAAAAGATAATATATATATAAATGTATATATATATATGTGTTTTGTCAGCACAACTAAGAGAAAGAATTAGAATTGAAAAAAAAAAAATCATTTATTCCTTGACATTTTTCCTACTTTCTTCCAAATATGCAGTCAAAAGCGGCATGGACACACATCTACTGTTTGGTTAGAGGAACAGCATCATGGCTTCCAATCTTGGGACTATTTGCTCTATCAGTAGCCTCTAAAATCATTTTTTGCAGTCAGCCTACAGCCCCAAGGCAGTAGTCACTCAAGATCAGTTACCTCTCTTGTTCCACTTCTTCCCCAGAAGTGTTTGCTCCTGATGTACCAGGGCTCAAGGAAGATCCCTTCTGGCTGACCCATATTGCTCAGCAGTTCCCAGAGAACCTCCAGTAACAGAAGAAGACTGCTATAGTGCCCTTTCGCACCACTGAAGCAGTACGATGCAGCATTAACACGTTGAAGGATCTAGTCCATTAACTTTCAAAATTAGCTTACCAAGGGAGATGGAAGTGGTTGTGAGAAAACATTTAAAGCTCCTTGCAAATACAAACTGTCCTCCTGTAAAGAAAGCATCATATCTCAGCAGTTATATCTGTAGCTTTATCTCTTAAATATGATAATGTGAAAAGGCTGCAAAGTGAATTTCTCTTTGCAGCTGCCATCTTAATCTCCATCTTTCTCCTGTTAGCAACAGAGCTGCAAGCTACAGTATTATTCAGGAGTTGTGCAGAGTCAGGGCTCTGATTATGCTCCTTCTTTTGAGATGTTTGCTCACAGCAATTTAGTTCAAGGTACAACAATAACCCAAACAGCAGCAGGCCAGCCTGATCTGGATTTAATGTGGCACTGTAGATAGTAGAAAGCTGTTGTGATATTTTTGCTAGGTATCACAAGAGCTCATGAAGTGGAATTATGCCTTTCAGTGGCACTTAGGGACATGGTTTAGTGATGGGACTTGGTGAGCGAGGTTGGTGGTTGGACTTGATGATCTTGAAGGTCTTTTCCAAACCTAGATGATTCTACCATTCTATGATATGAATAACCCAAATTATGACATCCTTATTACCTTGGACTGATTTCCTCTGAAAGAGTTCTTTTGTTGTCCCTTCAAATGTATTACCACACTTGGATTCAGAAGCATTCATGTGATTCAGCAGTCACATGAAAAAACAGAGAAATTCCCCAAAGACCAAGGTTTCTGAAGCACAATGCCATTCCTACGCAGACCTTTAATGTCCATTGCCATCCAGACCTTAATCCACTCCATTATAAAAGCCAAGAAATGTAGCAAGAAGTTACTTTTGATTTTTGTGAAGCTTAGATTGGACCTTCATATTTTTGTTGGCTTTGGACACGTCAGTTTGTGGTTGAAAGCCTGTAGAAATGGGACTCCTGATTAGCCCAAAAGGCATATTACATCTAGAGGGGATTGTATCATATTTCTCTTTCTCATTATCAGTTAGGAATGTGAATGAGATATTAATTGGCCTCTCCTTCCCTCGGGGACACACATCAACACACAAACAATCTGGCCAACTTCACAAAGGGATTTGTTAAATGAAAACCTTCATACCAAACTTTGAGGAATGCTTCCTGAAATATTGGGCTTGAAACCTGTATTCAGTCATGGGAGCAGAATATGATTAGCTGTGCTTTTATCCCTGTACTGGCATCTGAGATTATCATAGATTTTTTTTAACATTAGTATGTCTGGTGAAATCAGAGCAACCCTTTTGCTCTGTGATTAATAATGTGTTAAGCCAAAGTTCCAAATTATTTCAACTTTTCAATGGTTATGGGAACATTTACAAGACTGATGGTCAGACCATGTACTGCCAACAGGCTGAAAGAGCTATCATTTATTACAGTGCTTTCTTGCAGCCAGAATGTGTAATACAACCCTGGTAAACTGTGCAGAAAAAGAATTATGAGTTGTGCTACAGCATTTTCCCAAATTAGAAATCAAGTGAAGCTTCCTGCACTACAACTGTTTTTGTGTGCGGGGAACAAGTGTGGGGAGAGGGAGGAAATACCATTAAACTTCTCAAAAAATGTAAAACCCAAACATTTCTGTGCCATGATGGCATAACAGTTTTGCTCACTGTGTTGGCTGATTTAAACCCATCATAACACACCAGTATTTTTGTGGTGATTTGTTTTTCATTTTCACCATATGCTTATAATAGCCAGATCTATCCATCATTTCCCAGTTATTTTCTTGTAACCATGTCTTAACCATCCCAGTGCCTCTCTGGAGTCTGTTAATTGTCTTCGCACTGCTGACAGTTAAATTCTCCTCCCCTCATATGACAGAAATAATTTTCATTTGATGATAATCAATCTATCTCATTAAGCATGTGAAGGGTCTGAGGATTTCCAAGGCTCACACATCAAGGATTTGTTATTTGGGGTATGTGGGAACTCCAGAAACACTGAACCTGGTAGCTTCGTGCATCTCTGTACATCTGTATATGTGTGCATGAGTGTCACGGCCTCATGTTATCACAGCACCCACAGGCAAATTCTCCATTATTCTGAGAGTCACATTTTTTAAATCATGATTAAAAGAAATGGAGGATTCCACTGCACAGACAAAAGAAAAAGGCCAAGGAAGCAAAATCATGAGTCCAGAATTCATGTTCTCTGCCTTGACCCATCCCTTCAGCCTTGTGTTCCCAGAACAGGCTCCCCGGGTTTGTCGTCTATATCCTCCTCTGCTTAAAGCAAAAGGAAGAAATGGTCTTAGGAAAGATTTTGAGTTCTGTTGAGACTCTTGAAATTAGCAGAAGTTTGTTTTGTGTTGAAATAACAGAATTTCAAGGGAAAAAAAAAAGTTCCAAAACATTAACATTCCATGAAAACTGCATCAGTGCTTCAGGCCAAAAAAATCCTCCTGGCTCACATCAAAAGGACAACAGATAGCCTGCGTGCACCCAGATGGCAGTCAAAATGTGTGTATCCTCACGACAGTAGTATTTCTTTGCTACACACCTTCTACGAGGCCTTGGGGCAAGTCAGCATTCTCTGCCTCACTTTCCCCATTGTTTATTACAAAAAAAAAAAAAAATAGCAGTAATCTTTCCCTGCCTTTGAGACTTTCAGGTAAAAAGTCATGAGAAATAAGAGCTAAACGTTACTACTGTTATCATTTCTGAGCCTCAGTAATTCATTCCCTGTTGGGCCTCTGGGTTCTGAAGTAAACTGATTGGTATAATACATCCTTTGCGTGTATTATTGTATTTGCATTGACCTCCATTTCCAGTAAAATCAGAGTAAAATGTAATTTAAAAATTGATAGGAAACACAGGAAGCTAATAATCTTGTTTGTACCAAAAAAATAGAAGATAATGTTCTATACTCATAGGCACATAGCATGTGGGAGTTCTGTAGTCACTTCTTAAGGCAGTGTAACATCAGGGTTTGGGTTTAGGGGGTTCTGCCCAAAAAGATGTCGATCTCAGATTTACCAGACAGGAGTTCAGCCTCAGGAGATGACAAGCACCCACTCACATCAGGGCCCAGATCTTCAGCAGTACTCAGAGAGGCAAGGGGAAGAAGCCAAGTTGGCACCTGCCACCTGTCCCAGGCTGAGTTAGATAATAAAGTGCCTCATGCAGAGTTTTTGTTTCTTTTATCTCTCTGTTAAAAATAAATGAATAAATAAATAAATGAAAACTCTGCCTAGAGTGAGTATGAAGTGAAAGCAGTGGTGGTTTACTTCATTTGGCATCCAGGGAAAACTTTTATCATGGAGGGAGAAGAGAGACAGGCTGACTGCGTGGCACATAGCTGGTTAGACCCAGAATTCCTCCAGTGCTTTCTTGAATTCCCAAACACATGCCCTCTTTGCTTGCCTGCCTCATCTCCAAACTCTTGCATTTTTCCTCCTGGGCTTTGTGCCTCATCTCCAAACTCTTGCATTTTTCCTCCTGGGCTTTGTGATTTACATGGTTTGAAAGAAGCACAACTGGCTTTCAAACCACCCCTGTGCTCCCTTGTCACCCAAGCCTTGTTAACTGGAAGCATGAAGGAGAGGAGTCAGTAACCTTCCAAAGGGAGCATGCCAAATGCTATTTCTCTTTCCCATCCTAGAGGTTAAGTATGCCTTCGGAACTCAGCAGGAGCCAGGGGAAGTTGGCTCACAAACAGGCATCTGCTATGTGGCTTGGGACTTAGCAAGGATCTCGTAGATGTGTATACCTGTGGAGATGTGGCTCAGGTTCACAGTCTGGAACATCTGTGTCCTGGTGGAAGATGTTCCTAACTTGAACCGCTGTTAACTGAGACTAGAATCTGGCCTTGTGTTTTCCATTTGCTGTGGCATACATTTTTTAAACAGTCCTGTTAAACACTCATACACAACATTAGAGGCAGAGCTCTTTAGTCAGCAGTGCCTGGGTTTGATCTCTCCCCCTTTTACCTCTGAAACTCAGAGCCTGTTCTAGTTTATTCTCTGAGAGGCAGGACATCATCAGAGTGAAGGATGTCCAGTTTTAGCCAAGTACTCATTATACAAAGCATACATCAATGAAGTGCTCCAAATTAGCAGTGGTCTGGCAGCAGTAATAAAAGCTGCAAGAAAGAGACTGTGTAATTGTGCTTGTCGTGAAGAAGAATATAGTCTGCAGCTGGTGCACAGAAATGCTTCAAATCTATATGGGAGTCAGAAGAAAATCGAGTAGGCTACTAACCTTTAGTTCAACCAGAGCCCAGCAAGATACCTCCTCTGTCTACTACATTCCTGTCACAAGCACACACCATCCTGGTGGTATGTTATGTCCCTGTCCAAACATTTCAAAAGGAACTTCTACAATAATCTGTTAATAATGTTTTCCAGGCATTGCTTTTTTTTTCTCAGTTTAGATATATGCACACTTCAAAGTCTTTGTGAGCTATGTCTTCTGGTAGAAGAGTGCCACCTCATGACTGCTAGAGAGGAATGAAACAACCCACAGAGGTAAAGCTGAAAGCACTCAAGTGCCTATGGCCAGGAAGGGCTGGAACAGAACATGCCCTGTGTACCCACCAGCTTTCATTTAGCATCGCAACACCCTGAGACGAACAATTCTTTGCCAATGTACTTTGTGATCATTGTTCCCTGAGAAAAAGCTCAGCATTTTTGGTCAACACCAAGCCCAGCCTCAATGATAAACAAAAAATAATTCCCCAGTAAAACTAGACAAAATTGTGTAGGCCATTACACAAGGTGCTTCTTGCTTCGAATGCCCACTCATTTTGATTGAAGGCTCCTCTGCAGTATTTCAAGTACCTTTCCTCTGGGGACTGCACAATTTGGGGTGTGAGTGCCCTTTTCTCCTTGCTTCCTCACCCAGCCTACCCCAGGACTAGCCACCTCTCCTCAGACTGATTATTTTTTCTGTACTAATGCAACTAATTTTTCTCACCAGCTCAGATAAATATTGTTAAAATTATAGAGAATTTTGGGGTGCTAGAGTCCTGTTAACTCCTTGTTGCTTCTGTAAGTGAGGTATATAAGCCAAAGAAACTCTGAATTTCTCATGCTCCGTCACCAGTTTGAAATATTTGTTCCAAAATCAGACAGCACATTGTCACAGATTGATTTGTCTATGCCTTGCTCAGGAACAGATAGTTTAAATATTTAATAGACATGAACAAGGAAAGGAGCAAAATACCCTTTTGCTGGTTTTGCTTCTTCTTTTTTTTTTTTTTTTTTTTTTACCTTCTAAATGAATTCAGACGTTGAGGAAAGTGCTAGATTGAAAACCCTAGAGTTTGAAGTGTGTTGTTCCTGTTTTTTTCCCAGAATAGAAATATCAGGAGAGTAGTACCAAAGATTTCCTAAAATCCCAGCTCTACTGCTGCTATTCTCCTTTATTAGACTCATTGCTAAATTCCAGGCAGTAATTAAAGATCTGAATCAGCTTCATTTTTGCCACTTCAAATAAAACCAAAATCAAATAAACCAAGATTTTTTTTTCTAAAATGGTTATTGATCTACTAGAAGGTACATGAATAGCACCTATTATCAGACTGGATGCCACACAGCTAAAATATGGATACAGATTTTGACATAACTGGAATATTAAACACTGCTTCAGAAGTGAAAGATTTTGCATCTCATTCCCTGAGGCAACCAGTTTTTGCTTGGGCCTGCACTTCAAAATATGCTGCTAACGTTGACAGATAGACAAGATTATTAACCTGAAAGCATCAACTTATCCTAAGTCTCATCCTATGAACTGGAAAAAAAAAATTAGAAGAAGAATAAAAAAAAAATCTGAATGCGCTTGTTATTTAGTGGGAGGATTTTAACAGCGCAGATGATTTTCTTTGCATAACAGCTAGAAGGTCTGCAAAAGTTCATCAAAAATCTGGGCTACATTAACTCTTGGATTGGCTGATACTTTTGTTACAATAACGATAACAACAGCTGATTCAATAAACCTAATTTAAATTTTAATTAGAGATCATCATTATGGCAGATGAATTTTTAAGCTCAGTGTGTTTAACAGTTTCCCTTTAAAAGGTTTTCATAAAGGATTCAAGCAGACTCTCTAAATAATAGCACAAACAAAAAGTGTGGTTGCTTAAACTCTCTCCTATAATGAAAATGAAAGGGTATAACTCTACTACCTAAAACTATCATTACAAACACTAAGAAAATTAACCCAAATATTCCTCCTCCTCCTCCTTTTCCTCCTCTTTCTACTCTTCCTCCTTCTCTTCCTCCTCATCCCAGAGCAGACACATTAGCTTTGGGCCATGTACAGT
Organism: Anser cygnoides; assembly: GCF_040182565.1. Taxonomy (NCBI): domain Eukaryota; kingdom Metazoa; phylum Chordata; class Aves; order Anseriformes; family Anatidae; genus Anser; species Anser cygnoides. The sequence continues at coordinate 115,355,155 of NC_089873.1, read as the reverse complement.
GTGGGGTGCCTTCAGACAGGACCTCAGCCTTGAGGCCCTTCAGCTTTTACAATGAAGAAAGTAAAACTATTTTTCAAAGTCTCTAAGCAAAATTTCTCCACATAGCACGGGCTTCACTACCAACAGGTCACAGGCAGGATAATAGGGCTAGAGGCAGGTCCATGCATAAGCCAACAGAGAGAAGAGAGGAGGAGGTGTTGGATGAATGAATTAAGCACAGGTCCAGGGACCAGTGAGGGGGTTGCTTGGTTGCTTGTTTAAAAAAACAGAAAGCAGTTTTGCTGTTATTAGCCAGAGCTGGAGTAATCCAATTCTCACATACCCCCTTTTCCATCTCCTTTTCATAGGCTGATCCGTGATAATGGCTGGCCTTCTCAAACAGCAGATATGACAGTTTCAGTGATAATGTCAGGATTCAGAGCTTTCTTCTGAAAACCACTGAGCAGCTCTGAATCTACACAAGTCCTCTTGGGACTCTTTCCAGTGAAATATAAGTCAAAATTACCATCTCTGAAACTAAGATATTTTTAGAAAACTGATTTCTTCAAGTTGTCTCTCCTAAAAGCAAGTACCACCTACCCATGTTTAGCTTGTTTTCCAGCCCACCTAAAAGGATGCACTGTTATAAAACCACCAGCCAACCCCACCAACAAATTTTATTGCTTAACAAAAATCCAAGAGATTTAGGATAGAGAATCATTTCTTTTTTATTATTATTTTTTAATGATGCTTTTCCAAACATCACATCACGCCAGCATCTGCCTGGCAGAAGCAAGTGCTTTACCCCAAACTCTCTTTCATCTCCTCCTCCTATTTCACAACAGCTAAACCGGGCTTCAGCAATGCCATTAACCACAAACAGCCACTAGAATACTTTGTGGGTGATTCACAGATTTTGTTGTCGAAAAGCTAGTGATCTTCCTTATTTCCTAAATTTTACAGCATACTAAGCTGCATGTTCACACTGTTTTGTCTTTAATCTTGGGTTCACAAACATTTTCACAGTAAAATGTGACATTTTTTATAAAAAGCTATGTCAGTAAACTTATTGCAGAGCAAACCTTAAATATTCTAATCTTTTTTTAAGTAGCATTTTAAGAAGAAAAACAAAAGCCATCCAAACATGCAGACTTGATTTATGCTTTTAAGATATCTACACAACAAGAGGTGAAAAAGATCACATGTATTTTAATGAAATGTTTATCTCACAGTCATGGCAGCACAAGTGTGTAGCAGGTACAAGCCATTATAGAAAATGCTGGTTTCACAACAAGCACCATTCTGACAAAAGTTGTTGGTTTTTTTCCCAGACATCCCTTGGCATCATGGTGATGTGGGACTTCACCAATGCCCAGACATGTCTTGGTCTATTGGCAGTCACAGTTACTACTGTGTGGTTAATGCATGTTCCTCAAGGGAGATACGTATGCTATGCATTATGTAGCATAGAGCCAATATAGCTGTCAGCTATGCTTTTCTGCAATAGATGGACTCTGTGTATGTCTTAAAGGATACCATCTTAGAATAGCTGTCACGTAATCAGTGCTTTTCCCCTTTTATGAGGCCAAATACTTTTAGAGTTCATATTCTCAGCATTTAAGCAGGCAGCAGAGCAGCTCTGCCTAATGCCACCCATAGGCATTGCCCCAGGGACACTTGCTACAGGTGTGTCTGAGCTATTGCATCTTGCAGTGTTAGCCTGAACGTGTTGGAGAAGAAACAGATCCTGTCAAATTGCACATAAAAGCTAGAGTTTTCAACAAGTCATGGGGTTTAATCAAACTCTGAATTTTGAAGTGTTAGAGGATACATTTTTCTTTTCTTCATTTCCCACCTGGGATTCTTATCTGTTCCATCCCCATCTTCTGCCTCCCCAGCAAGGGATAGAGAGAGAGGAACAAGCTGCTGAGGTGCTGATCTCATTCAGTTTTGGGATCTATGCAGAGTTGTGAACAACAGGAGCTGTTCTATCACTTTCTTCCCCAAGATGAGCAATGCTGCTTCTTCACCCTTCTGTCATCCAAATCTAGTTTTTCCTGTGGCCCTCCACCCCTTCATGAGATGAGAGAAAGGGCACGGGACTCAGAGACCCTGGAGGAAGAGGGACTCCCTTTAGCCTGTCCCAGCCTGAGGTCAGGTCATGGGAAGCCCGATGTGGCACTGCATCTCAGCATGCTGGTGTGCAGCTGGGCAACCACATCTGCTCCTCTCCTGTCACTTGTATGAGAGGCTTTTCCCCAGCAGCTCTGAATATAGTGACTAGATTGACCATAAAATAGACTGAGCCCAAAGTTCTTTCCAATACCGAGGTAACCAAACTGGAATATTTGTCTGAACTGTTTATTTTCTGGGGTCCTCTGGTATGAGAATTAAAGATGTTGCTTCAGCCTATGGAAAAGAAATAGGAAGGCAAGAGGAACTCATGCAAAGGCAGTGATTCTTGCTGCTTCTGTTACGAAAGCAACCTAGAAACGCAGCTGGCTAGGCTGGAAACCGTAAACAGAATTATTAGCCTAAATGAACTCCCAGGGGTCTTCCCCACACCCTCTGCTACCTAGGATCCTCTGCCCTGATGGGTCAGGTTGCACCGCTTCAGAAACAGCCTTGCCAGGATGGAGGCAGCAGCAGGCTGCTCAGCTGGAGCCTGCTGCCTTCACTGCCCGCTCCCTCCTGTTTTGTCAGGAAATTGCAAAGCAGGCTGCCCGCGCACCATGCCGGAAGAGACAGTCCAATCTGCAGGCCAGAATTCAGGAGGAAGCCCACAGATCAATGGCAATGCATTCTTAAAAGGTCAGGACAGATCTTCTGTTTCATCAGCACTTCGCGCTTTGCAAGCAGAGTCACCAAAGATATAGCTATGCACTGCAGCTTCTTTCAAACATGGTTCTCTTATATCCTTCTCCTGCAGATATCTGGTAGGAGAACTAAAGCACACTGATGAGATGATGTCTGAAACACCATGGAAACTGTCAATGTATCACAACACTCAAACACAGGGTAGGGTACAAAATCCCAATTCTTCTTGTTCCAGCTCCACCTAACCAAGTCTCCTGTTCCCAAGGACTCTGAGAGCCAACTTTGCAATGTGCTCCTCCCTCTGGTCAGACTCTGCATTGTTTGATATATTGAATTTCACAGATTTAGTCAGCAGAAAAATGCAATCATCATCCATTTGAAGAGGCACAGCTGAAAAAATGATTAAAATTCATATGCATCAGGCAGCTTGATTTGCTGGGCATGGCCTGAATATAAGGCTAAATGAAGGTTAAATATTGGCTGACTAGTAATTGTACTGTCTCTTTGAGAAGCTGTTTATTGAGAATGTATATGGCACTGTAGCTAAAAGTGGCAGCACATTTGGAGATTGAATCAGATAAGCTTTTCTGCTTTCTGCGTGTACCATTTCTCAGACTAACCTACATGCAGTCACAAGGCAAGAAATTAGACACAAAATATCCAGTGAAGGACATTTCATGTACCCAGTGATCCTTGTGGGTCCCTTCCAAATCAGGTTATTCTACGATTCTATAATTCCTGAAAGGAGAAATAATAACTGAATAAGTTAAACATTCCTAACCCAGCATTTTCCCATTGGAAAATATCATTTCACTGACACTGAAATCTCCCGCGGGGATAAAAACAATGTGCTTTTTTAGATTTTGAAAAAGACTAAAATATGATTGTCTTATTCTAATTCAGATCATACTAATACATCAAATTTGAAAAAGCCAGAATGAAAACAGAATGCTTTGACTGACCCAAGATGGACTTTATATAGAATATAATTCAATATTAACTCTGTTTTTCATACCTGTTTTTTGTTTTCAGTTTCTTTAGAAAAAAAAATAGACTTTGGAATGTCAGGAAGTCCCACTGAATTGAAATTATGGTTTGTCTGCTTAATTTCCTACACATATTCACCTCTTGTGCAAACGTGACCTACTAATGTATCCTTTCTCCCATGGGGATGTGATTTGACTGCCATCCTCACCGGTCAGGCCAGCCTCTCTAGCTCGCTCCATGGAGACTTGCACTTTCTGATGTAGAGTTTGTCCCATGTCTCAACTCCAGCTGTGAGATTTAGACAAAAGCTACCAAAAAGATCTGTGATCATAATTCACATATAGAATTAGATAAAGGTATAAAATTTTAAATAGGAAGATCAGCCTCAGTCTGATTAAATAAGAAATATGAAAATATAACCACCATATTGCTCAAATCAACTACAGAAGGAAAAAAAATAAACGTGTTTATTAAAAAGGGGGAAAAAAAAAGTTGTTTTTTTTTTTTTTTAAAAAAGAATAATTTTAATTCCTTACATTCCTCTAGGAAAAAAAAAAAATCTCTCCCTCCTCCCTTCCCCTCCCAATCACACACACACACGCACACACACAGTGAGCCAGCAGTGCAGCTGGGAGGTGGAGAAGACATGCACACCATTCCTAGCCCACAACAACAAGGATGTCGTGCACAAATTCCCAGGCCTGCAGAAGCAAATATGCATTGAAAGACTCACAGGCACCTGTCTGATTTTTATCGTTTTCAAGAGCATTAGACATTGCTCAGGACTAGATAAGCATCCAATTCCCAGTTGTGTTCTGAATCAAGTTATCAGACCCACAGGGAATTTCCCATTGCTAGCTCTGAATGAAAGGCAATGTAAATTTTTTAACTCAAATAAAATTATATTTAAAAACAAACAAACAAACAAAACAGTTGGTTTCTTGTCAAAAGGACACATACAAAAAGGAAAGGGAAAATGTCTTATCAGAGCATGAGAGCATGCTATCTGTGACATTTTCTGGTAACGACAAGTGATGGTTTCAAGCTTTAGAAAAAGTGGTGAATTCAAGATACAAGATGAGTTTTTGCTCTTTTTCTTTTTAGATTGATAAAAGAGAACAAATTGACTAACAAAATATTTCTGACAACAGCTTGGTGGCACAATGGAAATTTTATTTTAAACCTATGTCCTTTTTTCAGGCAATTATTTTCACACCAGGGAGAATTCTTTAGTACAAATTAGACAGTGGAAGTCTAGATGAGAAAGATATTATATCGCAAACACATCTACTGCATTTAAATCTTCTCAGCACATCCCTTGTGGCAGACAAATAAAACAGACCCGGCAGAGCTAAGTAATTTCCCAAAGCCCACACAGTACATCTGCAGGAAAACCAAGATATAAATCTGATGTTCTTGACTCCTAGTCTTTTGCTTGTTTTTAATAGCACATATTGATCTTTCATTGTCCTTAATGTCTAAAAATAGCAGACTCACAAATCAAATCTTGCACAAAATACATTTGAGACCGAAAGGTCATCCAGGCAGAGACCATCTCTCTGTACATACTGCTTGGTGGTACTTAATGAATAGAGGAGCAATGCTCAGATGTAAACCCAGAAAGTCACTGGAGCTTTTGTGTGTGCCATACCAGAGTTTAAGAAATAAGTACATGTTCATCTAATAACCTCAGTATCAGTGCTGTATCACAGTGTTTAAGTTAAATTCCCCTGTCTTTTCACCTGTGCCCCAGGTAAGGTGCAAATTTGGCTTTAATGCTACAGGTCAGCACCCCCCTTAATTTTCATAACTCCTGCAGCAAAATAATTTCATCATGAGCACTGATATAGAGGCCATAAGGGTAGAGAATTTCATATGTTTGGTTTTGGTTTTAAAAGCTTCTTATTGTACAAATGAAATTTTGGACAAAGACTGAGATCTCTATAGCGATACCTCAGCAGAAGATGTTATGACTAAAGATAGGGTGAAAGTATATAATAGGAACATTGCATCTGCACCTGAAGGTCTCAGCTCTCAGCTGGAGACCCCAGACCAAATTTTATACTCCTGTAGATGAGCAAAACTTCCCTTGTCCCAGAAATGGGGACACCATTTTTTTCTGTGGACACTCCAATCCTCCACTGCTGAGATCTTACTCCAAAATGAACCATGGAGCAAACTTCCTAAGCAAGGACTGAAAGCAGATGGTTCTTATGGGATAGCTGGTTCAGTCTTGTGCAACAGAAAGTCTGTCTCAGAGGATATCCATGGTAAATGGAACCTAAAATCCTCTTGACGTCATGGCCATCAGCCAAAAACATGCAGTCAGGAATAGCCTGCAATACTTGCCCCCCTCATTACAATTCATCACATAGCTTATATTTCCTTTTTTGTCATAGGAATGGAATTTTAAAATAAAAAGCTCTGTTGTCATAAAGACTGCCCCAATTAAAACAAAAGCTGAGTGGGGCTGTCCTTATGCACAGTCTCCAATAGGCTGACACAGAGCTGCAAATCACCGTGTTTCAGCCCAAACACATATTTGACTCCATGATTTTTTTCCCCTACCTTTCTTTTAGTGTTTTATTTTTGAAGTCTCCCATCAGAAAGTGAAATAATACGTGGTAAGGGTATGTGACACAGCATATTATTGTGTAAGCTAACAGAGAAACCTTAAATTAAGTGTGCTGTGAGGAAGTGCACCAAGTCACTCTGGGTCACCATACTAAGCCCTTATACCACTATCAGACAGTGGTAAGCATAAGCCTAAATAGTAGTAGACAGCGTGAACAATCTGTAACCTCAAAATAACTGTACCAGGCTACTTTTCAAAAGTGATGAATATGCAGGTGTCATCAACTTTGTTATTAATTCTAATCAGTCAAAGGTGGGGTTGTAAGCTTACCCTCATATCAGCAATAACTGGAGGAGATTATTTTGTCATTTTCATAAACTGCACTGTGCAAATATTAAGCACATCAAAAGCCTTTCATTCTAGCTGCAAGAAAAATTACTGACGGGGTGCACAGACCCTGTGGGAGGGAACCACCTTAGCCCGTGCTCCTAGGCTTTCTGGAGAGGAACATCCCACACGTTTCAGGAGCCAGAGCACGGTCCCAACTTCTTGTCAAAGCAGTTTGGACATAGTGTCACAGATGTGACCAAGTCCTCTCCAGCCTAACCTGTGGGCAAATAGCATCCCCACCCCAGCACAGATACCTTGTGGCAGGAGCACAGCTCTATGTCAACTTTAAAGCAGACAGAAAGTTAGCAGGCTGACTTCGGCTCACAAGCCACTCTTCACAGTGCTGCTCAAGTCTTGTTGATCCTTACCTGTTGAACAGGAATAATAAGCATGTGGAGAATAAATAAGATTTTTAGGTGCATTGGTTGTATGGTAATGGGATTATCCAAAATAGTAACTAATGGCTGATTTCAGATACATGGAACTAATCCCAGCACTGTCAGCAGGACCTTTTTGTTCCCATTCAAAAGCAAAACTATAAAAACGCTGCAATATTACCTTAGCAGCTTTAAAAATAATAAAAAAAAAAAAGTCTCCTTTGCCAAAACCCGTAATTTATTTTGCCTTCCATGTTGTAACAAGGACCAAAATTCAGCTTGTGACTCTCTCTGCATAGTGCCAACCCTGGAAGGGGGACAAGAAAGCAATAGGAATGGTATCCACAACAGTGCCATTCTTTCGGGAAGAAGTGGCAACTTTTATGACCCTGGCTACAGCCCATCAAGCTCTAACTGCACATTAAGTATAATTAGAAAAAGAAAAAGAAGAAAATAAGAGGAAGAGGAGGAAGAGGAGGAGGAGGAGGATGAAGAAGAAGAAGAAGGAGAAGAAGAAGGAGAGAAGAAGAAGAAGAGAAGAAGAAGAAGAAGAGAAGAAGAAGAAGAAAAGAAGAAGAAGAAGAAGAAGAAGAAGAAGGAGGAGGAGGAGGAGAAGGAGAAGAAGGAGAAGAAGAAAAGTAATATAGCTATTAATTTTACTTCATAGGTAACTTGCCCAACAATCAATATCTTAGGCAATGCTCAGTCGTGATTCCCTAGCCTGTGCAAACATAAAACAAACAGACCAAAACACTGCTATTAATTTAAGGTTAAGACCTAAGAGAAAGCTACAATGTATAGGGGCTGATTACCAGTCATTCAAAATGCTTTGAGTTTAGAGGAGTGAGACAGCAGCCAAGGGGAATCATCAGAGGTCTCACCAGCTCACAGCATGGTGAAAGTCCAGCATGCAGTGAGATGAACAGGTGTCAGATAAAGCCCACAGCAGTGCAACCTAATCCTCCCTCTGCCTTTCTCCTGCACCAGGGAGCAGGGACAGATGGAGCAGAAAGCTGTGGAGCTGCCTCACAAGGGTTTACAGGGGCTGGCAGCTGCCCCGCACAGCCAGGATTGTCCTTCAGTCACCACCAGCCACCCTGATTTCACTGGACTCCCGTCAGCCATGGGGACTTAACAGGGCCTGAGTGTCCAGCCTCAAGGTCTTCACTGGACTGTGAGGCTCCTGTTTAAATAGACCACTCCTTCCAGTTACAGCTTTAATTAATTTTAAATGAATTATTTTAGTCTCCCAATTTTCCTGTTTATTTTGAAGAAGTCCAATTAACGCTGAACTAAGAAGCTCAACAGGCTCCCCAGCTCTCATCTGCCCTGAAGGGATCCAATTAAAGTCAGACACTAGTCAAAATGTCAAACCACAGCTATTTTTAAAGCCATTGTACAACAGATCTATAGCTACATATAAACAAGATGATTACTACATAAATCAGGCAATACTTGTAAACCTAAAGCCTAAAACTCCCTCACTCAGGATGCAGATTCCTCCATCAACCAAGAGCATGTTCAGAACTTACAGCAAGTAATGAAAGACAATTAAAACCATGGCGTAAAATAAAATGTTTGCAAATTAGACAATAGTATATGATAAAAGTGTAAAGGCAGAAAAGATAAGAAGTTCAAGGACATCTGGGCCAGCAAAAGGAACAAGCTGGTAAACCCATGCAATGCAGACTTGCAGAAATCTCTGTTCTGCTTCCAGATCCACAGAGGTTCACTGGCAATCACTTCAAGGGCCTCTGCAAACATGGGACATTTTAATCTGAAATCCTTGTGATCCACTTACAGACTTTTTCTGTATCAGCAATCACAAACATTTAGAAAGCATTATACGGCCTTTCTCATACACACAGCTCTCACTAGATATAGTCTTTTTCTTGATATCAATGTACTTATTTCAAAAATCCTAACTGTCATCCTAGGTCTGAAATGATTTTGTCTGTCAATAGGAAATGAACAGGTATTAAATCATTGTAGAATGGGAGACTGAATTAAAAACAGAGATGGGTCAAAAGTTCAGATTAGGGTTAGTTTTTAATGAGCTGTAACTCAAGCCTAATTCAATTAATCTTCTTGACTTCTGCAGAAAATTACCCTCCTTTTTTCCAAAGGTCAAATGAATTTTTCTTAACCGCAGCAGGAACAGTGGGTATTTGGTCAGAGCACAGGAAGGCAACACGGTTTCAAAGGCACTTCAATATTTTTTAATTTAACTTCATCACCTTTCTAATGAAAACTTCAGATTTCCTGCTCACTTCAAAGTTAAATTTCTCCAGCAAATGGATTAGAGACATGTGAGTGTTACAAGTGACAATACCCCTTCAGGACAACCCATCCAGGGGTCACTGGTCTCAGCAAGCCATCAAGGAACGGCAAAGAACAGGTAGGAAGCCAGTCCAGAGCGGTGTCTGAGATAGCAAGGAAGACATCACAACCACCCTTGGCTGCTTCTGGCCCTCTCTGCCTGCAGTTTGGTGATGCCACCATCTCTGGGGCAGGGAGGTCCTATCAAATACTGCACCTGCTCTTCTGGCTCTGCCAGAGCTCTGCAAAGGAAATAGCCCTTTGGGAAGGTGCTGCACATCCAGTGAATTTGTCTGTTATATATTGCTGCTGAGTTCCTCCATCATTTGGCGTGGAAGAAGATCTTCTTTAGACTAAAAAAGTTGCACAGGAAATCTCAAAAAAGATGATTTTGTCATATGATTTCCAGTGTTCTTCCTTCCTTCACACCTGTGAAATGAACAGTAAAATGGTAAGATCTTTGACCTTTATATTTATGTTTGTGCATTACTTGAGAAGTGAAATGTAAACATGACCTGCACTGTAATACCAAAATAATAATAATAATAATAATAAACAAAATAAAATAAAAAATGAAGGTCTGAGTAGTCCAGTAAGGGAAAAAGAAAGAGAAATTAAGATTAGTAAACACAGTAGAAGTATGTTCACTCTTCTGACCGGTTCTAGCAGGTAGAAAAAGTGCATCAGTCTTCATGCTAAAGCTTCCCTTGACAGTCACCACTCCTCAGTGTCTGATGTGTGGCAATAAATGGAAATTACTGCTGGAGAAGCATGGTAACACAGTGTGGTAACAGCTGGCAAGTGGCTTTCTAAACATGGCATTATAAATGTAAAAGGTAGAGTACCAGGAACACCTTGGTTTCACTTGTCAGAAGTGAGTTACCCGAGTTTGAAGAGAAGATTCAAGAGAATGAAAGCAGAATCATCGAGAGCAGTTAGCACAGTCCTGAAAGAGATCAGAAACTAAACTACCCATGTTTGCTCTTCCTGAAACTCTCTGTGTGACTTCACAGGGGAGAGAAATGATGTGCATTTCTATAGACTGCCATTTGTGCTCCCAGAATGAATTTTTTTTTTATTGCTTTTGATTATTTTCTAAATAACTCATGTGTGTCAGACTTGTTCAGAGGATATATATTGGTATTCATTATTTGACGTATACTGTTTAGCTGAGGTTTGATTAGTAACATGTAGTTAATAATGTGCAAATAATTAAAGGAAAACCATCACAACCTCTTTATGTAAATCCAATTTGTTAGGAATATGCATTTGCCTTATAGATTCCTTTTTGCTGATATTTTTCCTGATCTGCTGAGTTTTCCCTTCCACCACTGAGCAATAATATTTTATTTTCTGCCTGAGATGGGATGGGTTCTCCAAGTCACAGCTCCCCAACACCGCCAGGCCTTTCTTCAGCCAGAGGACACCCTGAATTAGACTTCGAACTTGGAACTTATCTCCATATCTCTTAACATGATATATTATCTTAAAGATTTATTTCCCTACAGCAGCTCACAGAGTGAGGTTCAGCAGAGCTGTGAAGGGAAGGTAACAAAGTTCACAGTTAGTCCCAGTCATCTGAATTCAACACCACAGACTATGACAGTGTTCCCCAGGAGCTTTGCTGATGTTTGTGCATTGGCCACCAATCCAAATCTCGAAGAAATGTGACTAAAAGGTGTCCCCAGCCCTCGGGGGAGCCAAGTCAACCTGTGGATTACAGGCTCAGGAGTTAGCTCCAACAGAGAAAAACTTTTACCAAAGTTTGTCAGTTAGCCTGGGCAAATGCTGAATGTGACGATGTAGGTTTGTTATACAAATCACCTGCCAGGGATGAAAAGGATGTCACAAAGCAAGTCACACACATTCTTAACAAGCAATCTTAGACTCAGCAGCAGGCAAGTTACTCACTGATGAAATACAGAAAGAAGAGCTGCATTTAATGAAGAAATGTTAAGACTTTGCTCACAGACTCACTGCATGTAATTATATATGTACTTGTAGAAGGAAAACGCATCAAATAGGTTACACGCCATAAAATAGCTTTCTAAGCTCAACCTCATATGAGGTCAAGCCTATTACCTTGTTGGTATGTGTCTTTTTACATACGCTTCTCTGCCTATTTGAAAAAAATAATTAAGGATTTGGGAAAGCAGGGGGTCCTTATTAAAGCACTTCTTCCTTCTCTGTTACAGGAATGACGTGCCAAGCTCGAAGCTCATACATTACGAGTGAGATCCTGTGGGGTTATCGTTTCACTCCTGTCCTCACTCTGGAGGATGGATTTTATGAAGTTGACTACAATAGTTTTCATGAAACATATGAGACCAACACACCAGTTTACAGTGCCAAAGAGCTGGCAGAGATGGCCAGCCGAGCAGAACTGCCCCTGACTTGGTCTGTTTCCAGCAAGCTGGACCAGCATGCTGAGCTGGAAACTGAAGAGGAAGAGAAGAATCAAGAAGACCAAAATGAAAGAAATGGTGATGTGGCAAACCTAGAGAACGAGTCCAAACTGTAGAACCACCAGAGGTGTAAGAACCACATGACTTTCTTTGTCTTCTCCCTTTTTGTTCCCCTTTTCTTTCTCCCACACACTATTATTTTCTTCCCTGTCATTCTTAATTCTGGGAAAATAAATATTTGAGATGTGAAATATCTACCTGCCCAATTCAAACTCGAGATTCACAGACTAAGCAAAGGTGTAGGTTAAAGCTGCAATACCCATTACTTCCAGTGGAATCTCCATCCCCACCCTGCTAACAACTGATGGTTTCCTCTGCACCTCTCTGAGTTCAGACCTCCAGGTTTACTAAAACTGACAAAAAAAGCCACCGGAATAAATCAAGGTATATAAAAAGGAAAAGCTAATTGACGTTCATCAAAGCAATGGGCCTTGACTCCAGTTTTTTATATATATTTCAGGACAGTTTTGTAAACTGGTCAGCAAGCCTTTATGAAATGGGCCTTGCAGCTTTAAAAGGAAGGTGAGCAGAAGGCTCTGCAACCCAACACGATACTGTACATATGCCTTATGTAATTACTTTCTCTTTACATTTAGTAATAAACAACGCATGTACAAAAGTACTGTAGTAAAGATCTTCTAAATAATGTACATAGTTGTGTAATTAATGTAGGTTTAGAAAACGAGTTCTAGAAATATCGGGATGCAAAAACAAACTACCCATGAAATAAGCACTTCTCTTCTAACATTTGGAGTGTCATACTGATTTCTCCCCTTATATCTATGGCTCTTTTAGTGCATGACATCTTCTTCAGCGTACCAGACTGGCAGCTATTTAGAGTACCTCACTGTTTCCCAAACAGGTCATTTTTCTGACTCTAAAAAGCCATAAGTCTGGGAGAGGGCAGGGTAGAAAAATTGTAACATAATTACTGATATACTGTGAAAATGTTTACAAATAAGGCAAACCATTCCTGGGTATTTTCTTGGCAGTTCAATCTAAATTTAGACTGTGGCAAACAAGAATTTCCTGTGTACTCCTAGTCTAGCAAGCATGTTCCATGCAGAGGTATTAGCCTTTATGTGCAATATCCAGGGAAAGGTCTCCCTTCACCCAACCCAAACCATGGGATTTAAATGGAGCAGCACAGGCCATTGAAAACCGAGCGTGGTCCTGTAGGGAGCAGATCATGACCACCCAGCTGGGAAGGAAACAGCTGAATTTCAGCTGAAGCCATAACGGAAGAAATTCTCTTGCCAACAGCATTGGTGCTTCATCGGTCCCCAAAAGAAGTCACAAAACACATGCCATCCCTGGGTAACAGGCTTCAACAGGGCTTCTCAGCAAAACACATAGATCCTGCCACCCTTGTTCAGGAGCAGGGGTCCCTAGGTTAGCTCCTTGGCTGCTGTAAACCACTGTAAATCCTGTACATCCCGACTTAACAAATCTAACATTACCAGTTGCATAGCTCACACCACAACACATTCACCAGGAGGGGAGCTGACCCGCATGGCCCTCAGTTCACAGCCTCGCTGTGTGATGGATGTTGCTCCCATGGCACGGCAGTGCCTAGCACCAAGGACTTGGCTAGGCCCAGCGTGTGTAAAATGCTGCTTCATCAGCACAGGTTGTGATGCTTTTGGTGGGCTTCCGCTCAGGCCCATCCACAACAACATTTCTGTCAGTGAAGGAAAGGAAGCTGCAGCCTTAATTTGCTTGTTTTGGGTTTGTTTGTTGTTGTTTTCTTAATACCTGCCCACTGCAGAAAGGAGGAATACATTGAAGGGAATCTGAAGCATTTTTGTACAGAAACATTTACATTAAAATGGGAAGAAAAAAAAAAAAAAAGAACCCTCAGGAGAATCTCAGTGGACAGGTAGAAATTTTGCACTGTGATATAGCTTTCACTCCAAGTCCATACATATTCTCTATTTTTTTGCTGAAACAACTGCCCCTTGCCAATATTCACCTAGTGTGGCTAATCCACGGGGTTTTGCAGGTCCTCCAGCTGTGCTTAATACCAAGGCACGAAGAGCAGGGTGTGGGAGAAAGGTTTGGCACCAGGGATGGGCAGGTCAGGCTGGATGGGAAGAATCTTTTGTTTCAGCTCTGAGCATCTTTCCTGAAAGGCTTTCACAGAGCAGTGTGATGTAAGTAATGGTTCCGAATATGGATTATTTTTTTGTTCCCTCCAGTTGGGATGGCTGATTTTGTCAGCCGGGTAAAGGTTATTTACGCTAAGATTCATGAGATACAGCTCCTTTTGCTACAGACCTTTTAAAGCTTGGTCTTCTTCCCCGGTACCAGAACCAGCCCAGCACTCCCATTGACCCATCGCAGCCCATCTGTAAGGCCACCCGTGAGGGGGGCACCCAGCACTTTAAAGGCAGGGTCACTCCAAAGCTCTGCTGGAAAACATAAGCCTTACAGCAGAAGACCCAGGGGTAGCACGTAGGTAGGGAAGAGCCTGTGTGTGTCAGTCTGCAGTCCTAGCAAAAGGTGCATGAGCTGAAGGCAAACCATTCCTCTGAGGATAAACCTGCTTTTTGCTCTTGGAATTTACTGGGCCACTCTATAATTCATTGCTGCAGTTTAGGAAAAGTTTATGTTGATTAGAACAGCAGCTCAGGGCCCTAACAAAACCTTTTTTTGTGTCCTCAAGCACAAAAAAATAGACTTTACACCACTGGGGCATGCGCATGTGTAAGCTATATTTTTGTGAATAGGGCACTTAAAGCTTAAGGTGTGTGTGTTTGTTTCTTTCTCTCTCTATCCCCTTGTATTTTATTGTCTTTAGTATTCATGTAGTATGGACTGTAAAGTTTATGAAATCTCATTTTTGTAACATAAGCTTAAAAAACAGAAGCCTCCAAAGCTTTCAATGGGGAAGCTTCACCTAAACTTTGTACTAGAATGTCCCTATCAAACACCTCTATTTTTCTACAATGATTGATTAAGCAGTTTAACAATGTATTTTGTGTCAATGATTTCAACTGAACTGGTAAAAAGACAATTAAGAATTGAATGCTGTTAATTAACAATGGATTTTCAAGCCGTACATATTGAGTGGTGTTTTCATTATAACAACTTAATCTGAAAACTTAACTCCTAAACCTTAACAATATCCTTTGAAAACAGTGCCCAAATGGAATATTGTTGGCAAATCACATTTAAGGATCATGAATGATGTAATGTTTTTATTTAATTGGATACATAATTAATCAAGATCCATTACATACCTATATATTTCATTAATACATTTTGATGTCTTTTTCTCAGCTTATCTTGTGATTTCCAGAAGCAAAAGAAATTCCAGAGATAAATGTGAGTTTGCAGTCATCTACTGCAGCACTCAGTTCCTTCTTCAATGAACAGAAATGCTGCAGAAATTCTTCGTACAAACTCATGCATAGTGTTGTACTGTCATCTCTGGCTCCTTCTCACTCTTTTTTTTTTTTTTTTGGTTGTTTTTGGTTTTGGTTTTGGTTTTGGCATTTATCTTTTGTTTTGGTTTGGTTTTAGAAGGTTTGTTTGTTTGTTTGTTTGTTTATTACAACACACTATTTTTTTTCTTTCCGCACAAGTTTCCAAACCATATCTTTCAGCTGGTGATAACAGATACAGAAATACTGCTTTTCATGGGGCAATGCAAATTTATATTGGGTGAGAATTTGGCCTTCATCAAGTACTGCAAGTTCCATCTTACTATTTAGCAATAAATACCATCTTACCAGCATTGAAATACATTTCAAATACTATTTCAAAGTAAGCAACAAAACATACAATCATCCTCTTAAAAGTATACAGCAGTTATGATCCTAGATCTTTGTCCTACAGAACTATAGGTATTGGCATTGACGTGAGCCATAAAATTTAACTTTGGTGATCAAAATGAAATGTCTTGTCTGCTTCTGTGAAGGGCCTTGCTGCAAGCTTGTAGGTCTCTATACCAGAAGCATAGGTGGAGGGGACTGCACAGCCCTGAGTTAACAGAGCTCTGTGCATCTCTTGCCGTACAGAGGAAGGAGGTGGTGTGCCAGAAGAGGGTCTCCAGCCACCACCTCAGGTAGGACAGTGTGCTGGCAAAGAGGAAAATGCTTGTTGGATGGTTAGAGCTTGTTCTGGCTCTAACCTCCTTCAGGAAGGGCTCTGGATTTACATGCCTAGCTATCGTGTGCAAATGTTTTCAGTTCTGGGGTTGTCCATATTCCTCAGCTGGAATTAAAGGGGAAGCTCAAACCCTTTACAAACAGGGAAGAAATCTGTCTTCTCTTTTCAACCGCAAGGCACAAGTTCCCATTTTGATCAACTATGTGGCATTACACTACTGAGGAAAGGGGAGACCTGGGCTCAGTGCCCTTTTCAGCCCAGGGAGGTTCAAGGCCACACCCCACTCCTCCCAAGAAACAAACCCGCCATAACAGTAAAAGCAGTGTCCTAACACCTGCACCAAGGTCAGACGGGCTCTTGAATTCTCCCACTAGCCCAAAGAAACTTTAAATCCTTCCCTTGGTGTATTTTTAAGAGAAGAATGGAAAATTCCTCATTCCCTCAGTCCCTAACAGCTGCTATCCTATTGACTAGGGCACTCCCAGGCTGCGTTCAGATACATGTGCCCTCAAGCTGGGGAAGGCACACGATTCATGTTTCTCACCTCATCCAACAGTCATCTGCTCTCTGCAGAGGTACATCACTGCAGCCTTTACCTATGCTTCTGAGTGCAAGTAGCCACCACGTCTCCTAAGGCCCCAAATCCTGTGAGGTCTGGGCTTGATGTGCTCTGAACACCACCCACCCGAGCAGCCTTCCTAGGAGGTGGAGGCGGAGGAAAGCCAAGTCATTTTATCTCACTCCAGCTGCACTGTGAGATGGGTACAGAGCTGCACAGCCCTGCAAGGATGCGTGATGTTATGCCTAGAAAACCTTCCTGGCAGAAGTAAGGGGTAACCTCGGACTTCTGGCTCAGGGAGATTTGAACTTAATGATGAATTTATACCACTTGCTCAAGATACCTGATGTAGATGTGAATTATAGGCTCAAAGCTTGACTTGACTTGTCTTTATGGCAAAGGGAGAGTCCGGCACCTTGGGTAGGACATTCCTTTAGCTAACAGCAGAAGTTCTCACTGTGAAACTTCGACTTTTTACTATTACTGCAATTTCTGTCTGTCAAAATACCTTTCTTTTCAAAATATCAGCCTTGTTAACAACCATGTTACCTCATTCAGACACTACTTAGTCTATAAATCAGGCCTAACAAAACAAGAACCAAAGTTGGCTTCTCTGACATCCTTGCTCCTTTAGCTCATAAACATGCTGTTTGGAAATGTGCTTGGAAAGCAGACATAAATGTGGGCTTTGTGCATTAAGTAGTTCTTAGAGACAAGACCCGAAAGCCATTTAATATTTATAATAAATGATGTTCTTTTATGCTTCCTGAGCTAATTTTAAACTTCTGAGATTTGGCTTTTTGGAGGGGAGGGGTGTTGTTACACATTTTAGTGCACATTTCATTTTGTGTATTTAGTTCAAGCTTACTTCAACCCACTTCCATTTTTTTCAGCTCCCCTGGATTTTCAGAAATGTTAATCTAGCGATAACTTCAGTGTAATGGAGTACCTATTTTACCACTTGCCATTCTTCCATTTATTGCCCGCACACTAGTGCTGTAATGCAGTTTCATGTAGACAGCACACAGACATCATACCCAAAAACAGTGTTCCAGAGAGACCTGCATATCTTGATATTTCATCTCAAGTGTGAAATCTGTTTTCTATTTCAAGTGAATTCACAAGTATAAACCACAGTTCTTCCCTCATCCTCTCTAACTTGTGCCATCCACACAGAATAAAGATTTGGGAGTTTCAAGTAATACCAGCTGCTCTGAGTTTTTTTCTCAGGATAGAACTGGGGGAGCCCTCCCCAGTTTTTGTTTAATTTTTTTAATCAAAGAAGGCAGTCAGGAGCACCAAAGCCACAGCTGCAGCTCTTCGGCAGCCCTCTGGAAGCTACTGGCTCCACCATAAGGCAGGAGGACCCAAATTCCTCACTGAAATGTCTGTATTAAAGGACATGTGATGTGGTGCTTGAGGAGGTCATGTTCTAATTCAGAAAGGATGTCAAGGCAACATACAGTTTATATACACTCAAATTTGGGGGGGGGAGGAGGGGGGGACTCAAACTGTTACACTTCATAATGCATCTTTTTCAGGCCATTAAAGAAGTTATTTTCTTTTCTCAACAACAACTGGATGGGATGCTACAGCTAACCTCCTAAATCTTTACACGAGATTTTTCAGAAATGATGAACATTTACCAGCTCTTATGAAAGCCAGTAGGAATGAGGAGGCATTTCTGGAAAAAAGAGACCATCTGCTGAGATGACTATGTGAGAACTTTGTGCTGCCTTTTGTGCCAGCTTTTAGGCTCCCTGGGAGATGATGGAGTCAGGATAGGTCTTCACCTCACTGAAATGCCATCAGCATCAAATACTTGCCAAAGTCTTAAGGCAGCCACAGGCAGAATATTTACATCCTTCAGTTCTGCTGTAGGTTTTAGGCACACATTTTTAGGCAAATTAGGGATCACTGAAGCCACTGCCAAATGTGTTAAAGATACTTCCAGCAAGAACAAAAAAACAGCATGACTCTCTCAAAGGCAGTTTATTTGTAAAGGGGTTAAGGCACAGTACTGGGGCAAGAAAAGTAAGGTGCGCATTTTGTCCTTGTGCTGCAGCTTCTGTAGGAAAAGATGTAATCCATGACTTAGCAGACAGGCCAGCAATTCTCATTTCTAATGATCTCATTTCTTAAAAAACAAGAAAACAAGATATCCCGCTTCCTAGTCAAAAGGTTAAAAAGGTTCGCAACAAATACAAAAGGTCCCTGGAAAGGGAAAGGAAGGAATATAAATAAGGATAAAGGCTACAGAAGAAACTCAACAAAAGTCTTGGCCAAAGGGCAAGGCCACTGGATTCATGTGTTGAAATCTAAGGAATGCTGCTGGCCATTTTTTACTTTTTATACATACGCGTCATTTCCTTGACATTCAGACAACTACTATTAATAAATATAGTAAAGCAAAGCGTAACAAAAACTATTGTTTTAAAAACTTGGCTAGTTTTTCAGCTAGTAAAATCATCAAAATGAAATCTATATAATGAGAAGAGACAAGGAAGATAATTCATCACTTCAATCACATTTAAGTCATACTAAGAAAAGACAGTGTTGCTTATAAACTTACTGAATTCAAAAGAAAGTGAAGAAATATTCCATTCACAGAAACCATTGCAAATCTTCAAGACCTTATGCTTAGGGTCTTTTACCACAATTTAGATGACAAGGAAGAAATCAGCTGTGTACTAGTACTTATGGTATTGATTTTAGAAGAGCTTTTAGCCCTTGTAAGACGTGAAATCAGAATGAACTTAATGAAAAATCACAGCAAAATAATGTAATATGATAACTAATACATGTAAAAGGAGTAAAACCTCTGCTTAACCTCACTTTCCAGAGAAGAAACAGAAGAATAGAAAAAGAAAACTGCATAGAAATTTTCCGGGAAAATGGCAGAGAAAAATGAGGCTTAATTTCATATATTTAAATAAGAATTTCCTTTTTTCTGTTTTAATGAAAAATATTTGTGTGAAAAATCTCTTTGTGTCAACACTGATTTGCTAAAAAAGAAATATGCATGGCCATAAAAATATGACCTTTCAAAAAGAATTCTTGTTTCATAAATTAAGGATTTATTTTGTTGTTTCATTATTAATTATAACGTAATCTGTGGATTTCTACTGACCATTAGAGATAGATCAATGTAGTGAATTGCTTCAGAGAAAAATTTCACAAAACTTAAAATAGATTTCTTGATAAATCAGAAGGGAATTTTCTTTTCACAGTTTTTTCTTCTCACATTTCCAAAATAACACAATGTGGCATTCCAATACTGGAACAAAATGTTTTGTTCAGCTGGAGACTTTCTTGAAATAGGCTGAAAAATCCATTTTTGCCATCTATGCAGATAATGAACAAATTCACACCATCATTTTAATGTCAGTTTACCTACTGTAAAAATGAATAGGTATGAAATTTGTCAAAAAAATGAAACAGTGCTGGAGATATCTAGCAGTGTAGGAAACTGCCACCAACCTTACCCTTGCAATATGAGTCAGTTATTCCTACGATTCCAATTACAGCTAAAATTAAGCTATTCCCAACATTACATTCTGAACATTTTCACAAAAATGGACTTGTAATATTGATATTGTTCTTGATAACCACTGTCAGAGGAGAAGCCTGCCTTTCCTAAGGAGCAAGAACCTGGCTGATGGCAAATGTTGTGACCTTACAGTACCTCAGAGAAACCTTCAACAATAATAAATTACAAATTTGTTATCAATTTTTTGTTTGTTTGTTTTGTTTTGTTTTTGGCAATTCAACTATCAGTAAATAATTGACCCTCTTCTTGGAAGCCCTGGACAGAGCCCTCAAAACAGGGAACATTTTCCTCTGGCTTGCTTGCTGGCCCTTCAGCTACTGGCACTGCAGTCAGGCAGCTGGCCAGCGAGCCCCCCAAGTTGCTTCCTCTTAGCATTTCCAGTACCAAACAACGCAGAATGAACCTTACATGAATACAGTACAGACAAAAGCAAACATTTTCAAAATGATGTGCCTAAAAATCTCTATGATATGAATCAACATTGTCCTCTTGACCTACAGAACTTCCTAAAATCACTTTTCCGTTCTTTAGTGTGGTCATTTTACAAAAACTAGCTAAGAGAGTTAATTCTGAATATCATCATATTAAGTAATTTAACTGTAATCCAAACCACCAAACAACAGTATTTTAAAGGTCTACACAGTTTCCTGTAAGTAACATTACATTTTAACATTGCTAATGGCTGGAGCCAGAGCCTGAGAAACAATTACTACCGTTTTTTCTTCCATTTAATCCAGCAAACAGGCAAAATTAAAGCACCTATTTTAGATAAACATGACTGGAGATTTTGAATTTAGTTTACAAACTGCTTTATCAATAACCACAAATTTCAAATTTTTCAAAGCCTCAATTCTGATATATCATTTCCAGTACAGTAAGAAATACTAATGTAATCAGAACTTCAGTTTTATGGTATTGGCAGAACTTTTATTCAGTTAAAAGTGAAATCTTTCTCACACCCCTTTATTTTGAGACATCTGTAACCTTAAAAATCTTTCTGCTGCTAAGCAGAACAAGCAGGTAAAGACATTTTTTTCTAAATCCCTGAAAGACATAGTCATACCTTTTTACTGAAATATCAAATAATTTTTGTCTGCCTTTCTGCATATATCTCCAAAGTTAAGCGATAACATAATTAGGTTAGCAAATAAGAAATTTGTATCTTCCCTAAAATATTTCTGTAGAAGTTTATAAATAAATTAGTAGAATTGCACATGTGCATGTACAAATCATTATAGTCAGTATAAACAGTGGAATCAGAAGAAAAAAAATCCATAGAAAGTGCAATTACCTACTTGCTCTCATAGCCTTGTTCATCATGATTCTGTCAGTAAGAGAAGATAGGAGGTAGGTATGAAAAAGTAATAGTTTGGCTCATTAACCTACTTTTGAGGTCTTTTGTATTTCCCTAGAAACAATTTTGATACATCTGTGAATGGGTAATTATGAAAGCATACTTATTAAGGAAGCACAAGAAAATCATGTACTTAGACAATAATTTAATTTTAAAATAATATATATATATTAAAATGTTGTTCTAGGAAAAATGTTTCTCTATTTTTCAAACAAAAAGGATACTAATAAATAAACTCTTTCCTTTGAAACAATAAACAACTTTGGACACTGTCTTGTGACTGAATTTGCTTGTGTTTAATCCACTGAAATACTAGTGTGCTATTATCAGAACAGACAGCTATTGGTGAGATCTTGTGGTCAAAGCCTACACTACTTTGTTCATAGCCTAGAGTGGTTCTGGCTCTACTTTTCCATTTTTGGTATTCCAGAATATCTCTTGTGCCATTCCAGGACACAGGAAAAAATATCACACACATATTTTGAACACATTTTTTCACTGGACTTTTACTCTGTGGTATTAATTGAACTTGGTGTGGGTACAACTGGAGCTGGGATTTCTTCCCATTTGTATTATAGACCAAGAAGTAGCTTTGTGAGCCTGCGTTCACCTGTAGGTGGTGTACCTACAAGGCTCTGCATTTTGAGAAATGATGGACGTACAGCAGGTGTGGGCAAACAAGTATCTCATTTCAGCCTCAAGCCTGGAAGCAGGCTGTAGCCGGATGCTTTGGTTGACTCACATTCTACTCCTCACAGCAAAAGGCAAACTATGTTCCCTTGCAGCACGTTGCATTTAACTCTTGGTTTATTTAGCAATCATTTTATCAGAAAATTGGCAAAATGCCGTCTGAGTAAATGTGTCCTATTAGCCTGCAATCTCACTTTCATCCGGCCCACAGATATGAGCAGAACTGCAGTGTGTACAGCACAAGCACAAACTGCACAGACTCATTGGTCTCTGAGGACCTCTTCACACGGGTAGCTAATGCAGAATGTGTAGGTATACATCAAACACTTCTTTTATGGCACTACAGGAATATGCACAAACACTGGTCTGAAAACTGAGTATACTCAGTCACAAAAATTGTCTGTCAGGAAGCTACACATGGTCAAAATTGAAGATGTCTGTGTGACATGAGTCCAGATCACATCTCTTCTATAAACACAGTTCCTCATTGTTAGCCATTTGGGTTGTATCATTGCAGATAAACACCGAACATTTTCTGGAGAAAAAAAAAAAAAGAGAAAAGAAAAAAAAAAAAGAGTAAACGAGAATAAAAAGTCAGTCTTCTTCTAACACTTAAGAATGTTGTAACCTTCTAACAGACAAAATACTGTCTCTAAGAGGTGGTTTTCAATTATTACAGCATTACAAAGTCCAGTATTTAAAAAGGTAAAAAGTTACAAGATTATCTTAACATGCTTAATATTTAAAATGGTAAGATAATTTTCATTAGTTCTTAAACTCCTAAATTGCTGAAGTGTTTATGAAAGTTCAGCTTCCAGTCATTTTTCAAGTAAGATCTTTATTATTGCTACTAGAATACATGAAATTAAACAGTGTTCTATTATAAAACAGGACAATAGGACAAGGATATTTTCTACAGCTTATATTTCTGTGGAGTTCTGTTTTATCTATGTGGGAAAAACAGTTAAACTGAAAATACAGATTTTTAAATAATGGGTTTTGGTGGGTAATTATCTGGATCTCTGAGACATTTTAAATCTTTTTCAACACTTTCAGCTTTATATAGCATTTTCTCACATTATATCAAAGTATATTTTCCTTCATGCTTTCTCTAAATGTTGCATCACTAGATTATCATGTAACATACTATGATCAGATTTCAAATCAATGGATAATTCTTTAAATGTTGTTTATATTTAAGTCAATTTTAATTTTTCCAGGATTCAGTTTTCCCAGTGACAACTCAATTTTCTGTTCTGTACCCTGTCTCTTGTTGCATCAGGCATTCTCTTATACCAAATTCTGGCTACCCATTGCACCATAAATTAAGGCAAATCTCTGCTTCTCATTGTTCACAATCTTCAGAATTTTCTTCTTCTGAAAAGCCCCTAAGAGTTAACTCTAGCTCAACCTTAGTTGATTGTTATTTGGAGAGTAGAATAAGCTGAAATAAATTAAAGCCATTTAAATTCTAAGTGCCAAAAACTGATTCAATGCAATCAAATTAATCTGCTTCAAATTATACCACTAGATAATTTTTATTAACTTCCTGGGTAGATGAGTCTCAGTTATAAAACTAGAGGCAACAGCTATATATGAAGAGAAAATAAAAATATGCAGAATTATTGTTTAAGTTAGGAAAGGCTTCAATATCAGTGAGCATGGGGACTAATCAGCACTAAGGCCTTTAACTGTCACCAAAAAAGAATTAAAATAGAAACTGCAATGTGGAAAATTAAAGCTATACATACAACTATTGTGTTGCTGTTTATGGAGAGTTATTCTCCAATGCAAAGTAGAAACACAAGGAAGACAAGATGACTTTTGATAATTTACCATTAAATTCATCGTATAGAAATCTGCATCTAAATATAAATCTAATTTGAATTTGTGGGCCATAAATCCCTGTTTTAGTGACATTGACCTTAGTGACAGACACAGCAGGATAGGAACAGAGAAGTAGATTAAAGAGATGTCCATAAAGATGGTTGCTGAATTTTTGTTAAAAGATGGAACAGGACAGCAATTAGGACAGATAGAAGAGAAGAGAAAGGGACGAAGGAAAGAAGCAAGGTTAATTCCCACAGAAAGCTCTGGAAATACTGAGGTGTAACTTTGTAGAAATGCTGAAAAAGTAACCTTAGCATGAGTTCTGTGGAGACAGGAGACCCCGCAGAAGAAAGCCAGTGGAAGGGAAAAGCCACAACAATGGTGCATTGGTGTTTCAAAGGCCTAAGGGGAGGACACAACAGTCAGGTGCAGACAGCGGACCATTCAGGTTTCCTTGCAAAGCCATCTCCCCAGATCCCCATGAGGGTTATTCTGCTTGAGAGAGAGGGTTGGATGAAGGACAGATGATAAAAAGATGCGAGCAACTGCAAATGGCACATTCAGCATGTCTAGAGACCAGCAGAAGGAGGAAGATGGGCAAGAACGCTCATGCTGTGATAAAGATGTCAAAAAAAAAAAAAAAAAAGGCAGATAAGAAGAAAAAGGGGAAGAATGTGGAATAAAAATGTCTGAGAGATCAGAGACTCCTGTCGTGGGGCTCAGGAAGAAAGAGAACAAAAGCAAAGGTCTTTCTACCATGGCCATAAGCTGCTTATTCTGTTCCCCAAAGTTCTAGCTATTGCTCAACATTTTGAAAATACTTGATTCACATTTGCTTTCCATATGCCAGGAGAGAAGACTTTGGAAGACTTAATAGCTTAATACCTCCTCTAAACTGAATATTCAGATTGAATAATTGATTTCAAAATTTTTAAATAAAAATATGGAAAGTGAGTAAGAGTTTCAGTGAATTAAATGTTCTGAAATGAACAAAGTAGGTTAAAACAGCACACCTGGGAATATAAATCATTAAAATAAATACCAGCTCCCACACCTGACTTCTAATAAACATTTTTTTCTTAGTAAATAAAGTTGGTAAATAACTGAAAATCAGTTTCTATTAGTTTATTTTGTTATGGAAACAAAGAAGAGGAGAAACAGCATTAGTCATGATTCAGTCCCCTGCTGGTATTAAAGAACCGAGTCTATTCAGATATAGGTTTTTATATTATGTCAATATATTAACATTCCCTGCATGTCACATTTTGCATCACGTTAGATAACCTCTGTAAAAGGACCAAGAATAACAACAACAAAAAAAAATCCTACTTCTTCAGAGAAAATTATTACCCCGCACAAAACCAAGAAAACTGTTGCTGCTATACAATCGAACCACAAAAATACAACCTCCAAACAACATGTATATTTTAATGGTGTAAAATGCAACAATTATGCTGTTTGTGACTTGCTAAAATGTGCTGGAAGAAGTACAAGACAGTAACATTTTCATCAACATTCTCATTGTAATTCTGTGAATTTTCAGACAAGAGTTGAAGGTATTGTGACACCAATTTAGGTAATTTTGTCTTTAGGCAAAGGAATGGAAATGTGCGCTTAAGGTCATGGGTGCGCACAAATACCTTTCCCAAATTAGAGTCTGTGGACATTATAAGAGCTACTCAGCACATTGCGGGATCATTTTAAAACCATTTGGTTTTGTAAATGATCTATCATTGAATTCCATTTAATATGGCGGGCTGTAAAGCTGTTATACTCATACTCCTCATTGAACAATAATAACTAAGGCACACAAGTTATTATAAGCATACCAGCCTAATTCCAGAGATACGTTCAACCTGTCATCTGCATGCAACTCTGCTGTTCATGAGCTGAGCTAGGGAAGTCACATCTCCCTCCAAGTGAGGGATGGTCTTATGTGACTACCAGCAGCCACCGGTAGAGCCAGATGAAAACTTCCCAGAAAAAATTTGTTCCTTAGGAACTAGAAGAAAAATTGCTGGTTTACTAAGGCTCTGCCAGTTCCCAGTGAACAAGATCAAACACAAGCAGTATGGATGTGAAATAATCCATTTCGTAGGATTTTTGGTTGGGTTTAGTTATGATAGTATAATCCATGAAACTTGATGCTTTTCTTTAAATTTCTTAAAACTCAGGTTACATGGAAGCTGAAGATCCAAGGGACATGCAGCAAAGCAGGAGCTGGTACTCTATGTTAATTGTTCGTGCTATTGTTGGTTAACAATTTGCCATAATTACATCAGGTATTTTCATATTAATAATAAAAGACATTATTTTTGGAGGGGGAGAGGGGATTTGGGGGGAAATGGGTGAATGTTTCTCCTATAAAATGCAAATCAGGCCAAAGTTGTTCAAATGAACGTGAACAGATTTCCTTAGCTTTCACTGTGAAGAAAAGAGTGAGTTGTCAGCTAGCTCTTCCTTCAGTCGTACTTCGTGAAAAAATAGTTATCACTCAAGTAAACCAGCACCTCACCTTTTCTGCTGACCCAACGCTATTTTTTCTTTTTTTCCATATTTCTGTACAGACTCAATGACTGGAAAAGTTGGTTCCTGCCCATTAAAAACTATAATTGCATCACAAAAGTAGATAGATTTCAAATGATTTTTTGAGGTGTGGGTGTGGGGTGGGTGTGTTGCTAGCCCAAATTCTTTACTTTCTTTGAGCTATATCCTCTTGGCCTTATTCCTCTCATGCTCCACTCCTGAGTGATGTGTACAAGTGTTTCGGCTTCCCCTGCTGTATCAGATGTAGTCTTGCTATGGTCATCTGATAAAGCAGTTCAGCTATTTCTGTAAGGCTTTTCATCTGGTATGGATTTTGGTTAGTTCCACAATTCTGACTTGCTTATGGATCTCGGATGCTCCAACTCTAGAAACTTGCATTTTATGTTCCATTACTCCACCAACATGACTGAGAGACAGCCCCTGCAAACATATCTTACTATTTTTACAAATCCTTCTAATAGCATTACCTTCTCAGATTTCTCCCATCGGCTGCTGTGGGATTTCTTCAGTGTCTCATTATTATTAATAGCTGTTCATCCTTCATATCTCTTAACTCAAATTCACTTTCAGTTATTTCTGTGTTGACAGTTGCAGCCTCTGCTCTTTATCTAATCTACTGCGTGCATCTTCCCTTTCTTGAATTATGTTCTCCTGAAGCATCTTAGACCAAGATTGAACTTTTGTCTTTCTGCCCCTAGAAATATAGTGCAAATTCCACCTTCACTTCTTTCTAGCAAAAAGCTTTTAAAATTCCTTAATGAATGTCAGAATATCCTTTTAGTTTTCTCAAGCTGAAGAACTTGGTCTGGTGGATTTTTTGCTCATGGTATGTCCAGATAAATTCCACTTAGGCAAAAAATGATGCTTGACTCAAGTGTACTTTCACTGTTTTCCTTATTCCTTCAGCTAACAGAGTATTCCAAGCTTTTGCTTTGTTTCTTGCTTGAGAGCAATCACAAAGAACACAGTGTTTTTCCCCATTTCTGGACTGAAGGAGCAGAGATACACATTCACAAGAACAAGTGTAATATTTTGCCATATTTGCAATGCTAGTTTGTGCCCATAAAAGATTTGTGAAGAACTTCTAAATAAAAAGATGCAAGGCTGAAATAATATCACAACATGCAAACAATAGACCAGGGGTCAGCATTGCCACAGTGTGGATGGGAAGGGGGCTGCAAACATGACTTTACTCTCCTCTCCCATGACAGGAGACAGGTACTGCTCCAGCAGATGTGACAGGGAGAACAAACAGGCTATATGTCTGAAGACGTTTTGATTCCCTCCTCTTCAAACGCAAGTTTAAGAAATATTCAGTCTTTTTTCTAAATTAACACTTGAGGGCAAATTGCATCAAACGTATGAGAGATGCACTGGATTAAAAAAAAAAATAGGCTTGTTTAGTGGGTTCATCTCCAGTGTACCACACGAAAATAAATCTCATTAATAATTTCTCTTAAGAGAATGTCTTATAATGAAATAAGTTTAAAAAAAAAAAAAAAAAGAATCAGTGTTGAGGCATTTGTTTTAATTGGTTTTAACCTTTGCAGTCTAAATGCAAAGCATGAGGCCGGTTATAATTTGGATAGTTAGTGCTTCTAAACATAGTGTCAGAATGCAGTGAATGAAGGGGACGGGTTCAGGCCAACACACATGCGGCCAAGTGAAACAGCCACTCCATCTGCGCTGCAAAATCAAACACACACACACGCAGAGCAGCAGCTATAATTAGATATGAACAGACCATTTCAGATGTGTCTGGAACCCGCTTTAACTCCAATATTTCTTAAGCATTTTTGGGTACACTATTCTACTGAAATCTATTTCAGATAATTATGAAAAGTTTGTTACTTTTTCAGGTTTTGGTTTTCTTTTTTTTTGTCAAACCGAAGGAAAAACAAGTCAGTAGAAGTGTGCATGCTTAGATCTACTTTTTCCTGGTTCTCCTATTACCCCTTCTAAATCCATCCCTCTCTCATTTGGATTTTAAAACGTGCCTTCTTGAACTCACAGCTGCGTGAGTTTGGCCAACATTCAAAAAAGGGGACAAGGAGCTTTTTATGTAATACAAGGGAAGCCAAATGTGGACTCAGTGATGAAGGAGAACGTTGCAGGACAAGCAGGCTTTGATAAAGCCCATACATGGTCACAGAAGAGATCCTCAGTATCTTGTCCTTAGCTGAAGCAAGCACCAAAGTTTCAAAGAGAGTAGCCACAGTAGAAAGCAATACCGGCACCTTTTTGTGCCAAGAAGCAGCAAGGAAGATTTCTCCAAACTTTCAAGAA
This sequence comes from Anser cygnoides, assembly GCF_040182565.1. Lineage (NCBI taxonomy): Eukaryota > Metazoa > Chordata > Aves > Anseriformes > Anatidae > Anser > Anser cygnoides. The sequence goes on along the minus strand of NC_089873.1, from coordinate 115,326,317 downwards.
TTAGAACTGAGTAATGCCTGTAAGGTTGAGGGTTCACATTCCTCATAAGTATCTGTTATTCGTTTTGATTAATCATTATCCCTATGCTACCTAGTGCTTTCTTTTCAGTCCTTGGTTCCAATGAAAGTTAAGGGCAATAGTTATATTGGCTTAGCAGTCAAAGGATAGAAAAGCTTTGACTGTCATTTTCAACTTAAATTCAATTTAAAAAAAAAAAAAAATCACAGTATTTTACCTTATGAATCAACAGGTGAACAGAGGTTTCCACTATGCCATATGGAGGTATATTTTTAATTCTTCTACGTGCTTTTTGCCCCTTCTTGTTAAACAAACAGCCTGAGTCTTTTCAGTCTCCCTCCATGAAAGCTTTCCCATTCCCTTTGTCTTTTCTTCACACTCCTCTCTGAATCCTTCCCACTGGATCTTCGCACTGAGCTGCAGCTATCCAACTGCACACAGCTTGCTGGTCAGTGGCTGCCCCAGCTTGGTGAGGTGCCTCTCAAGTTTCTCACAGCTTTCATGAACTTTGCCCAGGTTTACCATCCTGTGTCCTCTATGGAATTTGCCATTGTGTTCCTTACCCTGTCTCCAACTGTCTCGTAAGGATACAGATGCTAATCCAGGGCCTTTTGCACGTCACCTCAGATATTGTATTGCTTTCATTTGCATGGCTGAAACTTCTATCCCTTAAAACAGTATCTTGCTGGCCTTCCCTGCCCCCAGGCTCCCAGAGAGCCTCCCCAGGAGGGGAAACCATATAAGCAGATGTCTTTGAGTCTCCTTTACACAGTCACAGCTATGCAGACAGGTCAGGAGCCATCCAGTTCCCTTTGCTTTCCAGATGATGGAGCAGAGCAAAAGACCTGCACTTCCCTGTTAAGAACAATGTTTGCTTGCTTTTTTTTTTTTTAAAAAAAAAAAAGAAAAAGATTATGGCTTAACTTTCTACTAGTCAGAGAGTTCAGAGCAATTCTACTGTTATTTGTTCTATTACCAGGCACTACAACTTGGCTTACCACTTATATCCATCACTTTGGTGATATTTTTTTTTTGTTTTCTAGTGTTTAACTTGTACTACACTTCAGTCTCCTTCCTCATCCAACTGCATCTTTACTAAGGAAGTCCAGAGGAAATATCAGGCTTTTGACAGCTCTTGAACCAAGCTAAGCCAAACAAACAGGAGCTCAATGTTTCTGGTCTGAATTTACCTAGCAATGGAGCAAAAGTCTGCATTAATCTTCCTTTCCAGAGACACGTGGGGTGCTCTGAATGGGCCATATACAAAATGAGCTTAATCTTCAACAAGCATTTGCATCATGTCACAGAGAAGATACCACTTATTACTTGAAGGCAGGAACAGAGACTGTTTCTGAGAAAAAAACACAAAGCCTATTTATACCACGGATGAAAACTGATCTGCTCACAACTGCGATATCCTGGGTTCAAGTCATAAATAATAAGGAGATACCTTATTTTTTTTGCCTAGTACATAAATACATTTTAACTGAGAACAGTCATAAAAAATAAGAAAAGTCTGCACATCAATGTTTCCTAGGTTAGACAATTACAGATAGCTCTACTTTGGACTTTGGGATACTTTGGTATCCATTTTTGGATACAAATCCCAAAATGGATTGTATCTCCCAAGTTTTGCCTTAGGTAATAGTGATCTTCTGCTCAGGGAAGTCCCATATCTGTTCTCTAGGAACAAAGTTTTCTCAGCCTTTTTCACACCTGGAAAACAAAATCTATAAAGATAAAACCAAACAGAAAACAATGAAATATTGGGAAGAGGACTAATAAGTATAAATGAAGCATTTATAGTGCTCAGAAATGGACCTGAAATGTGCCTGTATTAATGATACAGACAAACACAGGGAGGACCAGAACCTCATCACCTCCAGCCACCTGTCATTAGAAGTAGGCTCTTCTTTAGCCAAGACATCTTTACTAGATCTGCTTTCACACAACAAGCACCCTGTGAGACATTGAAGTTACAACTACCTCCACTTCAAAGGCATGGAAAGTCTGTCATGACTAAGGCCTGGTGCCTTACACCTTTGGAAACTGCCCAATTGTTTAACCATACCTCTGTAGGGGAAGGAAACTTGGTTCTTTTGGTCTTCTGAAACCATCTTCTTTTACTTGCTTTCCATATTAGTTGTCCTTGTTCAAATTACAGCCAGCTACAGGGGTAATGAGCTACGTGCTCATACTCTTCCTTGAAAAATTTAATTTTCAGAATAGAAAAATAGGTAGACAGGGCCAAGAAGGGGGGATGAGCTTTGGGCAGCATAAGCATCTATGTACTCACAGAAAATGACTTTCCCTCCTGCCCTGGAAGACAGGGGAATTCAGAAAAGGGGTTTTAGATAGTTGTCAAAACTTGTTTTCTTATAAAAAATACCATGGAATTAAGATATTTTTTTTTAGAGTTTCTTACAGTAATTTTCAAATAATTTCATGATAAAGGATTAGGACTTATTAATAATTATTATTTCTGACTGTGATGAAATGGAGTGACTGTTATCAAACCAGACATTACCTTCCAGATATTACTTGTGCCTTCATTTATCTTCTAAGCTATGACTCTGAGTGACAGACAACCAGCTTTAATGGTAATCTACAAAGTGTCTAGAAGCCTTACAGAAGGGGCATGTGCATGCAAAAAGTAGTGTATGCACAGGAAAGCCAGTGCACAGCTGCAATTAGATACAGTACATGCAATGTAGTCAGTCTCTGCAGGTCTGCAGTGTTCTGGATGCCTTGTTTTGCTGTGCATGCAGAAACCACCAGTACAACACATGACAGAAGAATCAGCCTGTACAAACACAGGGAATGTGATGAGCACAGCATGAACAACAGCACACGCACACACATTATAACCTCACTCGATTCATTACAGGGTATTCTTGCAACATTTTCTACTAAAACACATGGAGTATAATTATAACATATACATTCATCCAACATCCATCTTGGAGGGTTGAGTTTCTTTTCAGAAATATCTCCTTTCAAAAGAAACATACAGAAAAGAAGCAACCAAAAAAGCCACAAGTTGAGCAAGGCAAGGAGACTTCCTAACCAGACTCCCCTGTGCACTAGACACATCTGTGCCCGATTATCATATTAAAAAAGGAAAAGATGCAACTTATAAGACAATTATCTCCATGGATTTTTATTTATTTAGCAAAATAAAATGTTACCTCAACAGGAGTGATAATAACTGAAATTCTGCATTACATTCTCTATTCTTCTACCTTTCAAAACTGATGAATGATATACTTGTCCCTTTTTCCTCCTATTTCTTATCCTGACCTCTCTCTCCCATTTTAAAACTTTAAAGACAGTTCAGTGGTTGTACTCATGTTTGGAGACTATGAATAACTTTCAAAAGAAAATATTTGTTTCACTTGATAATCCAATTTTCCTAAGGATTGTTTGATTGGAAGTACATTGTACCATTCAAAAGATTCAATACTTATTCCAGAATTCTTATGTTATTACATTCGCTGGCAGTGATCTCGTCAAAAAGCAAAGTCATTGATAGTGCCATCCTTAACAAAGGCCACTTTAAGAAATGTAAATTATTTTCTTGTTTGTAGTAGAGACTTTTAAAGCTTGAAGAGGAGTTTTTCTTCTAAATATTAATGATTTTATAAAGATACTGAATGGCTCCGTCACATGTCTCTTATATCAGGAGAAAAAAAAAATGTTTTATTACTATTTGAGACTCCCATCCATCTGTGGTCACAGATAACACAGTGAGCTGTTAAGGATTTCACAGTTGTAAGGCCTGAAATACTAGCTTAAAAGCTGTTTCTCCATTTACAGTGGTTCCTAACATATTTCTGAATATCTCATTAAAAATATGGAAGAAAAAACAAAAACTACTGTTTAAACCACCCTGGAAGTACTGCTCTTATATGGACCTATTATCTAGATGGACATCTTCTGGAGGATCTTACACCAGCAACTAAGCACCTCTGCCCCAGCTGTCTGTCTTAATGCTGCCAAAGTAGGTATAGCAGAAGGGAACATGTGCCTACACCTCTGTCACTTCGGTTTACTGGCCAGCACCTTCATTTAAACATGCCTGCACTAGCAATATGAGCAGAGGTCCAAGGTTCACTCTGAAAAAAATCTTCTCTCTTCGTCCAGTTCTGCTCCAGGAGCCACCAACATCTGTCAGAGCTGGTACCACCTGAAGATTGCACAACTGTTGTGACAAGACTCACAAGAAAACTTTTATCAGAGCTCTTGTCACATACTGCCCATCTGCACACTATACCATTTATTTCTACAGGCTGAAGAAGCTGAGAAAAAAAAAAAAAAAAAAAAAAAAAGAGAGAGAGAGAGAGAGAGAGAGACAGAGGGAGAAAGGGAGAAAGGGAGTCTCAAAATAGCCTTACCTCAAGATGGCCCTTTTACACCAGATTGAAAGGTGCCAAGTACTCTGAGTACTCTGTTTCCTATGAGGAGTTTCCCAAAAGGAGACCATTCAGATAGGAGCCATGCAGGTTTCTAGAAACCTTTCACACACTGAATGGGCAGAGGAGGAGACCTCTTGGCTATAAAAGGGGTAGAGTTACAGTCCAGGGGACTGCAGAGATTCTCAGAGGCGTCAGTTGGTGAACAGGGCTCCCTAACTTACCCTAAGGACCACTAATATCTGTCTTAGACAGATTTTCCCTTTCTGTGGTGATCATTTGCGGGTACACCAGTCAATCTGTTCATGATTTCTACCACAATGAGTTCATAATCTTGGACACAGATAGTGCAACACAAACACAGTATCACAGTAAAATAAGGCAGGTAGATAGATAAACTTTAATGTGATGAATAAATAATGGCTGTCTTCCTCCTTTCCTCTGTTCCTGCTTTTTGTTCTCTTTAGCTCTTCAGAACTTGGGTTCTCTGATGACCTATCTAAAAATGTAAGTGGGGCACTGAGATAAGTAGATTCATTGTGTTCTCCCATTTCTTGGTTTTGCCAGAACCATAAAATCTTGAGAAAATGAATCTTTTGTGGAGAAGGAGCAAAGTGGTAGACAGACATAGTAGAAAGACTTCAAAGATTGTTGTTATAAGGAAGAAGATGCAAATGCTGAAATCTGGTCTAAGTAGGGCATAGTTCTTCTAGATTGATCATGATGAAGTTCATTACATTTTCTTCTCTGCATTACCATCTTTGTTACCATTCTTAATCCATGAGAAGCAGCAGTGATTACAAGCAGCTATATGACATCATAAGTTTTGGATGAGAGTTAAAGCAAAAAATATCTTTATTTTGTTATTTCTTGTCTTTCATTGTACAGCTCAAAGAAGATAAGAATCAAATTACTATTTCTGCTCATTGAAATTATTATGTTAACCCCTCACAGTATTCTAGTCTGTTTCACCAAAGCTACCTCTAGATGGTATGTTGGAGAAGATAGAACAGCTACAGGGAAAGAAAAGCCAGCTTGTTTTAGTAAAGATCTCGTCAGGTGCCAAGTGGTATATTGTGAATACAGTTATAAGTTAAAGTTGTATTATCAATACTTGCTTAAAAAATCATATTAGTGTTTGCCTAAATAACTTCTGTTTGAAGAAACATTTTAGTATCATTCTGGAATTACTTGCAATATTTGGCAAGAAAAGAAAAAAAAAAAAAACTATACAAAGCAAAACACAAGATGCCATAAAGATTATTTCATTTTACAGATAGATCAATGATGCTTGTTATAGATAAGGCTACGTAAATTACCTCTATCATGAGTTCCCATTTCCAGTCATTAATTCAAATTGTCAATAACTACTACATTTAGCAAATCAATTATCACAAATCATTTCTACTTCAAAAGACCAAAGTTCCAGTGTTTTCCGCTACAAGAATAGCATTTTCTTTAAACATATGCTTTGCATCATTTTTTAAATACCATATTGCTAAAAAGCTTAGAGCCAAAAAGCAGATATTTGAAATAGGAAAAGCCCTTACTGAAATTAAATTGCCCATGCTGTATTTAGTGAGAAGCAATGAGCAGTACAACATAAAAAATCACATAATTTCTCTTAGCAGGGGAAATCCATTTCGAACTGGCACAGATTTGAGCAAACTGAAGGCTTCTTTAACTTCTTTTGGCCAAAACCACAAGCAAAACCTTCCCAGAAAAGGGAAGGGAGTATATTATACTTGCTACATCCATGGCCCATGCAACTGGTACTTGGATGAGAGCAAAATCTCTTCCAGATGTTAATCTCTAAAATTGGATGATATCATTACGGGACACTCTGGTTTTACAGCTGATTTCCATGTGGTATAAAGAAGCTAAAGTAAAGAACCATGGCACAACAAGCCTTTCACCATTACAAAGAAAAACTCCTCAAGGCACAGAAAGGTGAGAAAGAAAAATAAAGTGGATTTACCATAGATGCCAAAAGGCCTTGATGAGAGAGACAGCACATTAAAAATCATCTGAGTAATTAGAGCCATGTAAATGCCAGAGAGCCTTTTCAACAATGGCTTGTTAGATTAGAGGAGAAAAAGTTGCCTCAGAGGGGTTGAGGCCACTTAAGCATCTGCTTTTCTTGAGCATCCAGGTGGTCAAACTCCATTCCAAAGGTGCTCCTGGAAGGCAAGTTCTATGGACACGTGCTGAATGATTTGCACAACTTGTCTGAATGCGTATTATCAGGGAAAACATTTCCTCCTCCTCAGGAATGGAATATTGTCACAGAGGCAGGACCGAAACTCTCAAGCATTTCAAGGAGAGACAAAGAATGAAATTCTGTGTTGCCTCACAGGGGTAGAGAAGAAAGGCGTTGGCAGGGAGAGGATGGACTCTGCTTTAAATATCATGAATTCAAAGGCTGCCTCAGGTCTTCAAAGCTAAGACTTCTCTTTACTGGTTATGGGCCAAAAAATTCTACGTGATCTCTGTATCTCACTCATATATGCAATATGTTTTACTGGAAGCTGTATTTTTCAAAGAAAGAAGGGTACCACATGAGGAGGATGCTGGAAGGCAGAAAACAATAACAACAAGCATACCATAAACCAAATTTTGCATAAATACAGCTTTGCAGTGTCAATTCATAACATATATATGAAAGGTACCTTGAAAATCTTATAAATCAACCTAAAAAATGGATTTTCTCAGGGTCTTTACTCATCATCGGCAGATATCATATAAGAAAAAAAATGATAATGTTATAATATAGATAAATATTGACTGGAAATATGGCAGGGTTCTCCAGTATAATTTACAGGAAATTTAGATTATGAATCTGAATTTCAAGGGCAGAAAGCCAGTGTAACAATTCAACCACCACTTAGAAGTCCTTACTTCCAATTAAACTCTATATAATGGAACTTAATCAACAAAAAAGATTTTACCTCATGAATTAAAGTTGGAAGTTCTCAAATTCCTCTCATGCTTCCAATCTCACATTCCAAAACCCACGGTGACGAGATCCTGAACTTAGGTTTTTATTGTTATTATTTTTTATCTCATACCAACTTTTTCTCCAATTCCCTGCTTTCTGCAGCCTACAAAAAAACAGCTACTGACAATAGACTTGCTTCCCTTGGTTAGCTTCACAAACTTTTATGTAGTTCATAGTTTCCAGGCAGTCACAGATTGAAAATCTTCCATTTTAAACACATAAGCCTTACTGAAAAGCCTCTCTTGCTCCTTGCCTTTCTTTAGGTGACAAAGTAAAACAATCAGAAAAATGGTAAGAGAAAAATAAAATCAAAATAATTTTCCCTTTATTCTTAAAAAAAAAAAAAAAAAAAAAGAGGGACTAAAGACTAAAAATTGATCATTTTCAGGGATTAACATGGAAACAGAGCCTCCCAGAATCATTCTCTCTTGAACTTTATCATTAATGGTTTTTCACATATTTTTACTCTTTGCCACCTCTTCTTCTGCAGCATGTCTCAAATGTTTTCATTTTGTTGTAATTGTGTGTGGCTTACTCCTCTCCCAGTTGCATTTTCTATTTTTTAAAAGCATATTCAAGTGTGTACTTTGAAACTGTAACTAGTACCATTTAAGGCCTACACCATGTTTATACTGATCCTTTAATTCAAAAATAATTAAAAAAAAAAAAGTAGAAGCAAGTATGTTTTCTGACTGCTCATTGCTGTCAGGTCCTGCAATTTGTAGTAAGATATACCTAGAAGCCTTAAGTTAATGTCTTTGTCCTTACATCCAGACAAAGAAACTATAAATCCAAGAACATGACGTTAGATGTATTGTAAATATCGTATGATGTTCAAATACCTTTATGGCCCCTAGAGAAAGACAGCAACCAGCTCATGATGATATTGTGATGACAGGCAATTAGCATGGAATTAATTTTTCCGTGTCTGAAATACTTTATTTTTACTATTGACGTATTATCTTCAGCCAGTAACTCGCATATCTACTGTACTTACAGAAACAGAAAAAGAAAGGTGCTGGTAAGTCTTCATGAAACGAATCCCCCCCCCCCCCCCCAGTGTAAAACAGCTGCATGTCCTTAGAGCCCCTAGAGATAAACCCACAGGATGCACCTAAGCTCGGTAGAGCTGTCTCCAGCCACCTGCACCACTTTGCCCGTGACCTAGATGTTTGAAAGAGCAAAGTGCTACTATAGAGAAGACCTGGGCATTTTCCCTCCCTTCACAATGATCTAGACCCAGTACTAGCTCCCAACTTGTGTTTGTATGTCTCTGCCATTGTGCCGTCCTTCTGCTGTTTTCACCTTAGTGGAACATGCCGGAGACCCATTTCACATCATTCCTTTGCACAAGTGTTCTTAATCCTAATCCCTCTTCTCTTCTAGGAAATGTGTCAAAGCTACAAGGCTGCACTTGTCCTCCTTTGGATTCTCTGTCCAAATTAATCTTGAATTCCTTGCAATCAATAAGGTAATTTTAAGACCTGGGGTGCACAGTTCTACTTCCTTTTCGTTCACTTTCTCTTCTGTTCTGAAATCAGAGGGAAGAAGTGATACCCCTATGGTAGTAGGGGAGCATCTCTTTGAACCCCTACGGACAGGGAAGATTGGAATTCCTCATCTCTCAGACCTCAGCTGAATGTTTTATTTGAGGATGAAATGTTCAGTAGTGATCGCAGACCTTTACTCCCTGCGTGCCTCGATCTGCAAATGTCCATAATCACTACATTGTACCAGATAAACAAAATAGGATTCTTACAGAATCAACTCATTACTACAGTCAGCAGATTTGAATGGATTTAGCAGAGGGGAAAAACATGACAATAGCTTTGAGGTATCAAAGTGACAAAGAAAAAGTAGAAGTCTTCGTGATTATCAGCACTTTGTGTCTCAGTATTTCACGTGTGTATTCCCTGTGTACTGAAGCAAACTGTTTGAATGTTGAATGAGGAGAGATGTGAAAAGAATGAAAGAAGAAAGGAGAAAAATAAGAGGGGAGAAGAGAGGGGAATGAAGTGAGAAGAAAGGAAGAAAACTGAAGAGTAGTGGAAAAGTTAAAAGAAGTTAAGACACCAAAAACAGTGAGAAGTGGTAAGGAAAAAGGAGTGAAAGAAGAAATCTGAGAAAATGAAAGGTATGAAAAGACTAAAAAATGAAAGATGTGAATAGATGTGAAAAAAATTACAAGAAAAGACGTGAAAAGAAAGATGAGAAAAGGGAATGAATGAAGAAAGTGAAATCAAAGAAAAAGTGGAGAAATAACAATGAACTGAAAAAATAGGAGAGACAGAATTGATATAAAAAGAAGCAAAGCAAGGAAGGAGTGAGTCAAACTTGTGACAAAAAGGAAAAAAAAATGGAGGAAGAGAGCTTGAAGTCAGTCAAAAGAAGATCAAGCTCTGCACCACTTTGTTGGAAAGGTGGGGAAAGAAGCACACAAGGGTGGAGCAGGAGGGCATGGGAAAGCAGGGAAGGAAAAGGAGTGAAAGGAGTCAGAGCAGTGAAGAGCAGGGAAAAAAAAGCCATGAAAGCAGGAAAGAGCAGGAATAAGTATGGAAGAGAAAAGCAGAGCTGGGGGGAGATGTGAGAAGTGGCAACATGAAGTCAAAGCATGGAAAAGCAGCAAGGGGAAGGGGAAGTGGGAGGAGAAGAGAGCGACATAAACAGCGATACACAGTCAGAGTGGGGAAATGGAGGCAAAGGAAGAGGGGGAAGAAAAGGTGGGGTTGGGAGGCAAAAAGCAAGGATCAGCAACCAAAGCACTGATAAGCAGGGAAAATCAGAGACCAGAAAAGCAAAAGCAGCCAAAGTTAAAGAAGTGAAAGACAAGGAAAGGAAAAGTAGAGAAGGAGGGGAACTAAATCATCTGAAAAGCTGTGCATTACATGAAAGCAGCCAAAAGGAGGGCATAAGGTAAAAGCAGGAAAAAAAAAGGCGGGGGGGGAAGGGAACAGAAAAAATCTGAAAAGCAGAAAAAAAATCCATAATTAAGCAAATGGAGAAGCAGGGGGGGAGGTGGGATGAAGGAAGGAAGTGGGGGTAGGAGAGGGGAAGGAATGGCCTGAAAAGCAATAGAAAAAAGTCAGCAGTAATAGGCAATGAAAGGAAAGGAAAAGACCAGAAAAGCAGTTGAAAAAAAGCCAAAGCAGTGAAGAGACTGAATAGCAGAGAAAAGGACAGAAAATGAGGAGAGAGAATAAAAAGATGTAAAAAGCAGAGGAAAGGAGGGAAAAGAATGAAAATGTGAGATGTGAAAAGAAAGGAGAAGATAACAACACAGTGAAAATAACTTAAAGCAGAGAAAAAAGGAAAAAGCCAGGAGAATATCAGAAAAGCAAGCAAGAGGAAGGCAAAGCAATGACAACCAGGGAAAAGAAGGGAGAGGGTGAGATGGGAAAAGCAGTGAAAATAAATTAAAACAGTTACTAGCAAGGAATGAAAGTCAGTGGGGTGAACAGCAGGGAAGGGGAAGGCAAAACCTGGGAGCAGGGGGTGAAGGAAAGCCCTGAAAAGCAGCTACAAGAAGTCAAAGCACTGACAAGGAGCTACAAGAACTGAAGGTAGTGACAAGCAGGGAAAACAGAGAAGGGAAAGGAAGGAAAAGGACCTGAAAAGCATAGAGAAAGCAGTGTAAAGCAGGGAAAAGCCGGGAAAAGCAGCCAAAACAGGAAAAAGCTAGGGGGAAAAAAAAAGTTCAGCCAGGGAAAAGTGGCAGAAGATACCAAAGGAAGGAAAAGAAGGGGGCAGGTGGTAAAAAACAAAGAGCAGGGAATAAAAGTCAAAACAGTGACCAGAAGGGAAAAGAAGCAAATGGGGAAATATTAAGAGATCTGAAAGCCAGTGAAAAACAGTCAAAGCAGTGAAAAGCAGACAGACAACTAAAGGGAATGGAAAAGAAGTATGAGGGAAGTGGGGGAAGAGAAAGATGTGGTCTAGAAAGTGGGAGAAAGAAGTCAAAGCAGTGAAAAGCAGGGAAAAAAAAATCAGGAAAAAAATGAGAAGACATTAAGTTGTGGTGAAAATAAGTCAGAACAGTGACAAGCACTGCAAAGATGAGAAGGGAAAAGAAGTAAAAGCAATAAAAAGCAGGGAAAGACAGAAGCATTAAGCAGACATAAGAGCAGGGGAAAAAGAAAGGGAAGACCTGAAATATAGTGAAAAGGAAATTAAAGTGGTGGCAAGTGCATGAGGTGAGGTGGGGAAGGAGAAGGCAGAATGGGAAAGAATGTAAAAGGAGGAAGAGAGACGGGAAAAGATGAAGAGGAATGGAGATGGAGAAGGAGAAAGAACAGAAGGTGTAGAATAGGGGTGGAGAGGAAGAAGAGAAAAGCAAGGAAAAGATCTAAAAAACAGAGAAAGGTCACAGTACTGAAAAGTGTGTGTGGAGGGAGATACCTTAAGAGCAAGGAAAATAGGAGGACAGAAAAGCGAGATGAGGATGGAAAAGCAGAGGCAAAAAGTCAAGCTAATGAAAAGCAAGGGAAACAAAGGAAAATATCTGAAAAGTGGTGAAAAGGAAGTCAAAGCAGTGACAGTCAGAGCAGAAAAAAGCCAAAGCAGGGCAAAGCAATGAAAGAAAGAATCAAAACAGTGACAAGAATGAAAAAGAGGGGGGAGGGGGGGAAATAAAGAAAGAAGATCCATGAAAAGCAGGGGAAAGACAAGAAGGCAGAAGCGGGGAAAAGATGAGAAGAGAAAAGCAGGTAAAAGACAAAGCAGTGACAAGCAAGGGAAAGGGGGGGGGGGGGGGGGGGGAGGGAGACCTGAAAAGCACAGAAAATGCCAGAAAAATGCCCACAAAAACAATGAAGTCAAAGCAGTGAAAAGCAATGGGAATAATAAAAAGGGAGGGGGGGGAGGAGGTTAATATAATAAGGAAAAGAAGTTCATGCAGTGAAAAGCAGGGAACAGAGGAGAAGCTTGGGGAGAAGGAAGCATCTCGAATAGCACGGGACACTGAAGAAGAGAAGGGAAAAGAACGGTAAAGAAGTCAAAGCAAGGAAAAGAAGTCCAAGAGAGAAAAGAGGGTAAAGCATCAACAGAAGGGAAAAAGATGAAAAGCTTGAGAGGAAATCAAAGCAGGGAAAAGTATGGAAGTGATGGATAAATGGGCGGGGGGAAAAGCAGCCTGTGTGTGTAGGGAAGGGATAATAGACCTGAAAAGTATTTGAAACAAAGTTGGGGAGGAAAGGGGAAGGGAGAAACGTTAAAAAAAAAAAAAAAAAAAAAGAACTGAGGATGAGAAAGCAAAGTAAACATCTCAAAAGCACTGAAAAAGGAAAGGGAGAAGAGAAGAGAAAGACACAGGAAGCACTGAGAAGAAAGGGGAAAGAGACCAAGAAAGCATCAGAAAGAAAGGAAAAGCAGTGGAAAAAAATCAGTGAAGGGAGAACAAAGAGTGAAAAGAAAGTGGGAGAGGAACACATAAGCAAGGAAGAGAGGTAGTGAAAACAAGTCAAAAGTAATGAAAAGAAATGAAGAAAAAAAAAAACTGAAAAGCTGATAAAAGAATGGAAAAGTCAAAGCAAGGGGGGGAAACCAAAGCAGGGAAAAGAATAGAACAAAAAGCACCAAAAAGCAGAGAAGGGGGAAACCTGAAAATCTTGAGAGGAAGTCGGAGTAAAAAGCAGAGAGAGGAAGGGAAAAGCAGAAAGAAGACAGGAAAAGACCAAGAGGAAAAGAAATAGTGAAAAGAAGCATAAAAGCAGAAAGGTGGGGAAAGGAAGAACAGCAGGAAAAAGAAGCAAAAAGAAGAAAAAAAGAAAAGCAGGGAAAAGAAATAAAAAAGCTGAACAATGGCAAGAGAAGGGAAAAGCAGTGAGTAAGAAGGGCAGGAAGGTGGGAAGAAGGATGGGAGGAGAAAAAGAAGGGGAACTGGGGTGGGGGGGAAAGAGAGGAAACAAAGGCATTGTTTCCAAAGAGGGACATTAAATATAGTTTCTATTGAAAAGAAAGTGAGCAGGGTTTTAAAATGATTTCATTCAAAATTAGTATGCTTACTGCTTCAAAACGACTCAGACAAAAGCCTCTCTTTTTCGCCATGAGGAAGCTCTAAATGTGACATCTCTGATTGTCAAGGCTCGGGCCACTGGGAGATTCCTGGATGTGTTTGCCTTGGCCGGTGAGGTTGTATCGGGACACAAACCCTCCTCTATTCAAGTCACTATCTCAAAGGGACTCCCACTGACACAACTGAATTCAAGGCACTGCAACTAACGTACCTACTTGTAGCATTTGTTGTTTACAGAGCAAATTCCGCTTCACAAGCACACAGAAGTGTATTAGCTCTGTGTAGTTGCTGGACTGATGCAAGACGCCTACGTAGAGCAGGGTATTTATTACCTGACAGTGTTATTCCAGTTTAGAATAAATCCATGTACAGCATTTTTCTTGGAAGAAATACTACCCTTGTGAAAAATAAATAAATAAATAAATAAATAAATAAGTCATAAAATTACTTCATAAATAAAGCAAACATTTTATACAGGCAAGAGACAGATTCAGGTACTAAAGTGTGCCAGCCCTAGATTGGGAAAGCAGACAAAAAGTGGACTGAAGCTTTTGAACACTAAATTCCCTCAGTTTGTTCTCAACCCTAGGGGCTCTGAAAGTTTTCTGCAGGTGTAAAAATGAAGGGGTTTGTTGCATTGGAAATACAGAGTAACTCAGGATGTGCTCCCTTGAGGACTAGCCTTTTTGCCTCCTTGTAAAAACTCCTCTTTATCATCATCCTTGCAGTCTCAAAAAGATTGACTCCATCTACCAGCAGCTGATGTTTTATGCTGGGCAACATGCTGAACGAGCTCCAGGTTGGCAAGAAAACCTCAAAGAGAGAGGCATTGAAGCGCTGCAGGAGGTGGTACGAAAGAGATTCTGGAGAAGACAGTCTGGGTGGAGAGGTTTTCTGCTTTACATCTGCAACTACTCGCTTCAGAGCAAACTAACTGTTTTTATTTTTCCACACATCATTTTCCAGTCCCTAACCAATTTATTGTCTTTTGACAGTTGACAGCTGTCGCACTAATCTCCTTTTCTCCCACTTGTCATGGGCAGACCTACAGGAGGTGGATTTGGTTATTACTTTCTACTGTCCTACTGTTCTTTTTATTACTCAGGACCACATGGAATACCCAGAAGATGTGAAATCTGAAGAAATTCTTAAAATCCATCAGACTAATGCTCAGTAAGACTCATCTCCTCACTCGCTTTTGATGATCAGATTTACACTTATAACACAAAACTGGATTTGAGAAAGTGTTTTTAACCCTTTCCTCCTCCTTCAGTTAAGTTTTAAGGACTAGTCTGTGGATTGCCTTGAAAATTAAGTCAAATTTCTTTACATACACGCTACAGAAAGTGTGCACAGCATTAGCAAAGCCAGAACTTCTTTTCCAATACCCAAAAAGCAAGCCACCAAGCCAGGTCTTCAAAACTATAAGTTACTTCCATACCATTGCCTCAAGCAGTGAGAACTGGCTGGCACTATGCAGAAAAACTAATAGAAAAACATGATGCCGACATGTTAAGACAACAAGTGTGTCCTACAGTCAGACATGGCAACCTTCAACACCCAGGTAACAAAAAAATGCTTTGAATTAAAATGCTGGTATCTGTACAAAACCCTAAAATGTAAAGCATACACGATTTAAAAAATAAAATAAAGCAATCATTTACTTTTTTTTTTTCCCCTAGAAGGAATAATACCATTCATCCATTGCTCCACTAGCAAAAAATGTCTTCACAGAAAGTTTTTGTGACAGACTCCAGAAGGGGACTGCACCAACAAAGAAGCCAAGTAGCTGATGTACTCAAGAGAACACTGTATATACTCTATAAAAAAGAATTTGCATTGGAGACCAGCATGTTTCTAAGAGAGGCTGCAACACTGTCTGATGGTACACGTGGCAATTCCATGAGATTTGTCTGTTTGCATGCAAAACAATGATAGAAGCAAAATGACAAAACATTTTTGCACTTTGTTAACTGAACAGCTTTAAGTTAAGCTTGTCAATTAAGATGCGGTGCTCTAGAAAATATAACACCCTTATAACTGAAACATGTGCCCAGACATCATGACAGTTGTATTCCAGGGTTCTGGAGTTTGCGCTTCCAGTGGGAAGCAAAAATTCCTGCTGAAGCTGTTCCTATGAAGTACTTAAGAAACGAAGAGCTGGACACCGGCCCTACTTACCAGAGATGAGAAACGACTCTTGCGAAGACATACAGGAAAGAAAAGAGAATCCCAGTGTACTACATAAGAAGTTTAATTGCATTGCCTTGTTCACCTAAAGCCACATTACATTCTATTGTCCGAAAAGCGTGATCTGCAGGGGGCTTTGTCAGTCCTGGCCCTACTGAAATTCAGACCAACTTGCCCCAGGATGCATCTGCTCTTTAGGGTTCTTAAAGTTCTGTTTAAAAAGCCAAATTGTCCAATACAATCTTCCTGAAAGGACTTACGACATTTCTACTGTACTGGTAATTCTGTCTTATCAATAACGCTATTATTAGCCCTAATTTAAAAAAAAAAAAAAAAGTGTATACTTTTGTTAGACCAAAACAACTGGGACTGTTTTTCTTGCCATGATAATTTGATATTTGAGGTTTGCAGCTTTTCACTGTGACACTGTTTATCATTATTCAGTTGTGATGCTTTGCATTGTTCATTCCTGAGGAAAAACTGCTTGTTGTGAAACAAAGGAGGTCCTGCCTTTGGAATGAGGATCTAAGCTGGATCCACATAAAACACCTTGAGGACATAAGCACAAACACTGGGAGATCCTTGTGCCCTTCCTACTCCGTGGCAACGTTTTTTTAATTTATTTATTTAGGATGTCTTTGGTCAGCCTCACTTCCACTCTTACCCTACTAAAAACAGATCAAGTTTCCATAACCAGTCACTCAGCAACACACACAGACTTTTTTTTTTTTCCTACAGTCCTAGAAACATTAACGTCTAATGTGGTCTGCCTCTTTTAAGGTCTCACTCAGCTCTGTTTTCAGCACATTTTAAATGTGTACCTCTCAGCATTAGCTGGTAAATGAATTAAAATACCGCCAGATGCCTGCATGCTGACAATCCACTCTTTCCATTACTGCTGCTTCTGCCAGTCTGTTCTGTCCAGCATTTCCTCATTTGGTCTGCTGTCAGAAACCAAGTTCTCCTTCTTCAATTTAGCCTTTCTTAATCATAGCAAACTCATCTCATTTTTCATTTCTGTGAACTAGTGACTTGATTAACAGTTTGGATTCAGACCTACCTTGCAACAAAATACACATCTACATTCTAGTTACAACACACTTTAATTACTGGAATCCAAACTTTTGTGACAAAAGTATTTTCCACTCAAGTGGAAGTGTTAATCACTCATATAAATCACTCATCATGGCCATAAAGTTCTTCCTTTAGGTTCCCTTACAGGCTTTCTTAGTACGAGATCTGCATTAAAAAAAAGTCTCAGTCACTTTCAGTTAAGGTCTGCACCATTCCACTCTGGCTAAAGGTATTTCTCTCCCCTCCCTATGCTATTACCCATCTTGTTTAGGCTCCCTTCCACACAGAACAACCTCTCAATTCCAACACTTACCCTCTTCTAAGTCAAATCCCTGCTGAAGACTCTTTTTCCCTCTAGGACCTCTGAACATTGATTGAAGTGATTGAATTCTCTCTCTGCATTCAGCTGAGGAGCCTCAAGTGCACAATTTTAACTTCCACCTTTGTCTGGCTTATGAAGCATATCACATCCTCGCATCACTCAGGTTCTCAAGGATAGTCACTGTGACTGTTTTGTGATTGAACTCGGTGACGCTTTGTTAACATCTAGCATAAAACGTGATAAACAACAGAAAGTGCATATCCTCTCGGGTCTAGGCAGATCATATATATTTGATAAGGCTAATATGGAGAATTGTTGAAGTAAAAACAAGGCATCTTAATCAACAGGGAACAAATAGTTAAACTGTCACTGCGAGGTGGAGAAATAAATCCCAATTTCAAAGATTTCAACAAGAGGTTGCTTATATAGAATGAAAAAAAGAAACAGGGATATATAACAGGAAACTACAATTTGGCAAGGCATCTTTCTTTGCTTGGCAGCCATAAGACATTGCACAATTCTAATATCCACTCTTCTAAATAAAAATACATCACTCGCCACAGTCATGCTGGATCACATACAAACTATCCTCATGAGATCAATTCTCAGCAATAACTCTACTTTGTAGTTAGTTACTCGTGCCATTTTAACTGGAAAGACACTTCCATACTGGTTTGAAGTTCCATACAACGACCTTATTGAAACGTAATTTGATCTACAAATCAACACAGAACATACTAAACACTCTGTGTCAGAAGGTTATGGATTTAGATAACTTCCTTGTTAAAAAAAGGTATGTTTTGACAGGATTTATCTTCAAAGCAGTTTAAGATTTTTCAGTTAATAAAATATAAGCTTATCGATGGTTTAATGAAAATGATGGTAGAGTGATAAACAGAGACAACTCACATCTATAGGTGAATCCAACCCTTCCGTAAACCAGTCCCATTCAGACATCATTATACTTACAGGATGGAAGACTACATCCTGGAAGAGCAGCAGTTCTGAAAAGGACTTAGGAATCATGATGGATAATCATCTAAATTTACAATCTTTTAATGCAAATAACTGAGACTGAAAGATTTTAAAATGCAATCCTTGGAGGTATAAACAAACAAGCAAAGATATAAACTGAAAGGTTCAAGAATGTACCTGCACATACTACACGCACACAGCAATACCGAAGTTACTACCAGAATGCTGTATGCAGTTCTCACGTCCACGCGTTAGAATGGATTTTAAAACATCTGAAGTTTCAGAAGAGCCATAAAAGCTTTACAGTTAGAGATATAAGGAACTCCATCTACATAGGTTATTAAAGTTAACATATTTTTATGTGAATAAAGTGAAAGAGTTTAAACCTAGAGTAGTTATTAGTTATTCTAATAGGCGGCTAGCTATCCGGTGGCCAGCAGCTGTAACTAAACAGTTCTGAAACCAAAGGAGGACTACGAGCATGGAAAATGAACTAGCTGAATCACTCAGGAGACATGGAGAAATCCTCACGCTTGAAGAACCTATATGGAAACTGGCTATCTTTTTTAAAAAGCATGTTCTATTGCACCCAAAAGATACAGACTTCATGATGCAAAAGTAACTAGATTGTATCCTAGAGATAATGAACGGCATGCCAGTCAGATTATTTCATTACCATGGTCACTTCTGGCCTTAAAATCAGCTAGTCTGTATTAGGTAGAAAGCTGCAGTGCGTATAAGAACATTCAAACTAACAGATGATAATATAAACAACTCAAACTACAAATACAGTCAAACAGAATCAAGCAGAGCTGTGTTCATACATCAATGATTTGTATACCTTGCTGTTTCAATTAAAAACTCAAAATTATCCATTACGCCTCCAACTTTTACTTTCATATTTTTAAGTCTGTTTCAATGTATCTGATATTTACATATTATAGTATAATCATACCTACCATACCATGGCTTGGAGTAGGTTAATTGCATAGGAAGATTTACTATGTTTACATTTCTTTTCTTAAATTACTCTTTTTTTCAAAAAGCACAGTAAAGAGTCTGAGGACAAATTATTCAACTGTTTATCATACATAAGACTGCATGACTATAATACAAAGGGCTTGTCTTTTTCATTTAACGTTACAATATACACAGCAAGTCCGGACTAGATCTTACAATCTGAACACAGGTATTTAACCTTTTCCATGCTGTTTATGTTTACAATGCACAGAAGTCCTGTAACCAAACTGTGTAGTAAAGCACACAAAACTGGACTGTAACATAACACAGTATGCAGAAGCACTGGATTTTGTGGTTTCTTCTTTACGTAGATATTTTTTTAAACTGCTTCATTTTTGGCGCTTGCTAAGGTGTGGCAACCCACGCACACAAAAATTACCCAGATTTCGTATTACCCTTATATTCCTAGACAGCAGTAAGTACTGGATTCCTTTCGATATTGCTGAACTCGGCACCCTGTTTTTAAGGTGACAGCCTTCCAATTCCTGTAAACTCTGAATTACTGAGTTTAAGAAAAAAAGAAAAGAAACAGGAAAAAAAAAAAAAGTTTCATCCACAGGGTTGACATGTCGATACAAAAGAAATATGGATCACTTGATTAAAAAAAAAAAAAGTTGTGATTTACAAAAAAAAATGGTAATCCCAAGTATTCATTCCCATCTACATGGTAGCCAGCTGCTGTGTTGCCACTGTAAGTATATAAAAAAGTCCACCTTTTAGTCTGAAAAAAATTACTTAGCCACATGGAACTGACCAGTGTGAACTCTGAATTTTCTGCTGAATTAACTTTTAAAAGGGCTTACTGGCAGAGGTAGATCACTGCTTCTGTAATATATAATGGGCAAACAGTGTTAATCTGGGATGGGCAGTCACTGAATTGCCCTTGTTCTTTCAGATGGTTTTCACTGAGCTTTTATTTATACAACTAAATCTCTGAATGGGCCCATAAATTTTGCAACTGCCAAGCTGACTGTGTTATATTAAGGCAGCATTACCCAAAAATTAGGCACCTGTTAAATACAGCCTGCTAACCTCAGGTCTCATGTGAGTGTCTTGCTTTACTCAGACTATTATTTTGGACCTGTTCATGCAATCAAGGTCTTGCCTTCAAGTTTACAATTATGTTAATAAGGAATACAAGAATCAACTGCTGGTTTCATAGCTTCTGGATCTAGTGTCCCTTTTACCTTCAGAAGCCTGAACACATTTATAACGTAACAGATGTTATAGTCTTGAAGTAGATGTCAATCTATTATGTTCAGTACACAGATTGCTGTAAATGTATTGGCTATGAATTCAACAACAGTTCCAGTTTTGTTTAAGCAATAGTACAGCCATAATTCTCAACTGACATTTAAAAATGGTCTAGTTACACCTTGTGTCAAAGTGCAGAACTGCTACATTATTGGTTACAGACATCTATGTGCTATAAAAACAGCTTTGGTACAATAAATTATCAAAAAAGAAAATAAATTTTTGTAAAATTCACAGCATAATTGTGAGGCAAAAAAGCAGTCACATAAAATTCTGCATTTTTAAAAATGTTCAGGATGAACAGAAGACGTCTTTGTGCAGAAGTAATGGTGGAGAAACCACGTGCCAAGAAAAAGCAAAAGAAAAAAGTAAAAAGCAGGAAGGGACACAGTTGTAGCTATTTCCATCAAACGCAAACCACTACTTCTGTGACCTTCAACCAATAAGGAAGTCAACTTTATGACACACGCAAAGTGACCTTGCAATACCTTACAATAAGTGGGTCACAAAAGTCTATTTTTAAAAGAAAGGCCTCTTGAATTACCCATTCTCTGTGTTTTCAGCATTAAGGACTGTCTGCAAAAGCATGTCCAAAAGTGATTGCATCTGAAATGGTAGGCTCTTCTAACTTAAGAGTCCAAATCCATAAGGCCAAAGGTTTTCCCAAAGACCACCACTTAGACCTCCCCACGACTGGCCAGGACCGACCCGTTGATTGCTTCTCAGTGCACCTTAGTTATGAAACCAGTCATATTTCAATACTAACTGACTGTGGTCTCCAAAATATGAGACACACAGATTCCCATTACAATTGCTGCTTTGATCCTCAGTAGATTCAGATAAGGAGAGTTCTGATCACCGCCACTTAGCATGCTTAATGTGCCTTACAAACTCCATTACAACCGTCCCTTTTTACAACTGAAGAATATATATTTGTGTAATCTGAAGGTCCCTCTTCCTTACAGTACTGCATTTCTGTGCCCATGTTTGTTTGGGGAACTAAAAAAAAAATATACGTATATATATATTACTCACTCCCCTCCCACCCAAAATCTTCAAGGGCCTTTTTATAAATCATGTGCAATGTCTTTAAAAAGAAACTAGTTTGCAACTACAGCCAACATTTTAACAATAGCCCCCTGTTGAATGAGACAGAAAAAAAAAAAAAACACCCTCCCCCCAAAAAACAAACTATGACTAGGTTGTGGCGAGTTAAAATGGGGGAAGCAAAAGGTGAACACCACTAAGCTATTCATTAAGGTGGGTCCGGACATGGCTCTTTAAAAAAAAAAAGAAAACTTCATTGTCCCTTTGCAATCTTTTCAAGTCTAAAAAAATAGTCAGCTTTGCCCTCCTGTAGCGGTTCAGTGAGTTTATCTCCTTCTGATTCAAGCAGCTTTGCACTTTGTTTTTGGAAAAACACCACTTCTATAAAAACACACAAGAAACAAACTTAGTTTCAGTTTAGTCACGAGCTAGCCACAGGACTTTGCTGAACACAAACTCCTGTCATGGGAGACTCTTCTCTATCAATTCCTTGCCTCATTGCAAGGTGTCCTTCAGTCATGTAATGAGCAGGACCTGTATTAGCAGAAAACTGGTACGTTGGATGTCCAGCTATGCCAGTTTCTTGGCGTGGATTAGAGTAGACTGTTAAATTCATGTCCATAGCTCCATTTTGTCCAAAGTCCAAGGTATTAGCAGCCACTGGGCGGTTCTGATAGGCCTGATTGCCTTGGTTACCAGTAGAGGAGGAAGATGTAGAGGAAGAAGTAGTTGAGGAAGACAGGGATGTCATGGAGTGGTGACTGTGGCCCACCTCCATAGAATCCTGGGTGGAGGAGCTGTTTGTTGGAGAATTGTAGACCCTTGGCCTGGTCCGGCTACCCAAGGCTTGCTGTCCATGATGGTGGTGGTGGTGGTGGTGGTGATGGTGGTGGTGAGAGCTATTTCCGTGATGATGATGTAATGCATTCTGTTGTTGAGGGGTTACATGGAAGGTGGTTTCTTGAACTGGATGGTTTTCAACAGTGACCTGTGTAGGAGCTTCAGTGGCTGTCCAACCAATTGGAGGAGGAAACTGTTGTCGAACCTATGTTAACAGGCAAAACAAAAAGTGAAATGATTAATCAAATGTATCCATATATGAGAGAGATTAAGGTATTAATGTTTCTGCTAACTTT
Source organism: Anser cygnoides (assembly GCF_040182565.1). Classification (NCBI taxonomy): domain Eukaryota; kingdom Metazoa; phylum Chordata; class Aves; order Anseriformes; family Anatidae; genus Anser; species Anser cygnoides. The sequence goes on along the minus strand of NC_089873.1, from coordinate 115,303,861 downwards.
TGAATAAGTTAACCAATCCTTGCAGTTTCAAAATTAGTCTAGAAATATAATCATGTAGTTAAGGAGTATTCTAATACATGTTTCTACATGTAACTTTTTTTAAAGTTTGCATTCTGATTTTTTTTTCAAACAGGCAGTTAAAGAAAGTCCTATACGTGACCTTACTACCAAATTAAAGAAGCAGCTTTAAACAGCATATTGGTTCTAGGTGTTGTACAAACATTAAGGCCTTAATCTGTGACTAGGGCCTCTGGATACATTTAGCATGCTAAACTAAATTAATATGTTGCAGTTCATATCTTGAACACTACCAACACTATTAGAGGATTACTACCCACACCTCTGGAACAACACTGCTGATTAAAGATTATTAAAGTAGCAAGATCTAGCTACACAGCCATTTGTTGAATAAATTAAATTGTCTACTTGGGAGAAGAAGAAACTGTGAGTTGCAAAGAAGCATGTATGATGTTCTCTTCTTTTCATGACTGTAATGCATGGAGGCTACTGCTTAATACCTGTAAAAAGGATTCTACAACTTTAAAAGGGATGAACAGAAATGGCAAATCACTACAACATTTCAGTTAATGTTCTTCCAGGAACAAACAAAGGTAATATACAGTATTTTGTGGTTTTATCTGATCTGTATTTAAAAAAAAAAAAAGAAATTACTGAATCATTTGTAGCTAATAATGTTCCTAATACACCAGTCGTAATGTTGGTGAAGCATATGAACACGGTGAGATGGAAGTAAGAACTTGAGCAGGAGTCCACTGAAGTACAAGCTAGATCTTCATTGGGTTGGAAGATACGTAGTTCTGTGTACCCTTATGCCCTGGATAACATGACCACCCCACCTGGCATGTTGCAACTTATACAAAACCTTTGCATCCACAGAATTTATTGGAAATTTTTACAGCTACCTACAGTACTTTTGACTAAGTGAATGACCTAACATACGAAGGACTACACAAGAAGGGGGCTGCAGCGTGGAGATCTGCTCCGTGTGGGACCCATGGGCTGCAGGGGGACAGCCTGCTCCACCAGGGGCCTCTCCACAGGCCGCAGGGGAACTGCTGCTGCCTGCCTGGAGCACCTCCTGCCCTCCTGCTGCACTCACCTTGGGGTCTGCAGGGTTGTTTCTACATTTTCTCACCCCTCTCTCCCAGTTGCTGCTGTGCAACTTTCCCCACTCCCTCCCCTTTCTTCAATGTGCTCCCCAAGAGGCCCGCACAGCGTCACTCCCTGGCTGAGCTCTGGCCAGCGGTGGGTCCCTTTTGGAGCTGGCTGGAGCTGGCTCTGATCTGACATGGGGCAGCTGCTGGGCTCTGCTCACAGAGACCACCCCTGCACCTTCCCAGTTCCAAAACCTCGCCATGTAAACCTAATACAACTATTTTTAGGGATTTAATATTCTCAGAAAAAAATGTATAAATCAGACAAAGCTCTACTTGTGCATACCTGTGGGCTGTGTGTTTCACAGTCCATAGCTTGAACAGCAGCAGTGAAGTGTCCACCACTATGTCGATGCTGGTGTGTGGGGTCTGACCGTGCCCTTCCACTGTTGCTTGTCCCAGAAGATCCACCTATAAAATCACAGCAACACGAGATACAAAATTTACAGTAAGCTGTAAAACAATGACAACATAAAGATTTAAATAGCTTCAAGATAAAAAACAGAGGACCTATCACTCACATTTTTGTAAATCTACTTATAACTTTTCATTGGAGCAGTTACTTGTTCCAGCCAATAAACAAATGCCAAACAAAAGTCTGTCATCTGGGACAGACTCTGGGACAGACTCCTTCGACACGATTCAGAAATATAATTTAATAAGAAAACCTCACCTGAGCTTGAAGATGTACTAGAGGTGGTTCCTGAAGACTGTGACTGCTCCATGGCAGGACTCGTAGACACACTGTTGCTTGTGTTGGTACCTTCGTCTGCTGTTTTCTTAAAGAAACTATGCTGTAGGGCATAGTAAGGTTGAATTCGTGTCTTAGGGTCATAATCAAGCATCCTTAAGATGAGGTCTTTGAACTTCAAGTAGTCAGCTACAGTATGACCCGATTCCCCAGCACGACGTCCACCTGGTCCTCCTGTTTCAACTCCTAGTATATTATGAAGCTTACGAGTTCCAGGTGGTTTGTATTCCTGTTGAGAAATTAGAAATTATTGAAATCAAGTTACACACTAAGCCTTGGATGTGCGTAGTTTAAACATGCCATAAAAGTGAAGCAGTCAAACCAAAGTAAGAAACTATTCAACACTATAGAAAGTGTTACTTAATCAACCTGTCTTACAACTCAGAATAATAATAAACAACAATAAAGCTACATTTTTAGTAAGACAATGTAAAACGAAGTAATATCTCACCATTATTTAATTTATTTTTTTTTAAAGGGATAGTCCATATTGTCGTCCTAACTATATAACCTACCCTTTTTCCATCTTTGGTCTTCTTCAAGTTCCACGTGCCATCTGGCAACTTCTCAAAGAACTTCCTTGCTTTTGGTGCTTGGTCAAGGATATGGGCAGGCGGTATCCCCAAAACTTCCACTATTTTATTCATTTGATCCACCTGTTCCGCAGGAAGAATATTTATGAATAACATGGGACAGATAGATGAGTAGTGCAATAGAGTCCAATATTCTATAGTTACGTGGGAAGCATATGTTAACTACCCACACAAGTTAAGTTCTGAATTAATTTCAAGTTTAAGAAAAATTCAATATTAACTAAATAAATTAGTGAACAAGGAGCTGTGGGGAAGATCAGGGGAGAAGTGAACCTAGAAACATAAAATTATTACCAAGCAATTTAGAATTCTAACAAAAGACATTGCTATTACTGATGTTTATGAATTTTAGAATTATTAGACTTCCCTAATTTAACCATTATAACAACAGATGAGTATCATTATCAGAATGAATAAAAAAGATCAAATTACTTGTACTGTATAATAGCTGCATACCTCATTTGCCCCACTAAAAAGAGGCTCTCCAGTGTGCATCTCAACTAAAATACACCCAAGGGACCACATATCAATTGCAAGATCATAAGGCATTCCCAGTAGCACCTCTGGTGATCGATAAAAACGACTCTGGATATATTGGTATATCTGAAATAAAAGCATTTAAAGATAATACACAGCATCCAAAGAGCACTATTATGATTCTGTATTACAAAACATAATTACAATAAAATACACTTTCAGTGTGGGGAAAGCAAAGACAAGGTATTAGTGATACTAAAAGTATGTTACAAATTTATAAAAATATTTAAACGTTAATTATTAAAAAAATACCAACTCTTGCTCACAAAAAAAAAGTGCAAATTCACTCACAATTACAATATTTTACGCTTTACGGTTGATGAGTGTAATCTCATGCAATTACAGATAATTGCACAACAAAATTTTAGTCTGGTAACATTCAAATAAAAACTATTCCAGAAGCCACATCAGAACCACATAACACTTCAGACAAAACCAACAGTAAAAAAAAATCAAAAGCAACAATTATGTTGTCATGAAATGAAATTACCAGGTGATTCCAGCTGGAATCACCCCCAACTATCCAGCTCATTTCACAAGTCAGAAATTTCAGTCTTGATCCTAGATCTGAAGACTGGCTTAAACATGGGCATATACAAAAAAGAAACAAAGCAAAACAAACAAAAAAGAAAGATCTTAAAAACAAAACAAAACAAAAAAACTCAAAAACCCTTAAAAAGAAAACAACCAAAGAAAAATATTCCAAACAGAACTGTACTTTATATTTTAATTAACACAAAATTTTATCCAGCACTTTCCACAAAGGTGCCAATGTTTACTTACTTCTATTTAAGTTAACTTTTCTGTGAAATTGCACAAAGGTTTTTTTTAATTGTGCTTTCTAGCACCTCAAAATTATCTTATTATTGACCTATACAATCTAGATCTCATTTGTCTTCCCTTCATTTTCTTCCTAGGCTCAGATGTCTCTACTTAATAGAGAAATTAATTTTATTAATCCTAAATTTGTGCCTCACCACTTTCTATTCAGTCAATCCATGAGGTTTTTTAATTCTCTTCATAAAGTGATATCATCTTCATTATTTAATTCTCTTCATAAAGTGATATCATCTTCATTACTACTGACATCTGAACTGACATCTTTTTTGCAACTGCTGCAGATTTACAGCAAGTCTGATTTAGCAGGTGTTTTGTTTGTTTGTTTAACATCCAGTTTTCTCATAGCAAAAGGATATCATTCATATATTTATAGATAAAACCACCAAAGGCACACAGCTGACCTGGCAAGGTTCAAAAGCCTCTTTTCAAGGAAGAAAAAAAAAAGTGGAAGTCTAATTTCTGTCTATAGAAGTTTCCTTACCCCTCTAGCTAACAATTTGTATTCAGTGCAAACAACTAAAGCTAAGGTACCCTGAATACAGGTGGTCAATCATTCCACCAAATAGGATTCATTCAACCAGAAAAGTGTCTATTGGTATTAGACTATACAGTGCACAATGAACAGTAAGTACATCCTGATGAACTTTTCAATGAACTGCGAGTGCAAATCAAACATTTGAGGAATATAATTCTTCTTCCTAAAGAAAACAGTCTTTGTCATCCAACCATAATTGTTTACGGTTTTAATAGCTGTTGTATATACTTTAATGTTTCTTAAAGTAAATACAGAGCTAGTTGACTATGCTAGACAGAAACTAACAACTCAGATCAAAAATGCACTCATCTTCAAAGCACATGAACAACAGGATACAAACACAAATATTTTGGACAGTTATTAATTAGGCTAAATCTACCCTAATCTGAAGAAAACAATTTGTCCTGGAAACACTTTGCACGTATGCATCTTTACTCATAGTAGTACCACCAGTGAACTCAATCCAATCTTCCCACAGTTTTACTAAAGTGTTTGTAAAAATGTGGTTAGTTATAAGCAGTATCTTTAAGAGCCAAATACTACACTGTCTCAACTCCCAGATAGTGTCTTATCTCCATGGCACACTAAATAGGTAACATCTTAAAGTGGAAGAAACTAAATGCATCATGAAATAAGAAAATAATAAAGAAGTATTATATTTAAGAGCACTGCACCACTGCAGACCTCTACAATCAAGTGATGATGCAACTTGCGTTAACACTGCATAAAAATATAATCAAAGAGAAAAGAAAGATGGGAAGTTTATCACATGTATCCAATAACAGCATAATTAGAATTTCTACCCATACGCACCCTCTGTCCAAGTTGACATGAACTGCCAAAATCAACAATCTTGATGGCGCTTCGTTTGGGGTTACAGAGCAGGATATTCTCAGGTTTTAGGTCACAGTGAATGATACTAAGTTCAGGAGTCGCCAGAAAAAGCAGTGCAGTGCACATTTGCTGTGCAAATTTTCTTGTCAGATTCAATGAGACACCTCTGAAGTTGGTGTTCCGCAACAGATCATACAGATTGTAGGACAGCATTTCAAAGACTAAGCAGAGATGGTTTCGGAACATGAAGTGGCGCTTCAAATGCACTTTAAAAAAGGGAAGAAAATAATTAATACATATGCTGTGTGGTACATATTACATACAAATTACAATACAATGCTAAACGTTTCAGTCAATATGCAGGAGATTGACCCGTAAGATAATATTGTGGTGTTTTTTTCTAGATCTATTATTATTTACAAAACATTTCTGCTATGCCCAGGGTATGGGTTGTTGGATTTTTTCATATAGCAGGTGTAACTCAGTAAAGCTACATTAACCAAAAAAGTGATTTAAAAAATAGAAGAGAAATTTTTCAAAATGAATATATCACTCCCCCATTAGCAAAGGCAAGAAAAAATAGTGGAAAATAAAAATAACATAGAATTCCAAACAAAATTAAATTCAGATGAAGTGGAGAACTACAGTGATATTCACAACTAATCTCTGTTTTCAATAAACTAGCAACAGCCATATCTAAGTAAAAACATCAGCAAAAAAGACAAGCAGCAGTACAAATTGTGCGCAAAAAAATCTTAATCACGAGACTTTGGACCTTTTCCAGTGAAGAGTTCATTTCTCCACCCTCCTAAAATTAAAATTGTATTTAAGTCCAAGCAGACTGGAAAAAAGTGTACTTACAACAGCATTCTCAACAGTAAAGCAGATATCACACTTTAGATTAAATTATGTATTAGGAATTCCCTTTACATTTACAGAGAAATTATTTGAATGCCAGAGTAATTTAAAACATACCAGTATATTATTGCAATTTATAAATCATGACTTCAATAGACTACTTCAATTAATAAAATCAATCACAATCCCAAAGGCATTATATTCAACCAGACGTAATTTCAAAATTATGAAAGCAACAAACCCAATCCAAATTTAATCAATCTGATTCATGAAATACGTGAAAAAATCATCTGTTTAGAAGCAAGCAGGATTTGCCAGGTTCTTATTCAGGTTGGTCTCCGCAAGCAAAAGAAAATTTAAATAGGAAAAAACCATTGCAATCTTCAGATAAATAGCAATATAACCCCTCTTTGTCACAATAAAATCTTGAACCAATATTAGCACAGTCAGCATTCAGACTTTCAGTCAAGGTAATTACATGGTGTCCCATCGAGTTTTATTTTCCTCATTATTATAAGCCAGTTCTTCACGTGTCCCTTACAACTAACCTGTAATGATACCATTTGCTTCCATCCTGATGCCAACTCCCGCAATACTTCATTGTTTAGACCTTTTGCATTTTCTCCTCTTTAATGTATTTCTAATACCCTACCACCACAAGAGCACCAGCACCTTTTCATGTGCTTGTGGTCTTCCTGCACCATACACCCCTTCCTCCCCACAGCACCTCGCTGAACCTGCCAACTTGGCAAGAAACAACATGTACTCCGACTAATTTTCAACTACCAGCATGCTACCTGACCAGCTCTACCAGTACCACCTGCAGTGCCACACAGCTCAAATAGTCTGGGTAAGAGCTGAACTTGCCAAACCTTTCCTGCAGTGAAGACGTCGCATTTGAACATCTATCCTCAACTCTGCTACCTTGAAGCTTGAATACCTTAATGCATTCCTGTAGTCCTCTAGAAGCTACTAGAGAAGACCTGGCAGAAGTATACACAGTTACACTTTATGTCATTAAAAATCAAGGTATATATCTATATTCTACAGACCAGTCTCCTAACTTAACCACACACATCTTGAAGTCTTCCTTTTATACCACACAGTATATTGTAATACTTGCAATGCTTTCAGCCTTATTCAACCACTCTCAGCACCATGCACCTGCAAGTCTATGCACGGATAAAGAGAAGCACCTATAGATCTCAGTTTTTGCATCACATGCAATACACGGTATTCATTCAAAACATGATCTCTTTGCCTTTTTTTTTTTTTGACCTTTACTAATGCTGCCATGCTTGTTAAATACAGTGATTAAAAAAAAAAAAGTGGAACTACTGAAATATATCTTAATAGATTCAGAAATCAACTTGATACAAGCCTAAAACTATTAAAGTTATTTGTGTCTGCTTAAACAAAAGCAGTAATTCATTTCTCTATTGTTCAAAATTATCAAAACTTTTGTTTTTGCTTAAATACTGCACTTTGTATTAAACCATCTCAAGTCACACAGTTAGACATATGAAGTTTTAGTCAAATCTCATTTTATGTGGTGCTATATACTTTCTAAAAATCTAAATTAAGAGTTTATTCATTTGGTGATAGCTCTAGTGTTTTTATTTGCTCCGTACTAATCTGAAACTGCTCCTGTCTTTAACATTCCTGAAATATCTTTTTTGATATAGTAGGATGCAAAGTTTAGTTTCTGTTTTATATAAACATGTTCCTAATAAAGTTAAAAATGTATTAAAAACTTTTAAACTGTATACATAAAATGTATTATAAGGGTAATACTCCATAAAAAAGTTAAAATATAACTGAATAGTCATCAGATAATTTAACAGCAATGTGTACTAACATTATTTTCAGGGTTTCTTTATAAACTACAGAAAGAAAAATTAGTAATCCAATATATACATGCAAACCTGAAGAGTATAGTTGTTAGTATTTCAGCTCCTGCAAACTAAGATAAAAATGTTTAAAAACAGTTTCATTTCTTAAATTATCTCTCACAGTTTTCCATCTCTTTACAACATGATGTCCTTCCATCACATTTTTGCCCAATGCTCCACTTCAGAGAACAGACAGGATTTAATAAACTTTTTACCTGAGCTGACCAACTTAATTTCATCATGACTAGAAAGTTCAATTAGCATTATAATAATAACCTCAAGGAATAGCATGACAGTCTACAGGAATAGTCAGAATTATAAGCTTTAGAAATATTTTCTGAGATCTAAATAGGCAAGTCTTAACTATTACAAAAGTCTTATCTCAGTTTTGTTACATGAAATTTTGAGCTTTTTAAACAAGCACAATCAAAAAATAATGAACAAGCTAGCCATAAAACTACCTATTTCATATTATCTGTTATCCCAAAACATTTTATATGTTTTTCTTCTATATCTAGTCCTGCTGCAGTGATCTGTTGCTTATGCAAGTTAATTTACACTGAAAACTACTATTAAAAGTTGTATTATTTCATTTGTTAGCACCAAAACCATTAGTTGCAGCACCCTACACTATATATCAAAACCTAAAATATTCATAATTTGATTAAATAAAAATTAAGAAAAATATTTGAATACCTATATAGTACTTCATTTCAGTGTCATGTTTGTTCATAAGCTCAAGCAGTCGCACTTCAATCTGCGCTTGGTTTAGGAAAGCTTTCTTGTTTTTAATTATTTTGATAGCCACCCACTCCTGTTCCACTCGATCATAAGCCTTTACAACCTGAAATAGAAAAATCAAATATGTAAGTCATCTCTCTGCTCAAGTTTTGAAAATTCTGCAAAACCCTTTTTAAACATATCAGAATTTATAGAAAATTTTTACAACTTTTGTTCTTTCCAGTTAAATTTCTTTTCTTGCTTGATACTACAATAAAGCCACAACCGATAACATGGAGTTTACTGAAGTGGTGTTGCAAAATAGAGCAAAGGCTTCACTGAGCTGGACTAAGGCAAGTATTGTACCCAAATGCAAGCAGTAAATCAACAAAAACAATACTGTAAAATGACTTGCAGAACACGAAAAAACCTAACAAATAAAACAAAAGAAAAGCTCCATCCTCCTTCCAGACTTTTTCTTCAAGCCTTGACTACAAATACCAATAGTAAAAACAAACATTACTGTAAAGAATAGGTTATCCCTAGCATTAGACCATTGTTTTAATATAAAAACCCAAAACAAATAGCTAAAAATGTGAAACGATGGCAAAAGGCTGAAGATTTGCTCATTTGCAAAGCACATTACCAATTTAAATATACTGAAGTATATTCAAACATTATATGTGGTAACAAGAAACAGCACAAAATACAAATGCCTTGAGCAGGCACTTCAGCATAGTAGAATTAAGAAAAAAATGAGTTGAATTTCAAAATGAAATAAGAATGGCACTTTAAATGATATGCATATTATCATTCACACAAATTACAGATTGCAGAGCTGATATACATTACCTGTCCAAAGGATCCTTTGCCTATTAAAGAGTCAATTTCATAACGATCCATCCACTTCTCCCCATTTTTTACAATATAGTCATAGTTGTCATCATCATAGCCATCATTGTAAACTTTTCGCTCCTTTTTATGACTGGAATCATCTCCTTGGCCCTGCTGATGCCGCCGCTTTTTTTTTGCATAGTAAACCTAAACATGAAAAGTATATTGCTTACTCAGTTACCTTTGAAAATACAGAGCTATATGAAGCCAGCTATTTCAAAAATGTTAGTGCTTTGTATTATAAGAAACAGTGTGGCCAGCAGGTCTAGGGAAGTGATTGTGCCCCTGTACTCGGCTCTGGTGAGGCCACACCTCGAGTACTGTGTTCAGTTTTGGGCCCCTCGCTACAGGAAGGACATGGACGTGCTCGAGCGAGTCCAGAGAAGGGCGACCAAGCTGGTGAGGGGTCTGGAGAACAAGTCTTACGAGGAGCGGCTGAGGGAGCTGGGCTTGTTCAGCCTGGAGAAGAGGAGGCTCAGGGGCAACCTTATCGCTCTCTACAGGTACCTTAAAGGAGGCTGTAGAGAGGTGGGGGTTGGTCTGTTCTCCCACGTGCCTGGTGACAGGACGAGGGGGAATGGGCTAAAGTTGCGACAGGGGAGGTTTAGGTTGGATGTTAGGAAGTACTTCTTTACCGAAAGGGTTATTAAGCATTGGAACGGGCTGCCCAGGGAGGTGGTGGAGTCACCATCCCTGGAGGTCTTTAAGAGACGTTTAGATGTAGAGCTTAGTGATATGGTTTAGTGGAGGACTTGTTAGTGTTAGGGCAGAGGTTGGACTCGGTGATCTTGGAGGTCTCTTCCAACCTAGACGATTCTGCGATTCTGATTCTGTGATTATGGATGCTTCAAATAACCAAAGAACTTCGAAAATGATATTACTTAAGATGGGGTGGGGTAGGGGGATAGGGGGCACCGAAGGGGGGGGCTGGGGGGGGGGGGGGGGGGGATGGGCTAGATTTTCTCTCTCTTTTACTGTCCTCCACGTAACAGGAACAAACTGGCATACAACAAGTATAAAAATACTTCTGTACTTTGCAGTCATTTTAGCTCTAATAAAATAATGTACGATTTCTTTAGTTTACGATCAAATGAGTTCACTCTGCAAGAAAGAATCCAAAATAATGCCAGCAGAAGATGCAGTACGATTCACAGAAAATATACTTAATAACATATTTCAAACAATAAATTCATATCAGTACACAAAACAAAGATAGCTGGAGCCATTACCTCATTAATATGCTTGTATGTTTTAATCAAATCTACGGAGAGCTTCCTTAAAGGAGCAGTAGCTGGATCACGGAAAGTTTGGGGCATCCGCCTCTGTAATATGACAATATTAGACATTTTAGAAATAAGCATCAACTTTAATTATATTTAATCACTTCACTAAATTGAGATACTCTACACAGAAATGAGGTTTTTCACTGTAACATCTTTTTATTTGAGCTGACAAGGAAAAGAAAAACAAATACAGGAACCAAAGAAAGTAACATTTAGTGCAGTTACTTTTTAATACATTTATTCAACAATAAATAAATAAAACTCAAGATGCCTACCTCTCCTCAGTACACCTAACAGGTTTAATCCCTATAAACAGTCTTCTTTAGTTAAAAATACATCTCATTTGATATCACCGAGTAGTAACATGCTGACATTACTGCTTTACCTCATGACTGATACATGAACTGAAAGTGTATTTAATGTACAGCTGCATTCAAACCACAAATGGAAGTTAACGAGTATGCCTTCTGAAGAACTGTGACAATTTGCCACATTAAAACTACATTAAATTCCAAACCAAGAAACTCAGGTCTAGTATGCTTTGCAGTATCAAGGCAATGATATTGCTTTGACTAGTCTATAAATCCAAAGAAATCCAAAGCACGCTCACCAACACCATACCTGCTTTTAAAGTTTTAAACAACATCCCTGAAAAGATGTGTATGTTGCTCAGTGGTGTTTCCTAACATTGACTACTTTTAAAACAAGAACATCTTCAACAGTAGTATATTTTTGATATTGGTTTCCTAAAGAAATAGGACTTATGTGTGAAACAGTTATTTGTATGCCTCCTTCTTCCTTGCAAACATGTCCCATATAGCTTCTGGATCTACCAAACAATGTCCATACAATGTCCATTCCTCCTTAGGATTTGTTTGAAATCTCGGAAGTTCCTGAAAGATTAAGTTCCAAGTGTCAAGGTGGAGGCAAGGAGCGTCACCAGTGAAGAAAAAGCAGAAAAAAAAAATAAAGAAACCATGCAATATAGCTAAATCTGGCTACCTGTCCAGCATATGCTTACTTAACAGCACAAATGTGCCACTAGACAAACTCTGGCAACTCCTGTCTTGAACAGTGTGTCAGATGGGGAGCTGGGACAGAGGGCAAGGAATTTAGTTAGTGTGACTGGTCCTCTAGCCTGCCTCTCTCCGTTCTTCCTCTTCCCAATGAGAAGAAACCACACAGCAAGTCCCATTACTCAGCTTGTTTCACATGGTTAAACTCCTTTCATACCCTGTGCTAAGAGATCTAGCCACCCCACTCAGCCATCCAGCTCTCACCTCACATCATCTCATCTCACACCAGCAAACATGCTTAGGCTCATAACTCTCTTCACTTCCAAGTGCTTAATCTCATCTGCTGCCTCCCATTACAGCTGAACTGATACTCAGCCTCCTGCAGAGCTGCGGAAAGAGCATAAGCTGTCAACAAAAATAATGAAACTGATTTATATATAAGTATTGCTGAACTAATAAAGGAACTGGAAAAGTACAACTGCTCCTCTGTCTTTTACAGTACTGCTTAAAACTTCTGACTGTGGCTGTGCAAATAGCTTTTTTTTTTTTCCTTTTGCTCAAGAACCAAAAAAAAAATAAAATATGTTGAAGCGACCCAAAAAGGTTTTCACAAACAGATGTAAGAAAGAGTCTGGGTATCTGAACCCAGGTACCCAGACAACCCCACACTAGAAAGCTAAGCTCACATTCTCTTCCTGCGGACAAGCAGACACAGAAATAACCCAAGAAAAACAAAAGAGACAGAGTGCACAAGAGATTGAGAGAGATCATGAATGAGCTTGAGAGCTAAATAGCGCAAAAAAGCCAAGAAGCTGCCAGCAACCTGATTGCATCTGTGCAAGGCTGGGGCTCCCAACAGCTACAGGCTCAGCAGAGCCTGAACTGCAAATCACAGTCCTGACGCACACCACTCAAACTATGTCTACATAACATTTCTGCATCCATGCAAGACTGCTGACTTCCAGGCTTTCTGATTAGAGACTTTCTCAGAGACAATGTAATCCAGTTAAACTTTCCTCAGGGACTTTTAACCCAAGCCACGTACATCCTAGATGTTTGCTCTAATCCATTCACTTTTGGATATGCCCCCTACCATCAATTTCCTTTCAGCAGCTTTAACAAATTAAGCCCTTAATTCATTTTGACTACAAGCCCGTGACCGTTCTGTATACATCAGGAAGGTCTGTTTTAAAATTTTCTAAACAAACTATTTGGCGTTTCCAAAATATTTTTGTTCCTTCCTCTCATCTGTCAAACAGATGTTAATCATGACATGAATCAGACCTAAATGCAATCATTTTTGGTTCTTCTACGGTGCATCGCTAAACACCTCAAGAGCATCTAGTCCTAATCACAACCATCACTGTCACAGGCTTGTGAAATGCAAAAATTTCCCTCAAATTTCTGAATTTGATTTAAAGAAATTATTAGAACATAGTAACATTGGTAGATTTTGCTGGTAAAAGAAACTGGTGCACAAATGCTTGCAAAGCCCACTCTCCCACCTAGGCTGATATGACCACCAAAGTCCTCAGTACTACAGGTTAATGTTTTGAGGAAACAGCCTAAGGACAGAAGAACTCAATAGTTCAGATCAACAATTCAGACATAAGATTGCTCTAACTTAGAAAGGGAATTTGTACAAGAAATGTTCATGTTTATTTTCTAATTTAGAAGTCAGATTTCCTTACTTAGGGGAAAAAAATAATCTAATCTCAATGCTAGGGGGAAAAAATAATAATTTAATGCTGTTCCCTAATCACAAATAATTAAAATTCTGCAGGCTACCTCTAATGTTGTTCATAGCCAGGATCCTGTCTGAAAACTGTTATTTTAATTGTGCATTTAGACAATCATATATTTCTGAGGACTCACTTGACCTGTATGAACTTTTTAACAGATATTAATTTGCTATTCTGGGTTCTTGAGAAAGTCTGGGTGAGAGAGGAGAGAGAGTTGACCTTTTCTTCCTGCCCTTGTTACACTGTAAAATTTTTAACATTCCCTTCTTCTTCCTCCAAGATTCTTCTTGAGATTCTTGCTCCGTTCTTTCCTGGTGATGTAGGATTATGGAACAAAGCGCTCATTATCCATTTTACACAGTAACACTCATAAATTCTTCATCATTGGGGTAATAACAATTTCCCTCTTGGTTTTAAAGAACATTCAATGACAGAAAAAAAATTAAATCCTATTTTGCAAGCTCCAGTCTCTATCTGGTGGCCAGACAGCAACACTGCAACCTCAGATCTTCCTGAAGATCGAACAAAATCAAAAGATATTTAAAGACTAAGAGACAAGAAACTACTTTCATTACAGTTACATATGTCAGTAAATATCCACTGCATTCTGACTGGTCCACACTGATGCCTTCATAGCATTACTACAGCTACCTGGAATGGCAGCATGATGAAAACTAAACTACAAGTAAGGAACTGAAATTTGATTTTTCTTAACTGTTGAGAAGCAACTTGTAACTAGTCTAAATAAGGAAGAATCAAATAAACACACAAAAAAGGCAACTAAGAACCCCATTTACATGTATTCACACCACTTTTGAGATAAATCATGCTTCAAAATAAACTCTGACTTTTAATTCAAGTGTGTTATTTTACCTATAATAGTCTTTGAGGTTTCCTGAATGAAGGAACAGATAACTTGCACTCTCTATGTATAATTTCTCTCTCTCTTTGGGCATATACTTTGTTATCTAAAAACAGATGGCACTGTTTATTGCAAAATGCATTTCATTTTGATTAAGGGGAGTTATCAGCAGATATATATGTGCTCTAATTCAGATATTAAACAACAACAAAAAAAAACTACTTCCAAGTACATAGGGAGGGAGGGAGGGATTCTGGCTGTATACCGTCCAAGTTTCATTTCACAAAAAGAAGAAATAATGAGACTTTATTCTATAAAGATTACAGTTGGAATTCTTGTTAAAAGTTATGACCTACATATTAAAGAACTGAACAGACCAGTCTCATCTCCTATGCCACTTGCTATTTAAAACTCTTCTTGCATCACAACAATATAAGATAGGAAGTCAATGCTAATCCCTTGTCATGGCAGACAGCCACATAATAGATGGTATCTCCAGAGGGTCAACAAAACAGATGTTTAATTAATATAACCACAAGCCACTGTAACATTTCTCCATAACACGTAATATACAGCAAACCAGATTTTTAACAAAATGACTTATGGCAAAAAAAAAAAAAAAAGCATGTGCCAGACAGAGAACCAGAGATATCCAGGACTCTTCAAAGTGACTGTACTCAGAGTCAGAACTATGTGCAGGTAAGGACGGAATTTCCATCACTGACTTGTTCTGTATTTCCCTCCTTTTCTGGCTTCCTTCCCTAAATAAATAAGGTTAATGAGTGAAAGTAATAGCAGCAGACAAGCTGTAAGTTAAATAATTACATAAAAATGGCAAGTAAAAAAGGGTCATCTTCCAAGATTTTATACTGCTTGATTCAGCCCAACCATTTTCAAAAGAATAGAATAGAAGATGGTGGAGAGAATTAGAGAAATGGGGAGTAAACAAACAAACAAACAAAAATGAAATTCTTGTTGCCAGAACATAGAATTACTTCTAAACAAAAATCTGAGATAGAGGGAAAGTAAGGGAAATACTTTTACTGAAATTAAATGCATGCTCACGTTCATTACAGTCTGGTGAAGTCTGGCCATCACTAATAATTACGTCAATGATTAGGTAGCTGAAGTAACTAAGAATTTGCTGCTGCCCGCTTGAACACATTAACTTTCCAATGATCTAGCTGTAATCAGTAAAATCCCTGTCCAACAATCTGGTCAGCAAAATCAAGAATTTTGCAGGTGGTAAGTGATCTTAGATACTTATACAAACAAAAATGTTTAGCTGTCAGACTGACCTTTGAATCCCAGGTGATTTGTGAAAGCTAAACTGCTGGAATTTGTTACCAAATTCTGCCCAGGAATCTCAACTCAACTTCCTTATCAGGTAAATCAATTTTCTACTCTTTTGTACTTAACTGAAAAAAGTTTGGGGCAATCTGAGTATCCATGAAGATAAACACTATCACAGCACAAAATAAACACTTGTTTGAAGTTGTAAAAACTTTTAAGCTCTTATCTGTTATTAACATCAGGCTACGTTGAACTCTCAAGATGCAACCAGTTCATACAGGACAAAGAAATATTACTGCTTGTTTCTGCTAAAGGAGTAAAGGTCCCAGAGATCTCATCTCTTCTATTCACTCCAGGCCACATCCTCTTACTGCTTTCCTGAAGCGGGCTCTGGCACTTATCAGAGAGGTAAGACCACATAGCCAAGGGCAGGACCCCATCCTGCCAGCAGGCCCAGCATGCAGAGAAAACCCTTACCATCCAGCAGTTTTTGGGAAACAAGAGCCTTAAACTTGACCACAGGGTGGGGGGGGAAGAAGAGAGCTGGAAGTATTTAACTGTAATATAAACCTTGTAAATAAATGGAAAAACAAAGCAATCTGGTTGGCCTTGAAGTATATCTTCCTGTTATTTGTTCCTTGCCAATGATGAGATGAGTAAGCTTCAGCCACCATAACCATTAAGCAATAGGTGTAAGAAAAGATAATGTAAATAATATTTTAAGAGTAACATAAAACTAAACATTATTTATATAACTTTAAGATAAATTGTCATTACTGTTTCCTAACCTCTAATCTGCAACTGTAATTGATTCATAAAATACCAGAATATGGTCCACAAGCCATTACAAATCAAAATACAAGGAGGACAGAGTGGGAATAAAAACAATGAATTAAAATTCAAGGACTAGCTTCCTTGTTATCTGGTCATGAATGAAAATCATTGCAAGAACTTGAAGAAGAAAAAAAAATGACTCAGTTGGCAATAAAATGAAAAAGAGAAAAGAGAAAAAAGGAGAAGGGGGGGTGGGGAGGGGAGAAAAAGAAAAAATAAAAGAAAAAAGAAAAGAAAAAAGAAAAAAGAAAAAAAAAGAAAAAAAAAGAATAAAGAAAAAAGAAACATAAGGGAGATCATTGTCCAAGAGACCTGATGAGTTACATCCACAGGTCCTGAGGGAACTGGCAGAAGAAGTTGCTAAGCCACTGTCCGTGATATTTGAAAAGTCGTGGCTGTCCGCTGAAGTTTCTGCTGACTGGAAAAGGGGGAAGATAACCCTCATTTTTAAAAACAGAAAAAAAAAAGATGACCAAGGGAAATACAGGACAGTCAATCTCACCACTGTGCCTGTCAAGATCATGGAGCAGATCCTCCTGGAAAATATGCTAAGGCACAAGGAAAATAAGGAGGTGATTGGAGACAGCCAACAAGGCTTCATTAAGGGCAGATAGTGCCTTACAAATCTGGTGGCCTTCTACAACAGGGTTACAGCAGTGGTGGATAGGGGAAGAGCAACTGATGTCATCTACGTGGACTTGTGCACAGCATTTGACACTGCCCCACTGATCCTTGTCTCTAAATTGGAGAGACACGGATTTGACAGACGGACCACTCAGTGGGTAAGGAATTGTCTGGATGGTTGCACTCAGAGTTGTGGTCAACAGCTCTGTGTCCGGGTGGAGACCAGTGGTGAGTGGTGTTCCTCAGGGGTCAGTGCTGGGACCACTGCTTTTTAACACCTATGTTAGTGTCATGGACAGTGGGATCGAGTGCACCCTCAGCAAGTTTGCTGATGACACCAAGCTGAGAAGTGCGGTCAGCACACTGGAGGGAAGGGATGCCATTCAGAGGGACCTGGGCAGGCCTGAGAGGTGGGTCTGTGTGAACTTCATGAGGTTCAACAAGGCCAAGTGCAAGGTCCTACACCTGGGCCGGAGCACTCCCAAACATGAACACAGCTGAGCAGAGAACGGATCAAGAGCAGTCCTGAGGAGAAGGACCTGTGGATGCTGGTTGACGGGAAGCTCAACATGAGCCGGGCAATGTGGCTTTCTTCAGGGCTGCAAGCACAACCTGGGCTACATCAAAAGCAGTGTGGCCAGCAGGGCGAGGGAGGTGATTCTCTCCCTCTGCTCTGCTCTCCTGAGACCCCACCTGGAGCACTGCATTCAGCTCTGGGGTCCCCAGCACACGAAGGACATGGAAGTATTTGAATGAGTCCAGAGGACAGCCACAAGGAGGCTCGGAGGGCTGAAGCACCTCTCCTATCAAGACAGGCTGAGAGGGCTGGGGTTGGTCAGCCTGGAGAAGAGAAGAGAAGACTTCAGGGAGACCTTAGAGCAGCCTTCCAGGACTGAAAGAGGGCCTATAAGAAACCTGGAGAAGGAGTCTTTATCATCAGGGAGTACAGCCACAGACAAGGCATAATGGATTTAAACTAGAAAAGGGCAGGTTTAAAGTAGATTTAAGGAAGAAACTCTTTACTGTGAGCTGTGGATGCCCCATCCCTGGAAGGGTTCAAGGCCAGGCTGGATGGGGCTTTGGGCAGCCTGGTCTGGTGGGAGGTGTCCCTGCCCATGGCAGGGGGTGGAACCAGGTGGGCTTTAAGGTCCCTTCCAACCCAAACCATTCTGTGATTTTTTAATCTTTGCTATTTATCAAAATGACATTGCTTACAGCAAGTGCTGCTGTTCTAAATGCCAGAAGTTAACAGCTACTTTAAGCAACTGACAAACATTATCCTTATTACCTGGCAGCAGCCTGAAGAAACTTATTTTCTGAGAGAAAATACTATATGCTATTAAATATTTATTATCTATTTTAATATCTATTCATTCTACAAATTTTCAGGATCCAAAAAAACGAGACTTCTTCCTGGGTTGTACTTTCAAGCAAGTCAGGTTTGTCTGGACTGGAAGGGGAAGGAAACACCCTCCTTACGAAGTTTGGCAAATGTAGCGATCGGCTTTTTTGACACTTGCATTCTCAACTCCTTCACTTCAGGATTCTCAAGGATACGCTGGGCTGCTCCGCAAATTATTTAACAGTTTTTTTACTCGGTGAGAATTGAGTTTACTCGAACCACGGAGTATTGAGGAGAGGGGAGGGAGGCTTCCCTCGCAGAAGACACCTGCACCAGCCCCTGCGGCGGTCCCAAGCTGGCAGTGCAGTGCTCGGCTCTGGCCAGCAGATGGTGGCCGGAGCTCGGAAAAGGATTTTGCCGGGCAGCCGGAGACCCCCGCTTCCCTTCCCGGTGTGGCCAGCAAAAGGGCTGGCAACTTGATGTCTATCCAGCGGGCATTGACACCCAAACGGGCTACATTTAGGATGCTGCACCTGGTGGCACCAAAGCGGAGTCAGTCACCTAGGCGGCGGGTGGCCACTGCTGAGTCAGGAAATTCAGAAACTGAAGCTGAGACCTAACTTCTCGTCTAACGGGGTGCAAAACATCACATTAAAAGGATTTACCCTGTAAGAATTATCCTTCCTGGATCTGCTGAAAGTTACCTTTTCCTTTCTGCTGTTTTTTACAGCAATTAGACAAATCAACTAAGCCCTCTACAACAGAAATTCATCCCACTCCTTATTTAACACAGGGTCAATTTTGTTCTTGTATTTGTGCACGTGTAAGTCAAATTCTTTAAATCACATTTGCTGCCCAAATTAAAAACATGATCTCCTTTAACCTTACGTACTTGAAAACTGACGTATACCACCTTATGGTCTGATTTTCTGGGTAGACCTGTGTGAGGCCAGGAGCTGGACTTGATCCTTATGGGTCCCTTCCAACTCGGGATATTCTAGGACTATGAGACTGAGTAGAGTTTGCCATCACTAAAAGGCTAGTCTGGTGTTCCAGGCTTTAGTAACAGACAAGCAGTTGACAACAGAAAGAACTAATGGCTGATGGTGGGATTCCAACAGAGGAACAAAACAACTACACTGAGATGGTTCAAAAAATGATCTCTGCACGAGTTGTTCAGAATTGACATATGCAGGATAGAGAGAAACAAGTTGCAGACCATTCAAGGCAATACCATGAATAAAAAGGTTTTCTGTAGAAGAGCCATCAAGAAAGAATGTGTAAGAGGTATGTATTGTTTAGCCATGAAAACCTAGATGGTATGCAGATTTCATCCTGACTTAAAGACAAGATGATAGCGTTGTCCACGGCAGTGGAGAAATGTAAGCACAAAGCCTTCCACAATGGAGGTTCCCAGCTTTTCTAAGAAGATACAAGAATAAGAGTTAGGTTTTAATCAAGATGAACTAGAACTGACAGCTAGACATCTAACAAAAGAGCTATAAAAGAGAAAGAATGAGAATTTTGCTTGCACAGAGACAAGGTGTAGAGCAGATTATCTGAGTCACCAGAATAAAGTTGTTAGCTGAATTTTGTTTTGCAGATGAGATTAACCAAAAACACATGCAAAGGCAAAGAGACATTGAGACTCCCCTCAACAGGCCCACGGAGAACCTCCGTAACTCTCTATGTGGCATATTGGTAGGAGAATCACAAGAATTTAAAAAAAAAAAAAAAAAAGAAAGAAAAAAGAAAGAGTTGTGAAAAACAAGAAGGCAGAAGACTTCAAGAAGTTGCCCATAATCAAAGTCCATGGAACTAAAAGCTACTTGCAAAGGATTAAAGGAGCTCAATCCACAGCTGCTTAGGCAGAGGACTATGAGGACTTCAATGCAGTTATAGTAAAATAGTAAGACAGAAGCTACAGTACAGAAAAAAAAAAAACCAGGATGGAACTGGAAAAATAAAAATATTGATTCTAACATACTATTTATGTTGCAAAGACAGCTTGATTGTCCTTCCCAGAAGGTGGCCAACTGATCATTTCTTCCCAGAACCATCCACCACCTTTTCCCTAGTATTTACATCCTCCTCTTGGTAGGCTGCATTTTTTGGTCAACAACAATTCTTGGCTACTCTCTGAAAGCTATTCTTCAGCTTTCTATTATTCAACTACCATTTTAAAGCCATTGCAATCAAAAATGACAAGGGATGGTGATACATCCTAAAATTCAATGATTTTGCTTTTCGGTTCGAAAATAACTAAACACTATTGTACACTAAAGCTCGCAGATGTGATGCCAGATTATAACACTTAGGTGAGTACCCTTGGAAAGGTTTAAGGAACACAAAATTTTCTTATTTGGCAGACTGATTCACTAACTTCACTGTGAAGGTTTTGGGGGACCTTTAGCCTAAAGAAAGTCTCATAAAAAATCTTTGCAAATTTCTCAAGCTAAATACTGTTATATATGACCAAATTTATTCCTCCTACTGAATGGCTCACATGAAAGTATAAAAACTTCCTTTGCCAGCTCCATTCACTTTGCCATTCTTCACAGAGCCCTAGCCATTACAGCTCTCCAAATCTTAGTATCAAATATCCTGGCACTTAGTTTGAATATTCCGTTCCCCCTAATCTTTTTCTGCACAAGCTCCATCCTACAGAGCAATACCAACAGGGTACCGCTTGGTAGTACTGCAGATTTTTCTACCGAAGCCACCTTGGACAGAGGAACAGACATAAATCTGGCAGCAGCAAAAGACTTCAGTCTCCATCCTTTTTAAATGGAATGCCTCATTACCCTGCATCAAATTCTGAAACTACGACTTACAAGACTTCTGGATTTTAAGTTTTGAAACACTTCTGTGCTGAAGTCTACACCACTGGGCTGTGCCCCTCTAAAGAAAGCAAGACTTACCTTTTACACAGGGAGATGCTAGCTTTTGTGGCTACTGCTATTAGTTAAGAAGCTACTTCAGCAGTTCTAGCATCCCAAAAAAGCAGTAAGGAAAAAACACTGATCTTGACAGCTCAAAAGCACCTGTAATCACTTTCCCTAACTGCGCTCACTTTATCTCTTTGTGATAGTAAGTAGTAAAGTAGTAGTAGTAAAATCTCAGTGCTATCATAGCTGTGCATTTTGCTTTTTGTTTTATAAAAAGTTTATCTTTCCTAGTATAAAGTGTGTTTTGTGCAAACCTCTCTATTTCAAACATACTAACCATTAACTGCATCAAAACACTCGGCATTAAATCAAGTAATAAAACAATCACATTCTAACATCAAACAGCACTGAACAAAGTTGCTATTAGACTCTTTCCATTTGACTTGGATGATCTTCCTTGCCTCTTATCTCAAAAACATTAGAACTGGAATGACTACAACAAATATGCACTAGATATCTAAAACCAGCTTCCAGTTCGTCCACCCATCCTTGAAGAGTCAGGAGCTGGTCAGTTAAAAAAAAAAAATCTGCCTTGATCCTGTCATTTACAAAGAAAGAATGACTACATCTAAAATGACTTATTTTTTGGCTATCACTTACCTGGTTTGTTAGAGGTTGCTGAATTCGGTCAGTGTATGATGAGGCAGAAACCTGTTGGTCGTTTATGTTCTGCTGCCGACGATCACTGTACTGCTGATGCGAATGGGACATCTGTCCAGCCATCTGAAGGCCAGCAGCATGGAATGAAAACGATGGTGCAAGCCGAACAGATGAAGGTTTGCATGCTGAAGTCTCTCCTCCTGTAAAAAGACAATGTGAGTTTTTAATACAAATTCAATGGCTTTGAAATATTTACCTGAGTTAGTCTCCATCTCCTAGCTCACAGAGCACATAAACACTTTCACCATTTTTTAATATACACAAGAGTTGTCATACACAATCAACCCAGAAATTATCCCTATATGAAGATTGTTTAGCTGAAGTACCTCTTTCCATTTCAATTGTGACACATCGTTCATTAATCATTTATTCATTTTTATCCCTAACAGCCCATCTCTAACATCTTCACCTAGGTGTCATAACTGGACTTTGGCAGCGGTTATTTTCAAAGATACGAATCTCACATGTGGATTTCCAAGAAAAGCAGAAAATCACTCAGATTCTGTCTTCAAAGGGTGTTTACAACAACTTTCTGGACTGATTTTACCAAAAGAAAAGAAAAGCTAGTGCCCAGCTTTTATTTTCTGGCCTGAATGGCTATGGTTTCCTACAAACTACTTAGATCACTAGCCTACATTCTTAACTTCCACTCTTCTTCCAATGTACACTGTGCTTCCACTCAGCTTTTTGACTCCTACAGTTGAGTTTCATTGGACTACAGGTAGCAAGCACTGTAACTTCAATTAATTCTTTTTTGGGAAGGTGAAATCAGACTGCAAGAACTAACCACAAAGCAAGAGACAAGCCAAAAGCTTGGTGTCAAGTTGCAGGAGAATGACAAACTGCACGGCCAAGGTATTATATTCCATAACATACTTAAAAATGCCAAATACCACAGGCACAGAAACTGCCTCTAACTGGGAAAGATCCAACACCTCTCAGCTGTTGTTTTAGATATATTATATGGCATTTAATCGGTTCACAGTCTGCTTGTATCATCATTGCTCTCCAACAGCAGAAGACAAAATTAAAGTACAATTTAGTTGTCTTTCTCTGTTAATTAAAGTTTGGCATGTTCCACGTGTAACATCTATCCTTTTACTTTTTGCTGACTACATCAGAATGGGAAAACTCTCTAAACGGATGTCATACTGGGACAACCTAATAGAGAACACGATGGGAAAAGCAGCCAGGCACACTGAAGTCAACATCACTACTGAAGGAAGATGAGTGGAATCAAAATCTAAACTCTGGAAGCACAATTATTGGTAAACATTAAATTTAGAAGCAAAATGTGAGATGAGTAATCTACTTAACCACCAAGGGGAAACCCCATTTCCTTTACAATCAAAACCTTGCAAGAAAATATCATCAGCAGAAAACAGTAGATGAACATCTCGCTTCAGTTTGACTTCCATAAAAATAACTGACTGCTCAACTTACCACCTGTTCTAAGTTAGGAAAAAATAAAATACTGAAAGTGACAGCATGTCATTGACTCAGCACCCAGTAGGGCAGTAAAAGAATTGCATGGGATGAAATAAAACACCATTTTAAACTAAGATCATTTCAGAAAAAGTTATTTATTAAGTACCTTTGAAATAATATTCAAACATCTATAAATAAGAAAAACTAAGTACTGTACAATCACTACTACTAAAAATGGGTGAAATAAAATTATTTCATGAAATACCTACTGACAGATAACTGGTATTCTTAAGTGTTATAATTCGGTACTACTAAAATGCTAACAAAAACTGCTCCAGAAGATGAACACAAGCCCACACTGCCCACAAGTACCCACATATTTCTCAAAGCTTCATTAAATCTTCAAACACTTAACCAAAGCAAGAAAAAAAAATCACATATTAACTATGATATATGAAAACAACTCACACAAACTTTGTGTGCATTGTGGTGCTTCTGGTAACATCAAGAATCAAGACAATCGTACAAACAGAAACAAAATAAAGAAGTTCTTGACCTAAAAACATTATGAACTAAGTAAGCTTAACATTGTTTCCAGTACCTAAACAGGGCCTATAGGAAAGCTGGAGAGGGACTCTCTGTCGGAAAGTGTGGTGACAGGACAAGGGGATTTAAATCAAAAGAGGGGGGATTTAAATCAGGTATTAGGAAGAAATTCTTTACTGTGAGGGTGGTGAGGCACTGGAACAGGTTGCCCAGAGAAGCTGCGGGTGCCCCATCCCTGGAGGTGCTCAAGGCCAGGCTGGATGGGGCTTTGGGCAACCTGGTCTGGTGGGAGGTGTCCCTGCCCATGGCAAGGGGTGGAACCGGGTGGTCTTTAAGGTCCCTTCCAACCCAAGCTATTCTGTGATCCTGTGATTCTATGCACAATAAATTGCTCTTAACTATTCTGTAAAACATCCATTAAATATTGCTTTGTGATCCTAGTAAGCTCTGAAAGTGAAACCGTCCTCCAACATTTAAAGACGGTGAAAATATCGGTAAAATATTTGAGTGCAAACTTTTAAAAACATTTGTATATTTTTCTGTAAAGTAACATTCCAAGTAATGTCTTATGTACACTTACAGTTTGAGCAACGGATTGTCACCATTAACAGATCGTCAAAAATATTAGTTTATAATAAATTTTAGACCCTTCTACTTGTAAAGTTTTATTTCCTTCTTTGTTGTTGTTGTTGTTTTTAAACCCCAGGCAAGTTTCCCAATAGCATACTAGATGTGACGCTTAGCAAATTAGATAACTTAATAAAAACAAATTTCATTTTAAAAAATCTTCACTTGCTCATGTCCCTAAAAAGCAGAAAACTCACACATACAAAAATCCCATGCAGAGTTCTAGTTTATACTTTGACCCCATGGTATCTTCTGACACTCACTCAAAAGATCACAACAAATCTGAGGATAAAACGAATAACACACTGGACACGGTCTAAAAAAAATAGAAAAGGGTTAGAAGTATACTTAGCCCCCAAAAGAACGCTTGCTTCACATCAGCTTTAAACTTTTTAGGCAGGTAGACCCTTTCCCTCCTGATTCCTTTAGCAGGATGATATGGCTGTTGCATCTCTGGTCTTCCAAGCTGAAGACTGTCACATGGATCAACTCCGTTAATTCAACAGCAGTGTCCCAGAAAGATGAATTTCATGACTTATGACAAGGAGATTGGACAGCTGAATCACAAAGAAAGCTTCACTAAGAACCAGTTTGACAAATAACTTACTCATTCAATTTAATTTTTTTTTGGATGTTCAGTGTCTGTGACTAACTATTTGCTTGGAGGTAAGTCATACACAAACAATGATGTCAACGTACATCAATCAAAATTGTCTCCAACAAGAAACTTTTTTATAAGGCTATTGCTCTGTGCTAGAAATGTAAAACAATTTCACGGAGTAACACTGAATCTCAGAAAAGGGGACACTATTAAATACAAGAGCCTGCCTACAGCCTGATGAACTGAAGCCTGTTAGAAACAGACAAGTAGAAACTGGTTGGTTATATAGTGTGTTCTTTTTCCAAAGAGAGAGACATTTTAATAGTCTCTGTGATGATGGCGGTATTCAACCCTTAAAAAAAATAGCAATAAGCATGAACCACCTGGGTGAAAAGTTTAAGAACCATTAACTATATGCTCTGAAAGATCAGTAGCCAAGTAATTTCCATCTTTACGATTTCTTACTGTCACTGAAATGGAGACACAGAAGTTCACAGATTTCTCTTCCTGAGTGAGAGCAGTGTTAGCTATCATCAAAAAACAAGCAATGTTAGCAATATTCAGGATATGGTCCTTGATGAAACACTTGACCTCATTAGATTTCAGACTTTGTTCCGTGACACCTGCAATCAAAAAACTAAGCCCAAGAGAACCTCAGTACTGCATACTACTATGAGCCAAGAAACACCTAATAATATTAGGAAGAAATGAGGGGAGAATTAAGAATTGGCTAGAATAGAAATCTTGACTTCTTTAGTTTTAGGTTGAGGAGCCAGCTCTAGAAGAAAGAGCGTTTCTTGGCATGGATGTTAACTGAGGTTAACGAATATTAACTGAGGTTCACAAACCCCACAATCGCCAAAGTTCTGGAGCTCTAGACATTCAGAAAGTGAACCGATCCATTGACACCAAG
The DNA here is from genome assembly GCF_040182565.1 of Anser cygnoides. Classification (NCBI taxonomy): domain Eukaryota; kingdom Metazoa; phylum Chordata; class Aves; order Anseriformes; family Anatidae; genus Anser; species Anser cygnoides. Next base: position 115,277,513 of record NC_089873.1, on the reverse strand, counting down.
AGGGTACCAGAATCCAGCGGAGCTCATACACACCACACATCCATACTACAGGGTAGAAATATCTAAGGAACAAGTTGTAGTCAATCATCAATTTTGTTTTCTAACCACTGTATCATGAAACGATGGCACTTGAAGAAGCAACTTGAGAAAGAAACAAAGTGACAGAAAAAGCATGCCAAGATCTCTAAGAAAGGAAGTAAATTAAGGGAAAACATTGCAGATTGGCAATGGGTAGAATTACCTAAAGAATGGGGTTTACCTATGTGTTAGGTCAAGGAATAGCATAAAAACATATAGTTGAAAAGCCAATTTGATATTATGAAAATAATCTGTTTGCCTTTGACGAGACTGCATCAGAACTTGTTATGACAAGAAGGTCCAACTCCAGAAGGCATCCCTTGTTTCAGCCTTGACAGCATTATCTCCTATAGTTGCGAATGTAACAGCTCTTTGAAGTGAAGCTGTTCAGAATACTGTATCTCATTAGTCATATTCCATAGACCATAATATAAGCAAAATATAATTAATAACAGGAGTAACTTTTTCGTCTTTTGTAAATTTACTGTCTTTGGAAAGTAACAAGTACAAGTACGAAGCGAGCATTAATAAAATACTATGCCATTGTACGAGCAAACCACTGTAACGACAACCAGAAGAAAAAGCTTAAGAGGGGACCAATAGCATAAATGTGGTAATAGAGAAAAACTAAGTTATAACCTCAAGAGGTTCATAACTCAGAACTATCTGAAAATACAGATACTGCAGAAATGGACAGGCCTCTCATATGGAAGAAGGTGGGGTTTATTTCTTTAAAGCAGCACCTTCACACAGTGGAAGCAAACCTCTGAAGCAGATCTCTCAAGTAATTTGATAAGAATTTCATTTTAAATGAGTTTTCTAAAATGTGTGCAGTGTGGTCTTTTAACTTTGGTGCCTAAAAACATGAAAATTTCAACCAAAGTTTTCCCTATGGCTGGGACATTGTAAGGTCTATGCAGTCAGTGCTTGGGCTAAACACAGGACATATAATGCACACTTTATGCCTTGTAAAAAAGCCCACAGATTATATATCAAATTCATATACAATAATAAAAATCCACATACATTCACAGTGTTTCATGTTCCTTTTCCAAACATGGAGGGTGACCAAACATAAGCCAGTAAGAAGTAGCATACAATGCTGAAAACAATTACATACTAACTACAGCCAACTCCAGGCTCTAAACATTAGAACTAAACCTCCAGAGATGTAAAATGACAAATAAGCACCATCAAAAAGGTCAAGAAAAGCAATCAGAAGATAACTTCTCTTCCGCACTTAAATAGAGAATAATCCACATATATTCCCAGACGCATTAGGTCTGGGTATAACTTTATCCTCACCAAACGATCTTTTTTCCAGGTGTCTTCTACAAACCTGCAGCCTCTTCTGACAGTTGCCATCAAATAAAGAGGTGGCAGTCCCAACAGCTGAGGCAAACTAACAGCTTATTGCCAAAAAACAGATGCCCTGACACCTTTATCGAGGTACTTGGTTATGTCCCTAACTCCAACACTTGTTACAGACTTCCATGAAGCAACTCAACTCACTACCCCAGAGGAAGGGAGAGGGGCGAAAAAAAAGATACTAGCATCAAATTATTCACCCCACCCCAGCTGTTCCAAGGCGTGTTGTGTTGTGGTTTTTTTTTTCACTTCCAGATTAGACAATGAACTGAGTAACAGAAAAAAGTCAGAGGGTCATGCTGCCATCCAGTGAGAACCCAACATGCTGAAGAAACAGGCTGGCAGCAAGAAGTAGCGATGCCAACAGATTGAGAGAGGTGATGCTCGGATCCGGTTCAAGACCAGCTAAGGAACGTGAAGGTGCACAAGTCCATGGGACACGATGAGATACATCCGTGAGTTCTGATGGAATTATTTCCAGATCCTCCTGGAAAATATGCGAAGGCATATGGAAAATAAGGAGGTGATTGGTGACAGTCAACATGCCTTCACTGAGGGCAAATCGTGCCTGACAAATCTAGTGGCCTTCTGCAACTCATGTCATCTACTTGACTTGTGCAAAGCATTTGATGCTGTCCCGCATTAGAGCCTTGTCTCTAAACTGGAGAGACATGGATTTGACAGCCGGACCACTCAGTGGGTAAAGAACTGGCTGGATGGTCACACTCAAAGAGTTGAGGTCAATGGCTTCATGTTCAGGTAGAGATCAATAATAGGCGGTGTTCCTCTGGGGTCAGTGCTGGGACCAGAGCTGTTCGACACCTTTGTTGGTGACATGGACGCTGGGATTGAGAGCACCCTCAGCAAGTTTGCCAATGACACCAAGCTGTGTGGTGTAGTTGACATGCTGGAGGGAAGGGATGCCATCCAGAGGGAGCTGGGCAGGCTCAAGAGGTGGGGCTGTGTGAACCTCATGGAGTTCAACAAGGCCAAGTGCAAGGCCCTGCACATGGCCTGGGGCACTCCCAAACATGAACACAGCTGAGCAGAGAACGGATCAAGAGCAGTCCTGAGGAGAAGGCCCTGGGTGCATTGGTCAATGAGAAGCTAAACATGAGCCAGCAATGTGCACTTGCAGCCCAGAAAGCCAGCCGTATTCTAGGATGCATCAAGAGCAGCATGGCCAGCAGGTCAAGGGAGGTGATTTCCCTCTTCTACTTTGCCCTTGTGAGACCCCACCTGGAGTGCTGTGTTCAGCTCTGGGGTCCCCAGCACAAGAAGGGCGCAGAAATGTTAGAACATATCCAGAGGAGGGCCACGAGGATGATCAGAGGGCTGGAGCACCTCTCCTGTGAAGACAGGGCTAAAGGAATTGGGGTTCTGAGGGAATTGGGGTTGGTCAGCCTGGAGAAGAGATGGCTCTGGGGCGGCCTTCCAGGACTTAAAGAGGGGCTATGCGACACCTGGCAGAGGACTCTTTATCAGCAACAGACAAGGTGTAATAGATTTAAACTAGAAGAGGATATGTTTAAATTAGATATAAGGAAGAAATTCTTCACTCTGAGGGCAGTGAGGCCCTGGCACAGGTTGCCCAGAGAAGCTGTGGATGCCCCATCCCTGGAGGTGCTCAAGGCCAGGCTGGATGGGGCTTTGGGCAGCCTGGTCTGGTGGGAGGTGTCCCTGCCCATGGCAGGGGGTTGGAACTGGATGATCCTTAAGGTCCCTTCCAACCCAAACCACACTACCATTCTAACATCCCTCCCCTCTACCCAGCATTGGTGAGGTCACACTTGGAGTGCTGGATCCACTTCTGGGCTCCCCAGTAAAAGAGAGACATGGACATACTGTAAAGAGTCCAACATAGGATGACGAAGACGATTAAGGCACTGGAGTGTCTACCCTCTGAGGAAAGGCTGAGAGATCTGGTACCCTTTAGCCTAAAGAAGAGAGGGCTCAGGGAGGATCTCATCAATGTCTGTAAATAGCTGAAGGGAGGCCATTAAGAAAATGGAGCCAGGCTCTTTTCAGCGGTGCCCAGCACCAGGACAAGAGGCAATGGGCACAAACTGGAGCACAGGAGGCTCCATCTGAACCTCAGGAAACAAACACTTCTGTACTGCACGGGTGACAGAGCACTGGCACAGGTTGCTCAGAGGTTGTGGAGTCTCCCACTTTTGAGGTATCCAAAAGCCATGTGGACATGGTCCTGGGCAACCTGCTTTGTGTGTCTGTCCCTGCTTGACCAGGATGTTGGACTAGGTGACCTCCAAAGGTCCCTTCCAGCCCCAACCATTCCGTGACTCTGTGCCACAAACGTCAGCACAAAATAAATGATAGGATTTCTCTCATTGAATCAGGGAAACATTAAATCAGCTCCCCTGTCATATGGGACTGCATATGAAAATCACCACAACAGTGAGATTGTTTCTTTGTATTTGTCACCCAACTCATTAAATATATACACTACTTTTTAAGGTGTGTATGTGACTGCCTTTGCCACTCTCACAGTTCAACCAAAGTATTCTGTTTAGGTATACCTCTACTGAAGGATGAAAACCACTGAACATTAGAAGAAGTGAATTTCCTTTGGTATTTCTTCATACCTACTTACCCCCCAACTAAAAATTAAAGACAAAAATAAACTATTGTGACACTTTTGACCTCATGAGTTATACAAGCTTCCTTCATGATTGACAAAAGCAACTTTCAGTGCAACAGCTGATCTTTATTTCTTTACACCAAGAGATACAGAGAATTCTCTATGTGATAACATAACCTTTGCAACAGCCTTAAAAATACTTCACTATCTACTGACTTCTGCAAAGTGAAGTAGGGAAAAACAATGAAAGTCACATCAGCATTTTATTTCATTCTTTTATAAGTGTAAACATAGTCATTCCCCATATGTGAGAACTTACCACCAACCTGCTATCTGGGTAACTGTTTCCTTGAAAATAACAGCAATTTCATAACCCCTTCTGTACATAGATCTTCTGCATTTGGCTTCCAGGCAGCGATTACTACTTCCATTGAATGCTTTAGCTGTTAGATAAAAACCCCACTGCCCAAGGTTCCCATCTCTTTGTTCAACTCCACTTCAAGAGGAGGCAGAATTTCTTACCATATTCAGAAAGCCAAGACTAGTAAAGCATGGCACAACAGCACTTATCCAACCGAAGTAATGTAGAACTAAAACTAAATTGGAAATGGGAATGTGGTGTGTGTGTGTTGCTGGACTGTGGAGTCATCTAATTTTGAAATATGAACATTTCAAACACCCTCTGCACAACTCACCTTATTTCACCCTTCCTCCTTTCTTCAACATTTACTCCACAAACATCACAGCCTTTACCTTAAATATTTTGACCTGCCTTTTACTTCCTCTCCCTTCTGCCTCATCCTCCCTTTCCCTACTCTCTGCTACCTACTGTTCGGGTCATTTAGCAATGTGCTGAGGTACTCCTTCTCAGTGGTAAGTTTGCAGTTGAATGAGAACATGCCGGAAAACACGACCAGAGTATAGAAGTGTGAACTGTATCATTCACCACAATGGGTAGTCTCATTTCCACGCTCAAAGTTCAAGAGCTTGTGGGTCTACACCACAGACCAAACATGGCAGCTCTTAATACCGTATGACTGGTTCATACTTCAAATCTGTGTCTTTCCAATCTCTGCAATCCCAGCTCAGATTAAGGCCTCCACCTCCTCATTATTTTTTTCTACTAATACGCGTTATGACCTCAGCAATTATTCAGTGCACCCCTTAGAAACAAGCCTGAAACACTGAGAAGATTGATCTCTGCTTTTCTTTAATACGCAGCCACCTCTGTGTTGTTAGCACACCCTAGAACAGGCAGTGAGCAATTAGCAATAGATACAAACATCTGTATCTTGAGAACTCTGTCCAAACGAACCCACATTTAAGACAAGTTAGACCTACCCTAGTTCTGCCTAAGCATAATAAATGTCAAACACTTGGGATTTTGTAGTTTAGATCAATCATCTTTTAAGCAATAGGCAAATGCCAACCTGAACTCTAAGTGAACTACTACTCTACCGAAGCACTGTTCTGCCTATTGTCCTCATGCACTACACTTAAAATGACCACATGAGAATTTGAGGGTACATGGATTTCACTCTGCTTGCTCTGGAATGAGGAAGGCTGTGAGAGAACCAGCAAACAAAGGGAAATTACCTGCAGCAGCAACTGCAGAACAAACAACGCCGTTATAAATATCCTTCCTCTAGAGGAACTATATTATTGTGGAGGAATTATATTATTAAGAATGGCTACTTCAGAACCTATTTTACAATAACTATTCAGTCTACTTCCCTGTACAGAAATGCCAAATGCTACCTTTGCTCAAAGCAAAATTAAGCCCTAAACTTAGGAACAACTGCATTCTCCAGTCCTGTTCGACAGGCCAATGCACCCAGGCCACCGAATCTTCTTGCTCGTGCTCTTTCCAAATGGAGCAAGCTGCAGCTAAGGCAAAGTGTTCAGAAGGTGATAAAAAATTACTTCTGGGTGCCATCTTTCCCAACAGCTTGCAGATCTTTGACATGACTTGTCGGCAATGTGTCTGGACATTTGGCAGAGGGGGAGCAAAAAAGAAAGGCCAAGAGTAGGCTTCATTAGTTGTTCGGACCTTGTTGTGCCTGCCTTGGCTATCCTCTGCCCTGGACAATCCGTGGCGGGATGCGGACTTTGGACAGGAATTATGTGCATGCACTCTATTGGTTTTGTGCCTGTACTTTCAAGGGAAGCTAGTTGACTCTGCTGTAGAAATACTGCGGCTAAGACCTGTGACTGGGAGAGACTGAGATATGTATCCTCTCCTCTACCACTTCAAAAGTCTGGTGCAATCAACCTAGAAAGACTAAATGCCCCTGCTCAATGTAATCCTCCCACAACAAGCAAAGAGAAGGAAATTCTTAAACTCATAAAGCTTTTTAATTGGAAAACAACAGAGACACTTATGATTTAATCCACTGGCAACACTATAAATCTGTTTCATTAACGTATAAATATTACTTTGAGTATACTCAAGAATTCTAGAACTAAGAAATTTTTGTGAAAGTAAAAATACTTTTTTTTTTTTTAAATAAATGAAACCAACGATCACCAAAATTCTCAAATAAAACCTACAGGAAATAAAGTACACTAAATTTCACAGTCAAAATCCTAAGCCCTGTGAGAACTCTGATTTGAAATTTCTATTGAGAAGCAGACTGCCTAAGAGCAAATCTACAACTCCTCAAGTAAACGGTGAGAACTGAACCTCTACGTGCAAGGACTTCGCACAGACCAGAAACTTGCACCTACATATGCACTTGATTGAAAGAACATTAAAACTGAAGATTAGTGTGCGCAGAAGTTCAGAAACACCAGAATACTTCCAGTTTTAATTTAGTCACTCTATATAAATAAATTATGATACTATCTAGCTACATGAATACCCTTATTTACTTTAAAAGGCGGAATGGAAGTAATGCTCACTGAATAGGCTGCTACACAATACAATTTATTTTCATTGTATTTAACTTAATATCCCTTGATACTCCTCAGACTGTGCCCAAATAAAATTATTGTCTGTATATATATTGTATATGGTAGTTGTTGTTGTACCTATGTAATTCATAATTTCTTTCTGCAGTATTCTTATGAGATTGGGTTTTATTCTACCTACAGAAAAACAAGGAGACATAGGTTAAAGACGAAAAGGTTTTGTGATTTGAAATTTCTGATTTCATATAAAGACTTTATAAATACTAGGAACATACATTAGTCAGTAAATCTGTTTAGCAGAGCTCTGGACAGAAGTTTTATAGGAAGTTTCAAAAATTTGGGAAAAGTAAGCCAAATGAGAGGTCTGAAAGAGATGTTCCTTTCTGCTCACATTCAGAACCAAGCAAGAAGGGGTGCTAGATTCATGCTGGACTAAGGACTAAAAAGAAGCACAGTTCTTTCAAACATCAGGGCACTAACATGGGAATTCCTTCACATATCAAAACAAAGATCCATTCAAATCAGTATCCTGTCTCTGAAAGTGGTCAACGGCAGTCATCTTGGAAGACAGCAACACGGCAAGCGGTTTGTGCCAGGCATGTTCTGCCAGCCTGCAGTCCAGGAATTATGTGAAGCAGAGTCTTTGTTACTAACATATTTTGCTCATTCTTTTCTTCTACGGATTTGCTGAACAACTTTTTGCATTTCAGCTTTTGGCATCCCATGGCAAAAGGCTCCACAGTTTACTCTAAGGCTGCATTAAGCACCACCTCCTTTTGCTTGTCATGAACCTGCCATTCTCACGCGATGGCCTCTGCCGAATAGTCACAAAAATTAAGGCTGCCTTCCTGCAAAGGGGCAACAATACAGATTAGCAGTTTTGTTTATTCTACTGTTGCAGGCCGGGTTTATTTTTTTAAGCTCCCTTTTGACACATCTTCATGTGATCCTCCAAGAGAGGCTATTCTAATATGTAGAGAAGAAGAAACATTCTCTATTAAGTAACTGTATACACACCAACATATTTCTTATTGAAGCTTTTATTTTTTCATAATATACATTGCATATTCTTCAGAAGTTTTCCTACCACTTTGTAACTCCATCTAACTCTTCTTCATAAACATGTAGCTTGAGAAACACTGGTCAAATTCAAGTAGTTTGGCTGATGATTCAGCTTAATATGACATTTACATTACACCAAATTAAATATGTGAATCAGAATAGCTGAGCCATCAATACTTAAGTATTAATTATCAATAAATATTTTTAAAAGACTAACATCTGCTTTAAAAGGAAAAAAAACTTTTTTTTTTTAAAAAAAAATCTTCAAAACAACAGAACAGTCATTTTTCAGAGGACATCAATGCTGGTGAAAATATGCCAAGACTAGTGTTCTGATACTTCTTTTTTCTCTCCCTCTAAAAACCTATGCCTATTTTAAGGTTTCATGCAGTTATGTCTACAGTTATAAAGTTTACAAGTTCTGTAATTTAATGAAAATTCTGCCATTTAAACAGCCTGGATGTAAAGACAGTGGAAAATGGCTCTCTACTATCTTACAATCTCGTTTAAAGTTCATAACAGCTTTTAAAATAGAAATAAAGAATTAAGTCTGAATATCATTCCAAATAAAAGTTTAAAAACTACTACTTAATCCGAACTACATAAGCATACTTAATGTAGCTGAAAGGCCCACACCTCCCAACCAGTTCCCAGTGCAACCTGTGGAAGACATGGATGCAGATAGGAAACAATGGTTATGCAGAGAGCTCTGTCAAATCAATAAGTAAAAAAGAGAAAAGGAGAAAAAAATACTTTGTTTATAAGTCATGGTAACCTTGTAATACAGACAACAGAAACTTAGTGACAAAGTTTAAAATGACATGACTGTGTGAAGTCATTCCATGCTATAAAAGAACCTTTACACTCACATTCCAGAAGCCTTCAAAAGCAAACGCCGCTTCAAGTCCACACAAATTACTTTTTATCTTAAGATTTTTAACTTCGTAAATGCACTAGAAATTAGATTTACTTCAGCTATCAGTTTTCTGTAGGGTTTACAAAACAGTTGAAAATGTAAAACAAAACCCTACCAAAATAAAAATCGGCTACTCTAACTTGGTCTAGCATTGGTCTTCATGGTGAGTTGTCTTATAAATGACTGCAGATTATTGCTCACCTGAACCAACGCTCTCACAGTGCACTTAGTCAACTCTAAGCATTAAATCTGGAGAATGCCGTCTGTTCTTTTGGTATTAAACGAATTAAACCAACTATAAAAATTTTAGAAGTATTAAAAAATAAGGGGGAAAAAGTAGTTGCCAAATTGAAGCACTTTTACCAAAATTTCAATTCCAACTGAACTCAAAGGAATCCAAATCTGCTGACGACAGGGTCATGTCAAAAAAAAAAATGCCAGTAATTTCCACCATTACTAGTAAATATTCAGTGGTAGCAAACCTCTGACGTGTTAATACCTATGCTCAGAGGTGGGGGGGTGGGGGAAAAAAAGGATACAGAACATACGTAGACATGGTTTTACTAAATTAAATAATCCATTAACACTACAGTCAATTTTACTGAGTTGGACAGGAAGAATGAGAGCATTTATGCGAAGAAAGACCATAATTTGGGCAGCTAAGGAAGACAGAGGGAGGGACTTGGGAGGACTGCAGAAGGTGAATTAATCCATTACTGAGCAGGACAAAGCGGGTTTGGAAAGCAGCAGAAAGGAACCAGATGCAGATTTAAGCAACAAAAATGTTTTAAGACCACATTTCCCAATACTCTTTAGGCAGGAATGATATGGAGGACAGAAAAAAATCCAGGCTTGACAGTTACAGCTGAGGGTTGTTTTTTTAGGAGGGGGGGAACAACGACGACAAACATGAGGGATGCGAATACCCCATTTTTACAAGGCTGGTGTGTATTCTAGAAATAGGTTATTATACATTCACGCCGTCTGGAGATAGTTATCTCAGAAACAGGGGTTACTGCATTTTAGAAAGTACTGATATTAAGGCTGACTTTATTAGTGTTCTCAAAGCCAGGCTTTCCACAGAAGTCTGGTTCTTTCAACGTAAGGCAGTTTAATTAAAGGTGGGGGGTGAATTAAGTGGGGAAAGAGCTGCGAGAGTCCCCTTCCATCCTCACAGCACTCCTTCCTGAGCTATTCCAGCGAAGCTTTTATTACAATTGTTCCATTAACCCGGTGCGCGCACACGTATTTTAAGAGACCCCCCCCCACACACGCAGGTACCAGGCTCGCCCCCGGGCATGTGGGGAGGTGGATGTACGTGGGGGCGGCCGGAGCCCGCGGCGGGCGGGAGCTGCGTCAGCTCCGCGGCGGCCGTTGGCCAGCGCCCCGCGGCAGGCAGCACGACGCGGCGGGGCGGGGCGGCGCGCAGAAAACCTCCCGGACCCCCAGCAACAGCGGGCGATTAGCATAGCCTACCACCGCGCCGCCGCCGCCTGATTGGGCGAGCCGGGCGGCGCGCGGGCCAATGGCGCGGCGCGATGCAAACGCGCTCCCCCCAGTTGCCAGGGCAGAGCTGCCGCCCGCCGCCCAATGGGGAAGCGGGCGATAACCGAGGGGCGCAATGGAGCCGCGTCACGCTTCCAAGGCGCCGTTAACGCTTTCCAGTTCAAAGCCCAACCGCCGCGGCCGGCGACGGTTGGAGCCGCGCGCGACGCCGGGCGCCCGCGGCAAGGGCAGGGCAGGGCAGGGCAGCCCCGCGCCGCCACAGCGCCGCGCCCCGCCCCGCGCACCCCCAGGGCTGAGGCGTCCAAGCGCCCCGCGTAGACCCCGAGGGAGGCAGGGAGGCAGGGAGCGAGGGGAGTCTCGCCCTGCCTTGGGTCGCCTCACGCAGCAGCCCTAGGGGCTGCCCTACCGGGACGCGCTGCCTCTAGCGCAGGACCCCCCCTTTTCACAGCTAATAAACTGCTGGTGTTTCAAAGTGGGAAAAGACTGAAGGAAGACCCTCCTTTGGTATTTACTTGGCTGGCAGATTTTAAATAAATGAGTTTCGGGGCGTTTGACTAAATAGAACCGCCAGGTTCGGGACTAAGCATAAGAAACATAATCATGGCAATGAGAAATAGCCACTTTCTTCCATCACCTAGAAACATCACCTAAGCGAACACTTGCAATTAGTGTCTCTGCACACGGCAGAGCGAATCCCCCAGGAATACCAGCTCCTGACCACCGGCAGCCCCGACATGCCTCAGAGCCGCCACTCCCCCCACACACAGATGTGCGTTTTGAAACGGCCATCCTTCGGTCCGCTTACAATGGAGAGTCTAAACACAACGCCTGACAGACTTACTCTGGAAGCAACTGCCTCTCTGCAGGAGAAGAATGCAGCTGCACAGCCTGGCTCTGCACCGTGGTAAATGCAGGCAACCGCCTGCTTGTTTTACTTCACTTTCTGCAGGTTGGCAGTGACGTGAAGGTGTTATCACTGCGATTCACTCACCTGTCAGATGCGGGTTTGTGTGTTTCTTTTTCTCAGGGGCCTGTGGAAGCCGCCTGACACTGGCAACTGACATCCGCTATCCAGGTACGGAGCAGGTACAGGACCCGAAGCAGCAGCAGCAGCCACTGCCTGTGTTTCTCGAAGCCGCCCAGGGACTGTGACACTGCTCTGCCCACCAGGCAGCTGGAGCAGGGCTAGGGCTCTTGTCGGCCACTAGCCGGAGGCACTGCCAAAGAGGTGAGGGGCTCTGCGTTTCTTTATCCATCTGTAGACACCCCAAACTTTCCAGCTGTTACCCACAGAGTCTGCTTAAAAAACAGTGCCAAAAACGTAGGTTCCAGAGACCAAGTCTAAAAAAAAATCAAAGTTTTACTGGCTCAAGTTTGGAAAATTTTAAATTTGGAAACTTTCAAAATTTCAGAAGCATTATCAATAGTAACTTTAGTATTTCCTTACGTGTCCAAAATATATTAAGTTGTCTTACTGCATGCATCAGCCCCTCTGACACACACGAAAATCAATTCAATCTGTTCTTTATCTCGTTTTAGCTTTTTTAACTAAATTTCTGCTCTTTGATTTATGCCCATCTACCATACCCTGTAACAGTGCAGCAGCAGCAAGCAGAAGAGCATTATCTGACCATCGGCTTACAAGATTTTCCAAGCAATCCATCCTGGGCCAGTATCTTGCAGCACTAATCCGTCGGCTAGTCTGCTGAACTGCCCTCTCAAATACTTTTATCAGCAGTTAAGTAAGAAGAGTTCCTTGAGTTTGTGCAGTGTCTTTTCTCTTCCCCACCTCTAAAGATGACAAATAACATTACTTACAATTTCCAGTTCACAGTGCAAAACTAAAGACAGTATATAAATTACCCGCTACGTGGCAACACATCAAACCATACAACCTGTACAAGAGGCGAAAAACACCAAAAACTTTGCACCTAAGCAATGCCTATGTCTAACATGTAGCCCAATGTCTAAACTTTACTTTTTAGATTCAACATATATTTCCAGCTGAACACAATATAAGGCTGGCACGGAAGTGAATCACTTTTAAAGCTCTCCTTTAATCTACAGTACAAATACATATATATTAAAAAGGAATCTTTTCCTGCTCATAAAAACCATCAAGGGAAATAGAATAATTCAAGTCATTTCCCATTTGTAGTTACTGAGACACAAGATATATTTAAACAGTTGGTACAGAAAAAATGGAAAGCATCTACCATATCAATGTACAGCTAGCATGCCAAACCATTAATGTAAGAGCTAAACAAGGGATGAATACATCATGTGCAATAGTCTCACATGATATAAATTATTCAATACCTGACCAAAGAAAACAGCCTTCAGGAGAGAGGGGGAGGATCTGAAAGTGCTTTTGTAGTTTGAATAAATACAGTATTATGAATTGATGAAAAATGTTCTTTTACAAAACAAAACAAAAAAAATCTTCCTAACTCTACAGCACAGTTAAATAATTACATTTATTTTCAAACTATTTCACTAAGTTATGTCAATCCAACTTGCATTCTGTCGTTTACCATAAAGGTTGATTTCATTTTATACAGTGTTGAGAATTCTGACGGAAAACTAACTGTAATAACGAAATGATTTTGTACATAGCATAAATTCTGGAAACACATGCTTGCCTCTGTCCCCTCCTTCCACTTGCAGGATTTGGATAATGCATAGCCCTATTGATACTGCCAATCTTCTTGCTTTACTAATTTCAGATTGGCCATACTACTCTATTTAGGATTGCTATGCTGACAAAAAAATTTAACAGGATACGTTAATTGATTTTGTCAAATAAAAGCCTTTTGTAGACTTAAATAAACGGACAAAAGGCCCTTTAAGTGACAAACTTAAGAAGAAAAAAATCTACACCATTGTAGGTTACACTGTGATTATGGGGAATCTGCTGGCATAAGTATTCAAGGGAATGCCTTCCAGGGATGATTTCATGTATGATCCTAAAATAGTTTATTTCACTCAAACAGAAGTTGATAGTATATACTTAGTTTTGGCCACTAACATAGCAGTTATTTTCTATTTGGAGATGGCATACTATTTTCACATTCTGTATTAACAACAGAAATTCTGATACATTTCCTAAAGGAAAAAAAAAAAAAAGACTACTTGCAAACTCATAAACATGCAGTTCATATTAATCCATAGCAGTTTATAAAAAATATAAAAGTCAAAAAGTTTATTTACTCACTCCAAAGTACACTGGAAGCGCCAGGACTATTTTATTTTATCTAATATTTACAAGTTTGAAGTTGTAACTAAATCACTTTTTTACTGTGTTGTAAACAATTTGATGGCTGATATTCTCACACTGGCATGTTACAATAGACATCTCAAGCCAGTCCTTATTTCCTGAGAAACTGCATTCAGATTTCTTAAATCATTAAACGACCAATCATTCCCCAATAGAAAGCTCTAACGTTTCCATATCTATATAGTTACAAAAAATATAACTAAAATCAAAAATAAAGCTATGTTTTCACAAGTACAGTGAAGCCTCACAATTCCAAAGCACTTATTTGAAAGACTAACTTCCTACCTTTTATAATTTGTGTTTGTTATACACACCTTTAAGTAATTACTTATTTTGATTTTTCTCGTTTTGAAGTACTAGCTTTCAATGAGGAAAAAAAAATTATGGTTGAATACATGCTTGCTACTAGCAACCACCAAAGACAGTGATGCCAGGTTTTGTTAATCCAAACAAGAATACAACCTCAAAGTGTTTGGGGTTCGCTGTAAATTCATTTCTCCTAAGTAGCAAAAGTTTAAAAGCAGAAACAACAAAAAAATAAACTTCTACTGGTATTCCTTTAGGACAATACTATGATCTTAGAAAAATATTTTACAAGTATAACTCACATTTCCTTGATATGCTTCACTGGTTTTAGTATAAACTAAGCAGCATATATTTTAAAAAATACAGTTAACTATTAAAATTTCCTTTTTTCAAACCAATAATTAAAACAACATTATTCACGTACCAAAGTTGTACAAATTGATAAACTTCAAATTCTGTCTACATTCCCATCCAAACACGTCTGTAAATCTTATTTCCTGGTTACAAAACCTCCATAACCAGAGGATGGAGTTCGTTTGCCATGACACAGCTCCTCCTTCCAAAAAAAAAAACCAAAAACTCCACCATTCTCCTCTAGGGGCATTATGGAAGACGCAGAAGGCAAAGACAATGTGTTCCTATTCCCCTGATTAAACTGTAGCACTTAAGCCTTTCTTCCCCTCGCTCTGGTTGGCTTTATATACTAATTCTCAAAACAAGTTACTGAGAGAGCAACCTGTCGGATGCATCTACAGCATCAATATGGGAAGAAAGGCAAACACAGCAAAGTACATTCTGGCCACCAGAAAAGACAACTTACTTCAAAGGCAGTGCAGAAATGGTTAAAAAAAATAAAAGACGACCTCATTCCACCATTTCCTGAAGGACATCTAAACTACACCAAAGAAAATATGACCAGGTGGTTTGATAAAGCTTTGAGTTTGGTTTGGGTCTTTTTGCCTCCACAGAGGTGCAGAGGAAGGACATTTCACCTAAGAAACGAGTCCTGAATGTTTTTAAGGAAAGGGGATTATGTAAAAATGTTAATCGTATCCGAACACTAAATGCTAAACAGACAAGCAATTCTTCAGGGCTCGGCTAACGACTACGTTCTGTGAAAAGATCATCACAAGTTCAGTTTGTAGCATAAACGCTAACAAAGTTCTAACCCCTGCAGGCTTTTAATTCTTACAGAGTTTCAAACACAACTGTGCCAGTGGTCTGGTCAGAGTACCCTTCCAGTTCACGAGTACACACTGAACATGACATTTATAGGCATCGGACACGACTGTACTGCAATGCAAAAGAACCGTGATCTCCTAACATGTCGTTTTACCTAGGATCTAGGCATTGCAAGTGAAGAAAATGAAACAATTAACACGCAATCTTTTTGTCTTAAAAGGTTGGGTACCCATGCATATTGAAGCTTCAACGTTACAGTAAATTCTAGAATTGTGTCCTCAGTGAGATAAGAGAATGAAACATAATTGTAACTGATTTAGAAACAAGATCATTATTATTTTTTTTAAAGCAAAATAAGACAAAAACCCACCATCCTTCTAATTCCTTTCTAAAAACGAAACTTTCTAATCCAAGCAGTATTGTAATAAGGCACATTATCTCTTCGGCCATGCATAGCATGCTCTGTGGAATGAATGGGCATATATAACCGCTTGCTGACAGAACACTCTGCTTCATGGATGGCAGGCAGCTACCAAAAGCGAGGACTTTGGCAAATGCTCTCTTGGAGATGTGCATTTTAACAGCTCTTCTCTAGCAAGTAGATGCTAAGGTAAGAGGGAAGCATTTTGAAGTGCCCGCCTCCTCATGACTGAAAAAGCAGACATATCAGGCTGCTGCCTATATTAAGCTTTTGTGGGAAAAGATGCTTGAAAAGGGGTACAGAAGGAATATTACTGACAGCAGGAGCATTAATCAGAGAGGTTATAAAACAATCTTCAAAGTAATAGGACTTTCTGCTACTACGGTGATGAATTTCAGGGGGGAAATATAATCAAAGCATAGTTCTCTGTCAGCTATAAGATGTCTAAAAGAAAATGAGCTGGGTAACTTAGTATCCTCATCTGGTAGACTGCCACTGAGCACAGCTTTTTACCAAGTCATCTAAAGAGTTTAAAATCCTTACCAGAAAAAAAAATAATAGAGCGATATTGTTTATCATGCTCCGCAGCCACTGCAAAAAATAAGGAGCTGGTGCAGAATAAGCAGAAAAAATCCAAACCACTTGCTATTGCTTTGTAGCATCAGTCATTATGCCAAGCAGTGGCAACACATGAAGCTGATGCTTGCCAAAGCATCTGGGTTGAAAGCGATGCGGTGCTGATCACTGGCATTGCTGTACAAGCTAGCAGAAGAACGTTTCAAAACGTCAGTCAATCTCAGTCAGGCTCTTGAAGACTTCTACAGGACTTCGCAGAAATGCTACACATCTTAGCAACTTCTGAAAGCCCCATCAAGCACAAATAGCAAATACCACAGAGAAGTTGCCCTCTTTCTTCCTCTCCCCCACAAAAGGGTAAAGAGAGACTTCCTAGTGGAGATTTCCTGTCCCAAATATGACTAGGAACTAAAGGGAGTGGACAGAGATTGCAAAATTGCCTTTATTCTTATTTGGGAGAAGGAAGCATGGTAGACTCTTGAGACTGCTACAGTACTGGTTGAGCTGACTAGCCAGTGATCCAGTGCTTCAAAATGCCAGCAACATTTAAGCTTTATGCTACAGAATGAGAATCATGTAAAAGTACAGCTGCACAGAGACTAACGATGAAGAAACATTATTAAAAGGACTAAAGACAGAGACAGCATTCTTTACGTGCAATTATTTCATTGTGGGCTGCACAACTCTAGAGAAGACCGAGAATAACATAACCTGACTTGTGTTCCTACATAAGCATGTCCCAAAGACCATGGAGTAGGCGATTCTCTGACATGCTTATGGCACCAGATAGAGAAAGAATGTTATATCATCCCATTGGGCATAAGAAACAAGTTCCTACTAGCCATGAAGTCCCCAGTCAGCTTCACTTCAACCTCCACAGATTTTCAAGGGAAGTGAGGACCTCTGCAGGGAACCCCCAAGCACATTCACTTCTTGCCACGGCACAGTGTTTTCTACAGACACACAAACTGTCAGCAGATTGGCCCAGAGTTCAGTTGCAGAGACTTTTAAGTTTTGGTTGCACGTGTTGTTTTTCTTACAAATGGGCCACCTCCACCATGCTCATGGATATGACGCTACAGTGAACGTCTCTTGAATTCTCAATAGGCCTGACAAACACGGGAGACACCTCACAGGAGAAAGGGAGGTCGGTCTGGCCATAAAGCATGCCAAGAGGTCTGCTCCTGGGCACACCTCACGCTCCAAAAGGAGGCAGCACATGTTCATGTCAAGGGGGGAACCCTTCCGCACAAGAAGGTGTCCAGATAGAGCAGAAAAGGCTGTTGTAGGAGCCTGTGTTGAAGTTTTCACCTTCAGACTGCAAAGAACTGTGCAGTGGGAAGCACTAAAATTCTTTTATTTATTTACAGAAATCCATGGTCGAAAAGTTTCAGTATACTGGCATAGTGACGATACAGAGGAAAAAATGGTCAAATAATCTAACCTTGACACACAAAACAAAATAAATATGAAATAACAAGTAAATAGGTCTGGGCTAATGTGTGCCAATTCAGAATGTAAACTTTACATTAAATACTTTTATTGGAAAATAGCAAAATACATAAGTAAATCTTAGAGCAACTAAAATGTGTGTCATTCCACCTCTCCCCCCAGTTCCATTTTTCCCTATTCGCCTTTATCTCTCACTGGACATTCTTCCATCGTTCTTTATCATGGACAGCAGCAGAGCTACTGTCATTTTTAAAGAAACCAGAGAAACACGGTTTCACATATGGAACAGAACTTTTCTCACCACTGACCAAAATTCCTACTGAGATAACATGGAGCTCTGTCATTTGGTTATCACAGATGTAAGGCTGTGCCAACCAAAGCTCTTGACAAGCTCTTAAATAGGCATACAAATATATGCATGTATGTCCCACTTCTAATGACTTTCCAAGGAATTTTTTGTTTTTTAAGAACTGATCAACTCTTGCAGATAGTTGATATCTTCGAATAGAGTTCGGTAAAGAAAGAAAGAGAAGATCTGTCAGAGGTCTCATTAATCCAAAAGGTGCAATGCTTAATTACCTGATCTTTGATAAGATTCAGCTGATTCATTAGATAAAAAACTAGGAAGCTAATCTTGAAAGGCAACCAAATCCCTTTGTCTAAGTAGCCTTCTAGATAGACTTGCTTATTAGACACCAATTCACTTTTCTCTAAATTGATCAAAAGGCTTAGATAAGAGGGAGATTAACCATCTTCCTAATGGTTTACTGCAGCCTCTTGGAAAGGCACAGCTATTGGTAATCTGTTATCAAGGATAAGGTGGATTTTTGATGGCTAAAAGACATTGCTACTAATGTCAGATGGGGGGGGGGGAAATACAATGTAAACCAACAAACCATTGTATTAAAATTCTTTTAAAGCATAACCAAGCTGTAAGTCATGACCAAGTGTATTTGTGCAAGGCAAGAATTCAATTCTCTGCCAACCCTCTCCTCTTCGTACTCAATTTTTCATTGAAGTTATATAGTCTATAGATCACACAGTTACAGGACACTAATTATTCATGAACTTTCTTAATATACATTGAGTGTTTCTGTGCACCTGAGTTGAATACCTGTAGCCAGGGTGAAAGACGTCAAGTAGAAAGATGCTGCTATAGATCTGGCAGTGTTTTTAACCCAAATCTTTGCTCTAGACAAACTTAGCTCCCAAATTCTATTTAAGGAAAATGCCTTCTATTGAAAAAGCGAAATATTCAGCTAGCTACATTTTGGTGGCACTTTTTTCTGAACAGAGAGTGTCAGAATTTTTGCAGTTGGATGGCAGCCGATAGAGTCTGGATTTCTCCCAAGAAAGAATGAAGTTTCGCTTCTTGCCTTCCCCTGGAGCTCCACATGCCTCCAGCCATAGAAGAAAAAACAAACAAACAAACAAACAAAAAACCCAACAACTAATTTTTGCTTTTCTCAAGATTCAAACAGTTGCTGCCTGGGGCCTTTTGCTACCAATATCTTCGTAGGAATACAAAGCTGAACACAGCATTCTAAACCAAAGTTGCAGAATCTTCACTTGAAAATTGACCATTCGATTTGGGTGTGAAACGGCTTCTTTTCCCGAGGAAAATCTCTTTTCTTCAGAAGAAAAGTCATAAAGACCCATAAAGTCCATAAACTCAGCCACAGAACAAGCACAACTTTACAGATGTAAGCTGTCAGAAGATGGGAGAAAACAGAACTTTCATAGAAATCCTACAGGAAAGCAACACAAAATTCTCTCGGGCTTTGTAAGTGAGAATGAAGCAAAGGAATATTTCTGCATCTCCAGGTCAGTAAGAAATGGTTATATCCATATATATTTTTATATACATCTGTATATATATCAAAAGGTAAAACATCAGCATTTTCTTTGTTGTGACCAAGCAATGTTCTTCCATAACAGTAAGTCCAAAGGCAAAGGAGAAAGAACTCTACCCGTCCTTCGTTAAGGACTAGCAGAGAATAGTGGACTTAGTAGTCCTGTACACATGGAACCAGCAGCTGTGTACATCTATACTAGCAGATTCAGCTGGGCCAAGGAGGGTCCCCGAGCAAAAGGACAACAATCTGCTCAGTTCGTACAACGTTAGGGCATTCAGAGCATCCGTTCCAACTAGCAGCTCTTCCCCAGCAACTCCCGGGAATGTGTGGCAGTCAGCATGTTCCAGGAATCATTCCCAATATGCAGCTTTCAGGCAGCCACCCAGTTTTGCAGGCTAGGACAGTTAACTGGCACAGATGTGTGTGCTGCTCCATGGGGTCAGTGTGACTGGGAACATGCATTTTACTAACAGAATTGGGCATTTTTTTTTTGTCTGTAAGGTTTTTTTTTTGTTTTGTTTTCTTAAATCTCTTCTGACTACATCTGCTCTTGCACCTCCTTTTGGTGTACTTCACAAATACTGTGACTTATCTGTCCTGAGAAAATCTCCTTCCAAATAGTGAAACCAGGGAGAGACTGGGAAAATAAATAAATAAAAAGCTAATGGCTCTATCAAACAACTGCACAGTGAGATCAAAGGGCAAGAACAATTAGTTGATAATGAGGCTCACCAAGCTCAAAACATATACATGCAAACTACATACATACTTCACAAACTAGTCTAAATTCAAGTGCACAAGACTACCTTGTGTTTTGTTTTGTTTTTTCACTTATTTGCCAGAATCATCTGATAGAATCAAAGTTTTCCTTTGACATCTCAAAATGGCAATTACGAAGAACTAAATTTTGGGGAACACTCCAGAGATGTGAACATTTAGCTTAAAAGAAACATTAGCTCTTGTAAAACACCTTCTGAGACTAAGCACCAGCAATACACTTTATACGGTATGGAAATACCATTTTACACGTGTATGTCAAGAATTACTCAGCACTGTAAAATGATTACTTAATTTTACAACAGAAAAAGTTAAGAAATGCATAACTTACCTTTAAGAAACAAGAAGAAATTGATTAATAAATTAATGCTTTTTTTTAATGATCTTTAAGGAGTTATATGGCACTTATAGCACCACCTTAAAATAAGAATAGGAAACACTACCTAAAACAAAGTTGCAAATGAAAGTATGATAGATTTGTTGTTTTTCAAAAATGTTTTGATAAACTTTAGTAAGTAAAAAAATTCAAAGTGCAAACTCACCCTTGTATTCCAAGCCAGCACAAACCCTCCATATTAGTGGAAGGTAAACAAATATGTTTACCAGGCCTTTTTTTTAATATGCTCAATTAACTAAACCGTCTCTTTTTTTTAAATACTTTTAATAGGCTGATCTAATAGACTTAGGCCAATATTCCACATTAAGATATCACTTATCATTTTTACATTTGCTCCATCTCCCATAGACGGATTTTTATCTATTTCTGAGGCATTACTAACACAGCAAAACTTGCACTACTAACAGACAGATGAAAACATATATACTTTTACAAATACACAAAAGCTTGCAATCTCATTTCAAGCCATCTAGACATTTTCACTGTCCTTGAAGAAGCATGAAGATGAATGAGCTAGCTACACTAAGCTACCATTAAAAAAAAAATCATCAAAATA
Source organism: Anser cygnoides (assembly GCF_040182565.1). Classification (NCBI taxonomy): domain Eukaryota; kingdom Metazoa; phylum Chordata; class Aves; order Anseriformes; family Anatidae; genus Anser; species Anser cygnoides. The sequence goes on along the minus strand of NC_089873.1, from coordinate 115,256,274 downwards.
GGGTTGTATTCATCCCACTTCTTGGGCTTCTTATAGTTTCTGTTGTCTGTACAGAGATTTTCATGTATTGTCAGAAATGGTTATTTACTCCTCTGGAATGGTGAGAAAGCCCTGAGGAACTGGACAATAATCACAGTATTACAATGCTGCTTCTCTATTCAAATGCCTTACTGCCTGCATAACCAGGTAAAACACAGCTTGTGTCCACAAACCAGGTAAGAATGAAATCAACTTCACCCACCTTTGCAGACCTGATCATTCTACCGCATTTTCTGGACAGCACATGTATCGATCCTTCTGCATTATATTTCAGAGGCAGTGCAAACAAGTGGCAAGATCATTGCGGGATATTGACCTCAAATAGGCAAGATGCATGAATACAAAAATCCTGAGATGTTAGAAAAGATGCAGTAAGACAAGGTAACAGTGTTGGATTGTGTACCAAACTTCATGCTGGAGTCTATGTTCACACACGAAGTGGATTCAATAAGACAATGAAATGTTAGTGACTTTGTAAAAATTTCTTCTAAGATTTCCTGAATTTCTTTGAAACAGTCGATGTAAGAATAAAGAAACAGGTCATAGCATAAGCTACCAACCTGAGGGAACATAGACTTAAAGATCAGAAAGTTGAGACATGACAAAAAAAATACAGAAGAACTAGAACTAACTGGTACAAGCAGAACTTAGTACCATGCATGTATCCTCAGTTTTTTAAAGCACTCTTAATAATTAGTTTGTTATGAAAATACAGGCACCCAACAGATTGCCATGGCTGGGGGCAGGAGGCAAGGTGGAAATCAAGAACAAATCGCTACATCTGAAACAAAATTACTGCCTCCTGTTCCATCTTTATAGCAAATATGGTAGAGAGCTGTCCCTATCCACAATATAAAAAGAAAATCTAGATCTTCAAAGTTATTTAGGTACTTAACTCACTAAAACGTCAACAGTAATTAGATCTAAGTATCAGTGCAGTGATGGGCCTCAGAAACAAGGCCTCGGAATATCACATCAGTCGATCAACATATGTTGTGGTGCAAATTATCCACTAACTTTGTTGCCAAGATAACTGAAAGGTCGAAACAGCAAATTTCATGTCTTACCACCATTCATAAAAACAAATGATTGTTTCTTGCTTTCTAATCTAATCATTGCCCATAACAGTTTATCAACAAATATGCAATTTTGAAAATAGAACATCAAGACGAAAATCTGAGAATTAAACATTCTCAGCTTCAAGTTATTTTCCAAATTTAATTATTTTCCCTAATAGAGAAGGTTTTAGCTAGACTCATGTAGATTATGCTTGAACTGCATCTAGTGACATAAAACATCTGATAAAGATGCCCTTAAATTGTCTTATAGAATTATCCATATTAACAAGTATGGATTGTTGATTGCATATTAAGACACGGAAATCATTGTACAACCTGGCGAGAGGAACAGGAACACTTACTCCCCTACATACATCCAGGTGAAAAGCTCCACAATCAAGTTTTAGATGATCCTATGTTTATTTCACAAGCTGGTAATATACCAGCTTGGTGTAACAGTTGGCATCAAGCTATCAGAACGAGCACAGTCACCACTGCCTGAAGTAACATTTTATATAAAGGTACTAATAACTGTATATCAAGGGATGAACTGAACTGACTAAAAACAGAGAAACGGCAGTTTTTAAGATGCCACAATGCCCAATTTCAGCAAGAAACATGAACAGTATTTACATAGTTCCTCCATCCTACCTATGTGATAAAAAAGCACCAGCAGAATCCCTATTAGGAACTATCAAGTACTACTAAGGGCAGGCTCTTAAGAAAGCCATCCTAGGGCTTCTCGCACTGTATCTTGAAACCTAAGCCCTAAAGAATATGACTGTTATGAGATGGAGAGAGAGGACATTTACATCTGAGTGCATAATTTATAAAATAGGAGGCACTAAGGAATTAGAGAAGTGCGTGTTTAACTCAAGCTACTATTAAGGCTTGTCTAGTGCTAGAACTAGTCCAAACTGTTTAGGACTAGTTTAGGACTGTTTAGGGTATTCCGTCTCCACAGAGAGCAAACCCAAATAAAGCTATTGCTGCGTGCTGGTACCAATGGAAGATTTCAACCCCAGGATGTAGTTTAGGAACGCAACGCGTGAGACATGATTCTTAGAAAGCTGTAAAGGGCAAGCTCCTGAACTAGCACTGCCTGGTGCTGAGTTCAAGGGAAGAAGCTCCCTCTGTACCGAAACTGCTGGTCCCTCTGCAGGAGGCACGTGGCTGCGTGTCACCTCACAGCCCCTGCCCCACTCCTAGCAGCACTCCAATGCCTCCAAGCTAGGCACACAAAATCACTTTATGAAAGAAGTTTGCTTCTCCAAGCACACAAACAGGACAAAAAAGCTCTGTCTGCTGTACAGCACGAAGCATAAAGCACAAATGCTCACACTTGCAAACGCCAGAGCCAGAAAGTCACCGTGATGTAGCACAATGCCGAGTACATTCACAGCTCTAAATGCAGTCTGGCCGCCCGATTACAGTCTGGCCACCACAAGAACCTCTACTTCTCATTCACGAGCTGAACACTCCGACACCACAGGTGACTTTTCATTACAGCTGCTCATCTGGTGACTTTAAGGGCTTTAGAAAGACTTTGTAACTGTAGTATTATGTTCATTGTAGACTGCAGACATTCTCAGTGGACTGAACAAAAATTCTGGAAATAGGTAAACACTTCCTACACATATAACAACTTTTATAATAGTTAAGATCATAATTCCTAATCTGAACTTTTGTTCAAAATCAAATATTTGCTCAAGTCTAAACGAGTCTTTGCTCTTAGAAATAGGTAACAGAAATAAACTTCAGCCTTGCCATATCACAAAAGCTCAACTGTTCATCCTCATTCTGAGAAAATGGCCTCATCACTTAATACTTTGCTGAAAGTACTTCCAAAAAAAAGTTTGTTTTTAAAAAGATGGCCACATAAATCAGGATACACAATTACTGTTCCAAGGTGTTAAAACTATTGATGTGTATCTTTAAGACATTTACATCTGAAGCATTATGGAGCAACATGAAGCTTCCTGAAGTGCATGCTTGATCTGACTCCTGTCCCCTGATGGCCCACTGAGCTGACAGCAATGCAACTCCACCAAGACAGGAGAAGGAGGATCAGCTACAGCAGCTGAACTCTGTATCCCTCCCTCTCCCTGCTCCTCCAAGGAAGGCAGCTGTTGTTGGCTCTGCCATCCAAGGCCCCCACAAGCCCCATGGAATATTCGTGTCAATCACCCCCAACCCACAGCCTAAGAACGAGTATTTCGATTCATTCTGCTGTAAGGCACAAATGAAAGTTCCAGAGGTAGAAAAACCCGAGACAACCACTAACATACCTTTCTACAGGAATTCAAACCTATCAGAGTTGCTCTCTCTTAAGGGGAAGCAAATTAAAAACCAAAACCTCTAAAGATTTTCTATTCCAGACGGTTCACTCTGTTCCTAAATAAGAAAAATAGCATTCGCTATAAGGGCAGACTTCCACAACAAAACCCAGAAACAGCGGGGTTTTTTTAAATCATTTGTTTCCTCTTTGGGGAGGACTGAGGCTGAAAAATTCAATCTTCTATATCGCAGGTACTAAACAGTTCTGGAGGAGGGGAAAAACTTTTTTTTTTCCTAAATAGGCAGCTTCTTTTTAAATATGGATGCAGAAATCTAACTTTAGCTGTCCAGGTTTTCACATTTCTGATCTCAGATGCAGAAAGTAGAGCATTAATCTAGTCTCTTGACTTCAAGGTTATCATTCATTGAGGTCAATGACTCCATCTCTGAAAAGCAGAACTTCCACTTTCAGCATGGTAACTGTTGCCTTTCAGTAAGCAACTGTGTTCAACTCCTTTCTGCCTGCTTTCTCACAGCTGCTGGCAGAAAGCTAACAGCCAGAAAGACAGCACGAACAGCTCCTGCTAAGGGAGTTACCTATGTAAAAATAGTGGTTAACTCTAAAAGCATTCTTATTCATGCAAAGAGCTCACTAGCCATCTATATTTAAAACTAATACTGCTAATAAGCAACCCTGTCTCTTACATTATTTTCTCGGCATCTTCCTTTTGGGGGATGAAAATGAAAAAAACCTGCACACTCAAGACCTGAATAGCCGAGACCGACTGCCTGTAACGAGAGAGTTAAACATGTGACAAAGTTACTGACAGAATCAGTCCAACTGGAATAAAAGTCACCAACCAGAAACAAAACCAGAACCAGCTCATGCCATGCTTCAGCATGGAATTAGCTCATGGGCCAAACATTTGCTCCTTTTTAATCCAATTCTGGTTTTATGCCAACAGCACATACATCTCACAAAAGGGACTCCAGGTATGCAGTTACCTAAGTGGAACCACAGATAGTAGCACGTTCATCAGTTCCACAACAACTAAATCCAGGTAAGCAAGAAAAAGGTGATGCCCTACTAAGTTTCTGACATTTCCTGGAAAAAGTTGAAACAGCACTAAACAAACTACCTCAGAGTCTGATTGGCAAATCTAATATAATGTAAAACAGGGGAACTTCAAAATAAAGAGCAGCAATATTAGACAGTTTTCTTCTGATTACACTTTTTTATGACTTTTTTTAGGTTTGTTTGTTTTTTGTTTTTTTGTATATTTGCTTTCAATACTCACATATGAAACATGCTTTAAAACAGTCACAGTTTAATGAAATCTATAGCTGAATTATTATGGATATAAGACGTGAGTCATGGCCCAATTCTAAATCTTCATTCTACTCTTACATAAACCTAACACCTGAATACTTGAAAGAGTCATCCAGATCCGAGAACTTCCCCAAAGTCTTTATTCTGCATTTGTTAAATTTTAATAAGCAATGCAACTGGGGAAAAAATAGCTACAACGTAAACATTTACTATTTCATTGTTCTAGCACTGTTGCTATTGAGTAGTATTGGAATGGGCTTTTTTTTCTATTTTCCAAACATGAACATTATTTTTAAAAGGTTAAGAACAATAGGATCACTTCCAATGTTTCTTCAAACTTGAATATAACATTTTCACATTCCCTATCACTTGCTTGAATATCAACATCTCTGGTGTGTTCAATATAATTTCACAACGAACACAAGAATTTGATAAAGTTATTTTGATGTTTTCAGCATGAATGACGTTTTTGATGCACATCCATGAAAATGTGAATGTGTTCAAAATGAAGTTAATATATGATAAATTTTAGTGCACAATTAAAGATAAAATAACCTTTCTATACTTCTTTGTAATGATGTTACATGATCAAACCTCTGGATAATATCATGTAGGCACAAGAATTGGACAAAATATTATAGAAAAAATCTATATAAAACATAACTGATAAGTTATCCTATTTCCTTGCTGCCCTTAACATACAGAAATGCCCCGATGTTGTTCAATGGTCTTGTGGGAGACCTAAATCAGGAAGAAATATCTGTTGTGTTTTAGTATAAAATTCATCACCACCAAAAAGCAGTTCCGGACATGCAGCCATGCAATGTTTTCCTTCCCTTCTGCTGTCAAGAACAGCACTTCTCCAACAGTAACTGTTACCAGTTACTCTGAGAGGATCAGCATGTGGTGATCGATTCCTTCAGAATGGATCCTTCCGGATCTCATACGTCTGGTTTAGTAGATTTACACTGGTCCCTTATACGCTCAACTGAGAGACAAGTCCTTTTCTGGCACAGGTCAAGAAAAGACAACAGGCTTTAAGCTCTTCAAAAGCTTAAAAGATCAGACAGTTAATTATTCTTAATTATATATTCCTAGGCCATAGCTAACAAGAAAAAAATCAAAGCCAAAACAAGGAAGTTCTTTGTTTTAAAACCAATCCATTTTTATAAGATAACCTCTACAAAGAGAGGGGAAAAAAGTACCACGAGCAACAACAAAAATAACCACACAGTTCTATTCTACTTGGCAGGTGCAGCACAAGACGTGGCAATCAATTTTAAAATATTAACTTTCAAATGCAAGATCAATCCTTGCTTGTACATACACAGCACAATCCCAAATCTGATGCTACCACACTATAAAAAGTAAACAAAATTGCTAGTACAATTATCAGCATAGTTGTAATATTAATAATAACTACCACTGTAATGGCAGCAATAGCATTGCACTTACGGTTCCAACTTTTCAGACACTGCTCTGGAAGAGACTGACTCTCAAAGACGTAAAAAAAAAAACCACACAAAAGTACACATTCTGAGAATACACTTTTAACACAAACCCCATTCTAAGGCATCACCTTTGTTGTTATCACATATTTGTAATGCACAATCGTGTCTGAAATATAAATTTAGCTCTTCCTATAATGAATTGAATGCCCAGCTTTGCTTTTTGCAGAGTACTTCACAGAAAATCCATGTAAGTCCTATAAAATCTTTAAGTTAGCAAGACTGACAAAAAGCAATTCTTGAAAGTCTTTTAGTCCTCCAAGCAGTTCCCTTCTCTGATTGTGTCCTACATAGCACAGGTGCTAAGAACGCAGCAAAAGATCCCTCTCTCCTTTCTGTGACAATGAAACACATCACCATCTTTAAAAGAAAAGAAACAATATACTGAGGGACACAGAATTATGATACAGCTCATATCAGTGCATAAAAACTCCTGCCCATGGAAGTTCTAACGTGCACCGCTCCATAAATAGACGTGCTGTAACTTTGTTTTACCTACTAGTTCAATCAGAAAATAAGATTCAATATCACCATTTATTTGTGCTTTCATTTTTTTTTTGAGCAGCGTATCTTAGAGCATTATTTTCAGCTTAAATGGTGAAGTAAAATTTAAATATTCCAAGACGGAAAGAGTGAAAAGAAAGTTCTTCCTGAGGGGGATTGTTTTCCTTGGTTATACTGCAGTTAATTCTAGGGTTTTTGAGTAGGTCAGTTTCCAGTGAGATGAAGCGATGCCCACTGTAACAAAGAATTTATTTATTTACCCTATACAAGCTCTCATTCTTTACCCAAGGGTAGCTTAAACATTACCAAGCATCTCTGAAACCCCAGATCAGTCACCCTCAGAAGCCGCACCTTGTTAAGAATGCAAAAGGAACCATCCTCAGTAACCACAAAACCTTTCAATTTCTGGCCTGAGCTCTCACAAGCTACTTTGAACTTGAGGCAGGTATCAGAGTCATCACATGACTCTTGCTGTTACTGTACTAGAGAATAACTGCAGTATTTTTTTCATTTTAAGGTACACAAATCATCTTTATTCTTAGAACCCCAACATATGGCTATTGGCTCTCCTAATAAATGGAGAGCTGCAAATAAATCTTACTTGTTCTATTTCCAACTTAAATGACATATCAGAAGCCCAAAAGTCTTTGTCAAGATACCACCGTCTTTCACTCTGTACTTATCATGAGACATCTAAATGAAGAGTTTGGGCTTTAGAAAACAGAATTACTACTTAAAACACTGCCTTAAAAAATCCTGTATACATTTCTATTCTTAAAGCTCATAATTCTACAAGCTCACCATCATCAGAAAACCTGACCAAAACTGAAAGTGCTAAAGTTTTACTTTAAATGTGATTAATGTGTAAAAATACTAAACTTAATCCTGTCAAACAGTATAGTGGTTCTACTTTATATCATCATCTCTCTGTTCCATTGTGGCATGAATACTTTTAAACTTGCAAACCTCTTTCTCAGTATTTAAGTTGGGCTATATTTTAATCTACACAGTAATAAGCAAATGACATACAAACTAATAAGTTGCTATGACTGCCAACTTGAGAGAGCTCCTCAAATTTTATGGGACATAAAAAGATTCACTTTTAAGACTTCGACTGCTATTCCTCCATAAACATAACAAATTAAATATCATCCCCTCCGAATATTTTTCTTTCTCCTCTTCTTTGCCGTACCTCTTTTTATACTTTTTTTAGGACCAGTTTTACTTGACTTATCAACATACAATTTACACACATACAACTGAAATGAACGAATGCTTAGTTTTCGTAGAATGCAATATCCACTTACAGCATCTTGGCCTTAATCCAACATACTCCATGTAAATATACCCCGTAAAGCTGTTTATGCATGAACAGCTGATGCAACTGAAAACTGTCAATCAGGAGATGATCTGCATGCATACGTAAACGTATCTAGCTTTTTTCCTGACCTCAGGGATTCATCGGTTTTAAAGCAGAGCAAGCAAATGCAAGACCTGTCTTACGCGTACTTCATTTGTCACAGGCCCCACAACGTAAGCATTACATTGTTCTGCAACTTAAATATGGGCACATAGGCAAACAGACCTACACCAATCCTCCTGTATAACACAACTTCTACTCTATTTCTGTTGATCATGATTTTTCATGTCAAAATATTAAAAAAAATATTCAAGTATTTCCAGCAAAACAGTACTGCTACAAGTTATTTAATCTGCAAGTACACATGGGACTTATTTTGCTTACCAGAAAACAGAAGAACTTCCTAAAACATCAATTTTAAAAATGAGTAACGAGTTAAAGATGTTCAAAGATCTTATCCTCAGTTCTTGAGAAATCTTACAGTAGCTGGACATAAACACGTGAGGCATAATGAACTCTTAGCTATTTGTTTGGTATGCTCTTTCAGATGGATCCATAACACTTCTTTAAAAGGAATTTAAGGAAAGATTGAAATAGAGCATCACAAAACAGGTGACATACTTCTCTTGCTAAGCAGGCAGCATTAAAAGGGGAGATAGTAACAAAGAAGAAAAGATGAAAAGCAGTACATTTAGTTAGCATCCTTAAAAGCAAACCCTTTTTTCATAAAAGTTTGGACACAATATTTCCATTCAGAGAAACCATTTTCTTCCTGGTCAGTTACAAAAGAGTTTAAAAGGTCAAAGTAAGATTTCATAAATTCTACAGTTTCTAAAATATCCTACTAAAGTTGGAATGACACAGTTTTGGGGGTATAGAAAAAGTAAAGTGAATGAAAAAGTGTTTCAAGAACGTTAAAGGTTTTCCCTCCTAAAAGTCCATAACAACAAGCTCACCTGTATGCATCGTCTTCTTTCAAGTCTCATATCATCCTGGGGGGTTGTGGGGACAGGGGGAGTCCAGCAGGAAACAACACTGCAAAATGAAGAAAAAATACGAAGTATAAATACAACCAGTAAGATATCTCAAGAAACGTAAACCTCTGTTCTACAGGATTCACATAATGCCTAGTTCAATCCTAGCTACCAGGTAGAACCACAGAGGTAATCCTAGGAAGTTCCAACAGGAAATGAAGTTTTCCAAAAGCTTCCTAAAAGTAGAGGTGGACATTATAAAGACCATCTTGCAGTGACGTTAATTGTTAGGAAAAAATGAGCTGCCAAAATTTCGAGGATTAACATAACTTTCAACCCATCATTGAACATTTCTGAAAACTGAGGTAATCCAAACAAACTTTTCTCAAACCTGCAAAATTGAAACTCAGAATAGCATTTGCAAAGCAAGGCTGAACTTCTGTGGAATTTTGCCAAATCAACAACTTACAGAACTGCAAGTGCACATAAATCCACAATGTACAACCCCACTTTTCCTCCTATGACACTGAATTAGGTTCACCTTACACTAAATTAAAAAAAAAAAAATGCTCAGAATGATAAAATTACAACCTTCTGCAAGACAAGGAGATATAAAAAGGTGAGTTTCCAGGAAACTTCGCATAGAAGTTACAAAGTATTGTGTGACTATACAAGAAAAAAAAGACAAAAACAAAAAGCACCATCTAACCAACCCCTGGTCAAAGTAGTTTTCAACGATTTGCTTTTCACGCGCTCTCCAATGAAATGTTGGTACTATAGAACCGATGCAGACATCAAAAGCTCTCACTAACAAATGAGAATGTTAGTGAACTTCAGCAAATTGCTTAACAGCTCAATTAAATTGTAGAGTCTAGATTATTACAATTTAAACACCTCCCAATATATAACTCCAGAAAAGTGTTTCTAGCCTGAAATGCACTTAGGTACTGCAATTTGAGCAGAAAATACTGCATTTCACATTCATTTCTTGATCAACAATAACTGTGTAAGTACTGCATCTACCCTAAGCCCAGATACCAGTTCTACCACCATGCCACAGAAGCATGACATACACACACAAAAGCAAGTGGTGGTAAGACAAAGAATTACTTTTTCAATACACATAGCAGTATATGCTGCAGCGGGTTGTTATTTTATGAGCAGGTGAATTATTGCTGTCATGCCTCCAAAAGAGGGAGGGGGCAAATAAAATCTGGCCACCCCCCACCACAAACCAACAGCCTTAGTTTTCCACCAGCGAAATTCCACAGACACCTTGAACATCAGTGCCATACCCTCGGTAGCCGTGACCTTGGCAAGGCTGATGAGTACTGTCTAAGGCTACACAGGATCCTACAAATTAGGTGCTTACATGCCTAAGTTGCTTCAGTTTGGATAAAAAAAAAAAACTCAGCCTGGTACTTGTGCTAAACGTATACACCACACAAACAGAAGCAGTGAGTGGCTTGCACTAAGCTTAGCCCAGCTAAACTGAGCAGTCACCCACCTGCATTCAAGAACAAGAAGAGAGGAAGGAAGACCAAGCTCTTCTGTACACTAAGCAGTCACCAGATTTAAACAAACAAACAGCAAAAATCCTCAAGTGCTAGGTACGTCCAGCCTGCATTGGTATCTTAAGGCCAAAGAGCTGTATTCCCATTTTTGAAAGCTCTCTCTAGCCAAGATTTTTTTTAATTGCAGTATCTGTAGACACTAATATTAGAGAAAGTCTTTCCAAGAGAAGCTGTGAGGTCTGGAAACATCACTGTTTTGTCTCTGCCACCTTGCAGCTCAAATACAGAGAGGATTCCCTCTCATTCACCTCAGCACAAGGCCAGTTTCAATACTGTCAGCCTAGTTCAAACTATCAACAAACATAGTTTGAGCAATCCCAGCTGATTTTCAGCCAAAATAGATTGTAGAGCATTCATATAGAGACTTCTGCCAGCCCTGCACCGGGCGTGGTAAGCTCCAAAAGAAGCACATTAGAACATCTCCAGTGCTTTCCAACAGCCTAGTGCTGTACCAAAGCCACGGCAACTCCAGCAACATACAGCACAGCGCTGTCCCGGGCAAACAGACTGCAAACTTTCTATTCTGAAATATAAGAAAAGGAAACCATTTAATAACAATGTGCCATCCAGCAAACACAGAGAATTTCAAGCTATAGCTACCGAACTTCACACACAGCTTATTTTGTCACAGCAGTGAACCACCTTCATCCATCTGGGAAGCTCTGCCTTTTGCTGATTGCAAATTAATCTCAAATGTTTTTAAGATCACTTATAATGCTAACTCTGAAAAAGTATCCGCCTTGCAAAGGATTGACAAAGGTATAAAAAAGGAGAAACCAAACTGGAAAGGTATCACACAGAGACCTGAATAATTTTTGAATTGAGAAGATGAAGTTAGAGCTACAGGCAGTACGGAAGAGTTGCTGATGTAACTAAAGTCATTAACAGCTCATTAACAGGGAATCTGTACATCCACCCACCTCATAGCTAACCAGCAGAACATGCCCATCACAAACTAAGGCATTTCTTCCACCTGCTTACTTTAGTGGGACAATTACCAGACTCTGAAGAACTGGACCACTATTGTGGAAGTGGGGACCTCAGGTCAGGAGCAGAAAGGCAGGTGGGTGTCTGTCATAGTGCTGTGTTCTAAGAAGGGATCCACAATATAAAAATAATTTTAAAACACCAGCCCAAAACAAAGATAATGAGTTTCTGTGACTGTATCAATAGCGCAGATACACAACATAAAAGGGTAACATTTTAAATTATTTTTTTCTTTGTAAAATAGATACAGTCAAATCACATAATAGCTGCAGGGGCAACACATTTCAACTGTCTTCTATCATGCCTCTGCTTTGCTGACTTCTTAAAACTGAAATGACCTTTACACAGCCCATAAAAAGGGCTGCCCCTTTTAGATGATAAATTGATGATGAGAGTAGAACAAAGAGCAAATCCCACTCATCACACAGTCTGCAAGGTCACTACTAGAAAAGAAATGGATCAATAACAACAATTATTGGGCTTCAAGAACCCAGCTTGATCTACTGACTGGTACGTAACAGAAGTGAACTGGGTTTAAAGAAGTAGAAGAAGAGATGACAAAGGTGTTGAAGAGCAAATTATTGGAAGTTGTACAGCAAGCAAAAGAATAACTGAAGTATTTCATTTAAATGAAGAGAGCAGTTCTTAGAAATCAATTGCGTACGAAGCTACCGTGCTAAAACCGTACTTCAAGGTTTCATTTCCTGTTTTAATTACAGCTGTTCTTCATCTGTCCTTACCTACACAATGCTCTTCTGAACTCTTCAAGGTATAGATAATGGGATTACCCTCCTACTCAAAGCAATTCCACATTCATGAATAATTTCAAGTGTAGAGTTCAACTTTACTGCAAAATATTTAGTTAAATTAACAGAAGGTGCTGAGCAAGCATATTTTATCCCAGATCATACTCCATATTGTAAAGATGGTGACTACAACAAACATCAAGCTTTTACCTGTCCCTAACCTTTTCTCACACTGGAAGCTGAGTTTCCCCATTAGCCTCTTTGAGGATGTGTGCATTATCCCACCCTACTCCTCAACAGCATTCTCTCCTTCCTTCAAGACACTTAATAGCCAACTCACTTGCCATTAGGTTCACCGTAAACCAAAGCTGGTTTCAGAGCAGACATACATACAAAAACCTAACAATTAAAGTGCAAAACCCATTATTAACTTCTCTCTAGAGAGGTGTCATCATCCTTCCCCGTTTCTCTTTTCTTGTGTTTGCCTGGATATCAAATTAGATCGTGAGTTTTTGCAAATGGGGACAATTTTATAACATATGAACACAACAGGAATCCAGTTCAGCTGAATCTAAGAGCAGCAGAGCAGCAAGTTGTGTTTTCTTAAACTTCAATATTTCATAAACCTAAAAATGTAGGCAGTCGTATAATGTGTTGAATGTTTAGTTTATGTAATAGATATTAATTTAAAGCATCTTCAATTCAAAGATTGTTCCATCCACTGCAAGCATGCAAAGTGTTAAATGCAACAACCATAAACACCTTTTTAAAAGAGGTCACATTTTCACTACAATCTTAGTTTCGTTTCCAGCATCCATGAAGCACTCTTTCATGACAAATTTAAATGACAGTTTTCAGAACATCAATAACAGAACACCTAAGAGCTCGAATTAAAAGATAAGTCTGCTGGGGAGGGTTTTACTTTTTATATTTTACTAATTAAAACACTTCCGAGAGAGATTAGTTGTCCTTATTTGGTATCACTGCATTGTAAGATTCTACATGAAACCTTTAGTGAAGAATTGGAGGATTGTGCTAATACCAACCAAGTTCAGGAAGTTCTTTTTTCCTCCGTGAAAGGTTATTTTGTAACTTCTCTGGTACTTCATGAGTATTACTTGAGAAATCTCTGACACCCACTGTTGTCTGAGACAAACATAATTCAGGTCACTGACCTTCAGCAAATGCAAGCCTGTTGCTAGCAACATAAAATAAAAATACTTGCTGAGACGCAAAAATACTTATTTATTTACTGGTAAAATTATCCTGAACTATACACCATTATGTTGAAATGATTACCTTGAGATGGTTAACACGCTGGAATATAATGGAAAGAGACATACATAAAGCAATAAAATAACAATTTTGTAAGCTTTTGTTAGTCTGCATCTCAACAGCGTGCTCTTGAAACCCACGGACAACAAGTGATGCTGCTCAACACAACATACAGGGAAAAAGGTTCACCAAACAGATTTGGTACATTATTTAAAATACTGCATAATAAAACATGAACTAAAACCAATACTAATGGACTTTTTAATAGATAAACAAATCCCAGGGGGAATTTAGCTAGTTGTTGTCAACTTTTAGGACAAGTTCCCAGAGACACACAGTTGAGGAGCTCCAGAACTGCTGTTCTGGAGTTTGCACATCCATTGTGTTTTGTTACTATAGCGGTAAAACCCTGCCTGTTTGGGTATACAGACACACATCTGGTCAAAACACACAGGTAATATGCGGCACAAAGTGGAGCCCAGGAGGCTCCCTCTGAGCCCCAGGCAGCCCTTCTGTGCTGTGCGGGTGAGGAGCCCTGGCACAGGCTGCCCAGAGAGCTGTGGGGTCTCCTCCTTGGGGATCTCCAAAAGCCGCCTGGGCACGGCCCTGGGTGGCCCTGCTTGGGCAGGGCTTGGAGCAGGTGGCCTCCAGGGGTCCCTTCCCACCTCACACATCCTCTGAAATTTAGTCAAATTAGAGTGACTGCGGGAAAGCTATGGTAACACAATTTACTTGCTGTATATTTCTTAAGTATAAACAATGCGGTTTAAATGCTATCTCCATTGCTCCGGACAGCAGTACCGATCCTCAGTTAAGAAGCTATCTTTAAAATGTTAATTTAAAAAAAATACCACACAGCAGTATTTACTGCTTCTCTTTACTTAGGGTAAAACAGACGTGATGTTATTTTTCTTTCGTTCTCTTATATGATTGCATTATCAGGCTTCATATATCTCAAGTACTACACAGAACTCAGTACAATGCCTCACGTTCACACAAAAAAACAACATACACAATTAAAAGTACATATGGCTTCAGCATATAAACCCAATAAACTCCTGCAGTTTTACAGTCACCTGTCCTCAGTTTCGTTAGCACATCCAACAGAACCACGAGTACAGTCACCTTCACTTGTTCATTTAACCCATACTTCAGACAGGGAACGTTAAAGTTATGGGAAAAGGGCATTTTTGTACATGGCTGGCTCTCAAGCCAGTATGAGAAGGCACCTATCAAAACTTAGTTTATACTAAACTTCACTAACACACCATTCATCCTAAGAGCTTGTGTTATCCTTTTCACTACCAAAGGGGTTTAATGTACACTGCTAAATGAGAAGACTACATTAGCTTCTAGATCAACATTTGTGAGACACTTATGAAACAATTACATCTAAAACAAAACATACCCCACCATCCTTATTCTTGTATACTGTCAAATTGCGATTCTCAGTGCTCCAAAAAGCACTAGTTCCTCTAAAAAAGAAAATACTGTGAATGACTGGTTTCACTCTTATGCTAAATTTACACCATGTGATGCAAGAACCCATCCTTTAAGTGTGAAAGCATGTGCAAACAGCTTTGCTGAAATCACAGAGTTTCTCACCCAAATTCGAATCTGGCAAAGGCAGAACTACAGTTGCACTTCAGCAAGAATTTCTTCTCAGCAGCAGTACCGCTTAAGCAGCCCGTATCCTTTCCGCTGCGACCTGCTTGGCTGAGACAGTGCTACTATTACAGAGCCGCCCAGCAAACCGCGCTGGGGAGCTGATCCGGCTGGGGAGCCCTGGGGAGCAGGAGAAAAGACACCCCCCGTGTTTCACCCGTGCCACTTCTCCCACCCGCATCACTATGGGCAGGCAACAAAACTGAAGGAGCAGCCTCGAGGCAGGGACAAACAGCCGGGACACAAAGGGGCTCCCTCAGCCAGTGATGCTGTCAAAGTCCTAGGGATGGGGGTGCACCTAATGTCATTGCAGACAGACCCAGAACGGTGTCACGCCAGCCTTAATGAGGTAAGACTTCAGGGTGCAACCTGGATCTCCAAAATACCTGATTTATAACATGCATTTTTTTTTAAACCTGGCCTCTTTATGAATAAGAACACATAACTCTCTCTTCTGAAAAATGTACTCTTTTCCTTGAACTGAAGTGTAAACCTGACACTCAACCCATACAGCCAGACAACTCCGGAGGTGTTTTTTTAAAATTTGGTTGTTTGTGCTGTCTGTGGATTTTTTCACAATACTGACAATATAAGGAGCCATGTATTAGAGTGGGGAATTGCCTTTTTTTTCCACCTATGTAACAGTGTCAAGCAAAATGGACATGGTTAAATGTTACCTGTTTTAGAGCAGCAAAGTCATACCACTCTACTTCCTTTGCCCTCCCTGGTCCAACAGAAGCAGAGAGATGCTACAACGGGAGTTGCTCATCCCCTGCAGTATCAGCTACAAAATTCACAAAGGTTTGATGTCACTGAACTGTTATAACCAAGTACTTTCTTTCTCACGTTAACATGCTTCCTAACTATAACTTCCTTAAAAGGTGGCATCTTACGTGCAAAGATTAAATTATTTTAGAAATGGAGCCTTTTCAGTTAATGTGTAATACATGAAATAAACGGAAGCATGTGAGTAAAGTCATACTTCAAAGCAGAGTATCTATGAGGGCTGTAAACTAGTTTATCCAGTTTAATTTGCTCTCATCGTTGTGAAATGCTTTTCAGCGCAGAGATTTTTCCATTGATGTCCCCAAAAACATAGATCATTTCATTTACAAAGAACTGTTTCTGCTCCTTGTGGTTGCGAAAAGAACTTCAGAAATGCAAAGCAATACTTATGCCCCTACGTATTGCCATCCATCAGTTTACAGCTTTCAATCTAAAAAGTCTCAAGACAGCGTAACCTTCCTACTCTTCTCTTTTTTTTTTCAGCCATAAAGCCAGTAAGCAAAGAAAGAACTAAAGGAATAACTAATATATCCAGAGAAAGTGGCAAACTACTCAATTTATAGAACTTTACTACATCCTAGTTGTTACGTACAGCTTCCTATTCTTCCCATTTAGAGATCGTTAACTATTATTTCCATCCTCTCCTGTCCTTTTATCTACAAAATAGACCACCTGCTTCTCAGGGACTTGGCAAGACAGGAGTGCAGCTACTTCAGCCTATTTATCCTAGAGCTGGGACAGCATGTGCAGTGCTTTCCAGGCAAGTGATGTGTACCGAAATGCTTTAACCTCTCAAAATCTGCAAGGGCTCAGACCTACAGCACGCATATGTACAGACGCAATATGCACGCACTCTGCATGGCCATAGGTACGTGAGGGAAGGGCGGTTGTTCTTCGCTGCAAGTACAGATTAGGTTTACTGCAGTGCCTTTATAGTGATGAAAAGATAAAACCATATTTTTCAACAGGTGCAGACAACAGTTTCTTCCAAAAAGTTTGCCATTAAACTGATATTAAAAAGTTATAAAAAAAGAACTCCAAGAAATAGAAGAAAAAACAGACACCTGAACTGTATAGTACAGTCAGCAGGGCTTTAAAAAAAACATCGGGATACATTCAGTTCAGTGGAGTCCAGCTTTCTAAGTGACCCATACCTAACGAATTCAGATGTCACTTGGTTTTGCTGTAATTGCTGTTTCCTTGTTTTAATTTCTTTTTCATTTCTAATTCTGCCCTGAAGCATGACAAATTCCCTATCAAGCCACAAGGTACATGTAACAGGAAATGGAAATTAACTAATTCATAGGTCATTATCTTGTTTTAATCAACATTGTTTCTGACCGATTCTGTTAAAGTAACTTCTTAGAATAACTACTGTGAAATCTGACTCAGACCACAACAAACTGTTGCAAAAATACTTTATATACTTACACAGATCCCTAGGAAATTACCTGTATAGCTTCTATAGCATGTCTAAATGAAGGAAGACTATTTCTCCAGCAGACAGTTTCCCACCTTAGTTCAAAGGCAATCTATAGTTACATATTTCAAGTATATTTATAACAACCTAGATGTTGGTTGCCCTGATACAGTAATATTTTTATCTTGAAAGCTTCTGAATTGCTTTACTACATAACAATACGCACAGCTATAGTTTTTGAAATTAAAACAACAGCTACCTGTAAACTGCCGGTTAGCTCTGCAAATACTACTTATTTATATAGCTGATAAGTGGCTTGTTGGAACAATATATTGGTTTGTGTGTCTTTTCTAGTACTTTTTAACCTCTCCAAACACACCATGGAATAACTGCTGCTTAACTGATCCCCAGAGGACAGCTCCCATTGACAGCTGCAGTGCCACAATCTAATTTTGCCCTTCATTATCTCAGAGATTTAGACAGAAGACGCATACACACAGCTAGGTACTCTCTAGTCATATGTGAGCCATATGCCTGGGTCTTAAAGCAGACTTTACCCCCGAATCCCTGTATCTTCTGCCAGAGCATGTACACTCCTGATAAGAACAGTGGTAATGAAGAATTACTGCTGATAAACTTTCCACTTCAATACAATAAATCATTTAACTCTTTCAGCCTAAATCGTAGCTTGAAAACTGACACTTGTCTACTTCTGCCTTGTATCCAAAAAAACTAAATGAAAGTATGTAGTTCTCAAACATCTCAATTTTCCTTAATGCATCTGTCAGACTTCATCCACTTAGATGTTTGGGTTTTTTTTTGTCCTCCTTGACAATTGTTCAGGTACGTTTCTGATCCAATGTATCTAGAAGGAACATATAAAGAAAGAGATTATAAAGAAAGAGATTTCTTCAGTTACAAACACATTTTTCTCACCCTGGAAGTCCTGCAGAACTCAATGTACACTTTCTCTAAAAAAAAAAATGTATATATATATATACACACTTTTTTTTTTCTCTAGCACTTAAAAAAATCAACCAACAAGGTACCCAAATCTTGCATCTTCCTAACAAGGCTTCGGCCACAACATGAGTCTAAGGGCAAACTGATCAGTGACTAGGAGAATGATTAAAGCAACCACATCTACAGTACAAGTATTTAAGAAGCCTGGAATTAGATGGAGGATGGCCTCAGCTCTTAACTTTCTCCTTTTTATTTCTTATTTCCTTCTCTCAAGGTAATAAACAAGACACGGTCCATCTTATCATCAGGTGGCGATTTTTATGCAGGCAAGTTCACAAGCTTCACCTTCACATTAAAAAGGTTAAACTCTGTACCTCAGAAACAGGGTAGACGCTGCTGCTCCACAAGGGGAGCAGAGGCTGATTTAAGAGGCTGGCAGCAGCAACAAAAGCGGTTCTGGCTCACAAATGGCTATTCCTAAAAGTAACTCTAACACATTCTTCAAGAGGGAAGGATGTCCTTTTTCTCTTTTTGCACAACTCAAAATTTCAGCACATTATTGCTCTTTCTACAGACCCCAAGAACAATACTGAAGTGAAATACGGAATAGTCCTTTTGCCTTTCCCCTCAATTAACTCACATAAAAGTGCAAATGTACAAACAGGGGCTTAACCACAACTTACGTTTGCTTATAGAACTCAGATTTGCCTTTTAATTAGGTCGATCAATGTTAAAAGATGCTGGAAGGGAATTTTTGGATCGCCTCCAGGATTTTAGGATATCAACAAAGTAACCGGGTCCCTAAATTCAGATGTAAAAGAGAAGTTAACGTTGTTTAACAGAAAAAGAGATGAAACCCCTTCTTTCCAAAACTACACATACCATGACTGCTCTTCCAGCTCTCTCTAACTTGGAAACCAAAAACCAGGTTCCAGCTTCTACCAGACATGTCAGTACAGACACACCATGTTTAAAAATCATCTTCAATATGCTTTCAAATAGCAGTTCATATGAAGTTCAACAGCTTTTAAAGTAAATTTACAGTGGTCAAGTTCAGGCTCTATGACAACCAGATGCATTCAAATATGATGATGAATAAACTGAGTTATTTCATTAAAATAAGAATCCTCGAGCTGCAGTTGCCCAAAAGCCAAAGCTGATTTAGATTTGGCTGCTGTGTTCCCCCCACTGCCCTCCCTGTCCTCTGCCATTCCGTGCAGACCCATCTCTGGCACCTGCCCCAGCCTTGTTGAGTCACCTCCGCGGTTCAGCATGATGTAAAATGTTCACCTTTTTCAATCAGTTTTCTGCTGGCTTTATACGACACCAGAGCCCGAGTTTAACTTTCACCTTAAAAGTCTACCCAGTAAATAAAAACCCAAATTCAGCACGTGCAAACAGGTAGTGTATTTACATTCTGCGTGCTACCACCTGGTCAGGGAGAACTTCATTTGTGTTTTTGTATGGTCTCTGCTGTCTGGACCTTTGAGACTGACAGCTCCTAAGTCAGGACCCCAAATCCAAGTACTTGGTGTTGCAAGCGAGGCAGCCATGCTCTACCACTGTGCTGAAACAGAAAGTGGGGTATTCTACTTATGGAGGGAGAACTTCATCCTCTTAGGTGCTGTATGACACACAATAAAATGGAGATCCTTGCCTAAATAGCTCATTATCTAAACAAACCAAGTTTGTCGACCGAAAAGCAAAAGTAAGGACCTCACAAACTTTAGCTACCTATAATAAAATTCTCTGTTTAGGCTACAAATACAATCCAGGAGAAGTAAAGAGTAGCCTAGGTAGCGTACTTCAGATAATTCTTGCCAAACTGCCACAAAGCACCTCGAAGACCACAGCTAACATCTGGTTTGATATCACTAGTTACAGACCCCACCTCTACTTCTGGAACACAAGTGAAATGTTTACAGGCTCTTCTATATATAGTTTGTGTCTGTCACGATAGTCTACATAAATAAATTTGAAGAAATAAATTTAATCAGGCCTGCCAACTACAAACTCCTCTGACAGCAAAATGAACAAAAAAATGTTCATCACAATAAAACCCGGTATCCTTACTATTCAGCTCTTGGTGTTCTAGCCTACACACGCAGAGACTTCCACAATATGCCTGAAGTCCTAACTCAGTTTGACCAACGCAACAGTACAGGAGGTATCTGAATTCTGAAGCAAAAATGCTTCTATCCTGAATTACTGCAGCAATCGCATAGGGGACGTTATTTCATCTTCTTATGAGATCTCAAGTTGGAGGAGCTGAAGAAAAGCACTGCTTTCAGAGTTCAAGACACCTCTAACATAAGCACAATGCCATTATTTCTTATGAACTGCACTCAATACATACACTCAAATACATTTCAAAAAATATCACAGGGTACTTTTACTTTACCATATGAATTAACAAATGTAAATACACAATTTGTCAGAATACGTCCTTCAGGAAATCAACTTCATTATAAAAATTACTTAGTGCTAAAGCTCCTTAAGAAATAACTGAAGAGTTGAAAATAATCCCACTGGTGCTGACTATTCGATGTCCCATCTACGCTCTCCCATACTCCCTACATCTTATTTGCATACCATTCAGCACTCCTAACTTGGTGGCTGCCCCACGTTTGCGCAACTCACATAGTATCTCTGCACTGAGAAAACAAAACATTACCCAGGAGCCATTTCCTGTAAGAGGCATAAGCACTGACTAAACCCCGAAACGTTCTTCTTCCTCTTCCTTTAAGGTAAGCGCACTAATCGCTGGACTGGAGAGTCATGTTTCCTTTTCTTCCCTTCTGCTGTCATTCTTTGATTCTCTTCTGTACAGATTAAGTGGGACTTGTGGGCAGTCTCCAAGAACGTGTGAAAGGCCAGGCGATCTGCATATTCTCACCGCAAGTCAGGAATGAGTTTGGATTCTCTTCCCTTGAGGAAGACGCTGAATGGAGGCTCATTTATAGCTCACGCCCGTGCTCTACCAGCTGAGGTCTAAATGATGGAAATGATGGTACTCCCAGCTCCTTCTGGACCTGCTTAAATTTCCACAGCTTTCTAAAAATAATTCAGATGCCTAATTCCAGAATAAAGAACTCTGAATCTGTCATAAGCATCTTACAGAAAAGTACAATTTAGAAAATACCTCTTAATTTAGAAGGGATATCCTCCAGGGATAGCTTGGACAGCTTCCCCAAAGAATGTAAGAGCTATTAAAACTCCATTCTGAAAAACGTTTAAAGCACTGAGTGCTTAGGGCACGATGCTGGATCTACAGGTGAAATTATGCCTTATAACCAAGGCAATCTGACAGGCCACCACCTCCAGGAAGGGCAGCCCCGCTCCCTTTTCCCCAGGTGCACAGTTCTGCCCCTTTCCTGGGGAAAGCTTCAGTTTTCACACTGAATATATGGCAAAATGAGTTAACAACCCAACCAAACACTGTTCACATCTTTGTCAGGTACTTTTTGTGCCAGAAATATGCTAGCTCAGGCTGCGTCCCATTACACAACTCCACGCTAAGCGTATGGCTACACAAGCTGACCAGGCTCGGGGCTCCTACTGAACAGAAAGGCCCAAGTCACAGGCAAGGCTCATCTTCCTGGCGCTCTTCCACCTCGTGATGAAACAGTTCAGGTAGCTAAACTGGCAGTAACGATTTTACCTTTTATTTATATCATTAGCCTTTTGTACTTTGCTTCTTAAGCTGGCCCCGCATAGAAAGGTAAAGCCAAAGCACCAAGAAAGAGAACTTACAATAATGTACAGACAAGGGAGAAAGCGGACAGGGACAGTCCCTTGTCATCTGATTTCGGCTGCTGGCAAACCAGCTGGGTGGCAGAACCTACCCTGACTTCTGACTGCTGCTTCCCCTGCAACACCCAGGCACCGACGAGGTAGGTGTTGCCACGATGACAGCCCCAAGCCCGTCAGAGGATCGAGCTTAATTCCTCTCCGTCTCGTAAGCCGCCTTTGAAGTAGGAAATTACTGTAGCTCTTGTATCACGCTCGTGAGGTAATCTCCAATGCACACAGCATCACGAGGCACTCCGAAACTACGGTAAAGACAAGGCTAAGTAGATCAGCAAAAAAATGCACAAATGGGTTTTCCCCTCTTTGTTCCTTCAACGCAATGAATAAATAAAGATGAATAAATAAATGATTCCACTTTTACCTCACATCATTCACTCCAGAACTACGGCCCGCACATTTATTAGAACACAGACCACTGTCAGCCCCAAAGTTTTGTGTTTGTTTTTTTTTTTAAATGAAATACTAATCATGCTAACAATTTTTCAACTTAACACAATGCAATATGGTTTTAAGTTCCATCTGTAGTTCATTTACCATGGCCTTATTCCCCAGTTAAGGAACCAGTGACCTAGAAAACTCTCATTGAAGAAGGAGATGAATTAAACTTCAGTAAATTTTCATATATTCTAGTGATGAAGTCAAAATACTTATTTTTCACATTTAAAACTCTGAGGTCTTGTTTTACTACGTTGCTAGCCTCCATCCCTGCCATTAAGCGTAATCTTGATACATCCCAAGATATGCCATACTGCACAGGTTGTAGGCAGCAAAAGTCTGGAGAATTTTAAATGGCATTATGAGTCATTAGGAAGAATTCAAACACCCTATTCAAGTCATATAAACACGTGGATGTGGACGCACGCACACAAAGGGAGAAAAGCCAGCACAGACGGTGGGCACACAGCAACCAGCAAAAGCTTTACTGGGGTACATTTGTCATCACACTGAATAGAAATTTCATCTAATACGCATGGTAGCTCTATGTCCCTGTAAAACATGGTTGCAGGCAGCTCATCAGAGACTCCAGTACACTTGCTGGGCCAGACAGAAATCATTGTTATTTCTTCTATTAAAGACAAAAAACCACATCACTAAGCTCAGAGCATATTCATCATAATGTAATCCAGCTTTCTTAGAATTTCAGCCAGTAATTCCTCACCATGCCTTTCCACCCCGGTGAAGGTATGGAATAGCCCACAGAAAGATCTAGTCATTCAAGAGCCTTCAAAGACCAGGAAACCATGACACCCCTTCATCAAGTGAAATGAATTGCCAATCACCACTAAAACTGTATAAACCTGTATTATTTCCTGCCTATCGATATCAAAAACAAGGACTTTCTAGTGTGGAAAGCGTTTTATGAATCTAACAACAGGTTGCAGAGACCTTACTGTAAGGTGACTCTATTTGAATTCAACAGCTAAGAGTTCAAAGTTTGCAACAGGTTACACCTTGTGTCACCGACACGCACACAGCCCACAACAAACATGAGTTTGCTTTCACTAGGGTAACAGCAAAAGGTTAAAACCAAGGATGAAGGAGCACACAATTGTTAACCAAATCTAAACATTTCCTGCTACAAAAGAAAAAAAGAAGGGGGACAACATTCTGACACATTCCTCCCTTTCCCAAACCTCACTGCTCTAACACCAATTGACCCAAACGAAAACCAACTTCATTCTGGTCTGCTTACTGGGTTTCACACACAGGCATGATGCTAAATTATTTGAAGAAATCTGCCACATTTTGATATCCTAAAGGCTTTAAAGGACTCAGAAGAACTTTTTTTTTTTGTAAATAACTGTGTTGAACTTGTAGCCCAAGCTTACTCTGCTAACTTGAGATAATGTTTTGAATCCCCTTCTGAGTGCAGTCACTATGAAGGAGATGTACGGAATTCATTTTTGAATGTTCTCTGATAGCAGTCGTAAGAAAAAAGTCTAAGATACATCTCTCATCAAGATGTATTTCCTCTATGAGAAAAACTCTCACAGAGGCCTTTCAGAAGAATCTTGTCTAACTGGGGTTTTATGAAATTCAAAGGCCAAATGGAAGAAGTTGAAACTTTGGGATTGTTTATATGAACCCCAGCAATTCCAGCATACAAATGCTGGGCATAAACTAATCAAGCTAATGCTCTTCAAATGCAAGTTATCTGTCAGTTGTTCAAGAAGCAGACATGGCACTAACACCGATAAAATTATCCATTTAAGTAATGCTAAAAGACATGCAAAGATAATGCATATTTCTGATTATTTAATAGTCTCCCCAACAGCATCAGAAGATGCTAGGGTTCTGTCCAGGGGAGCTTGGTTTACTGCGGTGCTTTTACCTGATAAAAATTCCTAAAATGATTTTAATTAGGTGGGTTGCAGGAAAGAAATGAGGACAAAAAATTAAAAAAAAAATAAAAAACAAAAGGCTTTGAAATCCTGACCTCACGGACCTCCAAACAGTACTCAAGATCATCGTGTCTGAGGTATCCAGGAAATATAAAGGAAAGAAAATCTTTACTGTCTGACTGAAGTCCTTGCAGACTACCAAGAATAGCCTGCTAGATGGAAAGACTCCAAAACACAGCCGCTTTTCAAACAGAATTTTTCTCTAATTGTCTACTAATGTTACTGAACTGGTGTGTTTCATGTAGCCATGTGCTGTGCTTTTTAAAAGAACTGCTGTAAAAAGATAACTTTTGATACAGAGCTGCTTTTTCCCATTTTGTGAAAAAGCTCAACTAAAAGGTCACGAGTGTGATCTGACACACTACACGGATGATGCCAAGAGGTGTCCTTAAGAACACCGTATTTCTGGACACATCTGAAACAGCAGAGCAACGTATGAAATTGGAGGGGCATAGCAAAAGAGGGGAGCAACAGATTCAGAGCTCACATCAGGTGCAATAAACGGACCAATCGCAGCCTCATGGACTCATTTCTGCAGCCCTTCATACAACAGTTTCCGGTGCAAGGCAAAAGAGAAATACCAAATATGAAAAGATGGTCATGAGAGATAACTCTTTCCCCATTTTTAACACCATGTACACAACTGACATTCAGAAGTTGTTCAGAAGATGGATTCCCACATGGATTTAGCAGCCAAGGCCTAACCCTCCTCTTTTGCTCAGAGAGGCTCTTTCTCAAAAAGGCTTCATGTTAGCTTCCTGCTGGACTTACAGGAGTTACTAGAAAGCATGGAGAACTTCATGGTGCCTCAGTTTTCCATGAAAAAACAAGAGACATGTTAACCTGTACAGATAACATCTACCACAGACAGTGTGAAAACACTGAACGGTCTTCCTCCCTTTCCTGAGAGGGTCACGGAAACAGATGACATCCTAAAGTACAAAGATGGCCAAAGTGGGTAGCTTTGAAATGCAGAATAATGAGCCCAAAGGATTTTAGGGAAAAAGGGAAACGAGGCTTTATGAAAAACACAATGGACTGATGAAGAATGGAGGGGGAAGACATTCACTAAAAGTTGAAGCATCTAAATCTTTATTTGACTGAGGGGCCTCAACTACTCCTAGAAACCAAGCAATGCCAGGACGTTTATCACAGGCATCACTGAATGTCTTCAGTCATGAAAAAAAAAAAAAAACATGCATAAAACAAGTATAAGGAAAAAAGTTTACTTAAAAGTAGACTAGAACAAGACCGAAAGCAGAACAGAAGGTGGATGGGATTAAAAAAAAAAATCAGGCAAGTCACTGAAGTGATATAATATTTATGAGTAATACTTTTATTTACCAACCAAGTAGGAAGCAAATGAACATTTCCAAAGGCAGCTATTGTAATCCAGAAGTGTTTGCTTATTAGCATGTATATCCTGATAGCAGGCTGCTTTATAACCTGACTTAGAGCAGCTGCCCTAACAAAACAAAAATCTGCAAGCTCAGGGAGTGGTATGTTTTAGTGCTCCCTCATGTAACAATGCAAAAGTTAAGATGATGTTCATCAGGTTGTGTGTGGAGAAAGCACGCCGTGCACACTACAGCCTTCAGGTACTCCTGACTCCAGTCCACCCAAAGGCTTAGAGAACCAAAGGAGATGGAAGGAGGAAAAAAAGCCAAGCAAAAAATGCAAAATTTTTCCTCGCTATTAGGAAGAGCAACTATATGATCTTCCACGTTTTTATTTGAAGTACCTTTGGATTACCAAACTGTAGATGAAATTTCACCTCTGATATAAGGAATCAACACTCCCAGTACTTTCCCAACTAACAGGTAAATGGTTATCAACAAAATTTAAGCAACTGCAACAAAAATGTTACATATCTGAATGCATAGAAGGGAAACAAGAATATAATCCCAGCAGCTCTGGTCACTTATTAAAGGACAAACAAGCATGGAATTTCCAACATTTTCTATTTGTTTGTTTGTTTTGACATAACCAGTCCTTGTTGATAATATCAGGAGAAACATTTTTCGTGTCTCCTCTGTACAGCAGAACCAAAAAAAAAAAACAACACAAAACTTCTTTGCTCTGCAGTTTCCCTTTGCTATCGATAAACTATGTTCACATCCTACAAAGACAGAAAAACACCTTTCATTAGAACATTAACTTCAGAAACTTTAATTCATCTTTCAGTTTCTCCAAGTAGCAACAAACTATATTTTGTGTGCGCATACCTGCCTTACGGCAATACAGAATTTAAGTTAAAATTTTAGAACAGCACAAAATTGAGAAGAAATCTATATACCGCATTGTTTTATGGTACTGTTCAGAAAAAATAAATAAATAAAAACTTTGGGTTTCTTAAGAGGTTTTCTTCCTTACAAGTTGAAGCAGTTTTTCCTCTCAGAAGCGTTGTTCTCTCAAGCAGCAAGAGAAAAAGTGAGAAAATGTGAGAAAGATCAAGGATGAGAAAACACTGAGTGAACAAAAGACTGAGCAAGGGAAGAAAAAAGAGGAGCTTGAGAGAGCAAGCAGTAAAAAAGGATGCGAGACAGTAAGGGCATAAGCACAAGTCAGAAGAGGAAAGGAGTAAGTGAGAGCGGGGAAGAACCAGCAGGTGGGCACAAGAAACCAGAGGTGTGTCAAGAGAGCAAGCAGGAGAGAGAGAATTTGCTATCGAGTAAGACTGTCAGGCAGATTTTGTGCGTGTCAGAGCGCAGGCGAGCAGGGGAGCGTCAGAGGGCAGCAGGAGAGACGGAGGGAAGGAGCGCGGAAGCTGGAGATAGCAAGCCAAACTCTGCGAGGCACAGGGCGAGGGAAGAGGGGGCGGGGAGGGCGGCAGTGTGCATGTGTGCGTCTGTCTGTCTGTCACTGCAGTGATTTACTACAGGAGGGGTGGCAAAAATTCCTCCGAATGATGTTCTCCATTAAGTAACAGAGCTCTCAGAGCCAGTTAACCAACCCCAGCCTCTTCCAGGCACCCTGTTCCTGTCCACCCACACAGCCCATTCCATTATCTTGTCAAATGTCGCAGCAGCAGCACAGTATACCAGGTCTAGGAACCGATCTGGCTGAAAAGTAACCTGATTCTCCACCCCCCACACACCCAAGTGTTATATATATAAAATTATGTATTTCAGCCAACTCAGTTTCCAAGTCTGATTCACTGGTTGGTCTTACAAACAGCTGTGCCAACACAAAGCAGGTGGGAACAAGCAGCCAGAATCTGAAGAGAAGGGGAACTGCTTAAGCTGTAATTGCCTTCAAAGAACTGCTTGTTGCACACTTTGCCTTAGAATAACTCTCTCAATAATCCAA
The DNA here is from genome assembly GCF_040182565.1 of Anser cygnoides. Classification (NCBI taxonomy): domain Eukaryota; kingdom Metazoa; phylum Chordata; class Aves; order Anseriformes; family Anatidae; genus Anser; species Anser cygnoides. The sequence continues at coordinate 115,228,287 of NC_089873.1, read as the reverse complement.
CTCAGAGTGCTTCAGTGGCTGTACATATTGCAGCATGAACTTCAAATCAGTTTGCTAACACTTATGCTGTAAAAACAAAACATACAACGCCATCAGATTTAAATACTGCTCATGTTCCACAGACCTTGTCAATGAAATATTAAAACAAGAGTGCTGCTTTTCACAATTCTGCTCCTTTACCTATTATTTCAAGTTTGGTATAGGTATAGTTCTTGGGAGAGCAAGGTCACCATGAAAACGGGGAGAGAATCAACGCTGCTTGTGTTTTCCTCCCAATTTGCCGTTCTTTGCTGTGCTGCCCTGCAGCACCGAAATTACGTACCGGTCTACTGCCTTGTCTCATGCTGGAAGATGGCATTGATCTGGGTGAAACAGAGGTGATGAAGTCTTTCCAAATTTCCCCCAAATTTACGAAGGTATAGTACCAGAAGACCAACAGCTTCAATCTTCTCTCATCAGCTTCTGCCAATTTGCTTCTCTTCTGTGCCACTACTACCGAGCAGTGCCTCAAGACTCGGTGACAAGTCTGACCAGCTGAAACTGGAGCACAGATTATTGCTGGGGAAGAGTCATGTCGTAGAAACTTAGCCAAGTTCGCCTCATGAAAGCCAACCAAACCAAAGCATACAGGAGTGTGGTTTACACAACTGGTTTATGTCCGCACGGGTAACCCACTGTTCTCCAAACTGCTCGCTCTCAAGTGGCTGACCCACAGGATTGAGAAATCAGTCCTGCCAGACGCTGGAGTTAACCTGATAGCTCAGGTAACAGAGGTGTACTAAGGAGGAGGAGATGTTTCAATTATACAAATTGTAAGAATACCATATCTGTCTCTTTCTGTATGAAAAAAAGTTTTGTAAATGTCATAAAATCAAAGACTAAGAAGTTAGGAAATGTTTAAATTAAGGTGGGCTAGATATACAATTCTGTCTCACATTTTGCAACACAATCTTTCACAGTCAAATGCTATTTTATTCATCGAACAGATGTACATTAGGAGGATGGCACACAGAAAACAAAGCTACACAGTAAATGGCAGCTATACAGTAAACGATACTATTTATTGAAATATTCCACCAGTGCTTTCAGAAAGTGAAGGATGTTATCAAACGGGGCAAAAGACTGCAAGCAAAAAAAAAAGACAAACTCCCTTTGGGATAAAAATGAGTTCTAACTCTAATTCCCTCGAATTTCCAAACAGATCCTAAGTTCCACGAGCAGACCACTATCTGGATGTGCTGAGTCACTCTCCAACCTTAAGAGACTGCTTCTCCGAGTTACAAGGCACTCTGAATATAAACTCAAGTCAAATGCAACTGCAAATACTTGCATCCTGCTACTAAGGCATAAGATGCCTAAACCCCTCAGCCTCAGCTCCACCTTTTGTGTCACTGTGTAACTCTGGGCAAGTCACTTTACCTTTTTTGCCTCTCCTTTCCCTTGCTAAAAAGTATCTTACCTAAGCAGGTATTCACCTCCTGTTAGTCAGGCAAAAACTGCTTTGTGTTCGGAAAGCAACAAGAAGTGCTATACAAAACGCCCAAAATCACTGAACCCCTACTATCACCCCTAAAAAAGGTTGCCAATAAGGAAGATACAAAATAATAATAATATGAAAAGGGTTTTTAGTACCAGTTCAGGTATTACTTTTCTTGTGCTTTAGATCCTACCCACTGAAAAACACTGCTTTCACAAGATGCTAAAAGAATCTGTTAGCAGTTGCTAGACTCTGATCCATGCTCAAGATTATGAGAAAGTCACAAACCCCACACTACGTGCAAAGCCTGGACAGCATGCAATTATTATCAACCTATACCTAAAAACAACAACAAAAAACTGTATCTGAACAGATGCTTCTTTTCTGAGCACTACCCATTCCATACAGTGAATGAAGCAAAAATCCTGTTGTAACTACAATTATATTTACTGCACGATAAAATAAAGTTCAGACCTCCACTAGGACACAGAGTCAATACACTAAAAGCAAGAGAATCTTCCCATTTTTGTCACTTGACTTGAGAATTTTTATGGAAATGACTGACTCAAAGACAACTACAAAGAGTGATTACAGTGCAAGGCGAAAGACCCTAATTACAACATATGGAATACAACGAGTACCTGTTTCCTCCAATGTACAAATAAACTGGCACTGTCAATTTGGGAGCTCATCGTTTCTAGAATACGTACAATGAGTAACATGTAGCTCATAAATTGTATTCTGAGCCCACTGTATGCTTGCACTTGTCTCACCTCATATCACAGACCTCAGGCTGCTTTGCTGCACATGAACAAAATTTTCCTCAAACATACAAAGATTAAAGTTAAGATTAAAAAAATAGTAGTACTAATGCTGAGAAAGAACGAAAGCAAAGCACATGAAGAATCCTGTATCAGAAAAATATCAAGGGCAAAGTTTCCACATATGGAAGTCTAAAGGTTAAACTCTTCAACTTATATTCAAGCTCTTGTGTTGAAATAATTGCATATTCTCACATCTCAATAAAGTTTAGTAGGAACTACAAGACTCAAAATCTTAAGAAAAGAGAGGGAGGCCAATAGCATGGCAAAACACCAGTTTAGGTATGTATGCCTAGAAGGATACTTTCAAAGGAAAGAAAAAGTTAGGATAAAGATACATAAAATGATGAGTGGCACAGAGAAGGTCAATTGAGTCCACTCCCTTTCATAAGAAATTTTGGAAATACACACTAAAAGGGAACAAATGTAAACTAAGGACAAGGAAATCATTTTCACGGTGGAAAAAAAATTGCAAATCTCAATCAAAACATTTTCCTGATGTAAAAAATTCATTAAGAAAGAAAAAGAAAATATTGTGATTTATGTTTTTTTAGAATTAGAAATAATCTTTATTACATTGGACAGCATAAAGATACATATATACATACCAAGAGCTCATAAGTTTTAGAACACAAGTCTTCTATGAACTTCTCACTACTAGGAAAATGTTTAGTAACATGGATTATTCCAATTTAGATTTTCCTTTTTCTCCTTAGATGCTTTTTAAATAAGAATCTAGAAAGTTTGAGATTTTTTTTCCCTTCTATCCGCTACTAAATTAAAGCCCTACACCCTACAAATGCATACAAATCACACAAAAATCATATATCACTGATCATCCTGATGTTGCTAAACGCAAAGCACCATGTGGATACACTGCCAGAGTTTCAGAAGACCTCTTAAAAACAGGAGTTTGTCACATACATACTCCCCTTTCCTCCAGATACAAAACATGGAGATCAATATTCCTTTATATGACTATATATATTTTATCTTTTTATTTCAACTCCTTTAGAACAGTAGCTAAACTGAAACACTTCAAAATACCTCAGCTCACTTAGAGAAGAAACATTTCTGCAAATTACACAGAACAGAAAGTGATTTCCAAACACAATACTTGAACCTTGTGAACTAAATGTTAAACTTATTTTTCCAAGTCTTGACATAACTGGATGCTCACTAAGAACATCTAGCAGAAAGCCATAACTGCCCTCACTCAGGTGTACAACTACTTCCCTGCATTATAACGGGGATGAGGAGCGGGTTGGACCTATACTTTGTAACAGAAAACCTTTGACAAACACAGCTCAGACTTGCATACAGATGTTAGTACATTTTCCTTCGTTTATGAACTTCTTATAACTTTAACACAAATATTTTGGCAACGATTTGTAGTTCAGTTTGCTGCAATGGTCTGGCAGTACGCAAATTACTTTAAGGAAAGGGGCATTATGCATTACTTTCAAACACACAATTAGAAATTGCCTCCAAATCTAATGACTCTTTATATGAAAAAAAGCATTGCAGAAGTCTCTATCGCATGAAGCAAAGCTGATCTTGGTTTAAGAATTAAAGTTTTCCATGTTATCATTAACCACCAAGGTAAAGCAGCTAAGTACTTCTATTCCAACAACGTTTCCACATGTGTAACTGTTCCTCAGGGTTTCACACCAGGCTTACAAAGTTATAAAATGACCATGGTGTGAACATGACTGGCTGATTTAACTCCATAGAGATATGTAAATGAATGTTTTTATGGGCAAAAAGACCGAAAGTAGAGTCATATGCACACTGTGAACTGCGAGTCATGACTGCACACTGTGTCAAAGACACAGCTGAAAATATCGCTTAACAAACCCTACAAGAGGATTTCTCTCCTGGCTTTGTAAGGATGACATCAGGTATCATCAATGACTTCTACTCACACCTCCACGTTATTAAACGTTAGACCTTCTATCACTAAACTTTTGTACAACAGCTGACTACCAAATTACAACCACTCCCAGCCTTTCTTATTCACCTGAAGGAAAAGCGAACAAACCACAAGCGCACACATTTACACAGCGCCCTAAGAAAATGCTACACAGGAGAACATTAGGAATTGAAGGGGTATGCACCTCGAAGTCATGAAATTAAATTAAGAAAGAAATAATATTTCCTTCACATTGTACAGTACATAGAATGGAAATCAGACCCCAGCTAAGGTCTCTAAGTAGTACAACGCAAAACCAAACAACTTTTAACTACCATACAACCTTCAACTATAATTTTTAACACAGTATCACCTATACTTTTTCCACTCAGCCTTCAACATAAATGAATCATTTATGATGCTGTCTCTAGTAGACATAGTTCACAGAAGACATTAATTCACTTAGAATCTAAGCTGGTAAAAAGCAGTGTATATTAGAAATAATAAACCATCAGGGAAAGTTTGAGGAGTCGTGAGGGTCATTCAGTGTGAAGCTGTAGTGACTGCAGAGTTAACTGACCCCTCCCCAGCACTGCACCTCCTAGTTTTTCTGATCTGGGGGCAAGAAAAACGCAGTGCAAGTCTGGAGCCTTAGCACACGCAGAACTTGACTTGAGCGAAAACGTGATGTTGGTGGGAAGACACGGACAGATACACAATCACGTTGATGTTCAACATTTGCAGGCCTGCGTAAGGCCTGCCACAAAAATCTCAGCTTCTGAAGGCACATGATGACATTGACAGGAAAGTCACCCTAAAAACTGGAACGCCGGATTCTAAACTGAGCGTCTGATCAGAGTGGAAATATATATATATATATATTCAACTGTGTTATTTCACAAGTATGATCCAGTATTTCTCGGATTTATGAGTAACTTCTACAGAAAGGGAAACTGCCGAGATCTTCAAGCAACAACCACTTCTTGTAACATGAACAAAGACATCAATACATTTCCAACACTAACTTGCAATTTTTGGCATACCATTAAATTAATGCCTGCTTATCCACAAATTAGAAGAAAAATAGAAAGAATAACAGGAAAGAAACCAGAATCAAACATGCTCAAGGAATGTCATTGAGCTTTCCATACCAACTGGATTTTGAAAGAGAGTATATTAAAATTTTATTTGTCTATAATCAAACGCATACCCTAGATGCATTTCATTTATAAGTCCTGTAAAACTGTGTGTGTTTATATATGGTTATGTATTTCTAAGTACCCAAAAGAGCTGCAGTTACACCCGGACAGACTGACCAGAAGTCAGCGAAAGAAAATCCACAGTGCTCAGGAAAACAAAGAACTGAGTAAGTAGTGATACTTTAACTTCTCCACCTGACAGGACTCTTCTTTTTACACCCTCCTTCAGTTTTAACTGTTCCCTCTATAAAGCAAGTGGACGTGCTGTGCTCCAGTTGGCTCCTCAGCACCACATCCACTGGCAAAGCACAGCAGAAGCTGTTAGTAATTTACGCAGCTCACAGTGACACCAACGAGGATTTGAGCGCATCGAGGTAAACAGGATTTCAAACGAACAAAAATGCTAGCTGCATGTGTTTGAAGCCAGGAAGCAAAAAAACTGATGAACAATAGGTTCTCAGGTCACTAGGATTTAAAACTTTTACTGGCACCTTGGATTTAATCACTAAAATCCATTTAACGATGATTGTGCCAACTAGACATTCTACTAGCTTGGTTTTTTGAGTAACTCAAAATTCACTCCGAGTTTTTTCAACTCTGTTTTGAAAGAATAACTCTGCCATCAGAAAGCAACTTGTACATGTCCATTGCTCTCTTATTTCACTATCCGAACAGTTATTGAAGAGAAAGAGGGAACTATTCAACAAGTAGACGTATTACTACTTTATTAACCTCTCTTTTAACTGACTCAAATCACAGTTTGTTTTTATTTGTCTCTGGGAAAAAAAAAAAAAGAAAAAAGAAAACCGGAAAGCTTTGGAACTTTATGTAATACCTAAATTGAAAGCTTGGTTTCTCACAGCTGGAACAAACAGTGACACTTAGCTGAGTTGATTTCACTTTCATTTACAGTTTCACTTTCAGGTACTTAGGGCTACAGATCCTAGAAACTTTGCAAGGAGTAAGTTTACGAATAAGTGCTAGTTTATGCTATTTTAATTACAGAAACGTTTTCACTGCTTTCAAATTTAAGAAATGCTAAAATCAGAGAAGAAATTAAACTGATTATGTCTGCAATACAAGCTAGCTGAAATAGCTACTGCCCAGACTCCAGAGGCTCCAGAGTATTCATACTGTAAGGACTTGGGCAAAGCTGACTGGGAACTATCTGCTGCAGCTGCCTAGCCCTGCAGTTGGTGCTCTCCCCGTAAATCATATGGACAGGACACTTTGGAATGAATGAGGATGCGATAACGTCACTGTCCTTCATGTTGGGACTCCCCACCTCTGTCCTTATCAACAATGGAAAAATTTACCTTCCCTTTAGAGGGAAGGGAAGGGAAGGGAAGGGAAGGGAAGGGAAGGGAAGGGAAGGGAAGGGAAGGGAAGGGAAGGGAAGGGAAGGGAAGGGAAGGGAAGGGAAGGGAAGGGAAGGGAAGGGAAGGGAAGGGAAGGGAAGGGAAGGGAAGGGAAGGGAAGGGAAGGGAAGGGAAGGGAAGGGAAGGGAAGGGAAGGGAAGGGAAGGGAAGGGAAGGGAAGGGAAGGGAAGGGAAGGGAAGGGAAGGGAAGGGAAGGGAAGGGAAGGGAAGGGAAGGGAAGGGAAGGGAAGGGAAGGGAAGGGAAGGGAAGGGAAGGGAAGGGAAGGGAAGGGAAGGGAAGGGAAGGGAAGGGGGAAGGGAAGGGAAGGGAAGGGAAGGGAAGGGAAGGGAAGGGAAGGGAAGGGAAGGGAAGGGAAGGGAAGGGAAGGGAAGGGAAGGGAAGGGAAGGGAAGGGAAGGGAAGGGAAGGGAAGGGGGAAGGGAAGGGAAGGGAAGGGAAGGGAAGGGAAGGGAAGGGAAGGGAAGGGAAGGGAAGGGAAGGGAAGGGAAGGGAAGGGAAGGGAAGGGAAGGGAAGGGAAGGGAAGGGAAGGGAAGTTAGACTGTCTCATCACTGTGTACTTTCCAGCCAAGAAAAAAAGGAGCTGCTTTTGTGATCCATGCTCTCAGACACGCAAGCCATAATTAAGCACCCACAGATATTGGACAAGACTCATAAATATATGCGTATTAGAGGAAATGGAGCTAAAGTCCTAGTAAAGCTGGGGTATGTACGCACTAAAGACCTAAAGAAAAAAAAATACCTTTGTACTGGCAAAAGCAATCGAGCTATTTTTTAACATATGCTTAGATAAAAACAGAAATGAAACCAGAATTTTATCTCCCTTCCACATAAAGGAAAAAGATTAATCTATGGATATCAAACTGTTACGAGCAACTAACGATTAGGTCACTGCAATTCTATGGGTATATTGTGTCACCTCCAAGAGAAAGTACTATGTAACTGTACATATAGAATTTGTCTTTCTAGAAGGAACAATTGTTTCTAGTTATCAAAAAGGTGGTGGTTTTTTCCAGTGTTTTTAAAACTTCAGTAAACTATAGCTCCCATAACTTTCCTCTTGAAGGACCCACAGAGGTGAGGAAGGAAAAGGAGAGTATTCCTCTTTGCAAAGCCTTGTTGACTTTTTCCCCCAGTCTTAAGTTTACAAGAAAAACATTTGCTCAGAACAGCTTTTGTATTATTTCGGTCTTAGAGCAAAAAAGAAGTCTGACTAATCAGACTTGAGTCTGATTAGCAGAAAAGTTATTACTTTTTTTTTTTTAAAGTTCCTTAAACTCTTACTGAAAAAGGAAAAAAGATGGAATTGTAAAGTAACTTAACAAATAATCTATTGTATTCAGTTATGAAGACAAAAGTAGCAGTTCTCTGTAAATAATCCTATTCTACAATAGGATCTATTTACAAAAGGATTTCAGAAGTTACACAAGTCTCCCATGCTTCCATAAAACAAAGATATCAGGAAAGATTTTTACTTCACTTTGGAAAGTAGTTGTCCAAACGGCATCAAAAATTACTACAGAAAGACTAAACATATACCAGTCTTCAATTCCTTCTCAAAAACTTAAGTTGTAACAGCAACTTTCAACCTATAGTCCTGTAGCCAGGGTTAAAACCACCTGAAATAAAGAGGTTTTAAGAGGAACACTGAAGAGAGAATTTAATTATAGCAAGAAAATTGCTTCTTTGGAAAGAGTCACTACCCTGTTTCAGTTCAGGTAAAACCATAAAATAGCATCATAGCAAATAAAGGTACAGGTTTTCATGAGTTTTATTAACTGGTTGTCTCGCACACTACCATACGAGCAGGTGGTACAGCTTCATACACGTTAGCATAACCTAATGGGAAGGGACTTTTTCATGTTATATTTTAAGGTGTTGACTAACTCATTTGAGCTAAAATAACAAAAATCTCACGGTAAGGTCGTTAAGGCAAAGCCTAACCGAACAGTTAGCCCAGACACGTTTCTTCACAAGGTCCTATTGGAATTAAAGAGTTTTAAAATACAATATACATGTTAGCAAGTATGTCCTAGTTAAATGTTACTTTAAAAGCTTAGAGGAGACACCGTTTTTACTTGACTCCAGTCACGTTTTTCTACTTTGTGTAAACTATCTACCAGCGTTAGAAGTCATTTATGATCATCGCATGTTAATTCCTAGTCCAAGTAAAACCCACATACTTTAAAAATTGATAAATTCCTGATTACTACGTCCTTATTTTACACAAGTGAGGGGATGCTACCCATAAATTGACACTGAGATAGAGAACGCTTGGCTGCTATTAGGTAAAATTATCCTTGTTGCTGCTTCTCTGTAACTGTCCAGCACGGGGGAGGGGATTCCAATGGCACCTCCTAAACCCACCTGAGTATTGATTCGGGAACTGATCACATAACAGACTTTCTTACCCCTTTGCCTGGGAACAATATTAAACTACTGTAATGTATAAATGTGTATGCAACAATTTCAGAGAAGGAATTGCCCTCTTTCTGTGATTTAAGATGACCATGCCCTGTATTCAATTTTGAACAAGTTGTTTAGTTCACTGAAAAAAAATCAACTCAATAAGCTTCAAAAACTTTGATACAATTTTTAATTCACAAAATAAATGTAAATTTATCACATGCATTCTACTTCAGATTGCAAATAAAGTGGCTCTGGTTCTAAATACTTCATATAAGCCAAAAACATTAAGCATAGCCTACAAAAGTAGTCTATATAGATACACACAGAGTTCACTAAATATATAGAGATAATAGTTAACAAATACTAGCTCATATTCAGAGTTATTTTCAGTGATATTATTCTAATTCTATAAAGTATAATTAATTTTCCAAAAATATCCAACCTACAGAGGTTGGGGGAGTACAGAAAAAGAGAAACAAGTTTTACCAAAACTTCTTTGGGCTACACTAATCCAAAGAGATAAGTTGAATTCTGCTCAGTTATTAGCAGATAACTAAGTACCACTACGAACAATATATTTGCTTATTTATCACGAGACATCATCGACGTGTTCTTCAGCTTTACCAATACAGTTATAAAACAAGTTGTTAACTTGTCCTCAGACAGGTCCCTACAACGCTATACCCATGTAAAAGTGACTATGTATACCTACTGGCCAAAGTTGTTACCACGCTCTCATTGGGATTAAAACAGTAGGTTGTCAAAACCACGCTTGTTGATTTATTTTGTAGCCAGATATTCTGCCTTTGTTAATTTTAAAGAACAATGAATGTTTATTTCCCCCAATGACTGTGGAGTAATAGGAGAACTAAGTAACAGCAGCAATCTAGACACACGATCAAAGAACCCCTACATAGTCCTTGGACGGACTAAACCGAGAACTTCAAAGCTGACTGCGATTCAAAAATGCACCAATTTCGAAATTTCAAATTACGGGACTTCTAATTGTGCTTTCTGACGCTGCGGCGGCGGGAGGGAAAGCCTCAGACGGGCTCCCTCTTTTCCTAAAAGCCCCGTCAGCCAGCCGCTCAGCCCCAGGAGCCCTGTGCGTACCTACGCCCAAGCGCTTCACCCTCTCTCCCCCACCCGGCGGGGTGACAGCACCCTGAGCCAGGCTCGCAGCCCTCCTGCACCGGCCCCCACCACCCCCTGCAGCCGCAGGGGAGCCCCCCGAGGGCAGGCCCCCGCAGCCCGGGCCACAACAGGTGCCTGCCCAGCTGATGGCCCGGCTCCTGCCGCCCCCCGCTCCCGCCCGCCCACCGCAGGGCGTTGCGCAGCGGGGCCGGGGGATCCCGGCGAGCTCCCTTCCTCCGTATCCCCGGGCGCGGGGCCCTCCCGGCGGCTCCGCTTGCCCGGCTCGGCCTCTCCCGGACACCGAGAGGGGGAAAGGGCCGCGGAGGCCGCCGCCCGGTCCCGGCAGGGAAGGACGGAGGCAGGGAGGGAGGCCGGCCCCAACGCCCGGCGCGGCCGCGGGCCCCGCCGGCTCCGCTCGGGGTCTCGCCGGGCCCCCCGCGCCCTCGCCGCCGCCTCCTCCTCGTCCTCCGCGCCTAAGATGGCAGCGGGGCTGCCCCCCGCGCTGCGCCCCCCTCGGCCGCGCCGGGCCGGGCCGGGAGGCGGCCCCAGCCCGTCCCGCTGCGCAGCTCGGCGCCGCCGGCTCCGGGCGGCTCGCTTACCCGTCCGGGGGGCGGCGGGCCCCGCGCTCCGGCGCGGCTCCTCCCGGTCGCTCGCTCGTTCGCTCGCTCGAGGCCTCTCTCCTCGCGACGCCCGGCCTCGGCACACGGGGCCCCGGTGCGGCGGCGGCGGCGGCGGCGCCTCCCTCCCGGTCCGCAGCCCGGCCGCCCCGCCGCGCTCGGGCCCTGCGCGGCTCGGGGCACACGGCAGGCAGCGTCCCGCGGCGGGGTCTGCCCGCTGCGCGCCTTCCTCCCTGCGCGGCGGGCAGGGGGGAGGAGGAGGAGGAGGAGGAGGGGGCCCGGCCCGGCCCGGCGGGCGGATCCGCGGCGCTTCCCGGCCGGGCTGGGTTTTCTATCGCTCACAAAATGGCGCGCGTTCCAAACCTGCGCAGCGCCCGGCGGCGGCAACGGCGGGGCCCGGCCTCGCCTCGGATCGCAGCGGCTCAGCGGCGGCGGCGGCGGCCTGAGCCCCGGCCAGGCAGCGCGGGGACAGCGGCGGGCGGGCGGGGGGGAGGAGGAGGAGGAGGAGGAGGAGAGGAGGAGGAGGAGGGGTGGGGGGGGGAAGCGCAGCGCCGTACCGAGCCCCCGGGAACTCCTCGCTCCCTCCCTCCCTCCCCCGCCTGCCAGCCGCTACCTCCTCCCCCTCCCCGCTCCTCCTCCTCCTCCCTCTCCTCCCTCACGAACCGGCTCCGCTCCCCTCACGCCGCAGCCCCGGCCCGTGCCCACGCCGGGGGGCTCAGCTGCTCGCCTCACGGGGGGGGGGGGGGGGGGCGCAATTTATTATTTTTTATTAATTTTTTATATTTTCGGGAAGGTGCGAAAGGAAAAGGAAAAAAAAAATAACAATAATTATAAAAAAAAAAAACCACACCCGCGGTTCAGGCGGGAAGGTTTTTTTTTTTTTTTGAAAAAAGCTTTAAAAAAAAAAAAAAAGGTAACTGACAAAATGGCGGCGGGGCGAGCCCGTTGCCGGGGCAACTGTCAATCACCCGGCCCACCCCGCCCGGGCGGGAGACGGCGCTGACGTGGGGAGGGAGGGGAAGGGAAAGGGCGGGGCCCGCCGTTGCCCTGGCAACCGCTGCGGCCCCGCCCCCCGGCGGGTGACGCTGCCGGCCGGGATGGCCCCGGCGCGCCGGGGGGAGGGGCGGGGCGCGAGGCCGGTAACGGCTCTCGGTGGGGGGGGGGGGGGGAGAGGCGGCGCCTTCCCCGTCCTGAAGGGGGCGCTGGGCGGGCAGGGTTCTCTCACGGCCCCCGGTGCACGAAATAGCGGTGTTCCGCCCCAAAACAAGCCCCCGAAAGTTGCCTCGCACGGCGCGCTGTGGGTGCGTTCTGTGAGGAGAGTCCTGAGGGAGGGCTCCGAGTCGCAGAGCGGTTTAGGAGTCTGCACAACCAGCCCAAACCTTCACCGGGGCTTTATTTGCTATTGTTTTTATCGTTTGTTTCATAAATGCCCACAAGGGTCAAAAAAGTAGAGTACGGCCTTTATGTAATATTTTAATGCCGTCCTGTGATATTTTAATCGTTTTAGTTCACAGTCAGCCTCCTTGAGGAAATCAGGCCACATTACCAACACCTGTTCCATCAGCACTTTTTCCTCTTCTAATATCTTTCTCTCGGCTTAAAAAGTGAAATTAAATGGCCAAAGGTAGGGAGACAGGTACAGCGACAACCAAAGTCCCTCAAAAATCTAATCACCACTTTACAAATACAGTATCACAAGCAGTTCGACCAAGCTAAAAGCTTGCTGCTGCTGGAAATAGCAGTCCGCTGTCTCTCCACTTTCAGCCATTCAGTCCCCCTGCCTCTTTTTACATCAGAAACAAACTAATTGAAATGCCTAGCCACAAAATAAATAAATAAATTCGTATGGCTAGGATAAATGCTAATACTGAGGAGATCAGGAAGTGTGGCAGTGGGATCTGTGGGACAGCATAGCATTAAGTTAGATTAAACCACCCATGAAATTGCACCTTAAAGCCGTGGAAGGTGTCTGGGAGCACCGTGACTTAGGCAGTCATTTCTCATCCCCCTCAGCCCCCAGAAGATTGAGAGGTCACTTTGAGCCGCTTTTGACACTTCTCTCTCTACCTTAGAGTATGATCAGAAAGCAGTTCTCAGCCCAAGCTGAGGAAAGCCAACACCCACGTTCTGCTGGATGACAAAGGTGCAGAGTCACCTGCGTCTACCCAAGGACTCCCAAGTCAGCATCATCAGGTTTTGGCCTAAGGTACACGCACACGCTGTACATTACACTAAAATCTCTTTGCCGTTCTGTGTGAATGGGAACGTGCTGTGGCAGAGTAATTTCTCTGTTGCTCACCGTAGGTAACTACAGATCTCATAGAAACTTATTATACCAGTTACTGTATTACAGTATGTTACAGTATGTACCTTTTTTGGTGGTGGTGGTGTATTTTTGGTGTTGTGGTTTTTTTGTGTTTTTTTTTTTTTTTGCCGACACACATATTACCATTGTCTCATGCATTTGTGCACTTGTGCTCAATAGTCCTCTACTTTTATTTTGCTTGCTGTAACCAAGCTTGCTGAGATGGGAATGTGACAACTTGGGCCAAGTTAAAATGTCTTTTAAAAGGTGATGACCATTTTTTTCAAATCTACTTTCTTCTACTTTGTTCTACATAATAATGAGTTATCACATCTTACTTTTTTTTTTCTTTAGGAAAGAATGGACTGTCAAGAGGGGAATTGTTATATTATTTTTATTATCATTCAAAAAGCTCCTAAGGATAGGTTGACATTTCAGTGTCCCACTTTAAATCAGCAGCTTGTATATATTTCTCATGAATACAAAGATAGGCTCCTGAGAAATACTTGGTTTTCTCTTCCAAAAAGACAAACCTCTCATAAAGCTGAATATTTGGGGTCAAAAAGAACAATAATAAGTAGAATGATTTAGAAGAAAAAAAAAATTAGGAAAAAAGTACACACACACAAAAAAAAAAAAAAGGGAAAAAAAAAAGAGGAGGAAAGCATCCAGCATGGAGAAATAAGATTTGGGAGAAACATTATTTTCAACAGACTTGAGAAATAGGACAGATGTAAAAGAAAACAAAACAATATAAAAGTTTTCTTAGTTCAGTAGGTAAAAGGTGGCACAATCTGCAACTCTGAAAACACTGAATTACAGTATCCTAGTGGGACGGAAATTCACCTTACAGTCTACCCTGGTTGACTATTTTGCCTTTCCTTCTGTCTCTCTTTCAGTATAGTGAGAAATATAATCCTTCCTGTTTTCCATTTTTGTGGTGTTCATTTACATCTATGCTGTCAACAGATTAGACTTAGGACCAGTGCAGAAATGGTTGTAATTGGAAATTGTAATTGAATTGTAAAGGATCCAAAAGATCCCAAAGGTGCAGAGCTACCACAGGAAGCATGCTGTAGAAACAGGTTTTTTCACAGACTGATGGCTGTTATTAGTAGTATTGGGGGGCGGGGGGGAGCGATGGGGGGGGGAAACAAAGATTTTGTCATCTAAAGGAAAAACAAGAGGATATGGTACAACAGACAAATATAAAGTCATAAATAAATACTTGTATTTTCATATTTGCTTCCTCTTATCAAAGAAATAGAACTGAGATCAATAAATCAGAGGAAAAAGTTGAAAATTACATTCCTTTCATGCTTTGAGGTTTCTACTTAGTAAAGAATATTAAAGACTTGTTAGGTTTGCTTGTTCTGTAATTGTTTTCTTTAAAATTTCTAGTAGTGGAAACTGCTGCACCAGAAACAGTACTGAAGTGGATAGACTACTGGTGTGATAAACATGGCACTGATCATTTCAGAACCTTCCTCACTTCCTGCCAATTACCAGGACTTCGTATCTCAAGTGAGGAATCTCTACTCAGGTATGTAACTGGTGTTTGAACATAGCACGTTAGTCATTCAGCCCAGCATTCTGCCAGTGGTAGACTTAAAGGCATATAGCCATGTCAATAGCTATCCTCCTGGCTTTCTGAGCACACATTGTATCAGTAAGACTATTTCTACCATTTCTGGGATGAAGCAGTTTTCCTAGTTAAGGAGCTAAGTACTCTATGGAAGATGCTCCGTATCCTGTTGGCCTGGCTCCATGTCTTTCTCCTGCTTCAAGTATAGATACACTGTGGTTGTGGTGTTTCAGCCACACAGCTGCATGATAGCAGAGTGTGATTATGGGTAACATATTCCAGATTTTCTCTTTTCAGTCTTGCTACATTGAGTAGAGGGGTCCGTTTCCCTCTTCACCCTAGGTTCTGGAAGTCTTCGTTCTGTGATCTAAACCCTAAAAAGCCCTTGTAGCCATGCAGTTTTTCCTTTGCAGTGTGTGCATTTCTGTCTGAACTCCAGGCTTCTTTCGCATCAGCGATGGGGACTGTGACCTTTCCAGGGCTTAATATTTGTACTTTGAACAGATGCTTCAATCTAGAAGATGCGTTGTGCCAGCAGCAATTCAATCCTTTGTGTCCTGTGTATCCTGTGCAGGAGTGGCCTCCTTAGCTCAGCAGACTGGTCTGATCTTAGAAGATCTTCAGAAAGGACTTCACGGTGTAGGAAAAATGTTATGTCAACTGTTCTGTTAACTTGTGTTTCTCAGGCAAAGCCACCATATAGCTCAGTCCCTTTGGTGCTGGGCCACAATCTGAAGTTAAGTCCCCAGAGAAGTTCTTCTCCCTGGGTTACGTCATTAACACTTCAGAGAACGCCATAGCAGCTCTCAGACAGACTTAATTCTAAATCAAACCATCATCTGGAGCAAGCAGCTTGTGTTTCGCCTGTCAAAAAGGTGCTGCTAAGTAACTAATGTGGTCCATCTCTTTTTAGGCCAGAGAGGTTGCCATGGTAACCTATCTGAATGTAGATGGATATGCTTTTGAGTCATCAGCAGAGCCTGGCTTTGATAGTACAGGGTTTGGATTGACAGCCAGTACTGCATGTTGTGTAGGTTGGCACGCCTCTGGACCAGAAGGTCCTGGAATTGCTGCTGTTGCTGCCGGATGAGGCTTGCTACCAAAAAAAAAAAAAAAGTGCAGCTCCCTGAGTTTTTTCTAATATTCTCTTGAATGGTTGTCATGTATTCCTTGCTGTTGTCGCTCTGTAAAGAGGCAGGCTGAAGATCAGTCTTCTGAATAAGACAAGTTCGTCACTCCAATTTCAAAGTTCTTTCAAAGTCTTTTTGGGGGAAGAAGTCTCTGGGAAAGAGGCTGTGTTACATTAGGGCAAAGGTGTACTTTAAAGCTGTATCAGAGAACTCCTCTTGAAACTACTTTTCATGGTAAATAAATTTGTACGAGTGCAGAACAGTTTTCCATCAAAATCAGGCATCCTGAAGAACTGTGACTCTGTAAAAATCTTGCAAATCAAGTGATACAGTCTCAAGCCTTTCCCTTCTGGGAATTTCTCTGCATCTTCAATTTCCAACCTTTAGAGGGATCTGTTTTCCCTGTGTTTGAAAAGATCAAAAAGACATTCTGTTAATTTAACCATAAAGTTTCACTCATACCTAAAAGGGCTAGTACAACACAATGCACATCCCTCCCAAAAATTTGTGTTTAGTTCTGCTAATTGTAACGTAGTTCAGTTGACACTACCTACACCTATCCAATGTAAAGCTTTTGGTTCTCTGTAGAAAATTCCTGTACGAGTCAAAAAATGTCCTCAATCCTGTTAAAATTTGGTCTTTCGTTGGCAGTTTCTTTTGAAGCCTATCCAGCGATACAAAATACAGTTTCTTTGCCCTGTAGTTGTACAGCAGAATGTATGTCTTTGCTGGCTAAAATGAAAACTTTGCTCTTCGTGTCAAGAGAAAGCTTCTTGTGCTCCCTCTGGAGGGCTATTGTCTTTGAAATTCCAACTCATGATGCTCGCAGTGTCCTGACTTCACAAATGTTTGTGAAAGTTCTCAGAAGTACGTTCGGTTAGGTGCCTGCACACATGACCATAAAACCTCCTGCTAACTAAGAAAAAGAAATTTTGACAAGTCTTAAATTACATTTCTCTGAACCCACTACTTATGGCAATGCTGGGAAATTGTTTTTCAAGCTGTAGAAGCCGTAATGCTTGGTTACCTATTCTTTTCCCCTTCACAGATCCTCTTTCCCCTCCCAAACCAAGATTTTATTTCAGGCTTCCAGACTCCCTGTGTACCTCCCTGTGAACTACCCCAGAGCTCCAGCGTGTGACCCTACTGAGCAAAGGTGGCCGTGAACTGGGACTTATTTAGGGTGATACGGGTGCAGCTTGGCCAGTTGGCAGACCAAACAGAAGCATTAACAGTTAAGATTGTAGTTCAGCTTTTCCCATAGTGTGAAATGATTAACAAATTAATCAGGATCAATCCCATACCTGGCCAGCAATTTTTGACAAAACTTGTTTGAGCCTCTTTCATTTGAGATCTCTGCTGAAGAAGAGTCATCAGTTTGTGAAGCAGCTGATCATTACCTGGAGTTAAAAAATTATGATGCGAGATGGACTGAGGGACTAATCAAGACGCTGTTGACTCAGCCTTATGAAACCAAAATAAAATGAGTTTGTTCTTTCTATTACGCATGTAAAACGCATCATATTTGTATATATTATTTTCCTATAACATACTTTTCAGAATCAGTTCCCGGGCTATCCACACTGGTTTGGTCCTGGAGCATATTCTGTGGCATCTCTAATGTAGGCTAATTGCTATGTGGGCCAGCACTCCTTTTTTTGTAGGGCACGCTTTTGAGGGGCCTGCAGTTTCACCTCAACAAGCTATTCCAGGGAACTGGCGAGGCGGGCACGGTCGGTGCTGACCTTATGCTGAGAACGCCCCTGCCCACCTCATGATCACTTCTGCATGCCAGCGGTGAGGCCAACCAGGCCAGCGGTGTCGTGTCCCGCAGGGACAGCCCTGCCAGAACGGAGCTACTAAAATAGCACGTCGGCTGCCGGGCAGGGTTTTTCTGCTGGCGTGAGGATATCCCTGAAGTATTCCTGCTGCAGGTTCCCCAGGCCGCCTGTAACAGTCTCGGGAGGGCAGAGTGCCACAAGCATCGGCAGGGGAAACACGTATGAGGCCACAAATCTGGAACTGGCATGGGAAGAATAACATCATACAAACAATTAATTCAGCGCTGGCGTGGCTGCCAGCCTGCTCTCCGTGTGGGCAAGTCAGGTCCCAGTTCCCTTCTGAGGGATAACAGGGAGGGTGAGTCCAGAAGTTCACCAGATGGTTTGCAGTGAGTTAGGCTGACTTGACTCTGTTGGACATTATAGTTCTCCATCCCCGTTCTTTTTGAAAAGGCCACAGGGCTGTCTATCTTCTTGTGTCAGTACTAGTGACTTCCACCCTGAATTCCCCTGTGCGGGGACTCTGATGGTGGACGACCTGCCAGCTGAACTGCTGGGCTGAGAAGAAAAAAACAGGTGGACAAATGGTGGCATTCAGGTCTCAGGAAATGACAAAATTTTGCAAGGGGTCCTCCCCCCCTTACAGATCTGGGATAACGCATGCTTTTTCTTCATCAGCTGAAGTCAGGAGGTCTGATTGTTCATTTATTCGGTACAGATATGTTTGTGAAAAGACCTTAGCAAAAATGGCTTGTGTTATCTCCAAATCAGTACGAGAAAACATGAGGTGGGCCAGATGCCTGCATTTTGACAACATGTTCTGGGCAAGAAGTGTCCCATAAGGACTGCAGAACAGAGAGCTGGACTGTTCCTTATCATGCTTATCATCCCTCTGCACGATGGTGTATTGTCACATTTTTTTATTAAGGTCAGTTAAGGTCAGGCTTTGCACGTTGACCAAATCTATGACAACACAAGACGTGTGGGTAGTACACAAATATGCTACAGCTATCTGAAACTTATGTAGTCACATGGACTTGTTTAGGATATGTTTACACACTGACAAAGTCATGGCTACTGATTGCCTAAACGTGGTCAAGTGTTATCAGCATCAATATGTTTGGAGTACATTTCTGATAACGTCTTGGATCTACTTTTGATATCTGTCTAAATCTGCATTTTGGCACTAAAATGGTGGTGTCTTGGCTTTCAAGATGCCAGGGATTTTGATTTTATCCACCTCTACTGGCATCCCCATTATTTCTATTACGTAAATAGAATTGCTTGTAAATAGTATAAACCCTCCTCAGCTCACCTTCTCTACCACTAATACTGACTGTGGAAGGTGGATACAGTTATATGATATATGAGAAAAAGTATTTTATACTGGGGGTGGTGGGATACTGGCAAGTGTTGGTAGTGTAACTGAGGATGAGATATGTCATTGGCATAATTGCTATGATACCTGATTGTGAGAGGAGGAGAAAAAGGACTTCTGCAACTGTTTCATTTGTTGTTGGGTTCTGTGCATTTGCATTGGCAGTTTCATAAATGGTATTTTAAACTCTTACACACACACACACACAAAAATATGTAATTTTTAAATTGTAGCATGGACTGGGTAAAGGTGGTAAGCCTGTAGAGATGTGAAAGTGTATCCACAAAAGATTTAATTTATCAGCAGCTGTATGTGAAACTTACATATGCCAGTGGTTGCTGTTCTCTGTTAAGTGCATTGCCTATAAATTCTTTCCCTTCTGGAGAATAAAATTAACATAAATCCAGATAGCTAATATCTTTATGTGTAGGGCCCATCAAATTTGTGAATGCACAGACTATTATGCTTATGAGTGCACACATCATCAGGTTTATAAGCTTAGCACATAGCAGTTATGCTCACAGCACATAAAGTTTATCTCTTGGTATATAAAAATCAGTTATGAAAAACGAAAGCTGAACAACTACCTCAAATCCATATTTTTCACCCTTCCAACCAACATGTCATAGCACGTCTTTTCACAGCAAGCTTCAACCAAGTTTTGCATTTATTGACAGAGGGGTGTTTTAAAGATATTTCATGGGTTATGTGAGATTGGTCTACTATAGCTACATCTCAGGCAGAAAATAATTTTGAATATTTCTAATTAAAATTTCAAACAAAGATAAATGAAAAGCACATAGAAGATTCAAAGTGTGTAAAACTAACTTGTAAATGTTCATATCAAAATCCCACAACAGAGGAACTCACAAATATGTTCATTTTTAAGCTGTTTTGTTGTGGGCTGTTTGTTTTTTTAAACACAACCTTGTATGTACATTTTGTATGTAACCGAGAAGAGTCCGAAGGAAGGTAAGCATATAAAAAATTACTGTAACTCTTGTTTTTTAAGTTTATTCTAGGTGTATTAGTATTGAATGTAAATCCAATGTTTGACACTTAGAAGTCTGAACGAATACATTTGCTGAAGAACTAGAATATACTCATTTAACAAAGTACTAATTACACAGTGCCAATTATGGGAGGCATACAAAAACAGTGCTCAGATTTACACAAGTATTTTATATCTGGAACGGACAGAGCGTACAGTTTTCTTTCCTAGTGAAACAGAGTACAGAACACTACGTTACTTAGGTCTTCTGGTTTATAATTGCTAACCCTCCCTTCCTGGTACTTAACTGCTCTAAATGCCGCTCTTAATTGGTAGGTTAATGCCAGTGGCCACTGAATAGAAAAAGCACCTCACAAATGCACTGAAATGCTGGATAACCTGGTCAAATGCTCCACCAGATGAAATAAGATGTCATGTTCAAGCTGTAGCATGGGAAGAGGCCCAGCAAGCAGTCAGCACAGCAACGTAGTGACCTTGGCACAGCAACCAAGCCCTAAAGGGCAGGTATTTCCCTTCCTCCGATCATCCCTACCTGAAGTGAAGGTGTGTTAGGCCTTGGTAGCTGTGCGGGAGCTCAAAAGAGAGAAGCCACCAGAGGCTGGTGGCATTTACCGTTGTTAATCCGCCTTTTTACACCAGCCCACACAGTCATTTTGGACAGTACACTTCTGGGTCTGACTCAGGGCTGAGAATTATACACTTGTTATTAAATCAGGCAGGGTCCTAACACTACAAGATATCATAGGCTGTATCCAAGATGTAAAGACAGAACTAAGCCAAGAGAGCACACCAAGAGCCATATTTATTAAAAGCAGCTGGTGGCCCAAGGTTAGTCTTACTGTTACTTCTTTTGCTGAAGTTGAACCTGCTGTCAGCACCATCTGACTCCTACACCCTAGAGATACTTCTTCCCCCCATTTCTACCTGTCTCCCTGCCCACGGCAACCCCATTCCTCATCTCTTCACATTCAGTCAGATATTTTTCTCCTCTGGACCTCAGCAGCAGAAGTGCTGCACAGACCAAAGAGACGTTCTCCCTGCAGCGGGTGCCCAGAATTTAGATGCCACCAAACGCTGGAACAGGCAACTTCAATTAGCCCACCACTTTATGAACTGGAGGAGAAGAAACTTTGGGGAATTTAGCAGTGTTGAGTTTCTGCTGTGCACAGACAACTGTGATTCTTCAGATATTCGTGATTTTTACCGGGGAGAATAATAGGAAGGGTTGAGTCTTGTACCCTGGTGTAGTGGGTTTACGTGGCAAGGTTTTGGTAGCAGGGGGCCATAGAGGTGGCTTCTGTGAGAAGGATCTAGAAGCTGCCCCATGTTAGGTAAGGGCCCCACTGCTGACCAGAGCTGAGCCAATACGTGATGTTTGCGCCTCTGTGAGAGCATATTTAAGACAGGGAAAACAAAACAAAACAAAACAAAACAAAACAAACAAACAAAAAAAAAACGCTGCACCACACAGCAGCTGGTAGAGTGAGAGGAGTGAGGAACAGCCTTGCAGGTGCCAAGGTCAGTGAAGAAGGAGGGGGAGAGGTGCTCCAGGCTCCGGAGCAGAAGTCCCCTGCAGCCTGTGGAGAGGACCCCGGTGGAGCAGGCTGTCCCCCTGCAGCCCATGGGTCCTACACGGAGCAGATCTCCACGCTGCAGCCCGTGGAGGAGCCCACGTGGAGCAGGTGGATGTGGCCTGGAGGAGGCTGCGGCCCATGGAGAGCCCCCGCAGGAGCAGGCCCCGGGCCGGAGCTGCAGCCCGTGGAGAGGAGCCCACGCAGGAGCAGGGGGTCTGGGGGGAGCTGCCGCCCGTGGGGGACCCGTGCTGGAGCAGTTTGCTCCTGGGGGATGGACCCCGCGGTACGGACCCATATCTGGAGCAGTTCCTGAAGAGCTGCTGCCTGTGGGCAGCCCACGCCGGATCAGTTCAGCAAGAACTGCATCCTGTGGGAGGGACCCCACAGCACAGGGGATGAGAGTGACCAAGAAGGAGCAGAGGCGAAGAAGCGCTATAGACTGACCATAACCCCCATTCCCCCATTCCACTGAGCTGCTCAGGGGAAGGAGGTGGAAGAGGGTGGATGGGGGGGAAGGTGCTTTTGGTTTCTTTCCTTTGTTTCTCGCTTCTCTAGCTTGTTAGTAATAGGCAATAAATCTCACTGTCTCCCTATGCTGAGTCTGTTTTGCCCATCACGATAATTACTGTGCGATCTCCTCGTCCTTATCTCAACCCTTGAGCCCTTTTCATTGTATTTTCTCCCCGATCCTCTTTGAGGAGGGGGTGTGAGAGAGCGGTTGTGGTGGAGCTCGGCCGCCCACCCGAGTAAAACCACCACACCTGGGGCAAGAACCAAGTCCTGGTTGCAAACAGGTTCAATAAAGCCTGACACTGAATCTAACTGATCTGTGTACGTCGTGTAATCGCTGAGACCAGACTCTGTATGTGCAATACAGAGCCCTAGTCTGCACGTGTGGCTACGTTGGATGTCTTGGACATGCTGTACTTGCCTGCATGGTGTTCAGAGCCTTGAGCACCCGTAACATGAAAGGAACTGAAGAGTCTCTCTCTCACACCAGGGCACCACCTATATTGATCGTTAAGACCTGGTTTCAGAGAACTACATTTTCAGTTAAAACACTAAGGAGTTTACAGAAATTTAAAATAACATTTCCTCCTAACTTCCTCCTGAGAAATGGCTGAAACCTTTCTGGACTTTTTTTTTTTTTTTTTCTCCAGAACATTCAGGCTGAGGCAAACATCCAACTAATCCTTGTTTGTTTGTTTGTTTGTTTTCCATCGTTTATATGTTTGCCAAGCTTTAACTACTTGGAAGAAGTTTTCTATCCTGGGTGTTGCCTCAGGCTGATTTTTTTCTAAGGGGGAAGGAATAGGGAGAGGTTGGGGTTAGTTTGGGAAGCGTAATATTTCAGTTTGGGGAATCTGTAAGCAACTGCAGACAAAATGCCAGTTTAAAAGGCTGAAAACAGCAGCAAAAAAAAAAAATATATATCCTACATTTTCACAAGAAGGAACTTTTCGTTGTCTTTTTCATGTTGCCTTTCAGGGCAGTGAGATCAG
The DNA here is from genome assembly GCF_040182565.1 of Anser cygnoides. Lineage (NCBI taxonomy): Eukaryota > Metazoa > Chordata > Aves > Anseriformes > Anatidae > Anser > Anser cygnoides. The sequence continues at coordinate 115,205,074 of NC_089873.1, read as the reverse complement.
TGTATAATAAATTATGGTAAATACCCCAGCTCTGTGTCATTATTTTTTACCCAAATCCCAGATGGCCCTAAGTGTCATCTACTTCTTAGCCAAAGGGACAATATGCAGTTTTGTTACACCCAACAGACAAGTGTCACTGTATGTGTTCTACAGAAAAAAAAAAAAAAAAAAAAGGCTTATAAGTTCCTTCTGAATTAGGGAAAGTTTCCAAGCATTTGTTGTTCTTTTTCCCAACAGAGTCCCGTTAGCTACAAAAAACAGGGCTTTCAGCAACAGCTTCCAGTTTTATCACAAAATTCTGTCAGTGGCTTAACCACAGTTAGTTTGGAGAGAAAAGGTGTGAAGTCACCGCTTCGTCAGAGCCAACAGAAGCACTTTGCAGTTTTGATATGACCCACAAAATACAGTGCTTTTACGTGTTTTGTTTTGTGGTTAATAGTAAAAATAAACACAACACTTCAAATGGAATTAAACTATTTACAAATTAATCATATTCATATACAAGTATCAAGGTTTGTTGTCTGATACAGGTTTTATACACAGATCGCAGTTTAGCAGCCTAATCTTCTAAACACTGTCACCTTTCCAGTCCCTCATTTTGGACAGCAGGGGTCTGCACTTACCACCGCCAAAATGACACAGCATTTGCAGTAGAAATGTCAATTATATTTTGAATAGTTAGGACCAAAAAGTCCTTTAAGGTCATAACTAAGGGTGTAAGGGAACTTTGTGATTAGACTAATTATAGTAGATCAATATTTATATAGAGCTATAAACAAGTTTAGCTATACCACCCTGAATGAATACTGCTTTTTACTGCATCAATATCGATATTTCAATTTCAAATATTTGCACCATCAAAATAATTATTTGATTTTCTTCAGGCTTAGATTGTTTTCTTTTCCTTAATGGCCCCACAAGCCAAATTTCATTTTTTGCATTATGTTTGTGTCATGTTTCAGTTGGAGACTAATGGAAAATGTACTTCCCCACATGTCATGTAAGTAAAAAATAACCAGTTTTCCTTAAAGTTCCCAATAATTCTTGAGTTGAAACAACGTACACAAAGCTCCAACTGCAAAATAATTTTTTTAAGATGAAAAAAGAGATAAGAATGGACACTCAGCTATAACCTTAGCTATTACAGGTGAGCTCAGCAAGCATTACAGTCTGAATGTGAGAACAGAAGAGGTAAGATGAGCATTTTCTGTACAGTTCGTTTTCAAGTTACCTTTATGCAACCTAAAAACAAGGTTTTAATTTAGGCTGCATCACAGTATTACACTATATCTTGCCGTACATCTAAAAGAAGTTCTGAGTATGCAAACACAAAGGGAGGAAATTGCATTTTCTTTCTCTCATCCAACAATCATACTCCCTCTTGCATTTCTGCCTCCCACAGATCCACCCTTGTCTTTTCTGTCTTTTCTGTTTCTCACAACGGCAGTGCCCACCTGAAAAACAAAATGTTTTGGAACAATCTATGAAGATTTTCCTTTTCTATTTGGAGAAGGATTTTGAGGCGGCCTCTTCTCCTACAAGGAGATAGCCTTTCTTCTACCATGTGCTCTTTCTTTCTTATTCTTGCCTTCAAAGTTAATTCTCTCCCCCTGCACAGTGACAGGCCTTTGTAGCTAACAGCTGTCCCAGAGATCGCCAGCAGAACCCGCAGATACCAGCACTCCTCCCCTGCGGAGGGCCAGTGTTAGCTATTTACACACGGGTGACCTACTTCACCGCTTAACTGTTTTTGACACTATTTTCCTGCTATATGGATTAAGATTTTTTCTTCCTGAAGTCATCGGTGTTTCTCCTAATCTTTCGTGACTCTGAAACATTTCGTGATGGTGAATCTTGCCGCCTCTGAATCTTTCCTACAGAATTTGCATGAAGAACTGCTATACTGGGAACTTAAAACTTGTCTAGTTTAGCATCTGGTTTCCAGCAGCAGCCAACAGAGGATGCACGTTTTAATAACAAGGCATGCATGTTATTAAATAAGCACTCCCAGTGTCCACTAATCTGTGTCCACCGCAAGCACTCCCAGGGTCCACTAATCTGTGCTTTGGAGGCTTCTGTGGTATGGATGGTAGGTGATGCTTTCTTCCTTAGCAGCCCTTATATGTAATGGACTTTTTTGCTGTTAATTTGTCCGATTGGGTTTTAACTCCTACACTTTGCATCTTGCAGCGTCTTACAGTGTCTTTCTTGCAGCAAAGATTTCCACAGCTTAACATCCTGTGAAGACCACTTCTTTTTATTTTGAACATAATTCCTACCAGTTTCATTAATACCCTTTTTCCTTGCTTGGAAAAACACAGTGACGGTGTCTCCATATCCGTCTTTCCTCTGCCACTGGTGATTTTACAGACCTCTGTCATGTCTCAGTCACCCGTTTTTCTGAGTGAAGAGCCCGCAGGTATACCTCATCCAGAACCATTCTGTTTCTTCCGTTGTCCTTGCCAAACCTTTTTCTGAATCATTTCCTGCTCTATTATGCCCTTTTTGAGATGCGAGGAAAAGCACTGTACATACTACTCAGTATGCAGTGAACTATGGATTGATACAGAGGCAAATGCATTACAATGTTCTCTGTTCCACTCTTGATAATTTCAAATATTTGATTTGCTTTTCTGTGTAAAGGGGAACACTGAGCTGATGTTTTCACAGAAATACTCATCAGAAACCAAAGATCTCACTTGTGAGCGGAAAGCCAGCTTACAGTCCGTCACTGTATATATGATTTGTTTCCCATGAGCATTACTTTATATTTAGTCTGAAGTGAAGAACACTACCTCACATTTTATCTGCCATTTTATTATCTAGTCACTCAGTCTTGTAAGGTCTTTCTTCAGTTCTTCACAGTAAGCCCTTTAACTTCATCACAATTTGTCCTCTAATTTTCCTTTACCTGAATAGCTTAATATCATTAGCAATCTGTGATATCTCACTGCTCACCCTCTTTTTCCAGATCATTTATGAATACATTAAGCAGCACAAGTCACAGCACAGGTCCCTGCAGACTCCTCTTGTGATCTCTCTCTTCTATGAAAACTGACCTTTATTTCTGTTTTACTTCTTTTTCCTGTCTTTTAGACATTTTTTGATCTATTCATTTTTTCTTCTTATTGCATAAAAGCTGTGCTTTTAAAAAAATATATATATTTATTTATTTATTTTAAATGAAGCTTTGTCTGGGGACCTCGTTGCCACTGGAAATCCTGGTAGCCGTTAAACATGAGCTGTCCCTTGTCCACACACGTTAACTCCACCGAAGACCTGCAAGACATGACATAACGTAACAAAAGCTGTGCCGTGTCTTCCTCAGTATGTCATATTTATCTATGTATCTGCTGATTCTGTTATGTAGGACAGATATTACTTATTTGCCCAGTCCGGACAAAACAGGCTTCATTGTGTACGGATGCTTGGGTCTTCACTGAAGTCATATTTGCAAATGTCTGGCACGTTCCCCACCCAGTGAGCAGGGGAAGGGGTCTCAAAAGTGGGGTCACACACTGCAGTCCGTACTGCAGCTTTCTGACGCCTGCGTGTTCTCAGAGCTCTTGGATGAAGGCCATCTGGTCCCCACAATGTCTTGCTTATTTTATCTGTTTGTTCCCTCACCTTTTCTGCCCCGTATTTTACTTTGAGATAAATCTGCTGAATTCGCCATAATGGAAAGTGCTGGCATGGATTTCTCTAAGCCCCTGCACTGTGAATACAGACACGAAAACACGAATGTCATACTTTCTCCTATGGCCTTGCTTTCTCTAGGTGTTTCTTTGACACCTTTTACACAGGCCCTACCCACTTTGTGGCAAGCCTCCTGTTCCTGACTCTTAACTGGAAAGGGATTGTTTTTTGTTTGGTTGGTTGGTTTTGGTTTTTGCCCCCATGGCTTTGCAATCACTCCTCAAACTCATTTCTTATCTCCTTCATGCTATTAATGCAACAGAATTTATGAACCCATCTATCTTCCAAAACGCTTTTCAAAGGGTAGAAAGGAGGTTTCCTTTTTGCTTCTACTGGCCTCCCTTACCTTGTTCTTTAGCTGTGCTGGCTTCCTCTTATGTCTTTCTTTATTATGTTCTGAGAAGCTTGAGTAGCCCATTATTAGCATGAAGATGAAAACTAGGTTTCTCTTGAATACTGGAGAATAGGCCTAAAGGCCAGAATTTACCTTGCAGAAGAGTTACTTTGCATCTTCCTGTCAACAGAAATTTTCTTCGTGACCATTAAAGGATTCTTTCTCCTCTGACATTCTTAGTCATGCCAAGTCCAGCTCAAAGAGCAGCTGAGGATCTGCCTCCACAATGTTGAAAAGGATATAAAACTGAACACTAGCATCGTTTTTAAGAAGAATCTTATACATATACTTGCCTTACTGCCTTTGAAAAGAGTAGATAACTACTTTGGAGATGTTAAGAACAGAAGTTAAGAATAATTTCTATAGTATCCCTTACCCGTACACTTTAAAATATTGCCATCCAAACATAAAGACAAGCATGTCACTAAAAAGGCATGGTGTCACTCAGTGTTTTGTGATGATATCTCATTGCCACCATACATATAATATGCCAAATGAAAAAGCTATTTTAGGGACCAAGTTACATACTTTTATTTGTAACTTACAAGAAGAAAACTAAAAAAAGCCCTATTTAATATCTCAGCTAGTCCCACAGTCCACCAATCAGAAAAGTATGGCTGTAAATATCCAGTCACTAACATACCTTACATCGCATGGCAAGTTACATACTCCCTACAGCTACCATAAAGAATCATCAGTGGATAAAAACTAATCCATAAATTTAATTTTAGACTTGGAGTTTGAAAACCTATTTGTGTCACAGTAAAAATGTAAACAGCTGAGGGTATTGATATCAGTTGCTGATACCAATTTTTGTTTCCTTTTCCGGTGCCAAATCAATATTTAAAACATTGATAAACTTTGAAGGATAATTTTTAATAAAAAGAAATTTCTGTGAAATGGAAAGTGTTTCAGAAAATATGGATAAGATTTAATGTGTATGCAGCTCGTATATGCAGTGTAAAGATTTTTATTTCTTTTTGATTAACTTCCTCATTTCTGAGGCATTCAGAAACCCTACCAAACACTTCTGTGTTGCAATGAGGGGATTTGGTACGATTTCTGCACCAAAGGTAAATAATTGTTTAGTGGATCAGTTACAGTTATTTCTTCAGCTAACTCTTTTGTGTCACTTAGGGTTAAAGAGTGGCTTTTCCACTCCTGAGGTCTAATTTTTTCTTTTCTGTTTCTCAAGCATATGCTTGTCTTGCTGTAAAAATCATCCAATAAATGAAATAAATGAATATTTGCAATTACCGGTTTATTAATCATCTCTGATCTCTCTCAATAGTATCCACTCTATATTCTTCTGATGACAACTTTCAAGTATGACTTTGTATTACCTGTACAACTTCACCCACTAAATTCCTTCAGTATGCTGCTGTTTTCTAAAATTAAGTTAAATTTTATTACAAGTTACAAATGCTGTAATTCAGTACATGTTAATGCATAAATTTCAGCCTTGTGTTGAAGCAAATATAGAAATTTGATTATTCTAAATAATTTAAGCATATTTCTTAAAACAATATCCCTGAGGAGGTCAGTTAAATCCAGAAAACAAATGTACGTACCATTCTACTGAAGTAATGTAATGTTTATTTGGTTTCAGTTTAGGTTTACCTTTTAGAAAAAATCTTCTGGTTCACTTCTGGTTCGGGCTCAGCAAAACTTAAAAACAGTGACTGAAGTTCAAACTGAAGTTTGGGTTCAGTTAACTCCACAAGTAGAAATACATCCAAGATGAATTAAAGCAAAGTATGTACCCTTTGAGACTAGTTCTTTGTGCTAAATTCAGGAACAAACAGAATATATCTATTTAGTCTTGTTTGTGCAGCTGAATGCAGCACTGCATGAACCAACAACAGTAATGCATGAATTACGCAATAAAGAGATGTCTCATGACAGTAGCTACTATGTTCCTAAATCAGTTCACATTTCCTAAATAAAACCACGTTAAAAAAAAAAAAGAGAGAGTAAGAAGGGGTAATAAAAGAACTACTTTAAGGAACGGAAATATTTATTATGATTTTGTCATTAAAATGCATATACAGAGAGAGCACCTGAAGACTGCAGGCTGGTAATTATAGACTGCTACCCTGTCTATAATTACCGAACCCATGATTCTTTAACTCTGGAGTCTCACTAGCACCTACGAATTCCTAGACACTAAAGAAAGCAACAAAAGACCCGCCTGGGTTCTGCTGTATGGAACAGCAGTGGTTCCCACACTCGTCTGCTGGTTGAGAATATCTTCATCCGCATCACTGCTACTTAAACTGACTTGGAGCGACGCCAGTCGTCATCACGACGTGAAGGAGTCAGGCGCACGCGTTGCACCTGCGGGCAGCACCATCCCCTCGAGCAGCCCGTTACCCCTTCTTCAGTCTCACCATTTGTCCTGTTTTTGCAGGGAGCAGGAAGATGCATGCCCCTGACAATGAGCGGACTCCCTGCCAAATTTCAAGCCTTTGCTCTAAAGCTAGAATGGGTTAACTGATTTTGCTGTAGCCTTCCAAAATAATTCCGTATGAGATAGATACTCAGTAAATAAAATTTATGACTTGGATCAATAAAAAGACATTAGTTCCTATGAACAGTTATAGCTATGGCTATAACTAGTAACGTGACAGAAACAAATAATGTAAGAGACAATCACTTGGTGACTCACAATCTTCCCCTCAGAGAGTTAGATTTGACCATGATGAACCCTTTTTCTTCTAATCTTGGGATAAAACTGGCTAAAAGGAGAAGGGACAATCACAAGACAGTAAAAATCAGCGTCAGATTTTGGAAAGATTAATTGAGGAGTAGAGGAGGCTATTTGTCTCTGAACTGGCCAGGGCATCTCTGATCACTACAGCTAGTATCAACTCAGTCCACACATTTCGAAACACCGACGAGCACATCTGCAGATCTCTGTATTTTAGCCAACAGCCTCACCAGACCGACAGAACATACCTTGAGTCAGAGGTCGGGGTGACGAAAGAGATATGGTCTGGTGCTGGCAAGAGGAATCGCACTGAGAGTGCTGAACTATCGATACAGAGACCGTATTTGGACGCTGCATTCATTGGGAGCCAGGGCGCTCCGGACGCGTTTGTTTGTGATGATCCGTGTTGCTAGGCAGGAGCGCAGCTACAGCTTGTACCAGCCGGAGCTTTTTCTGGACATGAGGCTTCAGTTCCTAGAAATGAGTAACTGAAGTACCTTTAAAAAAGTTTCCTAAGAACGATAAACACTTGATTGTGAAAGTGATGGCAGAAAATCTACGTACTCAGAAGACAACTACACCGTCTGGGCAAATATTCTTTTCTTTCAAATCCTCCTTTGCTGTGTTAAAGAATAAATAAAAGAAATTCACTTAATTCACTTAAGTAGCAAGGGGGCACAGTGGTTAGGTGGTCTTCCTCCTTACAGCATCACCTTTAGTACTAAAGTGTGTGCAGGGGTGAGGGGGGATAGGCTAGAGACATCTTCTGGGCTTCGTAAGGCTGACAGGACCAAATGCAGACTTGAAGCTTTGCATCCTCTTCACATCACTTGTGAGTGCTTCCCCCCGTCATTTCTGGAGCCCATTTGTGCTCAGGAATGATCTCTCTGCATGCTGTTGCTAGGACATGGTACCTCCAGGACTTGCATTTATTTTCTCAACTATTTGAAGCTAAGAAAATGTATCTTTAGATTACTACTTCTAAATATCAATCGCTAAAAAAGGGCAATTATTTATGGCAAGACAATAAAATTAAAATACAGATTACTTCAGAATTCTTCAAAGGTTTATTCATTCTCTGATACCTTCAAGACTCTTTTGTTTTATTCTTACTGAGAACAGCAACAAAGAAAATGCTAATTAGTCCTCAAGCTCAGGTCAAGAAAACCAGCTTCAGAGATGCACAGTGCCACCGATGAGCAGCTCCATGACGGTCTACCCAGGGCCACCTGAATCACAGAATCACAGGATGGTTGAGGTTGGGAGGGACCTCCAGAGACCACCTAGTCCAACCCCCCTGCTCAAGCAGGGCCACCTAGAGCATGTTCCACAATATGGCATCCAGGCGGGTTTTGAATATCTCCAAAGAAGGAGACTCCACAACCTCTCTGGGCAGCCTGTTCCAGTACTCTGTAACCCGAACCATAAAGTTCTTCTTAACATGGCGATGAAACCTCCTGTCATTCAATTTATACCCATTAACTCTTGTTCTATCACTGGCCACCACTGAGAAGAGTTTGGCCCCATCCTCTTTACGTTGTCCCCTCAGGTATTTATAGAGGTTGATAAGATGCCCTCTCAATCTCCTCTTCTCTAGGCTACACAGGCCCAGCTTGCTCAGTCTTTCCTCATAAGACAGGTGCTCCAATTCCTTAATCATCTTCATGGCTCTATGCTAGATCCTCTCGAGAAGTTCTACGTCCCTCTTGTACTGGGGAGCCCAGAACTGCCCAAAATATTCCAGGTGTGGCCTCACCAGGGCTGAGTAGGGGGAAAGATCACCTCTCTCGACCTGCTGTCCACACTCATCCTGATGCAAGCCAGGATCCCATAGGCCTTCTTGGCCACAAGGGCAGAGTGCTGGCTCATGGTTAACTTGCTGTCCACCACAACCCCCACGTCCCTCTCCACAGAGCTGCTCTCCAGCAGGTCAGCCCCCAGCCCGTACTGGTGCTTGGGGTTGTTCCTCCCCATGTGCAGGACCCTGCACTTGCCCTTGTTGAACCTCATGAGGTTCCCTTCCACCCAGCTCTCTGGCCTGTCCATGTCCCTCTGAATGGCCGCACAGGCCTCTGGTGTGTCAGCTACCTGATGCCTTCTTGGAAGACAACTCCATAGACAAATGCGTCTCTACCATGCAGCTGCGTGCTTGATCCAAATTAGTTACAGCAGAGCATGCTTATAATAGCTGAACAGTCCACTTCCAGGATTTTTTGTTCAGGCTTTCAGTGGTTCTGTAGTTTTGCTTGATCACGCTCAAAAAACCTATTGCAACTCTCCTCCATCCCTGCTACCAACAAACAGTAGTTTATGAGTGAGGGAGAAAACTCGCACCATGTAAGATGAGGTAAGAACGGAGTTGGCAGTCTCTGAAGCTGGTAAGGCTCACGTTTGCCACGTCTCCATTAAATGCTTGCCCTCACTTTTTAACATGGTAAGAATAATGACTTTAGGTAAGGCATTAAAATACGTAACAAGATTCATGCTTTATAGATCTCCTTCGGGACTTGAGACACCACTGATGGACAAGTCCTGGTCCCACTGAAATCGCAGGAAAAACGTATCTGTGGTCCACATCTGTGGGAGATGTAACCGTTTCCCTCAGTGCTAACATGACCTTGCACATTAGTTGTTCACCTGCAACATTCACCAGACCAGATACTTTTTTTTTTTTTAAGTTTCAGGTGCATTTTCTCACTTTATAAGGTATTGCCTTAAATTTATTAAACAAGTTGCAGACAACTTGTGAGCGCAGGCAGGAATGTGTTATGAGATGCAATATGCCAAACCACACGTACAATTATAAGAGACAATTTCAATCCATATATCTATATATCTATATATGTATAAGATCTTTATTTTTTCGTTACTGTAAGGTGTGCTTATGACTTTTATTCCGTGTAGCCAGGGAAACCACTTAATAAATTTAAACCGCTGCACTCGATGCTCAGCCTCCCGTCGCTTCCGTGCTACTCAACACACGGATGTTTGCGGCCCCGAGCCTTCACCAGCGGACGGGGACCGCCGCCCTGCCCGTCAGTCTGTCTGTCTGTCTGTCTGTCTGCCCCCGCCCCCGTCCGTCCCCGCGCCCGCGCGCCCGCCCCAGGCGCCCCATGAAGGCCGCCCCCGCCCCCGCTCCGGGCGCCCAACGGCCGCCGCAACGGCCGCGCACGCGCGAGGCCCGCCCCCGCCGAGCTTTCCCCGACCGTTGGCGCTCTGCGCATGCGCTCTGCTCGTGCTCCGCCGGCAAACCTCCCCCCCCCACCCCACGTCACGAGCTCCCTGCCCCGCCCCGTTGCCGTGGCTACCGGGAAGCGGCGGGGGCAGGGGAGGAGGGGGCTGAGCAGTGACGTCACGGGGACCCGGATGGGCCGCGCCTGCGCCCCGCGGGCGGAAGCAGGTGGCGGGAGCTGGGGGGGGGGGGGGGCGGGGAGGGGGGAGAGCGGCGGCGGCAGCCATGGGCACGGCGCTGGACATCAAGATCAAGCGGGCCAACAAGGTGTACCGCTGCGGGGTGAGTGCCGCCGCCCCGCACCGCCTCTTCCAGTTTATTCCCTTATTTTTCTCATTTTTTATTTTTTTTTCCTGATTTCGTAGTTTTTTTCCTGATTTCTTAGTTTTTTTTCTGATTTTTTAATGTTTATTTTCTGATTTTTTAGTTTTTTTCCTGTTTTCTTATTTTATTTTCCGATTTCTTAATTTATTTTTCCAATTTTTTATTTTTTTCCTCATTTCCTATTTTTTTTCCCCGCTGATGCAGTTGTTGATAGCGATAAAGCGGTTTTGCAGAGTTCCCCTTTTGCAGCTACTTGAAGGAACGCAGGGGGCTTTCATTCCTTTTTTCCTTCTCATTCTTCATTCACTTTAAGTAGTAAAAAAAAAAAAAAATCACAAAAAATGTTTGCTCACTTTTTCTAGAAATAAAATATCAATAATCAGAGGTTTTCAGCTCACTTCTTTTATTTGTGGCAGTCCAGCCATTCACTCTTACTACACCCCAAATCTTTTTCACCCGTGCATCTGTCCCCCTATGCTACAAGCTCATCTGTCACGGTGTATAAATATACGTCTCGATTTACTGAGTGTTTTCAATGCTGGGAAACTGCTTTAATCAGATTGGAGTGGAAGGTTATGGAAAAAAAAAATCAGTTTTGCCGTCACCAAATCGCAAGAGGTGGCATTCACAACCAGCAAAGTTATCAGCATGTGAACAACACGAATCTTCAGGTGCGGTGTCACGGTGGTAAATGCAGTCCTCTGTATCTCTCCGGCATCATTTTGCCATTGCATGTTACTAGAACGATCTTAATCCTTTTGGTTTGGTGTTGTAGTGTTGTGTTCTTCGTCAGTTTCTCTACTTGGCTTGCTTTATGTCATTCTGAACAGGATCTATTTTCTTAATACAAGAAAAGGATGTTTCTTCTGTCTGAAGCTGAAATTAAGTAAGGTTTTTATGGTTAGTCACTTCTGCTGTAACTCCACGTGAGAAGGTTTATAATTTTATTTCATTAACTAGGTCTGAAGTTTGGAGATCTGGGTGGTGTGAAACCACAGTGGTGAAAGAGCCGTGCACTAGAAGTACAACGTGAATTTTTGATGGAGATTTCGAAGGCACAGAAAGGAGTTACAAATCTCTCTTTAATGAGGCATGGAATATGTGCAGCTTTGTTTTTTGTAGAAATTTATTGATGGTTGTACACTTCACTGACATCAGCTATGCTAATAATACCTTTAGTCTATGTCAGCTTTCATCCCCAAATATACTTTCATCAGTGCTACTTGAAAACGAAGGGATTCCTGTAGTAAAGTTCATAGTTCATCCAAATATATATTCTAGCTATTCATCTGAAAGCAACAGGGATACTGTGGCTTGACCTGTGGCTTGACCTGATCTTTGGTTGTCCAAACCCATTTAAAGTTTGCACCCAAGTGCAGTCACTTGGAGACGAAAGAACATGATATCTAAATTGTGCAGTGATTCAGCAGCCTTTTTGTTAGGCCTATGACAAGATAACAGCACAAAACATTTCTAAAACATTGTTGAGAGCTTTCTAAGTCGTAATTTGTGTAAGACCGTGATTAATTCAGCATAACTTCGTGGTGCAACTCACTTCTGCCTTCTGCTGCCTGTCTTGTGCTGGCAGTATTGGCCAGCGAGCCAGGTTGGGGAAATGGCATTTGGTTGGAGTCGCTCTTTAAAAAAAAACAAACTATTGAATCAGATATCCTTTTGTTTTTCTTATGAATGTCTTATCAAATAGAGTAGAACAGAGTATATTTGATAATCAGTATCCGAATGGACTTGAGCTGGATGTGAAGGAAAAGGTGACGGTAGAGAGATGTCTTAACTTTGAGCTCCAGGGAGTTTATATGGTAGGTTTGTGTAAGTATGACAAGGTTTGTCCGTGCAGGAAAATGTTCTGTGCAATTAAGCAGAGGGATAGTTAAGGTACCTTTAATGTGCCTTATGTTAATTTTTGTGTGATTTATAAAGGCAATTGGTGTGTAGCAGACTACTTAAGAGACAAAGAAGATTGCCTTGCACTCCTAAGTAGGTATGAAGCATTTGTTTAGGAAGTTGACGTGTAGTAGCTAAAATATTTTAGTCTTTTTAATTTAATAAATTCTAAAAGCTCCGAATGGTATTTATGCTGAGGGTCATTTTGGCTTTAACAGCAATCTAAATGGTGTAGGCATGTGATAGCGTATAATTGCCTTCTCTGTCATCTCCACATGTTGATTATGTGAAAGTAAGTGATACGATCTAGCCTGTAGGTTTTCCCTTCATTGTGCAAGAATCAGCCATGTGCTGCCTAACACAATCTATTTCTTATTTCAAGAAGCAACGGGTAGCCTACGGAATGGAGATCAGATGTAGTGGAGCAGGAAACTGGATGAACGAAACAAAGTTGGGTGGATGAAGAGCAGTCTAAAGAATCTCAGCCTGTGCTTTTAGGTTACAATAGACTGAAGATTTGGTAGTGGCAGTGGCTGCTGATTCTTCTATTCAAGCTCTGGCTTTGTATCTCATGAGGTGAAATATTCAGGGATTCAGAAAATATTCAGGTGAAATATTCAGGGATTTTTAGTGATTGGCATCTCTGGATCTGTTAAATGTACGTCAGCCAGCAACCGCCAATCTTTTGAGAGTATTTGCTGTACTGCTTTATTGCCTACAAGAGGTAAAGGTGAGGGGAAGCAGATGTGAGAGACCCATGTTTAACAAGTAATTGTTCAGAGGATCTCATTATAGTAAATTCCATACTGATCGAGGCCCTGAAGGTATGGGATTTTTTAATATAAACTTCTAGGGAGGAACTCTTAAAGTTTACAAACTTACTTTTAATGTTATTGCAGAACTCTTTTGATTCTTGTTAGGGGAAAATATTGTTCAAGGTAGGTGTCAGAAGGCTGGTGAGTGGAGAAGAAAGGGTGTGTCCAAAATGGATAGCTGGCCAGGAAAATTAAGTCTGAGTAACTTCTTATTTTTTGCTTTTTGTAAGATCAGAGTGATACGTATGTTTCACTGTAGGCTCCTCATAAAGCCAAGACCTTTTAAATTTCTCCTTGGTGGTGAAATAATCATGTAACCCAATCTTCAAATTACTGTTCTCTGTTGTGTTGAGTTGGGTCAGATGACTTCTCATCCTGGTACAGTGACCTTGGTTATACTAAGTCCACCTGAACTCAAGCATTTTTCATTGTTCCCAATCTCCCATGCCAAGTTGAAGTCCCTTCACTTCCTGAAACATTCTTTAGTGCAAGGTAGTTGAGAAGGCAATAATTCTGTTATTTTTAATTCCTTTTTGCTCTGTGTTAACTGTGCTTTTTAACTGGGAGAAACTGGACCATAACATTTATAAAATAGTCACACATCGTACAAGTATGATTGTGTTTCTGATTTTAGAAAGAAAGCTGGTTAAAATAACTTAAGATAAATGGTAAGCTGGTAAGCAATTTCTATATTAATTGTTTATAATCATCTAGAACTGGAGGAATTAAGCAAACAAAGACCTTTATTTTTTCCAAACTTCAGTTTCAGAAAATCTGGTTTAAACAAGTGACCTTAAATTGTGGGTTAAAAAAAAAAAAAAAAACACCAAGTTTGCCATTTCCTGGAGCAAGAAGAGTAACAGGATTGTTAGGGGATGGGGGATTTAAGAACAAAAAAGACAATAAAATGGATCCTAATAGCGCAGTTCTGTTATACTAAAATAAGGCTTACTACAGCAAAATTGTGTTTAAGTTCACAGGAACAGAAGATTTGTGTTCAGGTGACTTTACTTTTTTCGTTTTTTAATTGAATAGAGAATTGTGAGCCACTGAGGCTCACTTAATGAACTCCGGAATGCTAGAAGAATGAGAGGGGACAGGCACAACTAATGATGCATTTTGGTTGGCAAACCGAACAGGATGGCTGGAATAACTGTGGCAGTTAGTCCAAGACTGATAATTAAAAGAATTGTGGGCTGAAAAGGCTGAAAAATGCAGTGTGCAAAAAAAGGGTGCCATAGTCAATGTCAGCCAAGACTTTTGATGACAAGGAAATCCAAAATATACTAAGTCAGAATTTGCCCGTACTGAGGCCTTTTACTCTTTCTAAAAAGCAAACTGATTTGTAAAACTGATCGTTGAGGTTTTGAAGCACCCAACGTCTCATTTATTGGGCATAGCAAGCTTTTTCTACTGAATGTAGTTGGTTTCTCTGTAAGGAACAAGAAGAATATGTAGTTAAGATCTGGAGGTGGGTCAGATGGGTAATAGATGTGACAGAAAATGATCAGGAATACATAGTAAATGGGGCTTACGTGAACTTAATTGCAATTCTAAAATGTCCAAATGTGTGCCCCTAGACCTAAAAGTAAAGGCCCATGAGGGGGAAAGAGGAATCTGACAGGGAGCTGAAGCGCTGTGCTGGTAGTCGGCTGATGGGGGACTTCGGCTCTGCCAGGCCAACGACAAGCTCAACTCATGGATGAACAGTTAATACCAAATGCAACTAGAAAAATGCTAAATGTTTCTATAAGGCATTCAATACAATGTCTTCTGCTGCTGTCAACACTTGAAAAAGTATGATGACAGATTTCAAGTGGCCTTGAAAGCCTGCCTTGTGCTTTGGTTCGGTTTGGTTTTGTTGTTTTATTCAAAATTACCTCACATTCGAAAACAAATGAGGCTGATATTTCTTATCAGTGATTCTGAAAAGTGATCAGTTCTAATCTGGAAGTACACAATACCTAGCTAAAAGGTTTTTTGTAGCTCTTTAGTCTAGCAGGCAGACCTGACAGTGTAAACAGGCAGGTTGGAATCAGTGTGTATTTTAACACTAGAAACAATTCTCGCCAAACAATTTAAGGGACAGTATAGTGTGTACTTTGATCCTTTGAATCCTTACATCAAGTTTAAAGATGCTGAATAACAGCCTAGCTCAGTCAGAAGTCTAAGCATGGCTTAGGACTGTAGAGCTGATATTCAGTGGCCTGTGTTACGCACTGCTTCATCGTACTGATCGAAGATCCTTCCTAATTGTCCCAGCCAAACTCAACAACTCTCCTCAAGAACTACAGGAAAAAAAGGAGTATGCTGTTGGATTAGATGAAGCAGATGTTCATTCTGGTTGTGACCTTGAAAGTGTCAGCTTTTCTGTCAGGTTCACGTGCATATTTGAAAGGTGAGGAACCGACAACAGAAAGTTAAACGCTTGTTTGGGATCATGAACCTGGGATGATCTTCTCACAGGAATGTTTTGGTCACAGCGTACCAAGTGTACCTCACTACTCTGCTCTGCATCTTATTTTGTCCTTTTTGTGGATAGAGATACCCTTTTTAGGCAAATAATTCTTTGTAGAACTTCATTAGCGTAATTCCATCTCGCAAAGTTTTGTCAGCATGTGGTGAAGGAGTCCCTAGTGAATGCGGGGTTAGAAGTGAACAAAAGCAACTGACAGTAAGCTACTGCATTGTAATGAGTGGGGATCAGTGCCAGTGGTGACTTCCTCTGGGCCTTTAGTCTTGTGGTATTCAAGGTAAGGGAATCCCTTTTGATGTGGACTGAAAACAGAGCCAATTAGCCTCGTGGTGTCGTGTCACTTTTTCAAATGTTATGTGTTTGGTTTTGCAAAAATAAAGCTTTCTCTTAAATTGTCTGCTGACTGTAAGTATGTGAGCATCTTGGTAAGTTTATGTTCTTTGATTTGTACTTTGTGGAAGGACAGATGTAATGACAGCTTTGTATTTAGAGAGGACTGTGTTTACACACACACGCAAAAAAAAAGTATAAAGTAGCTCTTCCTGAGAAAAGACAGCAGTTTTTCCCACCCCTCATCAAATGGAAATACAGCCTGATTGCATATAAGCAGGTTAGGTAAAAATTACAGCAGCTCTTTCGTGATGCTTCCCTCTCAAACAAGTGATTATTTTTTTTTAAGTTGCATGTTAGAAAATAGTTTTGAGTGTTTTTTCATTTTATTTACTTATTAGGAAACATTGGATGTTAGAAGAAAAAAATCTTATTTAACTTCACGCCATTCTTCTCCCTTCTGCCCTAAATACATACAAGCGTCTTGTGTGAAGCCGTCTAGGTGATAGCTCTGGAACAGGTTGTTGCTGTGTGATAGGAGTCTGTCTTCATTTAGTGAAGCAGTTCATATGTTCAGGATTGTCCTTGCTCTTCCAGTGCAGCAGTACTCATTTTTCAAAGCAATAACCTAATTGCTTGTACTAATTAAAGCCTGTTCGCAAAGCAGTATGGTATTTAGGTCAGCTTTTCTTCACTGTCCTTTTGTGCCTCCTGCTCCTGGCGTTTCCCAGTTGCTGCAGGTCCTCTTCTCAGGCTTGTGGCGTGTCAGCCTTTGCTGTGATGCCTGATGTCCAGTTCTGCCTTAAACGACCTGACCCCTTCTCTGTATTGTCGTGCCCTACCACCAGTAAAGACAAAAGGCTGCAACATTCAAATAGCATCTGTTGTATGGGCACAACTACACTGGTTGTAACTGGTCGAGTGTAGAGTGGGCAGCCTGAACTGCTGTTTGAACTGAGTGGTCCCGAGTTTGGTGTCTGGTTTGCAAGGCTGGTGAAGGTGCAGAGAGCATTACTGCTGAGCAGAAGACACAGTTAGCCCTAAGAAACTTTCTTAACTTCTCAAATAACTTGCTGCTAGTTCCAGGTGTGTATGAACGTTTGACGTGGAATAAGGGGATTGGAGTGGATCCTCTATTGGAGAGGAAGGATAAACTATGGGGTATGGGATATGAACTGCATGTTGCTCTCCTGCAGTTAATCTTTTTTCAGTATTGGAGCTTCTAAACTGATCCTTGAAATTGATGCTGTGTTCTTGTGCAACTACTTTCTTAATGGGATAAGTGACACATCTCTTGACTCATACACCTTGTGCCTTGGATTCAGACAGGCTTTGAAATTGTTTGCCGAGTAGAAATTGGCTTGTGTAGGCAAACAACTGTGTGGTTTCTTTGTTTCTTTATGAGTCTGTTGTGTAGCGCTGCTGGGGTTAACATTATCCTTAGCTTAGACATCTCTTTTACAGCTCTGCCTTCTCTTCCATTTCCCTTGGCTGACCATCCTGCTTTTCATATAAGAATTCCTCGTGGAATTTGGAAATGGAACCTAACTTTTACCAACTGAACCTACGGGTATTTAGGAGGTTATTTTTCATTTGCCTGGACAGGAAAATGTCAAAGTTTAGGAAAGCAATTGAAGCTCTGACTAGTAGTTCTGCAAGGAAGAAGAGCATATTTTTAAAGAAAACAACCTGGAAGTACAACCGTCTGTTCCTCACATTGCTTTCATTATCAGTATTTGTCTCTTCTAACAAGGTTAGACTGTACTCTGGGAACAGTTTTCTTGAGTTGTTTGAAAATTGGTTAGCATGCTATCTGTGTAACAGCAATAGAAGAAATTGCTTTAAACAAATGCGCTCATGGTGTCTTTTCTCCCATTAGGAAATTCTTTCTGGAGTTGTGGTCATAACAAGTAAGGACACAGTCCAACACCAAGGTATCTCATTAACAATGGAAGGATCAGTAAATCTGCAGCTTAGTGCCAAAAGCGTGGGTGTCTTTGAAGCTTTCTATAACTCCGTCAAGGTAAGACCTGTGCTGGATAATATTTTTAGCATGGAGCTTTTCGTTATTTTCTTAAGTTTTTCCCCAGTAGCTCTCAGATGCTTATAGCACTTCATGGTATGCAAAGGAGAGAAAGCAGAGAAATGCTTAGCATTATCTAGCAATATATGGTGACATTTTGGGGGAGGAACTTGCACAGACGGGATAATTTTCTTTAGGGCTGAAATATAGTAGTACAAATAGTAAGGTCACTGGAGGATGCGTTAGAGGAGCATCATGCAGTGACTGAATTTAATCAAACTTGGGTGCCAGATCAGTCATTACACCAAAAGTTTCTGCAGAAGCTGCTGAGGTTGCGTGCTGCTGGCCATGGTACAGGACCTGCAGAGGTTCCTCAGTGCGGGATGATGCTGCGCCCAACCTGTTTGACTGCAGAGTTCCTGGAAGGCCTGGCCTCTGTACTGCCCTCCAGGTTTGGAAGTGTGGGTTTTGGAATCCAGCAGGTCAGGTTGTCTTGGGCTCCACACAAGCATGGCTGTATTGATTGAAGGCAAGGCTGGCTATGTCTAGAGGCAGTGTAGCTATATTTACAAAAATAGTTTGCCTAAATTAGCATAGCTTAAGTGTAGGATCTTTTAAGCCTTTGTTTGTATCACAGTTAATTTGTTTGTAGTGTGAATAATCTGACCATGAATGATCAGAAAACAGTAGAAACAACAGATTGTTTGTTTGTTTCAGCCTAGTAGAGGGAAAATAGAATTAAAAGTTCAGAGAAAAGAAGTGTAATCTTCAACCAGAGCTACAGTGAGCATGCCTCTTTATAGTTGTGTTGTACCCTTTTCATGGCCTGAAGTCCACATTTGTTGATTAGCTTCCTTCTAAGAAAGAAATAAAAACTTTATTTTGAGCTAGAGAAATAAAGTTCCTGTTATGATGACCCCTAAGATGGGCTCAGTTCATTTAACCCCCTCACTTCATTCAGCATCGCTTCTTTTGCTTTCTTTCTGCTCATTCTGGTTGATTTAGTTTACTAGAGTAGTAGAACAGGAGAGGGCACATTTATTTTTGATAAATCAGGTTAATTGATTTGAATTGAATTATGTTATCGATAGGCCAGATGAATGTCTAGTTTGGCACAAGAGAAAGCAATACCACATGGCAGAGCAAGTTAGGCTGCTTCCTTCAGCATGAGTAAACTGTTAGCTTGGTGCAGTCATTCCTCCTTCTCATGTTAAAAGCAAAGGTTGGAATAAGCCTAATTAGGGAGAGTATAGCTTTTGTCTCATTAAATGTCAGAACAGTAATTACGATTTCAGCTCTTGCAGGTTTTAAACTCAACAAATACATATAAGTAATGGAAAAGTAATATGATGGATTGCATCTCTTAGCAATGAGAGGTTCAAGCTACTTTAACTGTTTGCAAGAAATGAATACCTTGAATGAAAATAAAATGCTAATACTGTAGTATTACAGTCCAGGACTGTACTGGATATTCAGTCTGTTTCCTTCTCATGTCCTAGTCTTGCTGCTTTTGCTCTGTTTGTATTTATGTATGCATATTTCATGAGGATTAGGAGGATTCCCCAGTCAAATGCCAAATCACAGCTAGCCATCGTTCCAGTGAGAGATCAGCCCTCAATATAAATCTTTAGGGTGGGAAGGGTGGGCAGCAGGGTAGGGGGATTGCCTAGCTGCTCAACTGGCATGTTGATTCCTGATGCTAATATTGAGGGATGTAATTTGGAAAATGAAACTTTGCTTTCCAGGGCGCTTGAGACTCTGCTGTTTTAACTCTCTGAATATGTTTAGTTGTTAATTTGATACAACCATAAAATAGATTGTAAATTGTTTTCCTCTGCAAAGCATTCATAATATTTCTATTCCTTGTAAAACTGGAGAACTGCGTATCAGGAAGAAATACCTGAATTTTTGGAAATTCACAAAGTCTGTTAGAGTTTAGTAATGTTGTTGGTTCATATTGAAATGATGGAACTGTCATTGTGCTTCAAACTAAATCTTAATATTTGTTTTTGCAGCCTATTCAAATTATTAACAGCACTATTGAAATGGTAAAACCAGGGAAACTTCCCAGTGGCAAGACAGAAATTCCTTTTGAATTTCCATTGCATGTAAAGGGCAACAAGGTTTTGTATGAGACGTATCATGGTGTCTTTGTTAATATTCAGGTAAGGCAGTAAGACAGTTTTCTCTGTAAAGAAAATCTGAGCTTTTTTTACCTGCAGTATCTCTTGTTCTTGTTTTGTTACCTGCAGTATCTCTTGTTCCTTGGAAGCTGAGGATGAAATTTTCTGATAGTTTTATTTTCATAGTGCTAGTCTTTATATACGTTTGCTTCTGTCAATTTGAAGAATGAGCAAAAAGTTAGAGATTCTTTGAAATAAGTAGAGCTTTTAAGCTTCTTTTTATTGCTACGGTGTTCTTGTGATGCATGCTAGACATTTTCTAGATGTAACAACATTAAAAAATGTCAAGCATGTTAACCTTTAAGTATTAGTTTGTAGGTCATTTCTTGCTTCCTGTTTCAGACAGAGTTTCTAAGATTCGGAACTTTCCACAGGTGCTAACACTTGTTAAAAGTGGCAAAGAAAACATTTTGAGATCTTGAAATTCTGTCACTATAATATGTTTCATAAATTGCTGTAAAATCTGTCCCTTTTTCAGCCAGTTTAAGCCTTGTACTGGAAATAGCCAGTGGTAATGAAACTGATCAGATGTCATATGGGATGTACAAGAGAGAATTAAGAGCATACTGGGGTTTTGGGTTGAGAAAGTATAAAACATATTTGCTATGATTGTTAAATCTCGTAATGTTCTTTTACAGATAAAATATAAAAATACATTCAGGGTGATATTTGCATCTAGTTCTGATCTTTCTTTTTATTATTATTTTTGGTGAAAGAAGCTGCATCTCCTATTATATAAACAGTCTGCAGTGCATACCCCAAAATAAATGTGTGTAGTGTTCATCTAGTACCAGTGAGGTTTTGTTAGCATAGCAGACCAACAAATTACTGCTAATAATACTTAACATACTTCATTTTTAGTATCTGACTTACCAGATCCATCTTAAGACACGGGCATAAATCCAACAGCAACAAAGCTACCTAATGTTCAGAGTGTGTTTTCCTGCATTTATTTTTAAGAAGCATCCTCTAACTGGAAGAAATCTTTCCACCACTTACAGTTTCAGGCCTTCCATATGGAGTAACCCTTTAAAGAAATATGACATTAACAGAACAGTAACGAGATGTCTTGCCTGAAGTACCTTAAGTCAGAGCTCTTGTAACATAACTGATTACCCTCTTGATGTTGTAGACACACTACATCCATTCCCTTCATGGAAAAAAGGTTGCAACTCTATCTGCTTTTATTCAAAAAAGCCCATGTGTCTGAGTAAATTCATAATGAAGTCTCAAATCAGTGTTTAGAGTTCGTAGCATCCTCAAAAAACATGAGTTGTTTGCTTTCCTGTAGAGATGGGTAGTGAAATTTCCTGCCCCAAACTGTACATACAACATGGTTTTAGCAGAGTCCTGTGGAAAAACAATTCTGAAATTTGACCTTGTTTGGTTACAGATTGCCACACCATAAATGGGTTGTTATTTTGAGGAGAAGTCTACTTTTCAGCCATCTCTGAATGTAAATGTTGTGTTAATCGTTGCTTCTTCTTACTGGGGAGTGTTTTGTGTTTTTCCTCAAGAAAAATTTGAAAGGGATCCATGAAATGACAGTTTTCAGGCCACTGCTGATGAAGAATTGCTTGGTTGTAAAACACTTTTTCCCTATAGCACACTGATGTATTAGATCTGATGGCACAGTATAACAGTTAGTTATTTAGCTGAACTGAAAGGTAAATTCCAGGCTTTTCAATTATATTAAAAAGTCTGGTATTTTAAACAAACAAATAAAAACTTAAAAGCCTATCAGAAGTTACTAAAAGAATAGCAGGAGTGTAAACTGGAGCATTAGACCTGTAAAACTAGGCATTCCTTTCTTGTTAAAACTCCTAAGACCTGACTTTATTTTCATGGCATACAAAAAATTGGTGGTGATAGAAAGTTCACAGACAAAATACTTCTAACTAATTCTCCAGTCTGCAGTCTTCCTAGATCTTCCTTTCCATGAGAATTTTAAAATAAAGTTTTAGTGAGATTATGCCTTCAGATTTACTTGCTTAACATGCATCTTTAGTTACTAATTTTAGTATTTTGCTTCAAGATCTTATTATTATGCTTGAAGATGTTACTGAGATTTTATATCGTAAGCATACTTTCTCAATATTGTTATCACGGGTTTGTACAGTTGGCTTCTAATCCAGTCATACTAGCTGCATCTAGATAGTACCATGATTTTGTAGTAATGGGAAGGATTTACAAACCAAAGAAAGAGTTCTGTGCCTATCTGAGGACTGTATATTTTGACTGAATAATCATTATCACCATAATAAAACTCCTGATAGTTTTGTCTGAATATGTCTTGCCTGTTGTGATGTTTTCACTGGGACTTTTGTTGTTGTTATTGCCATTGTTATGGAGCAAATCATGATCCTGTTTTTCATCTGGTGTTTCATTCCTTTTCAGCATAGTCAAGTAGATAATATTTTTTTAGCCTTGGCAAGGAAAGCCTTGTCTGAAGACTTGTCATGCAGCTTTCAGAGTTCTGATTTCCTATGCTGTATCTAGTTTTGCCTTAGGTTACTTGTAAACTCTGAATTAGTATGTCTGAAATTCTTTGGTATCCATCAGAATTTACCATTTTTGCAGAACAGTTTTTTGGACAATTCAGAAGCAAGCTGAATGTACTTATGTTAGTGAACATCTATAAACTAATAATAAAAAAAAGAAGTTTGTTTTTTCCATTTAAATACAAAGCCTTAGACCTATTATTCTTGTGTTCTCACCCATCCTGCACCAAGATCTTTTATAGAAGGTCAGGCCTTCAAAGCCTTTTGTTTACCCTGTGTTTCTGTTGTGTACTTTATTCCTCCCATCATTTATATCCAGAAGGATATTGCTTAAATTGCACATTATATATAGAGCCATGTAAGTTGGAAGAGGCCCGTAAGATCAAGTCCAACCATCACCGAACACGACAAAGGCCACCACTAAACCATGTCCGTAAGCGCCATGTGTACACGTCTCTTAAACACCTCCAGGGATGGCGACTCTGTCTCTTCCCTGGGCAGCCCATTCCAATGCCTAACCGCTCTTACAGTGAAGAAATTCTTCCTGACATCTAATCTAAGCCACTCCCAGTGGAACTTGAGGCTGTTTCATCGCATCCTATGTGACTACCTTAATCTTACATACTACTGGCAGCACACAGGATGGAAAGAAGTCCCTTGGCTTTTGTCTACATTCAGATGTTTTTTCTAATACTTCCCATATCTTTTTTCAGTTCTGGATTTCTTGGATAACATCTCATGTTTCTGGTTGGCACATCAAAAATGGTGCAAAACTGGTTGAGTTGCTTTCCATAGGCCCGATAACTTGTTTATGATCAATATCAGGTGTTTTAAGATATACTTCAATCGTGAATATTTGGTTGGGTTTCTTTTTGTGTATGTGGTGGGTTTTGGTTTTTGTTTTTTTGTCTTTCCATCTCTTCTTTTTGCAAGCTGAGGATAAACTGTAATTAAAAGGTTGATCATTACATTTCAGCCAGCCTGAGTCTTTTTTTCCTCTGTCCCTGAAGAGGAAAATGTATTCTTTCCCAAGATTATTTAAGGTGCACTGGTACCTGATAAAACAGATACGTAGATAAATTTGGGGAATGTTAAGCCTCTTTTACAAATCAGGCTTTAACTGCTTTAAAATGTTTTGCTAATTTCAAATAAATCAAATGGAAGCGTTCATTTGCTTCTCACTACTTTATATTTGTTCTCTGTCCAAATCAAGAAATGGAAAAAAAGGACTATAAATAGTACACTGCCTATTTATTTTTTCATTTGAGGAACTAAAGGTGCTGTTTAAGAAAAACTAGAAGTTATGAAGCTGAGACCTTCAGTCCGAGCATACCCATTTTTGCCTATTTGTCATCTCTAAAGAAGGAATTAAAAATGACCAAAACCATAAAATAAAACCAACCAACCAAAAAACACGCACAATAAAACAAACAATAAACCCCTAAAATACTCCACCCCAACAAATTTCTTATCTTGAAAGGACGTTGATAGACTATGTTGTAGGTGTTGAAGTGTACGAATACAGTGAAGGTTATAACTATTTTTCAACCACTGGTTTATGGTTTCCTTTGTAGGGAAGAAAGGAGAGGACATAGGCAGCAAGTTATTGAACAGCAAAATTAACCTTACACATTGCTGCTTTTAAGTTGAACTGTGTATGGTTAAAGACAGTTCCCTATTAACTGTGCTTACAACTGTTATCATTGCTAAACTTATTGTAAGATTGAATTTTAAATTAGAAGGGCTGTGAATATATCTTGCTGATGATCACTTACACGAATTGTGGTGAGAAGCAATGGAGTTAATCAGTCTTAACTGAATGTAGTTTGGGTGCTCAAGCCATACAAGAGTGCTACTCTGTCAGTGAATTAGTCCCTCGGTCTCATAATCTCTTATTCTGTCTTTAAGACAGAAGATAGGAAAAGCATGTGAAGATAATGATAGGATTGTAAACACAAACAAAAATTATTTTTCATTTGGGAGCATCTACAATCATTGTATAATTTTTGTGTCCTTCCCCCCCTTCTGCATCACTGGTATATACATTGCCCACTAATCTCTTGTAAATGATGCCTAAAATATTAATAACAGCAACATTTTATAAATATATATATATATATTTATAAATACAATATAAAAAAAATAATAATAAAAGTTAACAGATGGAGGAAATCGTTAAGTTCTTAAGTAAGGCTCTCTTCTTTTTTCTCTGCCACCCTATTCTTGGCAGTATACCCTACGGTGTGATATGCGGCGTTCTCTGCTGGCAAAGGACCTAACCAAGACTTGTGAGTTCATCGTCCACTCTCTGGTAAGCGGGGTTTGTATTAACTTTACAAAGTGAGTGGGTTTTTTGTTTGGTTTTTGTTTTGTTGTGTGGTGGTGCTCTGTTTTTGGTGGGTTCTTTTTTCATTTTAAGTGAAGTTTGGAGGTAAGGTTAGAAAAACAAGCAAAACAATCGGTAATAGCAGCATATATGATACGTTTGAGTAGAAGACATTCATAACAAAAGTATCTAGAAGTTGTAAGGTGTCACTTGTTCCTGATTAGAGTAACACGCCTCTCTTTTCATGTAAAGAAAATGGTACAAATAGGATTTGCACTGAGCTTATCCTCTTATTCATTCTTTTCAGTTCTGAAACAATGGTGTGGTTAGATTAATATTACAGTATTCTTCTAAACACTGTTTCAGGTTATCTGAGCACTTCTTAGCCAAAGGTTCTGGGCATCTGTAGTGCCTGTCCTAGAAGCGGGAATTTGTTGGTGGAGAGGCAATACCTAATTTCTGTTACTCAGATGATGAATCACGATTTAGAGCCCTGAGTCAAGGTATTGAGGTTAGGACTGCATCAAACTGGAAATAAGAAACTTGTCAGCTTAATCACCTGTATTATATAAGCCTGCGATTGGCGATATGCTGAGATATGCAGGTTAACAAATATCCACATGGCGCAGTCAGGGACATGGAGACAGTCTTTCTCCTGTGCAGATATCATTTTAGGACAAGATTTGACTGTCTCACAAGAAATGCTTTACTGCTTGTTAGTTGGAAGTTCCTATTGTTTTGTTTTTGTCTTTTTAAAGATCTTTTCAGTTTATATTGCCACACATGTTCAGAGCATCTGATATCAGTACAGACTGTGCAGGCCTAATTAAATACCTCTTTTTTTTTTCCACCCAGAATTTGCTAGAACATACTGTTTGTATCGTTCCTTAGAATGCTTTAACAGGACACTTAAAGTATTAGACTCTGTTGCCTGTCTTATGAGTAATGGTGGAAGCGTTGTTTTAGTTCCATACTACTCTTGTCGCAGATTTAGCTAGGTGCTATAAAGAGGTCTACTGTTGGTAAGATTTCATTAATTTCTAAAATACGCTACTTTTTATTAGTCCATTATTATATTGTAAGTAAGCCACAGTTGTCAAAATAGTGAACAGATTACATTATGCGGTTTCCTGATTTTATTTCTTGTTCCCACTACAGCACTTCTTAGATCACAAGTCAGTAAATCATGACAAATCTTGCTGTCAGGGTGAATTAATTAGGTTTTACTGAACATATAATTCTCACTGCCCATGCTCAATGCACTATTTCCCCTAACCTTATTCTTTGCCAGAATTTGTCATTTGTGGGAAAACAGTCAATCCTTTTACTGGTATCTTCCATCCTGCAGCTGGAGAGCAGAAGCTATTTCAAATTCTTGAATAGAGAGGGTAAATCCTAAGACTTCAAGCTAAGCTCACTGGTGTTGCAGTGCTCTATCAGCTCCCGGTCACATACAGTTGGTCTCTCATGACTGGTGCTGCACTGATCACTTACTCTAAATGTGTAAGTAAAAGACAGTGGATCTCTGTGAGATAAGGATGGAGACAGGTTTGTGAAGGGCAAGTGAAATTTGCCTTCCTGATACAAGGTAGAGACTCATTTCAGCGGGGCTCAGGGCCCACTGAGCCACTTAGATAAAGACTAACTTCTTGGTTTTATGATAACTATTGTGATAGGAACTGAAGAGCCATAATAATGTGCCCCCAGAATTGCTACTCTGGTGCGGAAAGTTAACCCAGACCAATTTTTTTTTATTTTACAGTTAAGGAAGCTGAAACTCTAAGTCATTAAATCAACACTAGACTAGATTCCATCACCTGAGGATCTCCTAGTAATACGAGGATGGCTTGACAGAGCTGAGCTGGTACTGGGATGGCAACAGAAAGAGCTCAGAGGGCTCAGAGATAGCAAGAGGGAGAGAAAGTTCATAAAATGTATTTGGAGTAATGGAGCAAGTTTGCTTAAATTTACCCCTCTCTCCTGCCCAAATTTGCTAATTGTTGACAATGGAAGGAAACATTAGACGTGACATACAAAATGTAATTATTTGTAAATACAGAAATGTGAAATATAACTTTTTCTGTAACATCTCTTATGTTTCAGAAGATTGGTAGCATATTTTTCTTTTCCAGGTGGTTTAGAGTAGTCAGCCACTCAGTTTTTTGTTTATTTCAGTGCAGGCAGAGCTTATGCCAGAAACTTACAAATGGGAAGTGCGCTGTGATTTATTGCAATGGTGAACACAAAATAACCCAAATTTGAGAGTTCTGTTTCTGCAACTCAGATTTGTAATGCATTGTGATTTGCTTAGACAAATCTTAGTATTATTTAATACCAAAGGTAGGAAATCTCAGTCTTCTGTTATACAGATACATACTTGCAGCATGAAGACAATCCTGAGAATTAACACAGCCAACGGCTGTTTGACTTCATTGTATTTTTTTAGTACTTAGAGTGTGTTTGTGTGTTGTAAATCAGTTTACAGTTTAACTGTTTTAATTACAGTCACAGAAAGGGAAACTGACGCCAAGCCCTGTAGACTTCACAATTACTCCAGAGACTTTGCAGAATGTTAAAGAGGTAAGGTTTTCTTTCTGCTTTATTTATTTATTTATTTATTTATTTTTAATGTAATCCTTGTGTGATTCTGAATGAGAACAAAAGAAGAATGAATAAACACTTCGTGCATCATCTGCTCTTTTTCATTCCTATAAAGTGATTCTGCTTGTTCTCTTCTGACAGTGGTGATTAAAATAAGATGGAACTTCAGTAATGGTTAATTTTTTTTCCCATCTTTCTGAGTGAAAGATGGCAGTGAAGCAAAGGAAAAAAGTCTGTAGCAAGATCCTTTAAAAAGGTATATTTTGAGATCTTTTTTTTTAATAGCACTCTGTGGCTTTGGGAAGCCAGCATAAACAGGAGTAGCTGCCTTGGTCAGTTAGCTTTCTGAATATGGTTTTCCATTTGCCCACTGAAACCTGTGTTCTGTCTTTCCAGATGTTTTTGTTGTGCTCTTTTTGTTAATAAGAGTACTTTCCTGCTATAGCTCTCCCTTCAGCATCCCCAGTTTGACTTCCATTGATCTTAATTCCGGACTTCTGAATTTCGATCTATTTTTCCAGTTGTTTCTTAAAGCAGACCTCTTGATCAGCTGTTGAGTTGTTTCATGCCGTCGTTGACCTTATTCTACGTATTCACAGAATGACTGCAGTTGGGAGGGACTTCTGGAGATGGGTTATTTCAGCCCCTGTGCTCAGAGCAGAGTCATCTAGAGCGGGTTGCTCAGGGTGATGTCAGTCACGTTTTCAGTATCGCAAAGGATGGAGACGTGCAGCCACTCTGGGCAACCTGCTACAGTGTTTGACCACCCTCAGTTAATTTTTCTTTAAATGTTTAAATGTAACTTCCTGTATTTCAATTTGTGCCTGTAGCCTCTTGTTCTTTTAGTGGCTGCCACTGGGAGGTACATGTAAAGCTAGCTTAGGATAAACTATGAGGAGTACTGAGAAAAGTAGTAAGGCTTTAGGGGAAATACACATTTATTTATTTATGTTAATTCTCGTAGATTAGGATTGTAGAAAATGGCCTTGAGTTCTTGTTCTGCAAATTCCTTTTATCTCCATCTCTGAGCTTCCTGACCATTATACTTCAGGGGGTGGTTATTTGATGTCCCTATGAGGCAGAGAAGTAAGTCTACTTTTACTAATACTAGTGATGAGAAGAACCTGCTAGGAGTTGTACAATAAAAGGGCATTTCACTAATACATTGTAGGACTCGGTATTTTATAGAGGTTTTGTCAGGGATGTAATTTCTATTTCCATTGGGAGGTAACACCCAGATGAGGTCAAGTTTACTAAACACGTGAAAATTCCTCTCTCTTTCACCCAAAGATTTGTTTCGAGTGGAACAGCTAAATTCTGCAGAGGTGCTGGCTACGAGTGAAATGTTCTAAACAATAGCTGATGAGAACTATTTTGCCATTGCTTCTGGCAGTCAGGACTAAGAAGCAAAAAGACTGGGAGAAAAAAGGTTTTTGACAAGAGAGTTGGTTTGGAAGAAGGGAAAATCAGTTACATGGGCAAGGACACCACAAACACGCGTAAACAGATGGTTGGAAGGTAGGGGCGAACATCAAAGATGTCGATAACAAAAAGTGAAGGAGGGAGAGGATAACACTTGCAAAAGAAGGGGAAGGTTAGAGCAGCATGATGAAAGAAATTGAAGAAAACTGGATGGTGAAGATAGGAGCTGAAGATGTGGGTAGAGTACACGACTGTTTCAGTATGCTTCCTGCCAGAACTTGAAGTGTAACGGGAGCTTCTGGCATATGAGGAGTTTCTCTGCTGTCAGAGAGTATCTGTGATGCCTGCTGGCCTAAAACAGGGGGCACAAGGGGGCAGAAACCCACTTCGTTCTTCTGTGGAAACTGATTTCTAGACTGTCATCCTCAATCAGCTGTTGTTACAACTCATTTCATAAAGAGTAGGAAATGTGCTTGCTTTTGAGTGAACGTTCAAAGTTCAGTGTGATCCTGTATTGAAGTTAAGCTCCTTATTGACTGTCCAGTCTCTTAGTTGGTGTCTTGATACACAGCAGTATGATACATCTTGTATTAAATGAACATTTTAAATGCCCGTCTCCTCTCTCCGTAGTTGCCATGAGAGAGAAATTTAAAAGGTGGGGAAAATTACTGAAACCACAGACTGTATTATAATTTGTAATGAAACGGGACGAGAATGCAGTTCTTGATAGCATGGTGAAGTGACTTAACTGAACCATCTTGGTAATGCCTGCCAGTCTGCCTCCTTCACGTGTTTCCTGATTTCTTGTATTGTAATTAGTCAAGTTTTGTCAGCTTATCTCGGGAAAAATGCTCCTGTGGATGGAATGAGTAGGGGTGCATGTCAGGGGAGGGTAGTAGGACATATCATAAGGCATATCCATAAGGATGCATATTTAAAGAGTTAAATTAACCAAGTATTTGAGGCATTTCTGATTTTTTTTAGTTCTTAATTTTGCAGCTTCTTGGGCTTCCCTACGTACTTTGATAACTACCTTACAGACAGAAAGACAAGGAGTTGTTTTCCTGGTCTGCTCTTACAGTTTTGTTTGTTTTTCTCCCCATCTTCTCAGAGAGCCTCACTTCCAAAATTTCTCATCAGAGGTCACCTCAACTCTACAAACTGTATCATTACACAGCCGCTAACAGGGGAGCTGGTTGTGGAGAATGCAGAAGCTGCAGTGAAAAGTATTGAGCTGCAGTTAGTACGCGTGGAAACCTGTGGTAAGTTTCTCTGTAAATGGAACGTGTACAGCCTGCAGTAATTACCACCTGCACTTTCACCCTAAATATGCAAGACTGTCAAAGCCATGCAATTGAGAAGATTGAAAACACTGGCAAAAAATCGTTTTGCACTTCAGGTGGAAATGTCCAAACATTAATTTAAGTTAAATCTCTGTGACCCCTAATTTGGAGCGCTAATGTGAAAACTCACAGGTTAAAGGGCAAAAGGTCACGTCACATTCCATTCCCTGTGGTGTTTGTCCATGTACGCCCCCCTGTCACTTTCCTCAGTAAATCTTCATGTTTGAATTGTGGACACCGCTTTGCCTTCTTGCCTTCCCTTCCCTTCCTCCCCCTCTAAATTCCCCGCTTTCACCAGGCTGTGCGGAAGGTTACGCCAGAGATGCCACAGAGATACAGAACATTCAGATCGCTGATGGGGATGTCTGCAGGGGCCTACCCATTCCTATACACATGGTGTTCCCCAGGTTGTTCACCTGCCCCACGCTGGAAACAACAAACTTCAAAGTTGGTAAGTGGATAGAATTTTATGCTGTATTTATATCTTCCATTAAAAATGTTTCTAGTTTCACGTCAGCTTCTGGCAGGTGAAACTTGCACAGTGGATGAAACACTGTGGAAGAGAAAACAAGGATATCTATTTTGCTGTGGAGGTTCCATGACTAGGATTGTAGTGTGCTGCATTTCACATAGATTGAGAAAATGGAGACCAAATGCTTCCAATTAAAATCAGTTTTGAAACAGTTATGCTAGTTCTGACTAACAGAATTACATGGTATAGGGACAGAAGAAATATAGTAGCAGCAAGTCATTTTTTTCTGCCAAAAAGTCAGGTGTTATTCAGCATTTGAGTAATACCCCAAAAATAAATAAACAAGATGATCACTTCCTTCTTTTCATCACCAGTGAGAATCCCTCTCTTTTTTTGTTTCCCATTCTCCTACTGCATAGACTCAAATAGAAACAGTGAGGCAGACTTTGCTTTCTCGATCTACATGGGCCGCTTCTACCTGCTTACTCTATCCTAAATCCAGCATTTTCATTAACAAACACATAAAATTTAGGATTCTTCTCATTTGTTCAACCAAATACTTCAAAAGTTCTGTTTGCCAGCCTGTTCTGCTTTCCTTCATCTTCTTGGAGTATGTTGGTCTCTTTTTGTATTGCATTGCATCAGGTTGAAGCTGCTACTATAGTAGTAGCTGTCCCTACTTTTAGGATCCTTCCCAACTGAAGCTCCTCTTCATTTTCTGCTGTGCATCCTGCACAAATGTGCACGGGTAATTTTTTCAGCTTTGACTACCTGATTATATGTTCCCCCAAGAACATTTTTGCACCTATGTACAGTGATTATTCCCAAAATAATAGTCTACTTTTGCTATCTTTAGCAATTAAATAGTAATGTACAGTGACAAATGGCTACTGTTAACATAGTACCTATTTCTTGAGCATCTTCATATCTATATTAAAACTTTTTATATATAAAAGAGTTATTTTCAGTTTAGTTCTATCTCTAGTTTCCATCACTCATTAACTCCAACAGTCTTTAATTCTGTCTCCACTTAGAATTCTTTATAGATCTGATAACGATTTTGTTTCTGACCAACGCAATATAATATTTAAAGAGTAGAGAATTTTTGAGAATCGTTTTTAGAGGTTGCAGGTACGTTGTATTTTGGTGTTTAATTTTCTGTAATGCCTTAGAACTTTCTGTTACATGCTGACAGCATGGACAGGAGCCTGTTCCCTAACTCTTCTACTTAACATGCTTTTAAACAACGCATATTGTTTTGGGTAAGGTGTCTCACACCAAAGTCCGTTTTAGCAGATGTCTGAACTTTGACATACAGTCTCCTGGTCAACAGGCATAGTTTCTCAGTGACATGGAACTGAATCCGGAGGAATCCCAAAGATTAGAACAAGCCAGGGTTCTTGGGGAATGACCCAAGGTCTCAGGTGCCAGTGATTAGGTTCTGTCTGGAGCACCTTGTTCAGCCTTGCCTTCCTGTATTACTTGGCCACAGAAAAATGCAGAGTATTGAAATAGCTCAGGAGAGCCTGGTGAAGCGATCAGCTGAGAGCAGGAACTGTCTGCTCTGACCCTACTGTGACGGTGCAGGTTACGGGATTACTAAATGGAACTCTTTATTTTTTTCCCCTTCCCTCAGAGTTTGAAGTGAACATTGTTGTCCTTCTGCACGATGATCATCTTATCACAGAGAACTTCCCCCTGAAGCTCTGCAGGATGTAAATAGCCAGAGGAAGAATCACTTAAAGAATTTATTGGAAAAGGATGAAATTATTCAGAGACCAAGTGAAACTTTATCTTTTTTTTTTTTTTTAACTGAAAACACAGCACTTCCTTCTCCCTGAAGATAGTTCTTGGGCTTTCAGTCTATAGATCTTTCCAAAGACTCTGCTCGTCTTACAATAGACTGTGTGGATGTATCTATCTGAAGAGCCTTGTCAAGTGTCTTTCTGACTTCAACAGCCACCTCTTCCCCCATTTTTGTCAACCAAATAGTGAAAGAATGATTTTTGGATATTTCTACAACTTGTAGAAATCTGTAATAAATTTCACTGCTTATTTCATAATGCAACATTTGTTCTAAAGTCTTTTAACAACTTCTTAAACTTAGTCCTGTTCCATATAATGTATAGAGATGGTGGGGGAGGGTAGGGTAGTGTGATATACTACTGAATAATGTCTTTGAAAGTATAATAAATGGTGCTACAACAGTGCACAGTAGTATCATGGGATGAATATTGCAAGATGACTGAAATAAGAGAGATGAAATTAATAATATTGAAGTAACACCAAATGTATTTTGGTCAAACTGGGAATGAGTTTGTATTGCAGGAATGCTTTCATTAGAAGTTAGTGCTTTGCAGCTGACTTCTACCTCCACTGCACTGGATCTTCCCTGGATTAGAAAAACATGGCCTTATTTTACCTTTGCTATATATGTAAAATATAGCACCAAGGAAGATCAGTCATAGGTTTTAGCTTAAGAACATGCTTATTCTTAGCATTTTACCATCTTTCCTCTTATTAAAGATGTTTCAGCTCCGAGGTGAAAAAGGAATGACTTAGCTGACAAACAGCATCACCGTGTTGTTGCAGACCCGTCCATTCAGAGGGCAGACTATACCAAGTAAGGGAGAAACTACATAAACTTCTATGCGGTGGACCTTGTGCCTTTAGGATATGATTCCTCATGATGCAAGTTACCATTCCAAGGGAGACAGGCGATTCAGTCTTTAAATAGGCGGGTTGATATTGTCACCTGATCAACACAGAAGTGTAAACACCAGGAGAGGCTTTTGTGAAGGTAAGATACAGTTTCATGTTGAGAAAGTTTTATGCTGAGAAAGACATTAAAACGTTTGTAATACTACATCTTAAAGGTTCACGTAAACTAGCAAGGCAGGAACAACTAGATGGGAAAGCCATTTCAGCAAGAATTAACCTTCCCAAGAACAGGTTATGGATTTTGGTGTTCGTTAAAGTCAACAGAACAGCCACACTGTTCTTCCGTGAATTTTCCATAAAATTTTGTGTGGAACAGAGGAAGGCTAAGTATATAGAGTTACATCAAGTGTGAGTGTCAAGATGATAACCTAAAAAGAATTAAGAAAACTGCCCAAACCAACTTCCTATAGCTTTATCCAGCAGCATTGCCAAGCAGGAAAGTGTAATTCTGGGTTTTGTCATGGTTCGGTATCAGCTGTACTTCAGGAAAACAATTGAAGTGGTATTTTAATGTCTTACAACAGTCTTACGTATATTAAAAAAAAAAAGCTCCCTGACTACTGTGCCCCACCCCCCAGTTACTGGAAATAAACACTTGTGCAAGATCAAGAACCAGCACAGAATGATTACTGGAAAACAAGTTCCTGCTTCTAGTCTGCATGATGTTAAAGGAGTGCCACCTGCTGCTCACAGCTGAGGCAGCAGTAGCACTTCACACATTTAGGTTATTTGAGAAGATGCACTGGTGTTCGATCCTGCCTCTGGCCATAGCATCCGCAGCAGCAGATCTCTTACCCACACCCTCCTCGATCGCCTCTCTGCCTGCACCGTGATGATCCCAGGAGCCTGATGGTACAGAAGAGTTCAGAAATACAGCACGGACAGCTGAGAAATCCTGTTCTAGAGTGAGTGCTCCAGTTGCTCCCTGAAACGTTCTTGCTTTCCCAGAAGCAGCTTTGACAGGAAGCCAAAGATTAACATTACAGTATCTGCACTAAGCTGCCTAGAAGTGGTCATCGCAGATTAGAAATTGGACTCTTTTCACACATTGATACCAGACTACTTCTGCTGTAATTATGGAGCATTTCACAGACCTTTCCTGTATAAGGGAAAAGGTCAACGGCATCCTAACACCGCAGGAATAATCATTTAGCACGCAGTATATATCCTTAAGTCAGGAATCCTAGACACACAGCAAGGCTGTTTTACCTTGTCCTAGTCTGAAAATAAACTAGCCTTGTCCACACGTACTTACTGTTAAAGAGTCTGAGACTTCTTATCTCCATAAAAACTAGTCTTAAATGTCTTAGAACTAGATCATGTTTTGTTGTCTGCTCTCAGGCCTCCTTTTTAAAGATGTGAATAAACCACTTCTGGCTATCAGTAAAAATTCTTGTGGTTTCTGCATGTCAGGGAAGAGAAAAGGAGCACAGATTAAAAATCACCCCACTTACTTAGCAACTTGGGCTCCTATCGGTGCTGTGAGTATAGGGAAAAAATAAGATTGGCTGGTAACAAGCATGAACATTCATAAATATCAGTTCATTAACTCTGCATTAACACTAAGTGTTGCCTTACCTGTTTTCACAGCCAACTTACCTGTGTTACCTCAAACCAAGTTATATTCTATTTGGAAAACACCAAATAGTTGACCGTGGCTTGTGGGACTGCTTTGCCACTGCCTAGCAGGTCAAGGATCCCTCTACCCTGAAAAGAGTGGCCTAAGTGGCGAGGACTTGGGCTGCTTCTGTGAACAGCTGATAAAGTCTAATTAATATATATATATATTTTCCCCACTGAGAAAATAATAGAAGCTGAAAAGGATGCAAGTGGTGTAGTGCTGAGCAGCACAGTACCTAATTCTTTGGCTATACAGTGCCTTAGCCCTCTAGCAAATAGTAGTTTACTCAACAGTAACTCATACTTAGCAAAAATATTAAAAGAACACCACATCAGCTGCAGTAGTAATTTTATTTTTGATCCAAGTTCCAGTTAGTGTACTGACATATCTCAAGATAGTTTAAAACTTCATCTGTAGTATACATACTCCACTTGGGGAAACAAATAATCCATTAGACTTACCTTATCTCAAATAATCAGCTTAATACTGCTTGTACCCAAACAATCATACTCACTGTATTTTCAGTGTGTTTACATTATCTAGCGTACCAGTGTATGCTATCTAGCCCTGGTCTTCTGGCCATCTGAAACAATTTTTTACAATGAAAAGGGTACTCGTTCTGGCAAGTTCAGACTTTTGAAGCAGGAGGGTAGCAATTCTTTCAGCTGTTGTACTGCGTACCTCACATTGCTCATAAACCGGCATTCACGCACAGAATACAAATGCACTCTATTGCTTCATCAAAAATAAAAATCTTTTAATTCCGATTTAGACAAATCGGATCAACTATGAGGGATATTTAAGATATTTTCACATTAAAAAATTAAGTCATATTATTCCAAATCAATGATGTACAAACAGAAGGAATGACACGAATACTTAAAATTTCTTGCTTCAAACTATTGTTAGAAGTCATTATTTAAACAACCTGAATTATGAGTTGTAGATTTATGTGGGAAAAGGTGTTGAAATTGTATGAACCCTATTCAAAATGATCACAAAAATCCTGATTTGAATCCTGCAGTTAAGTTATAATTGTTTATACTATGAAAATGTAGTGGATTGGTTGTTCCAAGTTCTAGTCTGTCATTCAGCTCACCTATTTGTTTGATATTAGAATTTATTTTCAGTGTAGTATCAGCTCTGAAGGACCCGACACGCACTTTTTACAGGAATTGTTCATAGGCATAACCATCCTTTGAGAAAAGTAGATACAGTAGTTTAAACCCCTTAGCCAAAAAACCTACCAGCTTTGTGTGATTCTGGCCTCTGAACTACATCAGCTGCACGCATTTAGGCAGGAACCAGAAGTGCTGGATTTTGGAGTATACTAACTTGATACTGTAGGTGCCGTGGCAGTACCCGTGTCTCGTGGCTTACAGCCAAGTGTTAAATACTGGACGAGAATGAGTTCTGCTGTCCTTTCCAGCAAAACCAGGGATCAGCCTCTTCCTAGGCATCGTGTTTCCATTCCTTGTCATGTCATGATGGTTATTTATCTGCAGCCACTTTACATCTTATTACATGTTAAATAAAACAAGATTTAGGCGTATTTTTTTCTTGCAGGAAGCTCAGGAAAGTCTTCAGGTAACAGAACATGATTGCGGCAGATAGGGCAGGTACTCGAATGTTCCTTTAGCCATTTTCTAATGCACTGCAAGAACAGGAAGATATTGTTAAGGAAACAGTCCAAGTCTGGTACAAAGAGTTCAGCTTAAAGAGCTTCAATTCATTCTGATGAATTATCACCTACCTTAGTTGAGATCTAAAACTTGAAACTTTTCAACACGGTAAGATTGTATCTAGCAAGTCTTGGTGCACAAAGTATATAAAGGAAAACTATGTATTGTTGTTTTTAACTTCAGGTACTAGAGGATGAGGGGGAAAAACTTTCTAAAAGTAAACCAACTGTGTAACTGAACAAAGAGTAAACATTCTTATCACTTAGATGCAAATAAGAATCCTCACCTCTCTGTGAAAATGATGCCCACATTCCAGTTCACATGAGTCTCTGCTTAGCTCATCATGACATATGGTGCAAGGATCATCACTGGAGGCCTATACAAAAAATGTTATTTGAAAGCTAGCAACAATTAATCATTGAATTCTAAAAATTTAATGATGTTACTAACTTTAACCAAGTCTATTTAAGGTTTTGTCCACAAAATGAACAAGTCCTTATTTTTTCCAGCAATACACCTAATTATTTCACATCTTATAAGAAGTACAGGGTAATAATTTGAAATTCATCATGGAGAACTTACTGTGGAGTCTATTTTTTTCCACTTAGATTTAGGCATTGCTCCAACGTTTCCCCATGGCTGGAGATTTGGCTGAGCTGGATATGTATTTTGACTCGAGGCATTTTTGTGCACAGGTCTTGCCTTGGGTGGGCTAGGTACATTTTCTTCTGCAGATACTTCCTGACTCCGAGTCCCAGTCTGTCCTGGTGAAGCAGAGGATACCGACTTCACAGGTCTCCCTGCTGAAGCTGATGCCTAGGCAGGTATTGGATAAGAATTTTGAGCAAGTTCACAGTTCAGAGCCTGACAGCAAAGAAAAACGTGCGGTCTCTTCTGGAATGTGCTGCGTTATTTCCACCGTCAGAGGCGCACAGCAGAAATGGCAGCAACTACAACAGTACCTTATTTTGCTGGTCCAGAATGAGATCTGTCACTCTTCTTAGAATTTCAGTGGAGCTCAAGCTTAACAATGTATTCCCATTTCTTCTCTGTACATCTTTTATGAACTTGGTAAAGGTTGAACTGAAATAAAAATGACATAATTAGCAATTAGTAATACTGTGGCTATTATAGGCATAATCACGGTATTAGAAAACACTATTTTCCACGTTTGATTCACAGCAGGAGAGCCTACTGCTCCATTAACTAAACTAACCAACTTCTCAGATGAACTACAGCAAGCACCTGCTTCCAACACCTCTCAATAACTAGGATCTAGCTACCTTAAATCATAAAAATAAAATACTACTAGTTCTATTTGCTGGTGCTTCTAAGTGAGAACCACATTGAGTCAACTCTGTAGGTCTGCTGCCTTAAGGAATGTCTCACTGAACAAGGGAAAGAAACTAATGCTTTAAGAAAAGTCGTCCTATGAAATAGGAACCATCTACTAACAAATCAATTCTTCTTGTACTTTTATCATGGGACGATTAGAATTTTTATTGCCCACCACAACATTGTACACATTAAAAAATACCTGCTGTAGCCTGGAAATATAGTTTGTAGATGTGCAATAATATTTTCAAATGTTTCTGGAGGCAATGCGTTGTTTGGAATTCCAGGGGGCCTCGTATGTATAGCTGAATCATCGTGGTGGGATTGGTTTGGTTGGATATTCTGAGTATTACTTCCAGAAATCCTTGATGGACAAGTTAATGAAACTTTATCGGCATACGATCCTTCCAGAGGTTTGGAATGTTTTTTCACTGCTCCATCACTTGCAGAATGAGACTTTGAATTTGCGTGTGCTAGCTTCACACCAGCCTGTGTATTAAATGAAGCAGTTGTTGGACGTTGATCTTCAGAACTTGAAAATGCTGGAAGTAAGTTAGGTTGTGCAGATGCAGAGGAATACATGACAACAGCTGGATCACTGATAGCCAGTCTGCTTTGTTTTCTCTAGGAAATAAACAGATCCCACAAGAAAAATAGTAATTAAAAT
Source organism: Anser cygnoides (assembly GCF_040182565.1). Taxonomy (NCBI): domain Eukaryota; kingdom Metazoa; phylum Chordata; class Aves; order Anseriformes; family Anatidae; genus Anser; species Anser cygnoides. The sequence continues at coordinate 115,166,298 of NC_089873.1, read as the reverse complement.
AAGTCGAGCAGAACTCTCGAGCATTTGCAGCATGAACTTTGCTACGTTTTGGCCATGAGAAGGAACTGAAAAGTCTTATCAATGTATCTTAACTTGTTATACCAAGGTAAAAATATCACACAAAGGTGCTCTTTAATAAGTACTACATACAGACAACCTGTTTGCAACAGGATTAAATAGGGCAGTATACATGCGTTAATTACAGCTGTTACTTTTACTTATTCTGGGCTTTCTAAAGAATGAATGGCTGTTGGACAGCTTTAAGTTTTAAAGAAGTGTAGTTTGAAGTTGGTGGTAGAAGCTACTGCTTTAAAATAAGTGCCATCAATTTGAAAATGCAAAATTCGTTGCTTTTAACTGATGATATAATCTATATGTAATCCAGTGTAACATTTACTTATTTTAAAACCAAACACATCAGCTATAATCATCACCCTCAAGAACTTGGAGTTGACATAATCCAGGAAGATTTCTCTTTGAACTAACAACTCTCTTCCATAAATGGAAAGAACTCCTTGAAATAGGTTGTTTGGCCCCATCACTGCTGTTGTTTCAGAACTTGACGGCTCTAAGGCAGCTGGCTGCCTTCTAGCACACAGAACTAAAATTCTACATTTACACATAGTCAGATTAAACCTGCTGGTCCTTATTCAGAGTGTCCTTTAATTTAATACTTTAATCACTTTTTGAAGTGATACTTTATCCTCTCAATACAGGTGTATGCCCATAACCACCTTTAACAGAAAAGGATCATCTCCTTAGGAGAACGAGAAGAAATAACTGAAAGTAAATTTTGGCATAAGCTACTAGTCTACAAAAAGCCAGAGACCGAAAATTTGCTTGGGAACGTGATTTTTTAAAATCTGTATGTAACCAGCTTAGCTTTGCCAACAGAGATATGAAAAGTCAGCTTGACCTAAAACATTACATAGTAGAACAGTCTAATCTCAATTTTAGCCCATTTAGATTTTTACAAGTTTTCACATTCCTTAGGACAAAGCTTTAGGTTTATTTTTGTAGATCCTTACAGAGTTTTTAAGCTTTATCAAATGATGTTTTTGTATCACTTGATTCAAAATTTGTAAGAATTACAGAAAGAATTAAACAGCCAAGGAGAAAAATAGTTTTCATCAAGTCTTTTTCATTTGGATTCAGCATTTGCCTATGAAAGTCTTCATGAAGCTGAAAGAACTACAGATACCTTTTCTAATTAGTTACTCCTGCATTACTGCAGTAAAACCAGATACCAAATGAAGAACAAAAGGATCAAAAGTCACTCTGCTCCCCAGCCTCTAAACTGACGGCAACCTAAGGATATAACTTAGGTAACTAAGAATATCTACAATATTCCTAAGAGTTCTGTGCCAATAAGGAGAAAAAAAATACCTGGAAATAATTGGGAAGAAATAGTATGCAGGAGAATGTAAAGGTAACCATTATTTGTACAAGTCCAGAAAAATTGTAGTAACAATCATAAATATACTACAGTATTAGAAGAGAGAATTAGATCCAAATTAAACCGAAAACAAAGGAAAGAAAAAAATACACGACTTTCGGCAGAGAATATACTTTTTAGAGGAAGTTTCTTTTGTGGCATCCTTGATGCATTTAGGGATTTCATTTATAAATATACTATGAGCATTTTACTTAGCAGGTCATTTAACTCCCCTGTCCTGAAGGGTTCTTGACTGAACCCTTATTTCCTTACTCCAAACTGACCCAGGTATAGTGATTTTTGAATACTATTTGTCTTCATGGCTGGACATCAGCTCTGTGCCCTAATTTCAATTTTACTCTCAGTGAACAGCAACATTCAGGTTTTTGGCATCATCACTTCAGCTAGCTTGGCTCCAAGTATTTCAGCATCGCCACGTGTCCCCCCACCAGCATGGTGATGAATAGCTGAAGGAGTAGTGACTTACACTGACATTGTCCTTGTACCAGGAACAATCATGCATAGTTAGAAAGTAACTGACAAGGTTTGAGCAAAGCATTTGTGGAACTTCTAACCCATAAGAAAGTGTTGTTAATACTATTTGTCTGGGCCGTAGTTACTGCAGGTTAATTTCTATAAATGGCTGACACTGCATCTAGTTCCTAACAGATACAACTGGAAGTTAATTTTGGTATCCATCATCAATTATATGTGTTGGTGTAATGGGTCTTTGTCCCTGTGGATTTTGGTGTAAAGTCATGACGTACAAGAAAATGGGAAGCATTTTAGCATCAACTTTAAATAGCTTAAGCCTCTAAAAAGGACTTTGGAATTTGTCACTGGATGTTATCCTGTTAATCTGCAGTCACCTTTTCCTGGGCATACGGAGAGGCGTAGATTAGTTTGTGTTCAAGGCTACGTATTCAAGTTCTTTATGTACACATTCTGTAACAGACAGCCATGCTGGGTACAAACCTAAAGAATTTCTTAACACACCACTATCAAATGTAAGATACATACTAGGACACTGGGAGGAGATGACAGATCCACAGCTTCTATTTTGGTGAGGCAATTTCGTACACCGTTTTTCACCATCTGAATTTTTTCTTCATACCCAACCTGCAGAAGGAAAATAAATTCTCCAAATTAGCATTAGCTAAAGCTCTTTTGTTACTTAAAATAGCATTAACAACATTAATAATGGCATTAACACCTTTGCAAAACAACAAAGCTATCAGGTCTTTCACATGGAGACATAAGGCTACCATTTGGTGTAGTAACGTAACTCTCTATTGAAGGACTTGCATTAATGTTTGAAAGGGCTTGTGAAGCATTTTCTAGTTTTTAAAACTTAACATATGTTACATATTAAGTGTTATATGTTAACATTATTACATGTTAACATATTAACAATGTATTCAGCTTCTCTTAGCAGACAGTTCTGCCTTGTTTTTAAAGAAGTTGCATGGACATTTAAAGTTCAAAAAATACAAAAGAACTGAGATTACAGACTCGTTATTCTGCAATCCAATCTTTAAGCAACATATGCAAAGGAAAGAATTTTGCCTTTATGAAACTGAAGATAGTCATTGTAACCTAACTATATTTAATAATCAGGCCTTATAACCGAAGCTTTCTTTCGTCATTAAAAAACTGCAGATGAGTATTTGGAGAAGACACTAGTGTTTTAAAAAAGGAATGCAATTTTATTTATTCTTTTTAATCTCCAGATTTCTTTTTATGTGTTGTTATGAGAAATTAAGACTTACCTCTACTTTTTCCATTTGTTTCTTTATATTTGAGATAAATATTTCCCAAGAATCGATCTGTGACTTCAACTCAGGAAGTGCTGAAGCCGAGCTGCTGAAATAATGAAGATTTTCAATTAAACTCCAGCATTCCCATTAGTTTGTCTATTATGGGGAAAAAAAAAAAAAAGGCTGAGAGGCGACCTCATTGCTCTGCAAGTCCCTGAGGAGGAGAAGTGGAGAGTGAGGTGCTGACCTCTGCTCCCTGGTCACTGATGACAGGACACGTGGGAATGGCACAAAGCTGCTCCAGGGGAGGTTAAAGCTGGACATTAGGAAACATATCTTTACTGTGAGGGTGGTCAAACACTGGAACGCGCTTCCTAGAGGGGCAGTTGATGCCCCATGTCTGTCAGTGTTCAAGAGACATTTGGACAATGCCCTCAATAACACATTTTAACTTCGTAAGCCCTGAGGTGCTCAGACAGTTGGACTTGAGGATAGTTGTAGGTCCCCTCCAGCCAAAATATTCTATTCTATTCCATTATTTTTGCCTAAGACCAATGGTTTTAATACAACAGTTCCTTCCTGTATGGGCAACTTCTACCGGGAGAGGGAATATGGCATATATTTTTAAAGAAGTAACTCAAAAGGACTAAGTTAGTTCCTTGTAAGGAAGGCAACAATCTTGTCATATGCCAGTTTTGTTTCACCTCCTCTTTATTTACATTGCAGCCCCCTCCCTAGTGATACTGGGCAGGAGTAACTGGAATGTTCCCAGTATCCTAACCTTCCCAGGCTAAGAAAGAGTAAGACAAGAAGTTTGCTGCTGCTGCTTAAATATTTCACATGTTAATGACATAAGACTAAAAAAGAAAATCAACTTCAGAGAAGTTGCATTTAACTACTGCATACCTTTCAGGCAGCCATCACTTTGTGAGAAAAATTGACTTGTCTAGTTAACAGATCATGACTAAACATCTGCTAATTACTTTTGTTTAGCAACTAGTAGTACTGAAATTACTAGTGTAAACTCTCCATACCTGCTTAATGACTTCAGCATCTTGAGATTTCTGTCTGCATTGGCAGCTATGGCATTTAGCTTGTATACTTCAGTTTTTTTCCAGTTTTTGAGTACTGATATCTGTAACAAAATAATTGCTTAAAAAAGGATTGCAATAAAAGCACTGCTATAACACAAGGAATAAAGCCTAGAATCACCTTAAACAGTAATTTGATGATACAGAGCACAACATACACTCACGCACTGCTCCTATGGTGAGGAATTTCAAGTAGAATTAAGGGCACTGGCAGGCGTTTAGGAGGATAACTAGGTTATATTCACTTCAGCTGACTGTAGAAAGCATCCATGTGTGTTCCCTTTGCACCTTATCAAAAAGGTGCATGCACATATTTTAAGGCAATAAGGCGCTCTTTTAAATACTGCATGGTTGAAGACCAACAGGAACAAACAGTCTAATCTTTTTCATAAAATCCCACTGCAGGTTAAGACAGTTTTCAAGCCTTTCCTAAGAAAAAAGGATTGTTCATGATACTTAAAGCATTTCCAATATAAAACACTATTTTAGCAAAAATCTTGATCAGTAATCTCCATTTAGCAAAATACTGAAATTGCTCTCTAATTCTGCCCAAGAAAGAATTAGCTATACATTCACTAAGCATGACTTAATTTTGAACAGGAATCTGTATCTTCCTATGGTTAATTCCTACTAATGGAATTTATTCATAAAGCAGGTAAGAAACTGAATTACTTAGCTGAATTTTGTTTGGGGCTATAACAGATGCCCCATATTCTGTGCACTTTTAATACTGGTCAATAATAATCCACCGTGATGATTTGCTAAGTTTTCCTAGATAACATCCTGAACAGCAGTTGTCGATATTTGATCAACACTTTTAATATATTCTTATAAAAAGTCTTAGATGCTACTTTAAGGGAAAATGTTAGTTAAGACTAATCTTCCCCACCCATCAATGCAAATGATTCAGGCTGTAACAGAAGCGTTTTAGGGTTTTTGTTTGTACCTCTGCTTTAACAGCTCTTTTCATATGTTCCTGGTAGTCATCTTGACTCTTTTTTATAAGTTCTTCCAATTTTACCTTCTCATTAGCAAGTTTATTGCTGCAAAACAGAAAGAGGTTAAAGATTTGAGTAACATTTACAACAGTAGTACTTTCTAGAGGTTTTCTTCAGCTATTACTTGTCTTTTCCTCAGAACCATGTATCTTCATTTATGTTGTACAGCTTGTGCCTTTGGGCATAGTATCATGTTCTTGTAGCCATACTGCTGCCTCCATGGACATAACTTTGGGATTTCTTAACCAAATTTCACTGTGCAATGTAAAAAGTTTATTGGGGCTTAACTACTGCAGACATGCAAGTTTGACTGTTCAAAGCCTGTTCACATATATGAAGAACGTATAAATGAAACCTTGAATTCCATCTAAGCGCAAATGAACAACTTTTAGAAAGTGTTCAGATAACTTTATGTACACTTAGAATTACAAGTATGTGAGGATCCAAAGCTGCATATGACAGTTTAGTATGTATGTAGAGCACCCAACTACTAATGTATCCTAAAATACCGTATCATATAATCAAGAGAAATATATGACAGTATTTTGAAAAGCCAGCTTTGAATTATTCTAAATAATTAAAAGAAAGTAATATTTACTTATATTAAGTAAAAGTAAACTAACTGAAAATAAGAGATACAGGCTAAAGTGCTCATTTTTTCTAATTTTTCACCCAGAATGAAACATACAACTCCAATAATGACAAGTCAGTAGAAAAATACAAATATTGCTGAGAGTTTTACAAGAGTTTTACCTGGTCTCAAGACATGTATTGAAATATATGTTATACTGCTTCTCCTTCTCATCAATGGTCTTTGAATACCTAGAGTAATCAAATATTTATTAAGCTTATTCTGAAAAATGTTCACCAAACACATTACACGTTCCTCTATAATCACAGTGATAACTACGCAGTAGTGACAGTCTATACATTTTGTATGTTGTTTAATACTGTAAGTGCATTTAAATGTATTCTTAATTAAGCAGCAAATAATTAATATAAGTGCAAGCTGATAATTTTTCAAGAAAGATTTGGCTCGAACTATTCATACTAAAGATAAGAAAACAGCATTCAAGGACAGAAGCCTTCTTAAGTCTGAAAACTGACAGAGAACATTAAAAATATAGTAGGAATTGTCAAGTCTGATTAGAAAAATCATTACTATAAGTCAGTTTCATCAGTTTTCTGACAGCTATTTTAAAATGCTTACAATAACACAACAAAATACTAAAGCAGACATGCATATTCCAGCCTATTAGTGTGAAAAAGCTTCTAGCTAGTTATGCAGCCAATGATTAGACTACTTAAAGATTGATGAAGTTCTTAAAATGTTCTGGGAAAAGCTACTTACTGTACTGTGTCAGGTGACACTGGATTTATTTTTTCAGTGTGTCAGTGACGTAATTTCCTAGATGCTCTATGACTATAGTAGAAGGTTGACTGAAGCTGTTTCTTATTCCTTCATAGCCAGGAAAACTAATTGTCAGGGGAATACCTGGGATTGCTGCACACCAGGCCATGACGGGATATAACTGATCTAAGGTCCATGGGAAGCCCTGCAGACTTCTGTTTTAGGTTGGATAAGGGGTTTAAAAAAAAACAAAAACAACACACGATACATGCAGCTATGTGGTTCTTGCAGATTTACTTTAATCTGACAAGTAGGGGACAAGACTAGAAAAGAAGGTAATGTGCATCCCTAGTTAACCTTCAGATATGCTCTGTGGCAGTACAGGTTAAAAGTGCGTAAGAAATAAAGATGCAGAGCAGAGTTCAGTTGGGTTGATTGTATGTGAGGAAGAGGAACAAAAAAATAAAACTTTAAGGCTCATCATACTGCTGTAGAGGAGCACACCGAGGAAAAAATGGTAAATCATGAAGTAGAAAAGTATGCAAGCAGTGCCAAACTAAAGGATTCTGGAACACTCAAAAATGTTAAACAGTGAAGAAGTAGTATTTACTAATTAGGTTAAATAACTACATGCAGGTCCTATTGATACCAGCTCTAACCAAGATCTGCATTTAACTCATTTTCTTGCCCTAATGATATTATCAGGGCAAGACGTTTGAATTCTCATTTATAAAATCAGTAAATACTGAAACTTACCATAGACTGTCAGAAATAACTGTACTTACTTTATAACAAACAAAAATCAAGCAAAGGGACAAAAATAGAGATCTACAGATGTAAATCTGTATTCAAAATTGGTACCTATCATTAGTATCCACATGCTTTTTGACGGTGTTCCTTACTGCTTTTAAGTTCTCTTGATTTTCTTTTTTCTCCTGTTGCCATTTTTTTACTTTTATTTCTAAATCTTGATTAAGCCACTCTAGTTCATTCTTTGATACCTAAAAGCAAAAAATAAGAAAACATCATTACTATAAAGAGTACTTTATTAAAATGCAAGTTAGAGCAACTTGCAGACACATGATCAAAACCTTAGCCAGCAACATTTACGACAACAGAATTTTATTTAGTGGTTAATGTACTTTTAGGCCGGGTGTTTAGAACAGGCAGCATACTCATTAATGCTTAACTCCACTCATCTGCAAATGCAACTTGATGGAGTGCACCCTCAGCAAGTTTGCTGAATACACCAAGCTGTGTGGTACGGTCGACACGCTGGAGGGAAAGGATGACATCAGGTTCAGCCTGGAGAAGAGAAGAAGAGAAGGCTCCGGGGAGACTTTACAGTGGCCTTCCAATACCTAAAGGGGGCCTGCAGGGAAGCTGGGGAGGGACTCTTTGTCAGGGGGTATAGTGATAGGACAAGGAGGAATGGTTTTAAACTAAAAGAGGGTAGATTTAGATCAGATATAAGGAAGAAATTCTTTACTACGAGGGTGGTGAGGCCCTAGAACTGCTTGCCCAGAGAAGTTGTGGATGTCCCATCCCTGGAAGTGTTCAAGGCCAGGCTGGATGGGGCTTTGGGCAGCCTGGACTGGTGGGAGGTGTCCCTGCCCATGGCAGGGGTTGGAACCCTTCCAACCGAAACCATTCTATGATTCTGTGAATGTTAAAGCTAGAATTCAGGACCTCCCAAGATGCAGTACAGGAATTTACTCCAATACACAAATGAAAGGAAGAAAAAAACGTTAGAGATTGAATGACAGGCCCCTTATTTAAAGATCTTACTAAAGAATAAAGTGAGGTGGTAGGGAGAATGGCTTTGGTCTCACCTGCTTTATTTATTTTTAATTGAAAAATTCCCTTTAAAATGCAGACAAATGAGTAGCCTGTAGCACATTTGGCTTTAACTGTAAAATCGAAGTGATAATAGGCTGATGGTGATGCCTGGAGACTACTCTTTCTCCCACACAATTTCAAGGAGAATGTCTGGAAAAGCCCGTTAGCCATCCCAGCAAATCAAAACACTGACCACTTGAACCCCCTCTCCTCAAGAAGAGGGAAAGAGTCAATAGCATCGTGCTTTTTTCTTTTTGGGTTGAATCAAAGCCAGTACCTATCCACTAGATGGAGACAACCAATAACCTATGTGTTCATTTAAATGTGTTCTGAGGAAGATGCCACACAGATTTTCAGATCTGTTAAGACTTCACAGCAATGAGGACTACCATTCCAGTTTCAGAAGAAGTGTTGACCTATCACAACCAATATTGTGAACCACTGCAGTTTGTCTTTCCTAACCCCGCTGCCGCATGGATAAAAATATTACCTCTGTCTCTTCAACACTTTTTTTTATCAGCTCTTTTAAAACACTGATTTCTTCTGAGCTTCGGCTTTGTAACTGTTCATATTTTTCCTGTGCTTCTTTAAGTTGTTCTTTTAATACCTGATGCTCTTTTTCCATACGTAGAATATCTCCCTGAAAATAAGTTATAGAAAATAAATCAACAGCCATTATCCACAGGGCAGCAAACATTCAAAAGAGTCAGTCTGCTGTCAGTTGACGGTTTTTAGTGTGTTTTTGTTGTATTTTTTGTTGGGGGAGTTGTTTTCTGTATAACAGAAATGAACATTAATGTTTGACAAGAATGGAATATGAAGAGAAGGCCGTGTTTTCTCACTCATCTCCTGATACGGACATAGGACTGCCATTAACATCAGTCTGAGCTGCATGCATGCTCCAATGGAATATTTAAATCAAACCTCAAGGTTTTTGGGGAGGAAATACTCAATTTCCTCTAAAACATATTCCAACATATGAACAACTACAGCCTCCTTTTTGTGGGCCTACATGAGGTTTGGAAGAAGGACGTTACAGATTATGGTCCAACAGGAAGGGTGGGAAAAAAAAACTCAAAATCAGAAGTATCTGTTACAACATCTTATTTTAAGATAGCCTTCATCTTCACACTCCTAAATGTTTGGGCACTCCTTTAAACTCCTTCATGAGAAATATGAACAAATATACAGGTAACTTACTTGTTGCATTTCAAATGGATGAAAAGGCAAGGTATTAGTTTCCCTATCAGCTACTTCATGATTCACCTAGAATATAAAGAATCATTAATTGATGAGAAAAATCTCCTGTTTACGTATTCAACTACTATGCCAGCTCTGTTTTTGGAGCCTTTGTACCTAACCTACAATTACGTGAATCCACCTACATCATGAAATAGGTCTATCTACAATGTAACAAGAAATTATGCAAATGTTCCCAAAATTGAATTCAAGCTATAATGAAAGCACATTTTTCCTGATCTTTTCCTAGTTTAATTGACCGTGAAGCATTTATATTGGGGATAGTTCATTCTGTCTTTAAACACAGCTGTGCTCTATACATCTGCAAACTTAAGACTGGCAAAACCAGTGTCTCATAACTCACAGAGCAGTTGTGTTTTGTGGCTTGTCCTAAACTCAAGATCTGTGACACAAGTGCCTCTACTTAAAAAGGACTACACTCAATGACCAGAATCCCTGCTTGTTTTCCTCCAATATCACATCAAGGACCTACTGAAAAAAATTAAGTTTAAAATCTAATCTTGCAACATACTGAAGATTCAGTTTATGTTACCACTGTAATACACTATTAAAAAACACAGTCGGATGTTAAATGCCTTGCTCTCCCACACTTTTGCCAACAGAAACACCTCTGTGCATTGTGACCTTTTGAACTCTGCTAACCAGAATTCCCTAAATTGAAAACCATTGCCTTTTCTATTAACAATTCATTACATGTGCTCAGGAACCAAACAGAAATCACTTTTTACGTCAGCCAAAAGGAAAACAGCTTACAGTAACTGCTTGGGAAAGACTTAAAGCAAAGAAATGTACACATAACAAGCTTTGGGAAAAAAAAAAATGAAAAAACAAAAACAAAAAAACAAAGCAATGAAACATGTTAACATTTTCGTAATTTAGAAAGCAATAATAAAAAGATGATTATTTTATCTTACAGCTATAAACAGTTATTCCTCCCTTATGGAGAAAGGAAAGAAGATTAGGAACTTCTCTGCAGTAGTTCCTCGAGCATCTTGTATAATCTGTCACACAAACGAAATGTGAAACTGCCGTATCTCTAACTCTGAAAACCTAGCTTCTTAGCCTGAACTGTTGTCTGTAACTTTTGCATGCGATCACTGTCTCCCTCTGTTACTTTAAGTGCATTTTCATGAGTCGTCCATGCTGGTTAACCCTTGGGGTGCATTAATAAGTAAATGTTTTGGTCCCTCTTCTGGTCAGCTGCATGCTGTGCCCCTTTAAGGGTGTTCAGCAATGCTTCCTGTGCCTGTAGGAGAAACTTCTTGTTTTGTTGTTGTTTCCCTTCTTCAGGAGGAAAAAGTAAGGTGAAGGGAGTTTGCCCTTGAACTCACCCTACAGCTGGGCAACCCCTGTGAACCAAGAGGTAAGCATCAGCCAGCAATGGTTAGAATCTACAAACCGTCTAAACCCTCAAATACTGTACAAGTTAAAACAAATCACTGAACAAAATGAAAAAAGATGACACAGAAGCACTTTCCCTAACCTCTAAAACAACGTTTTCACTTGTGTGCACCAGTTCCCTCCCTTGACCCTGGGTCAAAAAAATCTCTCAAAACTTCAGGCAGAACAAAATTCAGACTGTCTCTAAAGAATTACAAATGAAAACCAAGAATAATTGAAAAAAAAGCATCAGCAATTTAAAATGAAAATTCTAAGGAAGCTCCTAGTCTGATAAACACCTCAGTATTTTCCAACTTGTGGCCTTTTCTGAGAGATAAATAGTAGAGTAAACAATTAACTATTGTTAATACCCCTTACATTTGGGTAGCTTGAAGTACTACTTGCATGTTTCCTCTTGAAACTCTACACAACATTCGACTCTGGGAATACATAAAGAAATCATCCCAAAAGGTGTTGCACTTTGCACAGCAGAAGAACCTAACACAAGGTGCTCAACACTATCTTTTGTCACTTAAAAGCTCTCAAATAATGGTTCCATTTTAATCTCTTACCTGAACAGCTATCATCCTTGTATGAGGATTGTTTTTCATTAGAGGTATACTTCTGCTTGCTTTTTCCTTCTTAGTCACCTGTATACAACATTCAGCTTCATTTGTGCTATTTGCAACAGCAAAACTGTCCTCATAAAATGAGTTATCCGAGTTCACCAACAGGCACTGAGGGTCTTTGTATGGTTGTGTTTCAGTTGCTGTTAAACTGCTGCAGACACATTTTCTGTCTGAAATAGCTGATTCATCATTATCCCAATGAGCTACATGGTCAGCATAAATATAACTAGGTTGCTCGGCAACATTTGAAATGAGAGGCATTTGAGAAGTCATTGGTGATATTCTTTCACATCGATAACCCCAGGAAGGCTGAGGCAAGAACATATCGAGATTTTCAGAATCAAAGCATTCTAGTAAAACTTCAGAAAAAGACGACCTATTTTCTACGGTAGCAATATTCTGACTAAGTACTGATTGATATGAAGTCGGTAAAGAACAGGGCAAATACTGTGGAGTGTCATAGCTTGCTACTGTTATGTCAGGAGATGTTGATATATGAGGTTGCTCAGGATAAGACAGGGGTTTGAATTCCTTAGCAGCTGGATTTAGCTGTAGCTTGTTCTGGAAAGGATTTTCTTGCACGTCACAGACAATATAATTTTCTTCTTCATTATCTTCAGTCTCATTTCTGTTTATATTTTCTTTTATAAGAACTTCATGCTTTATTAAGCTAATAACATTATCCACCATAACGAAACGACAGGATTTCAGAAGAAAAGATTTCAGACCACCTTCATCTTCTACAATCTTTCGAGCTTCTTCAGGGAAATGTTCGTACTCCCCAGTTAGCAATTTATTATTAATTTCCATAGGACCATGTTCTTCCAGTATTTGAGAGAAATAGCTTAAAAAAAAGTTGTAATTGTTAATCAAAGTTTTCTCATACAAAATTTTCTGTAATTCTTTTACTTGTCCACATCTTACTCAGAAACCTGCAACTAACTGAAAACACACTTTTATGTACATACCTGCAACAGACCATAAGAACTCAAATTCTGGCCTTAATACAGTATGTTTTTAAGTAGGATGTTGTACGTAACATTTTTGTCTCCGAAAAGCAAATGCTATTTATGTGAGGCATTATTGCAGAAAATGTACACACCACAGTTAACTGAGAATTGAAAGGATCAAAATAAGAAATAGACTGTATAGGCAAAATCTGTTAGTTGCCATTAGATAACAGATACATAAAATATGCTGTCAATAAACTGCATTGAGACATCATCTCTGTGCTGTTACATGCCTTTGACATTTCAGAATGACTACTGTGAGTACCAATGACATGAACAGATAAATTACATCTTCAGATGTCAGAAATGCCATCCTGCTCACTGTTTCAAAGCAAAACTACAGTGTGCCATTTGACAGTTTTCCTTTATTACTTGCAAGCACATTCTTAAGTGCAAGGCCTCAGTTTTCCTGCAGTGGTCCAAAATTAGAGCTTTCCTACTGTTCGTAATTGTCAATTACTTCTATACTGGGAATCAAAGATACTTTATTCCCAACTACTTCTGTCATTTCTGTCTGGAAATAGTATAATTTTAATTTTCTAACACAATGATACAGAATTTATATGCATTTCAGCTAAAACAGTAAGACTTTTAAACTGCTAAGCACAGAAATGTATACGTACTCATATAAACTTTCACAGGTTTGATCTGGATTATCATCCAAAAGTCTTCGATAGCTGTTACTATTTGAAATGTCATATACAGCTTCAAATTCCTCTCGTTGTCCCCGAAGATATTCTGGGATTATACATGGTTCATAAAAATATGCAAAATCTCTACAGAATTGAAAAAAGAATAGGAACAATAATTCTTGTCTCTGAAAATAACTTCCTTTTTCACATATACTGAGAACACTGTTACCATACAGTAGCTACATAGGTGCTAAGAAATACCCCAAACAGCAAACTCTTTTTCCTACCAACAGGATAAACGCTATCCCCCAAATACTTAACTGCTGAACTTCTTAAATTGAGAATAACTGACCTGCTAACTAGTAACTACTAGTAATAGGTCATAGCTCTTTCCTAGCAGCTTTCACTTCTATAAGAAAGACCAAAACCAGTCTCAGTACGCAGGAGTTTGACTCCTGATTACCACAAAAATTCTGAGCCATGTCCTACATCACAACCTGCTTGAAACAGCATAGAAGGCAAAGTTCTTTTGTGACTGATGGTATGTATATGGACTTATCAACCAATTTCTTCCTACAGTAAAATGGAAGAGGAAGATAAGATGTTACTTGAAAGAATCTCTTTTGGCCTAGAAGACTTATTGGGCTGCAGCCTGCTAATCATTTGGTTCTCATATCACTAAGATCTTTAGAATTCTAATACCCGTTACACCTGTCCTGGAAGCAGAGAAGTAACATCTCTATGGAAGCTCATATTAAGGTCATCTCAAAAAACATTGAGATATGAACCCAGACTTTCTAAGGCGTTTCAAAGCCTGTCTTCTCTGGTACCTGGCAAAGTACTTTGAAATTTTGGGCAATAAAAGCAAAGGTGCATGATGATACTTACAATGTATTTTCTTCTATAAATATCTTTTCTTCCTCTATTGGTGCTGTACTAACTCCACTGGATAATACTAAAATAGACTAATTAAAAACAGATTATTATTATTTTTTAATTGGAAAATGATCCGATGTAAATAGTATGAGTAACTTATTTACACTGAACCTTGCTCTGTAACTTTACTGTGGTCAGATGCCAGACTATGGAACCGTGAAACTCCTAAGTACAATTATCAGTATTAAGCCATAATGACAAGCTTCTTAACTTTAAATTATTAATTTCTTCTTCAGAACTTATTTTGGAACAAGAAATTGGGACATTCTAACAGCCAAAACAGTCTTTTTTTTCCTCTAGATGTGCCTGATTTTTCACTGAGTTCAGATAAAAAAACACAGCTTTTTTGTTAAGACTTTTGTCTAAACTCATTCCATTGCACTGCATATCAACTGAATTTCTAGGAATCTCTTCCATTATATTTGAGAGCCTTCAAACTTTAATAATTTTACTACAAGCAAGTCTGAGTGATCCCTAGTTCCACAGTTTTAGTATTATATCTCCTATTCTTATGTTCACCTATTACATGCTTTAGTTATCTTCTATTTTTTTATGATCTATTAACTTAAGAAATACACAGACCTGTATAAGTGAGTCCAAGTTAGAAAAAAAAAAAAAAGAAAATTCTGGCTGATGAAAATAGCTCTAATCTTCATTTTACTCAAACTTCACGATAAAAAAATATAAAAGTTTGGGGGCATGGATGAAATCAAGATGATTGCATGTGAGACAATCAATATAAAAAATCAGTTTCAGCTACAATATTATTTCTAGCAAAATCTATAAAACACTGAACAAATAACATTTTTTCTGAGCATTAAATGAAACACTTGCATCTTCGGTAACT
Source organism: Anser cygnoides (assembly GCF_040182565.1). Taxonomy (NCBI): domain Eukaryota; kingdom Metazoa; phylum Chordata; class Aves; order Anseriformes; family Anatidae; genus Anser; species Anser cygnoides. Next base: position 115,151,133 of record NC_089873.1, on the reverse strand, counting down.
GATATACCCATAAAAATCATCAGAAAAGACAGTTAAAAACAAAATTTCAGATTTATTTCATGAGGTATAAGGACATGTTCTTCATCCTCAAATGGACTGCTAAATAGCCTTTTGCCAAATTTGCAATTTATCAATGCAAAACTAAATGGACATGACATATTAATTATATAGTGCAGTCTATGGATTGTATTCACAGATGTTTTTTACTTTTACATATAGGAATTTAAGATCAAAGTATGAGGACAGTGGATAGACTGAGGTTACTAGTACACAATCAGTACCAAAGTTATTCATAAATCTATTTTTCAGGTCTAGAAACTCATTTTATATTGACAAAATCATACTGTAACAAAACTAGGAAAACTGTGTTAATTGAGTCTACACAGCTTACTACTTGTCAGGAAAAAACATTTCATGGAATAACCTCCATAAGATATTCAGGAAAACAGACGCTATACCTCTGACCTCCAGCAACTCTAAAAAGACTATTTAGAGCAAGCAGCTAAAAAGTTACTGACCTTTGAGTCTCTAGAGTTCTTCTTTCTGTTTTTGTTTTTAACTTTGATATTGTTAGTCTGAAAGAGAAAAAGAATCACTTTTTTATTAGAATAAAATTATGATGCATTTCCAATACCAGTATATGAATTCAAAACTATAAAAATTCTTATTCTGGTTTGAACAGAACAAGAAGCAAACAAAACCGTCAAAAGTTTGGGTCACTTCAACTTTCTATTAGATAAGCAATGATGGAAGAACTAAAATGCATCTTCATTTTTAAATGGCACTTGATTATATATTAACAAAATTCTACTAACAGTAATTTAATAACAGTACCAGAAAACATCAACTTGTTTTACGATACAAGTAACACTGAAATAGAAATAGTATTATTGTATTTGCTTTTATTTAATTCTTGTATTTCTAATTAATCAAAGAAAAGAGCAAGGGATTTTACATATTATTAAGATTTATATTAGTAACTAAACATTTTCTCTGTATCAAAAATAAATCCTGGGTTTGTACAGATAAATTTATCTGCAGGCTAGAACGGTTTTTAATGAGAGTGCTTCAAACACATAATTAACTGAAATCACATACATTTCTGCCAATTAAAATTAACTGTAATAAAAATACTAACCAAAAAGTGATTCAGAATGATGTACAGTTTAAAAGTTACAGATTTAGACTGCAAAGTATCAGTAAAAGTTGTAGTGAATGAGTGCTAAGTACACCTCACTTCAAATTTACTACACTTATTAGTGAAATAAACTTCTAATTCTAGCCTTATAATTTAATGACATCTGAAAATAAAGCTGGGTTACACCACCTTCTCATTTGTTGCTTTGGACTGCAAAACATACAGTAAAATTACCATCCAAAATTCTTCAGATTTTTATTAAGCATTCTCAAGGAATATTCATGCTTCAATGTCAATTCATATAGTAAATATGCAGATATGCAAGTTAATACGAGTCTCTAAACTGTGCACACTTAATTTTCTCCCCCTCTTTCCGTCCCTCTCTCCTCCCCCCATTCCCCAATGATACTTTTAGAGAAACCTTTTTAAAGTTAACACCAAATTGCTGTTATCAAGCAAACACCTCTCCCATACACCTTTGTTTGCCCGATCCAAAAGGGACAATACAGCACATTACTGTATTCACATCCACTTTTACCACATCTCCCTCATCTTCATCCTTGAAGGATCATAATCTAAAAGGTGTGTTATTGGTTTAACTAAAAAGAAGACCCTAAACGAAGTAATTTACTGACAGAAACACAGGAAAAATAGCATGCAATCTTCAAATGCATTAATCAAGGCAGGGATGGGGGGACAGGGTGGGATGATTAAAAACGCCCAAAAGGATGATTCTTAAAAAAAAAAAAAAGAAAAAAAAAAATAAGTCAAGAAATGCAAGCGCCTCATTCACTTTTGCACATTTTTCTAAAACACCCAATACATACTTGTTTCTGAGCTTATATTAAAACAGATATCTATGTTAACTTACCAATATATCTTCATTTCCCTGCTTCTTTAATATGATGGTAGGGTCATCTATTAAAATGATAACAAAGTCATATTCATAAACTAAAATATTACTATTTCATGTAATTTATAACTGAACTACAAAATCATAGTAATAATTATTATACTCCATCAAATACCATTGAGGCATCTTGAAGACTGTTGTTGCAGAATCATTATGCTTAAAATTAAAGAAAAATACCTATTTTGTTTGGACTGCATATATGCATAAAGGTAAACTTATGTGCTAGTTGTGGCACTTGAAACAAAGAGCAGACTGTACCCTTTAAAAGGGCGATTTGCCTTTTAGACTATATTGCATTTTATGCACCGAACACATAAGATCTCATATAATGAGGTTAGTAATTTACTGAGGTTTCAGCCTTTTGCAGTGTACACCAGATGAGGTGTAAAAACGGAAGAAATACAATGCTTATGAGAATGGAGACCTTAGCATATTTACCCATTTTATCAAAGAATTCATCTAAAGCTTGATGAAGAGTTGGAAAATTTTCTCTGTTGAGTTCTAACAGCCATATAAAACAACGAGCTTTTTCTAGAGGCGGTTTTGAGAAATAGTCAAGAACTTCTTTGTCTTCAGAACTCGTTGACACGTAATCAAATTTACTACCATACTTCTCATTCCAGAGCGTTGTTAAAATAGAAAGATCAAGTTCTTTTAAAAATTTTCCATATTGAAGGAAAAAGTTCTCTGTAGCTGTCAACCCTAAAAGAGTAGAAAAAAGGTATCATTTCATTCAGGCCTCAGAGCTTATTTTGTTTTTGTTTTCCAAGTGTGATATTCCTCTTAAAAGAGGAACAGTTTGCTCCAGAAATTAAACATACAGTAGATGAAAGAGACTGTGCACATTTTTTTTTTTTATCTTGAAAATGCAAGCTAAAATGAGAAATGAATTCTATATGAATTTTACTCTAAGTCAACAGCCAGTACAATAAATCTACACAAATTCTTTCAAGGACATGGATACAACACAGAATAAAGAACCCCAAGTTCTTGGCACCTTAAGTTCATTTTGTCTGCAAAAAGCGACTTGCATCTTCATCCAATTACAAATTCAATAGGAAACTACACAGCAAGGCAACACTAGCAAAGAGAACCAAGTTAAACTACTTCCAAGTGATACAATACATGACAAAAAGAAGTTACAATGATCTTACCATATCTTTCCAGAAACAAACCATTTAGACAAATATTCTCATTTTAGTCTGTTCTGGAATTTAAAAGCATAAGAAATTGTGTAGTTCTCTTTTTCCTACATGGGCAAAGCCCTGCCTACATTAAAATGCTTTACTTTTTCAGAAAAATTTGTCTCTGCAGAGAAGAGAGAGGTGGTTGCTGTGTTACTGATGGTCACATCTTCTCTAGAAATCCTGCTAAGGATCAAGTAAATGAAGAAGAAGAGGAAAGTTTTACTTCATCACCCATTAACGTTAAAGCAAGACTGTAAAATATGGAGGTTATCTTCATCTGCAGACTGAATAATTATGACCAGGTAAGGTCTTCTGCTATTACATAAACATATAGCCTACCCAAGTTGTTAAGGTGTTTCATCCACTTCTGTAACTTGGGATCCACTTCTTCCAGCTCACTCAATACATGGATAAAACTCCTTGTTTTCACTCTGCTTTTTTCCTGAATTAAATAACTGATGAGCTGCTCCATCACTGCATGTGACATGCTGCTAGTTTTGCAATATGATGTGTAATCCTCCTCATTGATTACAGACCAGGAAAGCAATTCCTTTAACAGTCTGGAAGCATCGCGAACAGCAGTTTTTATTTGCTCAGCATTTTGAATGATACGCTGCAGGACTCTATCACCAGTATATAAGCCTTGATCATAACCTACATAACCTAAAGTGGGATTAAAAAAAAAAAAACAAAAAAAACGAATAATAAGATTTCATGTTTATTTGCCACAATTAAAAGCATCAACTCTAAGGCACAGAGACTTTGTATTAAGTGGTGTTTTCTTTTTACTGGATTTTTTTTTAATATTAGCTTTTTCACAATACTTAGAATTACAAAGTAAATATTTTTATATAATGTATATATTTCTTTATATATAAACTTGCTTTACCTTCATAAATTTGACAATACATGGCTTTAAATCTGGTTTACACAACAAAGTAATCCTTAGCATCTCAACTAGATTTTGGAAATGTTTTTTTTTTACCTGCCAATAAGAGCAGCTTGAAGCAATTGCCTGTACAAATTTATTTTTATCTGTGCAGGCTCCATGCCAGCCCTGATGCAGAGAGAGAACTTCTCCAAGCATCAGCTCCCAGAGCAAAAGCACATTTCTGAACATCCAAGTGTACACCTAGTAGCAAAGACTGCTCAGACACGAACCAAGGAATCAAGACTGAAGTTCTTCAAAAGGAACTTAAATCACCATACAGTACAAACTTCCAGTTATTTAGAAATTAAAACCAAAACTGAAAAAAAGCAATATTTAGCATAAATTTAAGTTCCTGTAGTAAGATTATGCAAGTCTTCAGGGTTGGGGAGGGTATGTCCAAAATTAGTAGTCTTCTGTCATTTGATTTCATAGAATCATAGAATATCCCGAGTTGGAAGGGACCCATAAGGATCATCAAGTCCAACTCCTGGCACCGCACAGGTCTGCCCAAAAGTTTAGACCATGTGACTAAGTGCACAGTCCAATCTCTTCTTAAATTCAGACAGGCTTGGTGCAGTGACTACTTCACTGGGGAGCCTGTTCCAGTGTGCGACCACCCTCTCGGTGAAGAACCTCTTCCTGATGTCCAGCCTAAACTTCCCCCGCCTCAGCTTAACACCGTTCCCACGGGTCCTGTCACTGGTGATAACGGAGAATAGGCCACCTGCCTCTCCACTCCCTCTCGCAAGGAAGTTGTAAACTGCGATGAGGTCTCCCCTCAGCCTCCTCTTCTCCAGGCTGAACAGGCCCAGTGACCTCAGCCGCTCCTCATATGTCTTACCCTCTAGTCCCTTCACCATCTTCGTCGCCCTCCTCTGGACACTCTCCAATAGTTTAATGTCTTTTTTGTACTGTGGTGCCCAGAACTGCACACAGTAGGACATCCTGAATGCTAACTATGGTATCTCATATTGTTTTAGAACAATAATCCATAATTCCACATACCACTGTGATCACGGTATTGAGATGGTTCATTTTCCATCTGGTTTTCTTCTATTTTCTGTTTAGCAGCATTCAGTGCATCTTTCCGTGCACATTTTCTTCGTATTTTTTTTTCTTGTTTAATTTTTAGCTTCCTAAAACTGATAAAAACAATTAAACAGTGAATCTAATATTAAGATAAATGTGCCTAACTACTTTGTCAAATTAACTTGTTTTCCATGTCTTACAATAGCTATACACTTCAATTCCACTGTAAAATATTATTTTGAAGAGTACAGATATAATAAAGCATTTTTTTTAATTTAAAACTCATTAAGAAACCACAAAATTTCATTAAAGTCTCATAAAAAAGTATGTAATGGTAGGAATATCCTCAAGATTCCTGAAATTATTTTTACTCTGAATTTTACTTTTAATGTCTGAATTAGGATTAAGTACCTGCAATACTGTCTTTTTTTTTTCCTTTCTCAATTTATAACACATTTTGCACCAAATAATAACATATGACTTTTATTAACTTATTTTATTCCAAGAAGATACTCTAAATTAATTTTTGTCTCATTATTTATAATTTTGCTCGAGCAAAAGTATAGTATAGTTATAGTATAGTTATAGTATAGTTATAGTATAGTTATAGTATAGTTATAGTATAGTTATAGTATAGTTATAGTATAGTTATAGTATAGTTATAGTATAGTTATAGTATAGTTATAGTATAGTTATAGTATAGTTATAGTATAGTTATAGTATAGTTATAGTTTATAGTTATAGTTTATAGTTATAGTATATAGTTATAGTATATAGTTATAGTATATAGTTATAGTATATAGTTATAGTATATAGTTATAGTTATAGTATAGTTATAGTATAGTTATAGTATAGTTATAGTATAGTTATAGTATAGTTATAGTATAGTTATAGTATAGTTATAGTATAGTTATAGTATAGTTATAGTATAGTTATAGTATAGTTATAGTATAGTTATAGTATAGTTATAGTATAGTTATAGTATAGTTATAGTATAGTTATAGTATAGTTATAGTATAGTTATAGTATAGTTATAGTATAGTTATAGTATAGTTATAGTATAGTTATAGTATAGTTATAGTATAGTTATAGTATAGTTATAGTATAGTTATAGTATAGTTATAGTATAGTTATAGTATAGTTATAGTATAGTTATAGTATAGTTATAGTATAGTTATAGTATAGTTATAGTATAGTTATAGTATAGTTATAGTATAGTTATAGTATAGTTATAGTATAGTTATAGTATAGTTATAGTATAGTTATAGTATAGTTATAGTATAGTTATAGTATAGTTATAGTATAGTTTAGTTATAGTTAACTGAATCGAGTTAAGCTCGATTCAGTTATGTCAAAGGTTTCGGTACTAACTTACTGAAACAGCATTACTATATGCAGTTTTTATTTACATTGATTTCTAATCATTCCTATAAACTTTGCTAGATAGTAAGTGCTGTAGAGTAGTGGTGCTGAACTTATGCTATGCAGTGATTCTTCTCCCACCCAGCTAAAATCTTGCTGACTTCGTCCCTCTAGCAATGTAGGAATAGAACAATGCTTGCAATTTAAGATTGAAAATAGTGGTGGTATTCTAATCCAGATGCACTCAACTTGCACCACTATATTTTTTTTATTAGGATACTCAAGCCTCAAGTACTTTTACCGACTTCTTAGTCCATCTGCTTTTCTATCAAAAAATGATTTCAGTTCATTCAAAAACATCTTTTCAGATGTAAAGGACAAGAATATATTTCCAAAGTACCTGTGGTGTTTTAGCAATTCTTAAGAAAATAATTTCTAGAGCAAACTCCCCCCTCCAAAATGACTGAACTTATTTTTAAATGGTAGAGAGCTTACCTTGAGCATTTCTGTTTAATATTGGCTCTTGGTGGTTCCTTGGGTTTTGTGATTTTTTGTTCAAACTACCAAAATAATTGACATCACATTAATTAAACTTGGGTTACAATGCAACATTGATGTTCTCAAAACCAAACAGAATTTGATGTTTTGGAAAACAATGAAAGTAATACTACAAAAGAGATTGTGCACCCTTGCACATATGCCTCATGAATGTCTACCTAAAATATCATACAACTTAGTACACAGCAATATATTTCTCTCTGAAAAAAAGACAAGTGGAAATGTAACACAAGGCCAGAAGACCAGGATGCTGTTCAGATTTACTAGTGGGCAGGAAGCAAACTACAATCTTTTTTCTTGCTTCTCACAGACCAACAGAAGCATTTCCAGTTCCCATCAATGACAGTTCTAACCAAAACAAGGTTAAGAACAGAACAGGTAACTTACGTCCCTAAATAATGCTCAGATTCTTCGTGAAGGTAACATATTACTTATGAGTTTGCGTATTATTTCTGAGTTACATTATCACCTTCACTTTATTTCTTTTACCAAAGTAAATATTTTAAAGATTATTTTCATATTTTATAAGAACATCTACTTACTTCGCATTTTACCAAACCAGAAGAATTGAAAATAACTATTTTTGAAATAAGGCCCGTACAGTCAGGAGTGAAACATAATTCTTGAAGAAAATCCTGTAGGAGAAAATGGAACAAACAGTGAAGACATTTAAATTCATACAAATTCTATGTTTTTATACAGATTACAGTTTCTTTATTTGAGTTGACCAAGGTAATTAAAGCTACCATGGGCCTAAACTCCTACTGGATGAGGATAGAAAATCACAGCTGACTTGGCAAGGACTGCAAATCCAAAGAGTTCTATACCTGTGGCATATACCTGTTATTCTCAAAGCTATAGTAAATCCCCCCCTCCTCCAACTTTAGGTTCAAAAGTCAACTTCAAGAATATTACTTTGAGTTCACACCCTCCCTGGATTTCCCTTCATTTTATACCGACTGCCAATATCATCTCTTGTAAAATTACTTTAGATATACTCAATGTCAATTTGTTTCTTCAGCAGCAAGACTGTAGAAAGAATACACTTCCATATGGGAGGACATATATGATGCAATAGAAACAGGCTAAGCATACTGTATTGGGTTTACGTGGCAAGATCTTGGTAGGAGTGGGGGCCACAGGGGTGGCCTCTGTGAGTGGGGCCCAGCAGCTGTCCCATGTTAGATAAGAAGCAGCTCCAGCAGGCTCCAAAAGAGACCTGCCGCTGGTCGGAGCTGAACCAGTAAGTGATGTTGTTTGTACCTCTGTGAGAGCATATTTAAGACAGGGAAAAAATGCCATGCAACAGCAGCCTGAAGGAGCAGGGGCAGAGGGACTGTGAAGGGGCGGGGGAGATGAAGCACCAGGGACTGACCGCAGCTCCCATTCCCAGTTCCCCTTCACTGCTTGGGGGGAGGAGGTAGAAGAGGGTGGATGGGGTGGTGTTTTTAGTTTGCTTTTAGTTTCTCACTGTTCTAGTCTGTTAGTAATATGCAATAAGTTACTTTAATCTCCCTATGCCGAGTCTGTTTTGCCCATGACAATAATTGTTGAGTGATCTCCCTGTCTTTATCTCAACCTCTGAGCCCTTTCTCCCCCTTTTCCTTTGAGGAGGGGGAATGAGAGAGCAGTTGTGGTGGAGCTCAGCTGCGTAGCAGGGTAAAACCACCACACATACACAAGCCTTTCTTCTACAGACAAAAGCAAGCTTTACCCACACTTGCACAGTAGCCAATTTAATAAGACTCCTCTTTCCCATCTCTCTTCTTGTCAGATAAATGGAACATATATAAGGCTGTAGCACTTCACTTATCTCAGACCAAAGGAATGCTATAATATTGATAAAAAAATGCTTCTAGTCTGACACAGGTCTTACCTTATCATTTTTATCACTGTAGTTTGTAGTTTTCAACTTTTTCCAACAGCTGATATGAAACTCCACTCTACATTGCTGACAGCAGGTAATACGTATAAAACCCTAACATTGGAAAATAATATTAATTTAACATCTTTAAAAACAACAGAAAACAGGGCACAACTTAAATGAAGACAGAATAAAATGGTGTGTTCTAGATAGGTCTCTAATATAAAAGGGGATAGAAAACATGAAAACAGGACACTTTATTTCCCAAACCCTTTTAAACTAAAATTTACCTTAAAGTCTGGATCTGTAAAAAATATTTGGATTTTGGAGTGGCCATGGCATTGCTGATAGCGACAAACTGCATCTGGTTCTGGAGGGAACTTGCATTCCTCAATACAGTTCTTTAAGATCAACTGAGAAACAGAAAATGATATCAGATAAATTGCACAGAAACCCGGAGAAGATTAAATATCTACTTCCAAGGAACTTTGCAGTGAAACGGACATACATCACTTTTTAAACAGCATACAACTAATACCAAAAGGTAACTTTTACTAGTGAGAGCCATGCAAGATTGTCTTTTATGCCAAAATATTCAAAAGTTCATTTGAGTGAACTAAGTATCCATAGCTTTCCTATGTCCAGGTTTATACATGCTTAACAATTCGAATTGCATGAGAATATACTAAGTTTTCTATACCAAAATTCCCAGGGACAGCTCAGACCTGGCTCTGCACTGGAGCTAGTGAGGTCTCCCTAAACAGTGTCTAAAGGTAAAGATATTAAAATAGGTTTGTGTCAAGTGCGTTTCAAGTCCCTTGGGGTTGGCATTGAGCCCAAATTAATGAAACATTAGTAGAAACAAATAGACTCCCAGTCGCAGCCTTTCAGATATTTGCATTACACTCTACAGCAGTCCCAGACCACGGTTGTATAAGGCTAGCTTACTACAGTATCAGCTTGATGTCTATGAGAAATCATTGCACCTGTCACACTGTAAGGAAACAGCACAACTGCTGCTTTGACCAGAAACAAAACAGGTTAATACAGTATAGCCACTTTCATGCAGTGAGTAACCTAGCATGCTCTGCTGTGTCAAAGTGCCTGCATGCTGAGGAGCTCGTGTGTCTTGACCTTCATGGCATGGTATACTTCAAAGCAATAACAACACCAAGAATTAAAAAGCTTTTCAATACAAAAGAGTAATTTGTAATTTCAGAACCAGAAGTTGGATTTTTCGATTCAAACAAGGAATTTTACCTTAAGAACTATACAGTCAAAGTCTCCCATTTGGTTTTAAATATAGCATTACCTATACAATTTTCAACTTCATATTTTTGCTAATTCTCATTTCTAATGTGTTCTCTCTAGCATTACATTGCATATAGTATTCATAGCCATTTAGCTTGATAACATCAAACTCCCATTATGTACAACTTAGAGCTGATTAGAACCACATTATTACATAAAAATACCCAAGTATAAACTCTTATACAGAGACTTGCCCTTGTGCTGTAAATGGTATGCTTTCCAAGAGTATAATTTTGTCACTGAAAAAAGAGATCTTCTCTGCAAAGACCAGGCTTTGGGGTTGACAGTGCTCTAGGAAATTTACTTGCACTGGCTGTTCCACGCAGAACCCCTCCTCACTTCTGTCCTCCACCTTCCTTGGCCTTGATAATGTGGGGCAAGGAACAAAGTGAGGATGACAACCTACGAGTCACACTACAGAGCTTTGGGAAATATACTTTTTTTTTTTGGAAAGACCATTTGAGAGAATAGGATTTTTATTTTTGTGGTTAAACATACCTGTAAATTCTCTTTTCGTGTTTCTTCAATGACCTGAGATGTTGTGGGCCAAGTTAATACTCCAGGTACAATCTTATGACTGACCATTGTTTGTGACTTCATAAACTGATCAAGCGCATCTGAGAATCTGAAGTTTAAGCAGGCACATGTTCAAATCACCTATCAATGACTTCTGCACAGAATACAATTCTTTCATGATTCATTTTATGATCCAAGAAAAACAAACAGTAACAATACGAGTATGTGGGATGAAAAAGCATTAAGTTATGTGGTAAAGGGCTGTCCAGTGTAAAAGACTCAAGGCCTGTGGCAGTGGCTGGATAAGGGGTCTAGAGTCCGTGCATGTCTATTAGGCAGACCGAGAGCCTGTGCTGATATTCAAGGGATACATGAACACAGGTGTGCTTGTTAATCTGGAGAGTGAGGACATGCATATTTTCACTAGCCACCTTCAACCCCAGTCAGCCAGGGAGGAGGCAGAGGGTGCTGTTACCCGTACTTATCTTTTATGTGAGTTCAGATAGTGCTGCATGGGTGTTGAAGGGGCAGCCTGAATGGCCAGCTCTATTAACACGTGTCTGTGGGTGACATACACAGCCTAAAACTAAGCTTCTATCAGCCAAAACTGCAAAGGGAAGGGACAGCCACAGCCATGACTGGGACACAGGCAACTCCTGGGTCTTAGAACAGACCTGGCTACCCTGCAGCAGCAGGAAGGAGGAAACCCCTCCCAGAGCCCAACACTCCCTGGCCAGGTTCTTTCAGATATTCCACACAGAGGAGGGTTTAATGGTTAATGCCAAACTTACTCATCTGGTAAGTCTGGCATTGTATTAGGTTTAAAAGGCAAGGGTTGGGGTTTTGGCTGGCGGGGGTGGGGGGCAAGGGTGCAGGGGCATCTGAGGTCAACCCACCACAGGCATTAGATGGGATTTTGATTTAGTAGAGCGATACTGCAATATCCTGAAATCACAGCACAACCTGGGTGTTTCCAGCTTCTAGAAAGGAATATGTGAGCTGAAGCCAGACCGTTGCTGTCTTTTAAGATTAGTTGCTACACATTTTGTCAGGCTGAGCCACATACACGCTCCCCCCTATGCTGGTCTGGCTAGCTCAGGAAGATCTATGCTGTTTATTTCAGGAAACTTGATGACTCACTGATGCAGCTGGCTTATCTAAAACCAATGTTACTCCCCAGTCTCCCCGGTGTTGAAATAAGTTCAGCTTTCTTTACAACGCATTCTTCCCCAAACTGATCATTTTCTACTCTTTGCCTATGAGCTCTCCTCCACTGTGGGGGTGTGCTGGTCGACCGGTCACATCCCCATACCCTGGAGTCCACTGGATTCAGCAGTTTCCATTACATTTTTAACAGTAAAAAAAATTAAATTTGTAATAAATCATTCTGATGTTTGAATCTGTTGATTAACAAAGAATAATTACCAAGAAATCATACAGGACTTCCTCAAATGAGAATATTTTTTTGTATCAAGTATTGAAACTTTCTGTTACACAAACCTGTTTTGCCTGAGGTATACTTTTCCAATTCCATAGTATGCCAGACAATCAAATCTTTCTTCCTGGTACTGTTCAATTATTTTGTTAAACTGGACTTCGGCCTTTGTCAGTGCCTTGAAAATAAATTTAAGACAAAAATGTGACATTTAGCCAGAAGCTTTTCAGTTCTTCCTCTCTCTTTCCCTCCAGCAGAGTGAGTCAATATGCCCTATTGTTTGATCAGTCCTACGAACAGTAAACAGAATTAAGCAATTTTATGTTCACACGCAAAGGGCTTTAAAAACATGGGCTCTAAAAAATAATGATATGAGCTAATTAAGCCTACTGATACCCAGACATTTTTAAATTAATTGAAAGACACTGGATATTTATAAACAATACTGGAGCGGGGCATCCTTCTGTTTTGGTGTTTTCTGGAACCAGAAGGGTTTTTTTTTGTTTGTTTGTTTTTTGTTTTTTGTTTTTTGTTTTTTTTTGAAGATTAGTGCATAACTATGTTATGACAAAGATGAAGATGAAAAAAATAATTTACTATACTTCAGTAATACTTAAGAATCTCATTTGAAACTTTAAAAAGTAATTTTCTTATTTGGTAGCTTAATTTATCTATTAAAGACCTAGTCCAGATTAAAAAAACAAATGGTTTTCTAAACTGTGGCAATGCTTTCCTTCCCAACTCATTTTATGTTTGCTAAGAGGAGACAAAAATAGATGATCAATCGCCTGAACTAGAACTTTGAATAAAAGCAATATAGCATCTTAATGTCGTACCTCGGGCTGTCCTATTCCAAGGAGAGCAGTGGCATGTCCATAGATGATTACAACGTAATTAATAATACGAAGATTCAATTGCTGTAAATAGAGTCAAATTATAGTAGTAGCACAAAAACACTTGGCTAGTAATAAGAACATTACTGTCTACTGTCAATTGAAAATGTTCACCACAGTAGGCACAGGAAACTATCATAGTTTCTACACAGATTAACGTTACAATCAGCATAAGAAGTGAGGGTTAACTGCACCTTTACTGCTGGTCACTTGGCACCCTGATACATTTCACAGTGATACATCCTGAAATGTCTGCTTTTAGAAATGCTACAACTACTGGCCTCAGTATGTTGACTTCATGTAGTACAGTGTAACTTTGCTAGATTTTACATTCAGAATTAAGCAGATTCTATTTTGTTTTTAAATAAAAAACTTCTCTCAAACTTTTACCTCCTAATAAACTAGGTCAAAATTCCAGATGGATTGGTGCCTTACTTGCTTAGTAATGAAGTTAGTACAGACTTGCTTTTGGTATTGCAACAGTTCTTACTAAAATGAGACCTTAAAGTACAGAGACGCATGTGCAAACAGATTTTCACAGAAAACTTAATGCTACAGTATTTTTAAAAAAAGTAGGATGCCAATTAGGTCATTGGCAGAATGGCTAAATACATTCACACAAAAATTCTCAATACTTGCATCAAGGAGTTACCTGACCAAAAGAATATAAATTCTTTTCACCCTACAACATTATCAATAAAGCTAACAACAGACAAATAACAAATAAGCTAACAACAGAGAGTACTTTCACATTAAGTAGTTTCGTAAATATTTTAAAAATTGTATCTAGAAATGTACACATGTATGCTGACCATTACAAAGACACAATTACAGAGATATAAATCCCATAGTTCTCTTATCCTGTTCTCAATTTTTTTCATTTTTAAGATCCTTGGCATACATATCAGTACAACACCTAGCACTGGAGTCAACATCACAGGCAACAATTCAGGAACACTTACTTTGGTTGAAGGAAGGAATGACACACAGTATTGAAAGTATAAAGCTCAATTACCCTAATAACTAAGTTATTCCTCTCAATTTACCTTTAATTCGGAAGGATTTAGAATGCTCAACAACTGTGAAAAGGCTTGCTCAGCACTGCAACACCGCTGGTCCATCAAGGCTGTATAACCATCGTGAACAAGGGATTTAACCTCTTCTAGCAACATAGCTGAACCCACCTAAAATGTTTAGGAAAACAGCAACTCTAAATGAAAACAGCCTTTTCTTTTTCTCTTTTTTTTTTTTGAATAAAGAAAGTGAGCTGTTTACTAAAATACTTATCCAACAGACAACTGTCCAAATTTTGTACTTCTACATTTTTATAATTCCACTTTTAAAGCTGGTCAGATAATTTTTTATTTTTTTTTAAAGTAGTTTTAAATTCACCTTCTAAAAACTTAAGGTAATAATGGACCTACTGCTGATAATCTCTTAAAACCCTTTTTTTTTTTTTTTTTTTTACTGAAGTCTAGATCCGTTTCTCTTCAGAAAGTTCCAAGTTTAGTTCGAGCATTATCTTAATACTTCTTATATATAAAAAGCAGACATTTCTCCCCCTACTTGTAGACTCCGTCTTGTGTACAAACATTTTTTAAAAACAATAAATCAATACAAGTAGTTGCAGAATTCGGAATTTGGTCTGCTGAAACACTAGGAATAATGTTGTTATGCTTTGGAAAGCAGATCATTGTGCTAGTGTAGAAGTACTTTGAAGCTCCTCCATCACCTTCTCCTGTCACTGCAAGCGAAACCAAACAAGTACAAAAAGACCCACCTGTGTATTTTAGACTAACTCTTAATTCACTAGGAATTCTGCCTTACAAGCTTTTCATTAACTTCTTCCCCCCCCCCCCACCCCCCACCCCCCCATACATGACGATTCAAAGTTATTTTTTCCCCAGGATTCTGAATACAGGCTTGTGGGCAGGGAGAAAATAATTGTAAGGTTTTGGAAGAATGGGACATATTAATCTTTGAGTTGCCTGATTTTTAAACATTACAATACTGTTGTAGTTAATTGTATTCCTGTGAAAGAAACTAACATTTTGACATACTAAAATTAATACTCATCCGGAACACAATTTCTGTATCATTTATGAACTTCAATCATATTTTGTTTTTGTTCTGTCACCTTGCCAAAAAGGACAAACATAGGAAAATACCCATGATCCAATGAAAGTTGTAAACAGAAGTAGCAGGGACAGCAGAACAAGCTAGCAGGTACAGGAGAAAAAATGCAGGAAAGATATTTTTTAATTTCCTAGAAGTACTGACATGAGGTAACGCTGTCAGAGCATATAGGTATGGAACAGAACTAATTTACTGTTAAGCTAATAATGTACACACGACATGTGAAGCTGATTAAGCCAACTAAAAAATTGGGCTTTGATTCTAGTGCTGTATTAACCTTACAAAAATAGGTATTTTTAAGGAAGCAAGGGAGTCTTAGTGCAGTCAGCACCTGCATCTTCTCCTGAATCCCTTTTTCTCTTTTTTAATGAAGTAATTAATCAGCAAATGACTAATTATGTATGTCCCCATTAACTAATTCATTCAACAGTTTGGGGATACTCATTATTTGTTGCTGATAAGACCTGAGAAATAAGACTTCAATTTCTGAATTTTATTGAGTTTTAAACAGCTGTTCAACAAAATGTTCTGTGACCATTTCCAAAGATATGTATCAAATACTGGAAAACATATTTAATCTGGACTCCTGGGAAAGTACTATAAATCCCTGAATAACTCCCAGTGATTTTTACAGTTTCACATATAAATTGAGATACAAGGGAGCCAATTTACTAAGTATTTCTAGCTATTTTATGAGTACATTGGAAATCAATGTAACAAAACTGCATGGTGTCTTTCAGGAGTGGAAAGTGATTTCATTGTATAAAAGCAGCAAGTAAATTGATTTCACTCATCTGTGTTCACACACCAAGAAATAAACATTCAGATGGCCTAGAGAGACCTGGGTATGACATGGGGTGCTCTTAAATCCACTCTATCTCTTGGGTTCATCCTGACAGGCAGTGATACATAGACTTTGGTCTTGCCTTTCAAGCCTTGTAGAAGCAGCTACCATTTTGGATCTTTTACCTTTCTACTTTGCCTCGCTAGTCATAAGTCTGACAAAATCCCTTAATTTCTCTTTTCTAGTTTTCATTATCTCAGTATTCCATGGCTCCAGACCCGCTTTCCATCCCTACATCAGTATTTGTCTCCTCTTCCTTTGAATGAAATCACACATAATGGTGGTCTGTAGCAATCAATGTTAACTTCCCTTTTAACAATGCCATTTTCTCTGGTGTTCATGCATACAAATCTACATTTGTATTTCATTCAAACTAAGTATTTCTATAACAAATCTCTGCAACTAAGCCACCTCTGAGTAAGAATCAGTTCTTTCAGTTGGATGGAAAAAGTTTGATCTAGGACAAACTCAGAACCTAAAGAAACCGCGCAGTGTAAGTACATAGTATTTTCTGGTTATTAAACAGATGGATGCATAAACCCCCACTGACCTCAGTATTAAAACCATGCATTTGATATATAGCTAGTCAAATTTTATGTATTTAAGCATTAAGAAATAATTCTGAGAGAAGTTATGAAACCACATATGCTTCCTGACACCCAATAAAAGATGATCTCGTTGCCTTTTCTTCAGGGTCACAATAGGTTTTCTTTCTTCTGACTAGACCTTTTGTTCACAAAGCTTTTCAGCATGCACCATCACTGAGACAGCTGCCTTTTTGTGAATGTAAAGCTAAATGGCAGTGGGAGGGGGAGAGGAGAAGCAAAAAGAGGACTACCAGCAATGAGACAATATAAATCAGTGTAATCACAAGATCTTTGTTTCTTGATAGAAATCAGGCTAAACATGAAGCGGTAAGCTTTTGAGCAAACTAGGATTTTGGACAGCATTACTAAAAGGTTCGTAATTGTTTACACTTAAGGTCATATGCTAAGTAATTCCCACAATTACCTGTTGTACAGTACAGAAGAGTTTATCTTGGATGCTTTTAGACTCTATCTTCAAATCAAGGTGATCTCTACAAATAACAGGACAATGGTATTATGAGTTTGTAGATGTATTTTATATGTAATCTAATTTTCAAGAAACAGAGAAATTTCTGTGCTTTTATCACCACACCACATGAGCCTATATGCCAGAAATTATGGCGCACTTTTTCACAATAATATTCACAATAGTATTTTTCACAAGTATTGTAACATTATCAAGGGTTATGATACTATTCAACTTATGGCTTGGGAATCACTAGGGCTTCAGGGAAGTAGAGGCCTTCTCCGTCATTTTAGTTGTTTTCTTTTATCTTCTCTTGCTCAATGCCAGTTGAGTTGTTTTTATGAAGGGCTGGGATAGATAACTAGAGACCTTCCCTACGCCAAAGGCAGAAGTATAGGAAGGCACTTAGGCCTCTTTTCCCTTCTCCTCTTTTCCCTGCTCTACTTTTTCTAAGTACAAGATCCTTTACCCTAGCACAACAACCACTTAAAATCAAATGCATGTAGCAGCCATGCATGGCAGAGGCAGGGAGAACAGAGAAGAGAGGAAGAGAGAAGTTCTTTTCAGCTCTTCCTTTCCCCTACTAGGGCAGAAAGGCAACGTGCAACCGGGGAGTAGAGCAAGCGCAGAGGCAAAGTATTGCTCAATATTTTAATTTAAATTAATGCTAAGATTGCTACTCAATCCTCAATGCTACTAGATTGCCCATATATACATAATATGGAACTGAGCTAAACGTATCTACATTCAAAGGCATCAAACACTCATCACTTAAGATGAATCCTTTAGAGTGTCACAGGATTCCTTGAATTTTTTTAAGCCAAGCAACTTGCCAATTACAGAAATAGAGTTGTGATTATAACTGACCATGTACCTCACTTGAGAAATACTGTGCAAGTCAAAAACTTAACCGTGAGACAAGCAATTTCATAGATGGCTGTTACTGTAAAGAGCATTTGTTCCTATAGTGACTTTTTCAACATCAGAAATCTACGCTTCAAAAAATAGCACTTGATAGAAACTTGTATCAGCTTCTCTATTTCAATGTAAACATTTTACTTTGCTGTCTCCCTTATCGGTTTTAAATTATCCTAAGCACAAATGAAAAATGCTAGCTGAAAAAGCATACAAGAAAGTACAGTCTGAGCTCAATTTGTCTCATTTCACAGTTGAGGTTGCAACACTGAAAGCTTCCAACTGTGCATAGCCTTAAGCAGTAAGTCATTGTTTGCCTCAGTCACACTACAAAACAAGTCTGAAGTAATAGTTCTTAACTCCTTAACTATCTATTCAATGAGGAAATACACTGGCAAATGGAATTACCTATAAATGCAGTGACTTCGTCAAACTTGTTTAGATCATGTTGATCCCAGTATCACTGGAAATAATTATTTCTTTTGTTAAACTCTGAAATTTTAGGACAGAGGAAAGTATACATTTTGTACATAAAATCTACAGTGCTGTTTATCTCAACTTTCAATACTGGTCCCAAACCATCAGACATACTCATTCACATTCAGAAAGAGTATTTCTGTACTTAATTAAACACTGATTTGCTTTAAGCCAAGATTCTAGTTTTACAAAGTCCTAAAGGACTTTAAAAGCTCTTTTCTAGTATTAAACTGAAACCGACTTATAACGTTCTCCTTGTGGTCAAATCTCTTATTTTGAATAAGCATATAAAGTGTCAAAAAGGTTTAAAAAAGTGATATGGTACACTGTAGAAGTAGCACACAGTAGAACTAGTACAAAGAGTCCTTGAAAATAAGATGCAGCTTGAACTATGCTGTGATGTAAGTTTGAATGTAACAGTAAGAACAAGATTCCTATTATCTTTTGCTGTAAAGGAAGCATGTTTGTGGTTAGGCTGTATCATACAACTTGCTTTTAGGCAACTTAAGCAGTGATTATTAAAATTATGCTTTCGTTTACTAAAATCCAACTGAAAATTGGAAAATATTTAGTTTTCAAGTAAGAATTCAGTTTCTTCATGGAAGCTGGAATATAGTGAGCTTTAATCAGCTGTCTTAACATGACCTATATCCTGAAGAGGATGAAAAAAATATAAGCACATAATAGGGTATATTAGGCTTTAAATAAAAAGTGGTTAATCAGTCTTCAGTTATAGTTCATTGAGACCAATTTCCCCCACTTCTTTTCATAATTGGAGAAAAAAAGTTTCTTCACTCACAAAAATAATCACTCTTGTATACTACCAATAGTTTTCCAAGTGGCTTTACCACATTCCACAGCGATAAAGTATACACAAAAAATAAGATATACTTAACCTGTTTGTATGTATACTGTTGACATGGTATTTTGTCAGTCAGAAACAGGGTACTGAGCTAGACAACTGTTAGTGTTGAAAAATTATAATTAATGTAAACTGCATAACAAACACTAAACACCAGCATCTCCTTTTCATATAAATCCTCTTCTCTATTAAAGGTAACTTGAATTACCAACTTTGATTACTTTGCCTGACATCCTACTAGGAAAAAAAAAAATCAGTATACAGGCACTATACTCTAAATGGCATTTCTAGAGGTCTAGTGGTTTTCTTACGGGAACCGCTTTCCAAATCAAGGTCCACATTTCAGCAAAGCATTTGACTGTACCTAAGCAGTACTGCCAGAAGAAATGGTTACTAGCACACCACACACCATTTGCGTAACAGAAATTTCTATTTGTTCATATTCTCTTCCCGTTGTACCTCAATGCTTTTTGATCTTCTGGGAAATACCATGGAAAAATGCATGAGAACACTGCAAATATATATATGCGGATATGTATATCTCCTGTAAATGTACTATTACAGAACATTCAGTATCTAGAATAATAAATTTGGTGTTTAAAATCTACGATCTCTTTATAGTGATTACTGATATTGTTATTACCTTTGCATCAAGCTCTTAAAACCTGTATGCAAATACTAAGAGATGACTTTTCTGTGTATACTTACACAAATGCTACCTATTTTAGAAATGTTAAAAGACCATTAAAGAAAAAAGTGTTAAAAAGAAACCAGGTAGAAGCAAACAGATCTTCTAACTCAAAAATTTAACTTTCTTAGACTCCTTCAACAAGGTGGTAAGAGGAAACATCGTCACAGCAGAAGAAATACTCTCATTTTGTGTCTACTTTTGCCATGCCTACAAAAAGGCAGAATAAAAGGCTTCTGCACCAGGATCTCCTATACTCCTCATGCCTCAAAATTAGAAAACAGAGCACTGATTATTTTCCCACCCTCACAACACCCTCGTACTGCATAATATACTCACACACCACCCTCTCCCACACTGGGACCCTGCTACTCCACCTTCAACTTGCTACTATGGACACCTTTCCACAAAAATCAGGACCCTACGGTATTTTCTCCTCTACTCACTAACTTCCATGCTCCAATATTTTGACCTGCAAAGCAAAGGCCCCAGTTGGGTTAGGTTTTTATTAATGCAGAAGGTCAAGAAGCTAAGAGCACAGTTGAAAGCAGCAATAAATTATAACCAATCAACTGCTCAGGTAAGTGTCTACGCACAGGCAAATACAATTAATCTAGTGGTAAAGGCTAAGAGGGAGACACCCATCTTAAAACTCACTGAAGTGTCTCATCACATGTAGTGTTAGGAGCTGCTGCTGCATAACAGTTATGAGGTTCACAAACAGGGAACAATTCCTATCTAAGTGTTCAGTTTAAATGTTAAGATTATAAAATAACAAATAATAAGTTAGTTTAGTATGTTTTATGTATTGTTTATTTATGTACATATACAATAAATTATAAATAATGTATACCATTAATATTGTTATTAGAAGCATTAAAAGATTTCTAATGAAAAACGCTGTATTTAGATAATAATTACTCTACATTTTCTTCCTCTATAGTTTACCTTCTTTTCCTTGACATTGCACTGAAATCAACACCCTCTCTCTAATAGTAACCATATACTACTCTGGGAATAGATCCACCTATTCAATATAATGGATTTCTATATCAGATTTAGGGGGTTATATTAACCCTTAGCTGGGGGAAAATAAAAAAAAAAAGCAAAGAGCAAGCAACAAGACAAAGCTGCATCAGCCATTTATAAGTGCAATATAAAAAAAAACTCACTAACTAAATTAAGTTATACAAAGTAACTAAAAATTTTCCTTACTTCGTCTTTTCAGAATCACCAGGTTTGTTCTTTGGCCTTCCTTTGTTTTGGTGACTTTGGCCTGCAACGGGAAAAAAATATTTCAAACAAAATGACAATCACCTAAAAAATGAAAAAAAATGCACACACAACTTATTTTGCTGTATAAGTTATAGATCTGAAATGTTTACAATATTCAGAACTAGCACAGCCAAGAAATTTTTCAGACACATCCCTGAGTGTTATGATGCGAATTTGATATTATTTGTATTAAATAGTATATAATTTTATTAATCCTGTAAAGGGAAAATGATGTTTCAAATAAACAAAAGAATCTTAAGACTCTGTAAGATATGATCTGACTCTCTTATATCATAACAGTTATTGAGTTGGAATCCAAACCAAACAAACCAGGTACGTTTTACAAACCCACTTTTGCTATTTAACTATGAGATAACCAGAATTTTTAAATGTAATAATAGATCACTGTGGGTGCTAAATGTCTTCATTTGTGTTTGACCACAGAAATTTTACAGAAAGTCTGCTACTTCAAAAATACATTGCTAAAGGAGTCAAGTACAAGCCACATTAACCTTAGAAAGCCAAACACGTGAGTCAGATCAATGTAAACATTCCTGATTACAACACAGAAATGTTTGGCTGCATGGAAACAAACACTGGGCTACAACAAGAATGAATCTATCCTAATAACTGATTCACTTGTAACTCTGAAATGATATCAAAGACAACGCAAAACTCTAATATACTTTATAATTTCTGATATCTTATGTTATCTTGGTCACTCTGCTCTACAAACTAAGTAAACAAGTCAGTAGGAATGAGGAACAAAATAGATGTTTTAATACTTTATTGGAATTGGTCAAAACCAGGAAGCAACTCAGCTGTTTTCTCTGGAACATAATTAGAAAATTCTTAACTAGAACATAAGATTAGGTACATGAATGTGCATAAGAATGCTCTTAATGAAGTCATGAAGCATTTAAATTTCAAGAATTTTAAGTTCGAGTTTTTTACAAGACTGAGTCAACAGCAACAGTGACAAAATCCACTTATTAAGAGAGCTTCCTTCTGGTAACCAAACAATTACAGAAACAGGGCAAAAATAGTATGTCTGGTCTGGTAAAGAACCGACAAGCAACTGACATTCAGTTACAGAACTGCTGAGCATCACATGTTGCAAGAGTTCCTTATTACATACATTAATGTTGAAGAGGGCAGAGGTGGGCAGATTTTTTTGCTAGTTAAACCTAGTTCTTTTTACAGTTCATATAAGAATGCCTTTTTCTGCCTCAGCTACTTGTTCCAAGATAAGATAGTTCCAGCCATACTCTTTTAGAAACGGCTTAGGAAAGGACTGTAGCGTCCAAGCACTGGACACCATCGTACAGACAACATACATTCCAGCACCTGGAGTTAAGCTGGTAGAGGACTGGAATCCAAATACAAGGTACAGCTACCAAACAAATCAAATGTAATAAACTACTGAATGCTGCTTAAGTTCAATTACCATAATACTGAATTTGGAAAAAAAAAATTAATTTCACATATAAATTTCAGCAATTATCTACGCTTTAAAATGTTTATTTATGCTACTCAGAAAAATATTCTATATATCTATATTTTAGTGTATATATATATATATTTAAAACACTGAAAGACACTGATCAGAGAAAAACAAGAATTATCCATTTGACTAATCTCACTCAAGAGAACAGAATGTCTTTCATACTCATATCTCAAGTTAAATCATATACATAGGCACCCTCACGCCTTGTGCCTCAATTAATTTTTCATTAAAAGCTACTTAATGACAAAATATAAATTAATCAGAACAAAATACAAATGTCAGAAAGACTGATCACGTTCAGAATTATTTTATGAAGCATTAATTGAAAGTGACATGGGAGTCTGAACAGGTGTCTGCCGGAATAGTTCATATGCATTCAAAATTCCAAAGTAACACTAATAATCATTATAGAGTCCTCATATTAAAGATATTTAAATGATGGAAAACAGTATTTTTGAAGGCCAGACAACATTTCAATCATATCATCATTTTACCACTTAGAGATTATATTCCCTTTTCTTCATTAAATATTTTTCCCCTCCTTAAGGAACTGAAATATTCAAAGCAAAATCTTAATGAAGATAAACCAATACAAATCTTTCCTTGCACTATCAAATGAAAGAATTAATCAGCCCTATTATTTCACTTAATGAATCTAACATTAAAAGCCATTCAAAAAAAATGATTCCAGAAAATTTTCCTACAGAAACTACTACTCCCATATACCATTCAACTCAAAAGTATTTTTTAAATCTGAAAGTATTATCTTTTTAAATGAAAGTAATGAGCAAATCTTGATGAATTATCATTAAAACACTTCAGCTAAAGTATTAATTCAACAGCAAAGAATTCACTTACCCCACAAACATTTTAAAATATTAGTAGAAGTAGCATTGCTTTTGCTAGAGATTTCCATTAGAAGCAAACAAAGATATTTAACAGAAATATACACATATTCAGAAAAATAGTACATGCAAGCAAAAGCTATAACGAAAAAGGACAGTAATGTTAAGATAAGATACAGGGGCATAAAGTTGCTTTACATTAGCTCTCCTGCAAGCCACAAGCCTTTTTTATGTGAACAAAGGATAAGAAAAAGAAAGCTGTTCATCCCCACCCACACTAAACTTGTATCAGCTAGTCATTCAGAGCATAACTCCTCCTTTCACATCAAAGCCAAATCAAATATTTTTTTCTACAACAGTACTGACATAATGAGTATTGGGGGGAGGAGGAGGAGGAAGGAAGAATAGAAAAAGAAATGGAATCAGCAGGTTTTTTTTTTTTTCCCCAACACAACATTTCACAGTCCTATGATCTTTTCAGCCTAGACGAATTTTCAGTTCTCTACCTGCATTGCCTTTCATTATCCCTCTTCCCCCTTAACCTCTCTAAAACCAATTATCCTTCTTGCTCAGGCACAAGTGAATTCAGACATTTTCGTAGTCACTTGATTCAAACTTGTTCAAATTCCCTATGGCACCATGCCTCTCATATTTTGCTCTGTTACACCATTTAAATATAGTTCCTAAAACTGATTTTTCTTCCTGAACTTGACTTCCCCTTTCCAAAACCCTTCCCTAATTTATGCTTTCTGAATTAACACTTTACAGTTGTTTTTTGTTTTTTGTTTTAAATAATCCTACCACGTAAAGTAAACGCAAATTTGTTGAAAAGATGTTTCTTTTGCAGCCTTTCTGCATTTTCCACTTCACAAAAAATGATTTAATTCTTCAAGATGTTTGCGTATAATATCCAAAGTCTACAGAAGCAAGACCACTTCTTCCTACTGCTCATTTCTAAATATTATTTCATAACATATCTTCATTGGCTTCCTAAAATCAAATTTTGAGTCCACATTTTGGCATCTGTTCAGATAAATATATAACTATGTGAAGTCCAAAGAATGGTGTAAGTGAGCACTTCAAACTTCTGCCTGGTCAGGAGTAGAAGGACTCATTGCCTTGATGGTCACAGCTTTAGAATACAGCATGGACAATTTGTGAATATCAGGGAAATCTCTTACACATTTTCAGTTAAAGTATGTTTACCGGGTGATAAAAAAAAGAGTTCAGGAAGAGAATTCACTTTGAAGCTGAGAGCTGTTTGTGCTTAAAATGAACACACATCACAAGAAGGTAACTCCAGATCTGCAGTAAATTTGAAGGGTGGGAGGTCTTTCTACAAAAGTGTTTTTTTCCTTAAAAAAAAAAATAAAAAGAACGATACCAGCTTACATCTCTTTAACTTCGTAGCAAAAGATCCTCTGTGAAATAGCTTGTAGCATCCTTCCTCTCTAACTGCAGGAAGATTTTCTTAATGATATATACAGAGCTTTTAGTAACCTTAAAGTAATTACGGATATTGAAACTACCCACACACCTCTCTTAATTTTAGATCTGTTTAGATCCAAAATATACCTTAAAATGAGAAAAGCATTTCTAGCCTGTGACTAAGCATTCCACTTTTTAGTTTCACTTTCAATTCTGAATTCATCCGTATGAATTAGACTGAAACTCCAAAAGAACTGAAGGAAATAAGGCACAGAAATATAGGCGAGAAGTAGTAATTTAGTAAGTCCACCTAACAAGAAAAAAGTGAAACATGATTACTTAACATTGTAAAAATAACAGTAGATACACTTCTGCTTATTAATAACAGCAACAGCAAGGGGGACTCAGACTAGAAAACAATAAAACAAACTCACTTGGTGGAAACTCCAGAGACCACTCTTTGCTTTCTGTTCTTGGGATGTTGGTGACCTAATGACAAATACATTAATTTGGTTTTACACATACAACAAAAAACAGAAGTAGGTATTACTCCAGTTTCATAGTCACCTTCATAAACAGACTATCTTAATCTAAAAACTGATTTGCCCATTTCAGTACTATGTGGGAATTACAACCAAATTGCAAATTACAATTTAAACAAAGAAATCACAACAATAATACCATACGCTATGTCGCCAATTAAAGTAATTTCATTAATCAAAGTATATTTGTACATTTTTTTCAATTTCACAGCAACTTATATTATCTAAAAATACTATCACTTTTTGCAGTAACATTCAACTTAAGGAAAGATAAATTTACAGACCTACATTATGCCAATTTGCATGTGTAAAAGTAGATTGAAGTTTTCATAAGATAGCAAAAAAATCTTCAAGCACTTCTTGTAAGTTCCGTAACTCACTCTTTTTCAACAAATTACTCTAACGTATCTTTCCTTCCCTTTGCCCTTGTACCTTAGTTTCACTTTTCCCGCTACTGAGTCACCTTTCTTCATTGCCCTGCCCTTCTGTGAAACCTGAAAAGGCTATTTTGAAATGTACATGCTAAGTTTGCTTTGAACCTGCTAGTAGATTCATATTATTTATCATCTTGCTTTCATATAATACATAGTTTATAATGCACTTTATATGCTAAGTTATAGGAAAAAATATAGATTAGCTTAAAAAAATGGTAAACAATCAGAAAGGAGTACAAAAGTTTATTTTCAATTAGTAACTAGTGTGAAGGAGAATAAGTATTTGTAGGCAAACTGGAAGTTGTGATGTTAAATTTTGAATTCATGCTGTCACAGCATGACTGTCACAGTCTGCATGTATCTAGCAAATCAAGCCACCTGGGAAAATTTATGGACCAGAATGATTAACAGTCTCTTCATAATAATAGACACGAGATAAGTACTATGACACCAACAGCTGGGAGATTCCACTGACATCCATTAGTGAAATCCCCTGGAAACAACATGATAAGCCGTGACAAAATCCCCAAAGATTCCACTTTTTTTTTTTAATATAATATAATATATATATTTATTTATATACCGGTTTTGGCTTTGAGTTACTTGCTTTCATAGCAGTTCATATGGTACTATCTTTTGGATTTGTGACCAAGACAGTGTTGATAACAATAATGAAATAATAATATTGAAAATAATGCTTTAGTTTTTGCTAAGCAATGCTTACACAGTGTCGAGGCCTCTTCTGTTTTTCACCCTGCCCAGCCAGCCAGCAGACCAAAGGTACAAAAGAAGCTGGGAGGGGACACACCCAGGAGAGGTGACCCAAACTGGCCAGTGACGTATTCCATACCATATGATGTCGTATTCAGCAATAAGAGCCGTGTAAACAGAGGAGGAAGAGAGGTGACGTTCATAGGTATGGTGTTTGTCTTTTCATGTTAACAGTTACGCATAATGAAGCCCTGCTTTCCTGGAAATGGTATGTATCTGCCTATTGAGTAGGAACAGTGAACAAATTCTGCATATTGGTTTGCTTCCATGCACAGCTTTTGTTTTGCCTATTAAACTCCCACCAGATTTCTTGCTTTCAGCCATCTGATTCTCTTCCCCATCCCACTGGGGGGAGAGAGCAAGCAGCTGTGTGGTGCTTAGCTTCCTACTAGGGTTTGATCCACAACATCATAGTAAGTCTTTGCACTTTAAACAATTAAAAAAAAAAAACCACTCTAAAAGGCAGAGTTAGAGACTTTTGTTGGTGGATTTGTTTGGCCGTACTTCACTAATGTGTAACCTTAGTTTAGTTATTTTTTAGGAACAAAACTCAACCATGAACAGAGAACAAAATTTAAGTTTCACTTTACCACTTTATCGTTTAAACCTTCCTCACCATAGTTAATAAAAATAATATAGTAGAACATTAACAGTTTTAAACAGTTGTTTTTTTTAATATTAAGAATTAATCCAAAGAATTACAAAAGGATACTAAAATAATACAAGTCCATTTTGCATTTTAACAGTATACTATGCTTATTTTAAATACACAAGCCAAATATATAATTGAGGACCATAAAATCCTAGTTTTAAATATTATTTAAGAGTTAAGAGTACTATTCAACCAAGACTTTTTCCACAGAAAAGAAATCTGTTAGCAGAGTAACAAAACAATGGTCTGTAACCATGTAAATACTTAGCATTGCAAGATCAGTGCAGAACGTTCCTTAACAGCAAAAACCCTGTATATGAATTAACTTTGGCTAAAGCATCTTCCATGGAATTCCATTATACTAGTACACATTAACTAAATCCTCTCCTAAAGCCAAAGGGAAGTCCACATCTGAACGCACACTAACAGGCAGGACTGGTCAATTAATTAAGTCAGACATGTCTTCAGTCTCTCTTTTAATAAACCTGGAGAAGCCCTCTCTCTTCCTTGTGAAATGCAACGTCCATCTTTTCATTTGAGCAACCACTTCTTACCTTCTTTCAAATCCAAAGTTCTAAACATAATTTTATATCAAAGGAAAAGTGCACTTGCCTGAGAAAGTACACAATTATTAAAGCATAATTGCTGCAAAGTTTCAGCCACAGCATTTAAATGACTGTAGTAGGTTTACATGGCAAGGTTTTGGTAGTGGGGGACCATAGCGGTGGCTTCTGCAAGAAGAATCCAGAAGCTGCCCCATTATTAGATAAGGGCCTGGGGCCCCACTGCTGGCCAGAGCAGGCCAGTAAGTGATGTTTGTGCCTCTGTGAGAGCATATTTAAGAGAGGAAAAAAAACTGCAGGGAAACAGTAGCTGGGAGAGAGAGAGAGGACTGAGAAACAGCCTTGCAGACACCAAGGTCAGTGCAGAAGGAGCAGGTGGATGTGGCCTGGAGGAGGCTGCGGCCCATGGAGAGCCCCCGCAGGAGCAGGCCCCGGGCCGGAGCTGCAGCCCGTGGAGAGGAGCCCACGCAGGAGCAGGGGTCTGGGGGGAGCTGCCGCCCGTGGGGGACCCATGCTGGAGCAGTTTGCTCCTGGGGGATGGATGGACCCCGTGGTACAGAGCCGTGTGGGAGCAGTGCTGGAAGAGCTGCTGCCTGTGGGCAGCCCCCGCAGGCTCAGTTCGGGAAGGACGGCATCCCGTGGGAGGGACCCCGCGTGGAGCAGGGGCAGAGTGACCGTGAGGGAGCGGCGGAGATGAAGCATCAGGGACTGACCCCAGCCACCATTGCCCATTCCCCTGTGTCACTCAGGGGGAGAAGGTGGAAGAGGGTGGATGGGGGGAAGGTGTTTTTGGTTGCTTTCCTTTGTTTCTCACTTCTCTAGCTTGTTAGTAATAAGCAATAAATTTTACTATCTCCCTACTCTGACTCCGTTTCGCCTATGACAGTAACTGTTGACAGTAACTGTTGAGTGATCTCCCTGTCCATATCTCAAACCTTGAGCCCTTTTCATTGTATTTCCTCTCCCTTTGAGGAGGGGGAGTGAGAGAGCAGCTGTGGTGGAGCTTGGCTGCCCACCCGAGTAAAACCACCACAATGACACATTCCAGGATGGAGAAAATTAACATACTGCTAGTCTTGTAATTAGCATCTGTAGCATAACTTACTGTGGTATCATGTTTTTGATGGCAGTGGTGATCTTTAGGATCAGACTGTGTTCTCTTTCTGTCTTTTTCTATTTCTTTTTGTTCTTGAGAAATGATTAAATGAGATTCTGAAGAATTGCAGTCTCTGAAAAGTAAAAAGAGAAAACGCTAGTTCTTCCAACGTTGATATCTTGATATTTAAGATGTCCCATATATGCACTAAAAAAACAAGTACAAGAAGCCTAACCCTCATAGAAATTTTAACAGCATAACCGTACTTAAAGGATTTGATCTAACATCCTTTTTTATGCCTTTCAAACTGCATATTATTAGGCTAAGCAAAATCTCTAACAAAAAAATAATACAAGAAAAAAAACCACAATTTCCTATGGATAGATAGCACATCACTACAAGTAGACCAATAAACACCAAAACAGTCTTTCAGGAAAATGTTTCAATGAGTTAAGGCATATACTGCAACACAGATCAATCTGTGAATATGGAATCTCCTTACCTTCTTGCCTTACCCTCTCCAGGCAAAGCAAAAGCATAAAATAGATGTGAAAAAGACAAGTTCCTACTACTTAGGATATACTTTTTTTGTTTGTTTGTTTTTACCATTGCCAAAATTTATTTGGTAAGCATTCAGCTCCTCTTTGAATTAGAATTCAAATCATCTTAATGTCCTAGTGAACGTTATACAGCAAAGTTAACACAAAACAGTGGGTAAGATTGCACAGACATTTTCAAATGCCAGGTTCCTTCAACAGCATACATACTTCAAATAGGGTGGAAAATAAACGTGAACATTTAATTGTTTCCTCTTATTTCCAGCACAGCTAGAACATAAAATGCTGAAGGAGACTACTTGGAACTTGAAAACATTACAAAGACAGCTTATTTAGGTCCTAGAGGTCCTCTTTACTCCTAGACTGCATTCTGGCTGCAGTTCTGATCTTATTTCTTTCATTTTTATTGCTTATATTTTGTTATATATCAGGAAACATCAATGATATGTATTATGTGAATCTTATACTAGGCATTGCTAATAAAAAAATAGCAAATTTGGCAGTTGCTTACTTTTTCTCAAGAAGCAATTTCTTTGGTTTCTGCTTGTATTCTTTAGTACCTGTAGAAAATATTATAGGAAGGAAAAAAATAATTAGCTAGCTTCAAAGGCAAGTTACCAGTGAAGGAATGTGGCTATGTTCAAGGCAGATCTTCAAAAGTGAAAACGTTACCATTGATTTCTTCTAACGTCTTCTTTAATTTGTCATTTTGCTGAATAAGGTCCTTAAGTCCATCAAGAATATTCTTGCAGAGTTCCTGAGCTCTCTCATTAGCTTCCAAAGCCAGTTCATGCTCCCCCAGTAATGACAGTGCCTTACAGAAGTGGTAGTGACCCTACATGGATACCAGTTCAAGTGTTCATTCACTCAAATAAGAAAACAGTTTACATTCAAAACAGTTGTAGTACAGCGGACAATATAAAGTTTTCACATACCTCGAAGTTATCTATTTCTTCTGTGAATAACCAAAGTTTTTAACCACTCAGCACACTGAAACAGCTAGATACCGCTCATAATGAATTATCTTTCCCCTAGCTTTGGAGAAGATCAAATTTGCTTTTTCCTCTAATTACAACTAATAATTTGCAATCCTTTACTCTTCTTTAGTCCAAGAACGTCAGGAAATACATTCTGGTCATTAATTAGGCTTTTTATTATTTTACGGACTATATATATTCTTTTTAAAGTACTGTGACAACAAAGCTATGCACAACGATGTAATATGTTTTTTCATCTTTACACATGCAGAACATCATGTAAGCAAGTGTATCAAAATAACATTTTTAATATAAAAATACAAGCAAGCTATGTACATGTCTGAAGCTGAATTCCCAGATACTCCGCCAATTCTACTGTCATTAATGCTTAACTCAGATAATAACAATTCATACATACATGTGTTTAACCTGTAATTCAGACTGGGACCCTATGTTGGTTTACAGTACAAACAAAAAGATGATTTTGAATCGTATATGATTGAAACTAACCTTCGGCCAATTAGGCTTCAAAATAGTGGCCCTTTTTCCATCAGCAAGGGCCCTCCTTAAAGAGAAGGAAGAACAAAAAAGATTATTATTTATACTTCAGAAATCTACAGACTAGGGCTGCATTGTACAAGACACTATAAGAAAAATGTAAGATAAATAAAACAGTTCATTCGCCGTATAAAGGTATGGTCTGACAACACTTCTTAGCTGAAACTTACCTGGTTAAAATGTTGCAGTCTCAACCATTTCACACATCAAGTATTTATTCCCTCCCTCTACCTCCTAGGACTTCCAGCATTTCTGTATATGAAGCTATCCCTTATAAATGGGCTCTGACAAGATACTTTTTTAAAAAGCAAAGACTTTATAAGAAGGCTGAATAACAAACCAAAATACGCTGAGAGAAATCATATTAGGGAGTTGTTACGTAATCATCACAGCTACAGATCCGAGAGCACAAGTATTAACTACTGAGCACAGTAACCTGCAAAACTGTCAACTGAAGCCAAAAGATCATGCCTGACTTTTTATACATAATGTATCATGGAACAAACAAAGTAATTTTGATCAGGTCAGAGCAGAAGCGGTCCATTACTACTGCAGTAGGAGAGCACAGAGCAGCAGGGTGACAGCCTCTGCTGATACAAGCTCTGCCCAAATGGGGCAGTTACCGAATTGATATACCTTTGGGTTATATGATTTGCTTCTTCACAGAACTATGGCTATGTGTCAGATAAGCAGGATGCAGTAGATTATAACAAAGAGGGGTAACATGGATAACTTCCGATGAAGAAGCTCTAGACAGTATGTACTTTTACAAATAATTCACTCCTTTGGTAACTGGGTCATACGGATACAGGGAGGTCATGTTGCAGATATTTTCTAACTAGAGAGGCCCACAAAAAACAGTAAGGAGCTATTTTATTTCCACACAGGGAAAAAAACATGCAGAAAAAAAAAAGAAAAAAAACCCTTGTTTATCAGGCAAGTATTTGTAAGTTGCCTAGTCAGTAACACTGGGGTTTTTTCGCAACTAATATAGCAAGGAAGCTTGTACAGAATAATCTAAAGGAGGAAAACATTCTGTGGTAATGAAAGCTGGATTCCAAAGAAAAGCCTGAAATAGCAAACAGAGATAGACAGCCTATATAAGAAGACCTAAGCAAGGCCGTGAGCTGAAGATCCTGACCACATCCACAGCAAACAGGCAAGTGCTTCCACAAGAAATTGGACAGATAAATTAGCTGGAGTGAAGAGGCATAGTTGAGAATAACCAAGGTAAAAGATGATTGATACTGAGAAGTAGGGCTACTTTAGATGAAGCAGAAACAAAGCTAGTAGTGGCTGTGAATGCTTCATGGAAAGCTACAGCAGGAATTAAAAAGGACGTCTCTGAAGTGAAATGCTGAAGTAGTAATTGCAAAGACCTGCAACACGTTGAAAATAATAAAGAAACAGCTAACAAGTAGAATGGGAGAAGTTGGACCATATTCATATCACAAAGGAAACAAGTAAGGAAAAGAAACTTGAGTAAAAGACAGTGGCGTACAGAACATCAAGATACTAGGAGATGATGAAAGCCTGGTATAGCGCTATGAAAAGTTGCCCCTGAGCACTGTCAAAAAAAAAACCAAAACAAAAAAACAACCATCATGACATGAGGCTAGAGACAAAGCCAAGCTGCAGTAAAAGGTTCATACACATAAGCTGAGTGAAGGCTCATAAACATGATTTTTAGCTTAACAAGTGGCTTAAGGAAAAGTAACTCCCAGAAACACACTAATCTCTTCTTCAAAAGGTTTACTTCTTCAAAAAGTTTAATAAAATCACAATACTCACTGGTACTGAGGGTTTTTTCCCCCCAGTTGTATAGCCTCCCTCCCACCCCTTCAAATTTTAAATGCCATGACATACTGACAGTAGATACAGCTAATATTACTCATTTCTCATAATATCAATTTCCTGAGGTAGTAACATCACATTTACTACAAATGTTAGTTTTTTAAATACTTCTTTCCTAAGTATACTGCCAAGCTGTAGTAAAGGAGATCACAAACATTACAGATTATAAACAAGGATTTACTCACTTGTACTGTCTTGTGAGAATTAAACAAAGAGCTCGGTTTCCATACAGAAGATGGTTTGCAGGACTGAAAAAAAAAAAAAGAATATACATATATATTAAAAAGTTAGTAATGCATATTACTTCTGGAAATCTTAAGAAAAAAATAGTAAGTTCACACAATAATTGTCTGCAAATGCTCTAGCACAAACACTATAAACAATTATATACAAGCTTCCCTCAATAGTCCCAGTGATTTACAAGTCATTAAGCTTATTAGTTTTAATTAGGTAGTAATTTATAAGATTTGGGTCCAGCAATTTCCAACCAATTCAAATTACTTTCTACCTTGACTGTCACATACATCCCATTTTGTTTTGTTCTACAAATGCTAATTCCAATTAAACCAAAAATTTCATGAACACTTCCGGATCTCTGGTTCTACAGCTGTTTCATAACCCTCTGTCTGACTGGGCAGACCAAGCAGTAGTTCTAAAGAACTAAAAACACTGCCCCTGAAGTACCTAGCGGAGAGCAAGAGGAGGGAACCTGTATATGTACTCCAACAACCACTTGAAACGAAGCCAAAAAGGATGCAGCTAGATAGGGAAGGAGTACGTTGATGACGCCAATGAAAGTCAGCT
This sequence comes from Anser cygnoides, assembly GCF_040182565.1. Classification (NCBI taxonomy): domain Eukaryota; kingdom Metazoa; phylum Chordata; class Aves; order Anseriformes; family Anatidae; genus Anser; species Anser cygnoides. The sequence goes on along the minus strand of NC_089873.1, from coordinate 115,117,158 downwards.
CAGACTGGCAGAAGGCAAAAGAAAAGAGTGCATACAGCAGCTGAAAAATTCCCTAGCTCCAACACATCAAGACTGAGCTAGCCTTCACTTTCCAACAGGGTCGTAAGGACAACGATCAATTTATGATAACTGTTAAAACATCTCTGCTCAGCAGCCCCTTGAATCTGTGTGATTTCCTGTACTCTCTCACTGAATTCTGCTCTTCCCTCGATCTCATCAACTACAGTGAGCAAAGCCTTCTCAGCCTGCTCCATCATCTCAGACACAAACACTTGATTGAAGACAGCTTAGCCAACTTTTCAGGGAAGTTGAAATCAGTTTCAATTTGGGATTGAAATGTATCCTATTATGTGACATAAAATCTGAAGCAAGACATCACAAAAGTCATAATCTTCTCAAATGCATGACTATAAAGCTACAGACTTCAAAATAAAAAAAAAAAGAAAAATTAGAACAATCAATTTTTTATGAAAGGTGGGATTTCTGTGAGTTCCACCATATTCCACAGATACTGCAGCTTTTAAAAGCAGCATTTGCTTGACTACAACACAAGTAGCAATGACACCAAACCAACATGCTGTCACTAGTTCACATTACATGTGAGCCATAGGAAGGGGACCAAAGCTCTATATGTACAGGAAACAAATTCTACTTTAAACTGACTCCTTGTCCCTTCACAAAAACCAGATAATTCTCCAAATCCCTTTAGCAAATGACTTTAGGAGAGAAACGAAACAAAATTTACAAAAGGAAATTAAGTCCATTGCATCTATATGCAAAGAGCAAACATTTTAAAAATATAATTTGTTCTTGTTCACTAGGTTCTGCAACACTTCTGAGACGATAAATATTTGTAATGATTGGTCATGCTGTTCTGCTAGCTTGTTATTTCCTTTCAGATTTACTCTACTTACTATTAGCCATCTTAGATCGGCTTTAAGTCTAACAGAACCTCTGGAGAAAAAAAAATACAACTAACCAAAAGAAATAAAACATAACAAAAAAAGCACTACACAGCTTTTTTTTTTTTCTCTTTGCCTTTCCCACCCCCTCTTTTTTTTAATTAGTTATCATTTGGCCTCTAGAGTAGCTCATACAATCTAGTTAGCCAGTTCAGTTCTTACCAAAACTCTATGGCTTTAGTATACGACATTATAGCACAATCAAAGTTTCCTTGGGAAAACTCCTCGTTTCCTTTCTGTTTCATAGATTCACTGTTCTGTGAAATCAATAAAAAAAGATTTCAGAAACCACTTTAATTAAACTCAGTTGCAATGTGAAGTAAGGAAACATCTGGCAAGAGTCAGCTATTTTTTTATGCTTCCCAAAAAAAAACAAACTTTATGTATTCACTATTACCTGTAAACTAATGCTTTTAATTTGTTGTAATGTACTAAGATTTCAAGCATACAAGTAAAAGCATTGTGCAGACAAGAATACAATGTACACCAATTACAAAGTAGGACTAACTCAGAAGCTCCCTTGGTCTCCATAATACAGTTATTATCAAAAGCAAGTGCATGTCAAATAGCAAATTAGACTGAGCACAGCACAGCTCAACCAGTTCAATACTTGGTGCTTTTCAACATAGTTCCTGATTTCAGCAAGGAAGACACGGGACGTTTGGGACAGGACATGGATGAACACTGTCCAATGTACAGTGGCAACATAAATGACTACTGTTCTGCTTATTAGGTCTGGATCCCTCAGGAAAACTATTTTTTTCTAGACAATTACTCACTTGAGGTTTTGAAACCTGTATCTTTGATCATTTGGCCATTTTTATCATTTTCTAACCCTAAAAACAAAAAACAAAAAAAAACCCAACAAATGATAATCACAAACGTTGACATATTCTCTTACCTTCCTACAGTTTTCACAGGTCACAGCTTTAAATTCTTCAACCAAATTACAATCTTCCAAGGCAACTTTTGTTATATAACGTTTGCCTGTAGACACAATTCAGAAGAATGCAATAGACAAAGAAATAATCAAAGACAAGTAGAGTTTATCTTCTGTTAATAATTGTGCTCTATTTTATGTCTGGAAACAAAATTTGGCATACCAAATAAATAATAGAAACAAACTACGTGACAGAAGTGTTCAAAACAAAGGAACCATTTATTAGTGGGTAAGCCAAAAAAACTTGTCACAAGCAGTTAAAACCTTTATGCATTTGCTTTTTTTCAAGGAATCAAGTGAAATATGGCTTTACTTTAAAGAATTTGCGTTTTTAAGAGCTGTTAAGATTTCTATTTTAAAGAATGTGTGCTTTGGTACTAGACTATAAAAAGATTCTTCTCCTTGCATGCTAGTTCGATTCCAACCACTCAGTTATTTACTGCAATGTGCACATGCAAAACGTAAGAGCAGAATACAAGCCATTCAACAGACATCAAAAACGGTGGACTTGGGAACCTGTTGTCATTTCAGCAGAAGTTCTCCTGCTAGTGTGAATAGCCTACAGCAACTCCCATGAGCTACGTAGGCTTATTTTTGATATATGACTGACTGACACCTCAATTAATATTTTGACAAAGCCCTCTGCCAAACATTTAACAATAAGACCCAATTCATATTTCAGACACATTTCACCCCTAAGTTAGAGGTTCACAGACTATGGGCGCACACACTCTTTTTTGTCCTTGTTGTCCATTATGAATTTTCTCAACAACTGTTCAGCAAGAACATATGCACTGTGAATATGACCCATACAAAGAAACTCAAGAAAGAATTGACTGTTTAAATAAACAGAAAACAACACTATTTTTCCAGTCATTCCCATGCTGATGAAAAGCATACAAATATTCCTATTTCATAACTATAACACAGGTAACTTTCCAACTGCTTGTTTCTTCAGAAGTGTTCATACTTACATTCTGCAAAGAAAATTTCAAGATAGATCCAACCAAAATCACCAAGTTTCTCCAACTTCTGCAGAATACCAACATCACCTGTATATCTGACCCAATCAAGTGCATCCCCAACATCAAAGACACCCTAGTTCAATTGAAGAAAAGGGAAAAAAAAGAAAGTAAAAACAAAACAGTAACTCTAAGTCAATACAAAGCAAAGTCCTAAAGAAAAAACAACCCACCACGCAAACCACTAATTGAGTTGCAATAGTGGAAATACTCCATGTAAATGTAACAAACAAACAGTACTATTATAGCACTTACATGATGCACTTGTTCCCAATTTGTTAGCTTTTCAAACAGGCAATAGCTCATAAATACAAATATCTAGGTAACCCAAACACAGCGTAATAAAACATCTGTCCTCATTCTGTGAATATGCATTTTCACTAGGAGACAGGAATCATTCAAATTATAAAATTTGATTTACAAATATTTTTGATGACTGCAACAAAATTGCTTTAGTGTGAAGTGACAAGCCTGATTTAAGAAATAACGTTCACCAGGCTGTTAGATATGCAGGCAGGGCTAAGATTTAATTCCATAAATCATAACTTTCCTTCCACTCAAAGTAAGTTTAACTGTTTGAGCTACAGAACTTTATTTGAAGGAAAGGGATTGAGTGAAGAATGCCTGTTGCCTAGGATACTCTCATATTACTTGAATCTGCAGATTTAAAAGAAATAATTTAAAAACCCACATGACTGAGAAAAATATCACTAAAAACGCAAAAAACTGGGTTATCCAGCAGCAACTTACAATTGTACCTATTCTGCTTTTCCTATTGCTACTATCAGTTTTGATATGGTCTTCAAAATTAAACGTCTTTTTCACTTTTGCAGTTAAACCACAGAGCACAGCCGAAACTAGGAAGTGGGGAATAAAAATAATAAATGTAGGGAAACTAAGAATGTTCTCTTAACAAGGACAGCTCTATCAAACATTGAATTTGACAGTGAACACAGATCAGCAGGTTCCCTTGCCTCACCCTTAGCCAGCCATTCACAATCTTTCAGACTGAATCAGTACCACTATCGGAGAATCTCTTGGAAGATTCTCAACCTGTCTCCAACGAATACCATTTTTAAAGGTTTGCATCATTTCAGCAATCAAGCACAGTCCCATTTGTAGCTCTGTAGACTCATCTTACAGCACCGCCATTGCTAGTATCAGGCCACAGGACTGCAATCTGTTGGGTTTACAACTTGTCCTGCACCTTGTCTTGGCCTCCTCAGAGCTCTTGACTTAACTTGATTGAACTGTAACAGCAATTTTTCTTTTGACTAGGTAGCTGTAATTAATTTGTTTTGTTTTTATATGGTACAATAATAGTTTATAATATAGACAGTAGTAACAAGTAGTTACTTATAACTGCTATGACTAACATAATGATGCAGCACTGAGAAATGGAAGCCAAATATGACAGAACAAAGGCCTTGAGAATGGCAGACACGTAAAATAGTTTAGAGAAGTACAGACATGGAATAGTAACAGATGGGTCAGAAGCTGACACTGAAGACTCAATGGCTATAAGCAACTGGCCAATGGTCATTATAAAAATCCAAAAAAAGAAAAAAAAACTATGAAGCTGGACAAAATTGGGGTAAAAGCTTTTTAACATACATAAAACATAATATATAATAAAATCAGATATTACTTGAACCTGCACACCAATGAAAACAACAAGCAAGGTATAAGAGTGTTTTACCAAACATAAAAAACCAAACCCAAGTGGATTCTAGACTTGGAAGAAGAATACAGCAACAGCACTCCTCACAGCAAAGAACACCTGATAGTGATGCCTATACCCGCTACCCCCCACACAAAGAACAGACTGAAGCCATTGGCTTTAGGATCCCAAGGAGCAGTAAAAGCTAAGCGTAACACCACAAAAAGGGTCAGAGACTAGGAAGTGTGTGTAACCCAGCTCCTAGTGAGTTTTTCCATTTAGAAATTTTTGGGTTTTTTTTTTTTTTTGTTTCCTTTCTTCATCTGCAATAACTCATTCTGGAAGATTTCAGTTACACTGTCAATAATTTTTCTCCATACATATAACATGTGTTTGCCTTTCGCCCATAACAAGATTTTTAGTATAACACACTAACACCAGCACAGAAAGAGAGGACAAGCAAAATGCACCAGAGATAGGGCATATGAACTACCTCCAGAATTCTCACCCATTTTGATCACACGCAGACAGTATTTATTTCACAGCTCCTGTCACACAGATTTTGTTTTTTGGCTCAGTTGAAATAACTGGCAACCCCAGTCCTGCATGCCTATATAAGCCAAAAGCTACAGACTATTTGTGTGTTTTAAAATTTTATATATATAAAAAAAGTGTACAAATATACATTTACACACAAAAAAGCATTCCAATTAAAAGCAATTCGAGAAACTTACATTTTCTATCCTGCTGCCAATTCTCAGTATGCCCCCAATAAAAGGTGGAACGTTCTAGGAGAGAGACAAAAAAAAACAAGTAAAAAATAAGTTAAGGCCTGTTTCTATCTGCTCAGGTTCAACTCAGTAACATTTTATGTTCTGCTTGAAAGCAGTACCATTTGGACAGTGGCTCTGGTCCATTTCAAAGTTTCAGGAAATATTTTTGTATTCAGTAGCCAATTCCGTACCATTTTTGTTGAAAAATAAATAAATGCTAAAGTGGAAATAGAGAATGCATGGATGCTATGACACCTGCTTAGGAAAGTCAGCTGCTTTAGCCACTTCTACAGTTTTTTTAAATACCAAAGATCCAGCTGATATAACCAATGAAAAAACATCCAAAACAACAGTACTTCCCCTCCTGAGATCTTCTGCTCCTCCAAATACATTTTGCTCTTACTATCGTTTACATGGGCAAGGAGATAAAGGCTGAGGAAGTAAGAAGAGGGAAGCACAGGTAAACAGGGGAATGGGAATACACACCGACCCTCTCAGATATACAGATCATATGGGAGACTACCACAGAAAGAAAAAGCAAAAAGAACCCATCACATGAAACAATGCAGAGTAACTGCAGAGACATCCTGAAGTACAAGAAGGTGAAAATAGAGCACTTGGACAGCCTGAAGGAGAAAGCAGCAGAAGGAGTATAAGGAACTATGAATCCACAACAACAATACATGAATGCCTAATCATAGCCATATAAGAGACAGAAAAACATAGCTTGGTGTTGAACGCAGAATTTCATTAAATCAATTTAAAAAAAAAAATACTTAAATTTAAAAAACAACAACTTTATCTTCCCCTCAGCTGCCAAAAAACATTTGTTACACCACTCTCTTCTTTGCACAGTCACTGTTTTAAGTCAACAACAATATCAAATTTTAAATATCATTTGTTGAACATGGAAAAAATAACTGAGAAAAAAAATCTGCTTAAGTTATTCATCAGGGAAAGGTGCTGTTTTTCTCACTGATACGACTCTCTTAACAAGGGTCGCAGTCAACCACATTATGGACTCTGCAAAACTTAAGGATTATCTGAACTATAATAAAGCCTGTGATGTGAAACTAACTTTATAGAAAGCTGTAACTATCAGACAATTCATTCACTCCAGTAAAAGGATATGTCTTATTTAAGATACAATCCCAAGCTGCCTAAGATAAAGAACTAATTAACCTATTATATTTGAAAATAAACACAAACTTAAAACATAATACTTACAACAACTTTTTTAATCAAATCAACAAGGTCTTCCAAAACCTCTAAATCACAGAGTCTCTTCCAATTCCGGTCTAAAATCTGTGAACTGCTTCAAAACAAAACAAGTTGTTATTCAGAAAACTATCACCGTGTAACATGGTCTTACATACTAACAGTTATAGTGATTAGACATAAGCTAGAGCACGGTTACAGAATCTTCAGAGGAAAAAAAAAGGGGGATGGAAAGATTTTGGTACTTTTTAAATACAGGGCATCCATTTAAATGCTCAAATACATTCTGAGATTCCAAACTTCAGAAACACATTTTTAATATTTTCAACCATATGTTCGAGAACCATGCCTTCTGACCTTAACTAATTTAGGTTATTGTAAAAATATACCTGCAGACTGTTTTACCATTAGTGAGAGCATATGCTGATCTTTCAGAGATAACAAAAATAAATGCAAAAGCTGATGAATCACTGAGAACATGACTACTTACCTCCAATCAGCTACCAAAGAATTACTTTCACTTTTGAAGAGAAGAGGCCAAAAGATGCGTATTTTAATAACGTTGCAATATTCTCTTAATATGTCAACCGGCTGACTGCACCACACTTCACAGGGATCAACATCTTTAAGAAAATAGTTAGGAATTGGACTATACAATTCAGGCATTACAAGTAATCAAAGTCCAACTAAACATTCAAAACCACCAGCTATTTCCACAATTTTCCTCCATTTCCCTTGAAGGCTGTCTGTAAAGGGTAAAGTTCCTTATTAGACTATTGAGGTGGCATCAAGTACTTTCAGAGGAGTATTATCTGAGCATTTGAGTATATGCAAAAACTCATCTTACAGAGGTGGTGGCTACACCTGAGTTTCCTACATATTACAGGTTATCATTTCTATAGCGTATACAGCCTTTAATAACTTAGCCTATTAAAAAGCCATCTGCTCTTCTGCAACTATCAAAAAATTAGAGACTGTAGGCAAAGAGCTTTGTAGTTATAAAGACCAATTTGAATGTGTCTTTAGACCTATATAGCTAAAATGTTGCTACAATTAAAACACAGGTAACAAACATAAACCTTAAATCTCCATCCTTATAACATTAACTGCCTGAACACATCAGTGTTATTGACTATTCACACTGTTCTCACAAATGCATAGTAGGAGTATTCTGCATGTTACATTAGCACAAAAAAAAATTCTTCCAGTGGAAAAAAAGCGAACTAATAATTGAACGATTCAAGCACAGCACCGACAGCGCTTTAGAAAGTTATGTAATATTGGTTTAGTTTACATACCTGTTTTAGGTTTATGTGGAGAACGTTGTACAAATACTCCATGACCCTACAGATAAACATATTATTTCTTAACAATGCTTATCTTGCAAATATGTTACACCAACCATAAATGATTACTTAACAGTTTCTAAAAAGTAAACCAATATAAAATCTTTACATCAGAGGAAGGGAGGATTAGAAGTGATTTTTAAGTAGTCACCAATTCCTTTTCTCAAGGAAAAAAAAAAGTTGCATGTACTTTCGCTTTCAGATTACAGACACTGGGGACCAGTAAAAAAAGATGATCCTCATAAACAAGCAGTGTGACCAAAAAGGAAACAAATCTATAAAGCGAAGCATTTGGTAACGAGGAGTCTACTTTCACATTGTATGTGCTTCAAGGGGATTTAATTTGCACCGGTTGAAGTCTAGTCCCATAGACAAAGCATCCATTTGTGGTTGATACATGTTACCTATACTCCTAAAAGCATCTTACAGATCAGCTTCACCTCCAGTGAACCTCACACTAGAGGGTTCCAATGAAGATGTAACATGAAAGATGTGGACACCTGGGATATTTGCTTCAAAAGCGTTCTGATCCAAACTTAAATATTACTGCAGACACATCAACTAAATTCATTACTAATGAACTAAAGTTTAGTTAGCTATTATTAATTGTAATTATTTCGTAGTTAACTAAAATACTAACTCAGACAACATGGACCTAGTCAGGAGAATGATTTCCATGTCCCCACTTATTCTGGGTAGGAGCTTTTTATAAAATTTTAATAATGCTCATTATCATCTCACTATCCTCTGTGTCCAATCTGAGATGGCTGAATTCTCCCTGCTTCCATCTCACCACCACCCCCAATCCTATTTCACCAAGAATAAAATACTACTAGTGTTCACCATTCTCCCTCATTTCTGGAATTCTGCCAACTGTTTTCTGGGGGAAAAACAAGGAAACTTAAGGTCTGCAATATTTTGCACTATCAAATAACAAACCCCTTTGTATCAAATCTTTATAATCCACATTTATCATAGCCAAAAAGCAAACAGCAAAAAAATATTTTTACTAGAGTTACCTAACACAATAGTTTGGTTGCATTCCTATAAAATAAATGTCTATCTATATATCCATGACCTAAAAAATATACTCACAGATTAACAGTTCTAAATGGAAGCAAAGTTTTTTAATAGTTTAAACAATGTATTAAATCACCCTACGACATTATTCTTCTAAAAAATAATCATTCAAAATCAAGTAATAGACAGCAAAATAATATTCAAGAATACCTAGGGAAACGCTTCATGGTAGCATACTGTAATTACAATACTTGAATGGGTTTAAAACATAGTGCTGCATACAAGCCTCTCAAGCTGAAGAAGAAATTACACTGTTCAGTTTTACAGATCTCTAAAAAGTCTATTATTTTAACATGCATTGTGTGTGTCATTTGATGCATACTATATGCATTGTGTTTACGTACAGCTGCGTTACCATTTCAAAGAAACACACAGCTATCCCTGAATGTGACTGGAGAAATGTATAGAAACAAACTAAATACCAAACGTGTCTTTCATAGTCCTTTATTCTTTCAGTGGCAGATTTCACGGAAATACTGGCATGCTGTGCAATGATGACTTAATAACTTGACCTAAGGCGATGATAAACAATCACATGATCTTGCCCCAAGCAGTACTCCTAAACAGCTATACACGTAAACCAAGGCTTACCCTTAAAAATAAGTTACTACAATGTGAACGAATTCAACAGACCACAACACTAACAGAGAGGAAAAACATTAACTAGTATTTCAAAATCAGTTCAACTTGAAAGATGACTAAGAAAGTCTCATTCACTCCACAGCATGGCTTTTGCTACAATATTAAAAAAAAAAAAAAGAAACCACACCCCTCGATCACCCCCATCCCCAACACCCATACTTGACATATCAAGCTGAAGGTAGTATTCCCACTAAAGCAGATTTCAAAAACATGATTTTTAGCACTTGCACAGATAGATTCAAGGGTTTTCTTTCCACAGCACAACACCCACATCACTTTAAAAGATAACATGTCTAGTATCCTGTGCTAACACAACTGTTTAAATATTTTATTCTGTCCATAGCACAAAAAAAGTCTTTATTGATATAAACAATTTCCAGTGAGACTCACTACTCTGCTGGTAGCAGTCCCTAGTACAGATACAGCTTTACATATTATAAGAAAGTTACTCGACCTGTACTTTTTATTTCTGCCTAGAATAAAGTATCGTGTGCCAGCTAGCTTGTATTTGGCAGCAGCAACATTTAGGATAAATAACCCATAACTGAATTCTCCAAGCAGCAGAAAGATTAACTGTCACAGTGTTCGTCCTCTAGGATTCTTTGAGCATAGCAAGAAGTGGAAAATAAGAGTCAAGGAATGCATTCTTGGAAATATTCAAGCAGAAGAATGCTACAGTTTACGCAATAAAAGCAACAACTAAATAAATAAGCAGAGGTCCTATGGGGCTCAAATGACTAGGGAAAAAAAAAACAACAGAAAAGATGAAAAATACAAAGAATGGGTGAATGCTACACAGTTAGTTTGCTGTCTTGAACTTACAGGTACTGTTAGGAATAATTGTTCTGTGATTAAAGGAAGTGACACTGTAAGGTATGTCATCCCATCTGCGGCCTGGATACACAGCCAAGAGCTTGGTCAAGTTCTGTCGATGCGACCTACGCACCACTGTCTGGCTTTACATGATTGTATACACATCTGATAAAAGTCGCCTGACAGAGATATGCAGTCTCTGTGCCCTAACCAGATTTAGGGCTTTTGCAAGAGAGCAGCATACGGTGGTGTAAGATACCAGTTTCAACTCATCAAATTACGTATCAGACCTGGGATTAAATCCCACTGGAGCATCCCGCGTGTTTTCCATCCAGTCCCAAGCCTACTCACCAATTCACAGCACGATTTGTCACCAGCATAAAAAGCCAAGGCTGCAAACTCGGATTCGGATATCGGTTCACCCATGGCGCATGACCCTGAAAGAAAAGGAGTCAGAGAAACACAGACTGGGGGGAGCCAGGAGGCAAACCACCCGCGTTTTAGGGGATTTAAGATGATCACGTCACCTTAGACACCCCAATTTTCCCGGAAGACACGCGTGATTTCTACATGACGTGTATTTCACGGCGTTTAAGCAGAAAACCCGTTAAAGGGCCTCACCCCAGCAGCCCCCCGAGCTGCCTCAGCCGCGCCCAGCCCGGGGACCCAAGCACGGGTTGACCGTGCGGCCGGAGGGTTGACCGTGCGGCCGGAGGGGCTCCCGCCCCCGTCCCTCCCCGCGGAGCCCGGAACCGACGTGTCGCAGCCCGGGCACGGCGCCGCAGCGCCGGTCACCCTCCTCGGGGCGGCCCGGGCCGGACTGCGGGGAAGGAAGGGCGCTGAGGAGCCCGGCGGGGTGCGGGGAAGGGGGAGAAAGGGAGCGCCCGCCGCCGCCGCCGCCAGCCCAGCGCCCGCCGCTCACCGGCCCCTCCGGAACCGCGGCTCTGCTCCGGGACCCTCCCCGGCTCCGCCCGGCCCCCGCCTGGGCGCATGCGTTCGCCCGCAGCCTGCCCCGGCTGCTCTGAGGGCGCATGTGCGGGGGGTGCTGCACGTCCTCCGCCTCCTCCTCCTCCTCCTCCTCCTTCTTCTCCTGCCTCCCGTACCGCCCCCCAAGCGGAGAGCCCGGGATGGTGGAGAACTCCCCGGCCCCGCTGCCGGAACGGGCGATATACGGCTTCGCTCTGTTTCTGGGATCCTGGTTCGGCTTTAGTGAGTATACCGGAGCGGCACTGTGCTTGCGGGGCAAATGTCGTCCTTCAGGGGAGCCCCCGGGGGGCTGGAGTGGTGCTGGGCTGCTGCTGGAGGGGCAAGGCGGCACTCCCTCCGTGAGTTGTTACATGGCCTTCTGTGACAACGTCAAGTTCTGTCTGTCCCTCGTACTACTGTGGGGCTTGGAAGGTGTCACGGAGTCAAAGTATTATGTTAAAAACCCTCTGTATTCTAATTTTAGTAGTTTTTTTTTACTTGAGCTACTTATGTTCTCACTAATCACTGTAGTGAAACCTTCCCCACACAAATACTGAAAAAACAAACAAACAAAAAAAACAAACTAGGTCAATCGTTTCACTGCTGATGTGACAGGTGCTTTAGCATTCACTGGGCGTATCTTACATGCCCATACAGGGCTAAAGCTTGAGATCGTGAGACACTTTCAATGCAAGAAATGCTTCTGCAAATGTACTGTAATTGAATAGTAGAACAGGATCCTGCTATGAATTTTTCTCACCTTAAGAAGGTAAGTAGAAGGGAAAAGGCGTTGGCTTCCATTCATCCCACAGGAAGCCACCACAGTTCCACAGCTTGTGTCACTGCTTGGCTACCAACCTATTCCCATCAATTTTTGCTAAGCCTTATTCTGGATTTATTGATAGGGATTAAAATTTCTCAGTGTTGTTTTTGTTGATGTGTAAATGCTTATTAGCTTACCATGAGTCGGGAATTGTTTCCAGTATTTTTTTTCTGAACTGTTCTTTCACACAAGCACTGCAATTCTACCAGCTTTTTTTCAGTCAAATGCCCCCCTGCATGATCATTTTCTGCTTTAATATTGTCTCCATAGTCTCATTTGGTATCCTTTTACTGAGCTTTTCTTGTGCTGCAGTTCTAAGCAAGTGCAAGAAATTCTTGTATGTCTATATAGGAAATCAGAAACTAGATGTTAATGCAAATATAAAAGTGGTATCATATAAGCAGCTGCAAAATGGTTCCTCCGTATTGGGCAGGCTATGTGTGAGATGCATATTCTACAATGTCTTGGTACAGCTATTTTGATTTCAATTGTGTAAAAGCAAAATACTGTCTTGGTACGTCCCAGTGTGAAAGTATTGATCTAAATCTTAAGAAGGAGGTCTAAAATGGTATCAGTTGGACTGTTACGGCTTTTTAATTCTTTTGTGCAGTACTGTATCTTATCTGGGCATATGTTCCTGAGACTTGGCTCTTCTCACTGGGACTAACGTACTGGCCTCAAAAGTAAGTTCAACTTCAAGCTCTTAAGTTCAACCTCAGGCTGTTACATTTGGACATGTGTAATTATTTTCAGACAGGAAACAGTGAAACTATTTTTTAAATAGTGGTCTTAAATTTAATCCATTTTTTCCTGATGATAAAAGACTGTAATCTTTGTGAAGCATTATTTCATGTGGATAAGTAGTTATGTTGAAAATTGTAATGAAACAGATAGTATTTCAATGTTTTATGATAAATTGGAAATTTTGTTTTCAGGGAGTTTGCCAATGAAAATACAGTAGACTTTAAATTAAAAAAAAAAAAACCTCTAAATGAATCTACTTGACAGTTTATACCCTCACTAGTTACAGTGATTCTGCAGTCAGTTCTCTTTGGAGAAACCAGGGTCCCTACTCAGCGGTAGTGCTTCTTTTCATGTTTCCAAGTTTGTGCTAGATGCAATAACAATCACTGCATTAAAACTGTTATATTGTTAGATGTTTGTTATTGCAAAATATAAATTTTAAAATCTGTTTCCCCAGGTACTGGGCAGTTGCTTTGCCAGCATACCTACTAGTTTCTGTAGGAATTGGTTATATATTACTTTTTGGTATTAACATGATGAGTACCGCTCCACTTAATTCCACGCATACCGTTACAGGTAATTTTATTGGTGTGGGGTTTTTTTTGTTTGGTTGGTTTTGGTTTGTTTTCAAGATTTTGATACTTAGCTGATAATTTCTCTCTCTATATATATATGTGTAGAATCATAGAATCATTCAGGTTGGAAAAGACCTCTAAGATCATCTAGCCCAACGTTTAACCTAGTACTAAAGTCCACCACTAAACCACGCTACTAAGCTCTACATCTACACGTTTTTTGAAGACCTCCAGGGATGGTGGCTCAGCCACGTCCCTGGGCAGCCTATTCCAATGCCATACAACCCTTTCAGTAAAGAAATTTCTCCTAATATCCAACTTAAACCTCCCCTGGTGCAACTTGAGGTTGTTTCCCCTCGTCTTATCACTTGGTGCTTGGGAGAAGAGTCCAATCCCCATCTTGGTGTAGCATCCCTTAAGGTAATTGTACAGCATGATAAGGTCTCCCCTGAGCCTCCTTTTCTCAAGGCTAAACAACCCCAGCTACTTCAGGCACTCCTCATATGACTTGCTCTCAAGGCCCTTCACCAGCTTCGTCACCCTTCTTTGGACACACTTGAGCACATAAATGTCTTTCTTGTAGTGAGGGGCCCCAAACTGAACACAGTATTTGAGGGGCGGCCTCACCAGAGCCAAGTATAGAAGGATGATCACTTCTCTAGTGCTGCTGGCCACACTATTGCTGATACAGGCCAGGATGCTGTTGGCCTTCTTGGCCACCTGAGCACACTGCTGGCTCATGTTCAGCCGGCTATTGACCAACACACCCAGGTCCCTTTCCACTGGGCAGCTTTCCCCCAGTCTGTAGCATTGCATGGGGTTGTTGCACCTCAAGTGGAGGATACAGCATTTGGCCTTGATGAACTTCATTCACTTGGCCTCAGCCTACTGATCCAGCCTATCCAGATCCCTCTTCAGAACCCTCCTACCCCTGAGCAGATCAACACTTGTGCCTAACTTGGTATCATCTGCAAACTTACTGAGGGTGCACTCCATCCCCTCGTCCAGATCACTGATAAAGATACTGAAGAGAAGTGTCCCCAGTACTGAGCCCCGGGGAGCACCACTAGTGACTGGCCTCCAGCTGGATTTAACTCCATTCACCACGAATCTTTGGGCCTGGGCACCCAGCCAGTTTTTAACCCAAGGAAGAGTACGCCCATTCAAGCCTTGAGCATCCAGCTTCTTCAGGAGAATGCTGTGGGAAACTTTACTGAAGTCTAGGCAGACCACATCCACAGCCTTTCCCTCATCCACTGAGCACATCACTTTGTCAGAGAAGGAGATCAGGTTTGTCAAGCAGGACCTGTCTTGGATAAACCCATGCTGACTGGGCATGATCACCTGGTTGTCCTGTAAATGCTGCGTGATGGCACTCAAGATAATCTGCTCCATGAAATTCCCTGGCACCAAGTCAGACTGACAGGCCTATAGTTTCCCGAATTCTCCTTTCAGCCCTTCTTGTCAATGAGCGTCACGTTTGCTGGCCGCCAGTCAGCTGGGACCTTCCCTGGTAGCCAGGACTGCTGATAAATGATGGAAAGCGGCTTGGCCAGTTCTTCTGCCAGTTCTCTCAGCACCCTCAGGTGGATCCCATCCAGCTCCATAGACTTGTGTATGTCTAAGTGATTTAGCAGGTGGCTAACCATTTCCTCGTGGATTATGAGGGCTTCACTCTGCTCCCTGTCCCTATTTACCAGCTCAGAGGGCTAGGTGCCTGGAGAACTTGCTACTGAAGACTGAGGCAAAGAAGGCATTAAGTACTTCAGTCTTTTCTTCATCTCTTGTCACTATGTTTCCCCCCACCTCCAAAAAATGATGACGATTCTCCTTAGTCCTCCTTGTTTATATTTATAAGAATATTTTGTATTGTCTTTAACA
The DNA here is from genome assembly GCF_040182565.1 of Anser cygnoides. NCBI lineage: Eukaryota > Metazoa > Chordata > Aves > Anseriformes > Anatidae > Anser > Anser cygnoides. The sequence continues at coordinate 115,101,713 of NC_089873.1, read as the reverse complement.
GCCGTAGTCAGATTGAGCTCAAGTTGGCCTTTTGACCCTGCTAATTTTCTCCCTGCACAGCCTCATGACATCTTTGTAGCCCTTTTGAGTGGCCTGCCCCTTGTTCCAAAGCTCATAAACCCTCTTTTTCATCCTGAGCTCTGGCCACAGCTCACTGTTCAGCCAGGCTGGTCTTCTCCCATGCCAGCTGATCTTTCGGCACGTGGCCTGCTCCTGTGCTAAGAGAGAAAAACTCTTTGCTGTCTGATGCAGTGGTTTCCAACTAGTAAAGCATACTCTGTTAGTAAAACAGACAACGTTAGAGGAACAGGGCTTGGGCCTATAAAGCTTGACCAGACATGTGCTTCTCATGCCACCCTTTCACTTGGTGCCAGCCCAAGAGGCTGCACGGTTGTATGGCAGGTGAGATGGGGGACCTACTCAGTTTGAAAAGCAGCTACTCTTGTCTTTTTTTTTTTTTTCTTTTTTTTGCTGAGGGAACTGTTCAAAATGCACCTGTAAACAAGTTTATGCTGTTGTAAGAATGGGTGCTGCATGGTGATAGGAACAAGAAGCCAAGTTAAAGGGAGGGTGAACAGCATTTCCCAGCAGGAATTGTAATATTAAGTGTCCACAGTACAGACTGAGCTATTCACTGTAGGGCTTGTTCACTCTGTTTATCTTCAGGTAGTTTTGGTTTAATGTCATACAGCATTTTAAACCAAGCAAAGTTCTAGACAAAGATTCCAGCAGAAGGGCAGGATTGATTTCTTCGGGGCCTCTTAATATATGTTTATTTACATATATGTGTATATATATATATGCTCATATATGTTGATATAAAGTGTTTCTGATTTACCATCTTGTTATACCTCAGCACTCAGTAGCTAATTTTATACAGTGTTGCATTATGTAACATTTCTTCAAATAAAATGTCTTTAATATATGGAATGTCTTAACTATTTTCTGTAGATAACTATGCAAAAAAGCAGCAACAGAAGAAATTTCAAGAAGAAGCAATTCCAGCATTGAGAGATATTCCCATCAGTGAAGTAAACAGAATGTTTTTTCTTCCTGAAAAAGGAATCTGCAATAGCAGATAGTTCTCATTAAGACTTGTTTGCATTAGCTGATTAGTTGAAGCATTATGTAAGTAAAATCAAAACCTTCCCACGCGAAAAGAAACTTCTTTCTGATTTTATAACAGAGCTTTTTGTTCTGAGTTTCTAACTAAATTATGTAAAAACATTTCATTGAGATGGTTTGGTTTTATTATTATGCATGCAGCTTACTAACTTGCATTGATATGAAAATTATGCCACATTAATTTATCTAACTGTTCTTTTGATTTTAAAATAGCATTCTATTACTTGCAGGTTGCTACTTGTAATTTCCTTCAGAGTAAAAGATAATATTTGGACCTAGCTTAATTTTGTTTCTCACTGAGTCTGGGGAGTGCAAAGGTGTTTTATTTATCAAATGCTTAAAGCTTTTTTATATAAAGTTAAATTGAAGTGTTTACATTGTAAATGTATGGTTTTCATATGTAAATATTAGTAAAATGTAGTTAATTTTTACTTCCTTAAAGTTAGCAACTTTCCTGTGATTCTATAATATTTGTTCTGGGTCAAGGTATATAGTGGTTGATTTTTCTTTACACAGTTTTTCACTCAACAAACTTCTTTTTTTTTTTCTCCCCCAAGTTGCTGGACTTATTAACCATAGAACCACAGAATGGCTTGGGTTGGAAGGGACCTTGAAGATCGTCCAGTTCCAAACTCCCTGGCATAGGCAGGGATTCCACCCACTATATCAGGTGGTTGCCCAGGGCCTCATCCAACCTGGTCTTGAACACCTCCAGGGATGGGGCATCCACAATCTCTCTGGTCAGCCTGGTCTAGCGCCTCACTACCCTCTGAGTGAAGAATTTCCTCCCAACCTATAATCTAATCTGCCCTCTTTTAGTTTAAAACCATTCCCCCTTGTCCTGTCATTATCTAACTGAGCAAAAAGTTGCTCTCCGTCTTTTTCATAAGTCCCCTCTAAGTATTGAGGGGCTGCAATGAGGTCATCCCAGAACCTTCTGTTCTCCAGGCTGAACAGCCACAGCTCTCTCAGCCTTTCTTCAAAGGAGAGGTGCTCCAGCCCTCTGACCAACTTCCTGGCCCTCCTCTGTCCCCACTCGAACAGCCCCACATCCTTCTTGTGCTGGGGGCCCCAGACCTGGACGCAGCACTCCAAGTGAGGTGTCAGAAGGGCAGAGCAGAGGGGGACAACTCCCTCCTTTTGCCTGCTGGCCACTCCTCTGTTGGTGCAGCCCAGGATGCAGCTGGCCTTCTGGGCTGCAAGCACACTGCTGGCTCATGTTGATCTTTTCATCCACCAGAACCCCCAAGTCCTGCTCTGCAGGGCTGCTCTCACTGAGTTCCTCTCCCAGTCTGTGCTCATGTCTGGGATTGCCCCAACCCAGGTGCAGCACCTTGCACTCGGACTTTTTGAACCTCATTAGATTCACTTTGGTCCACTTCTCCAGCCTGTCCAGGTCCCTTCGGATGGCATCCCTTCCTCAATTAATTAAAATACCAAGATTATCAGAAATAAGGGAGCTATGTTGTAAAAATTTTCTGAAACAACTATTGAGATTACATTTATTAAGCTTTCTTTAAAACACTGAAAACTAGGTTGAAGGAACCTCCAGGTCCACCTTGTTGTAGTCTGGATTATAACACAAAGCACAGTAATTTATGGCAGTAGTTCAAATATTTCTTAAAAAGTAAATGTTCTTTCATGTATGCTGCATTTTAAGTGTATTGTTTGGGCATATTTTATAAGAATGAGTATTTGTATCTAATCTTCATGACTGTAAGTTAGTAAAATGTTTTTTGCTTGAAAGTTGTAGACTTCTTTGTGATGTTTTGTTTTTCAGAGTGCTCTCAGTTGCTGTTACTTTTCCCCTGCCCCATTTTTGCCCTTCAGTTTATCTTAACTTACATGCTCAAACACCCATCTATAGGGTGAATGCAAGGTTTTATGATCAACAGACATGAAGATGTATTTATTCTTTTGTTAATTCTCTAATTGTGTTGTAGGCACTGAAGTATTGACTAATCTTTTTTTTTTTTTTTGTTCTCCCATGGAGTTTCTGTCTGCATTCTCTGTTCCTTTTGCTTTCTGAGAAAGCAATTTTGTTTTTAATTCTAAATTGACAACTAGTGAAGGCCATGTTTCTGTTATCATTTAATGTAAGGATTAATTTAGTCCCCTGTTAAGGAGTCCCAAATCCCTTCAGGATAAAGAAAAGCTACTGGAAAATACCCTCAGGCCCTGAAAGCACACAAATTAAAGGACGGTAAACGTTGGACAAAGATTGTATCAGTGATGAATCTGCCATTTCATTTAACTGCTGACCTCACAATTATGGGAAAACCAACAGAGGCACCTAAGTGAATAGGTAAACTGGGGCCATTTGTTTAAGTAAAACTTGCAGGCATGAAACTCAATCTTTGCTTTTCTGTCACTACTGTGTAGCGGTGCTTCAAAGGCACTGTAGTGACCTTTTCTTCAACTCAGGAATAACAATTGACACTTCAGAAGTTGCCTTTGTGATCAAAATAAAACTAGATAACATGGTGTCTATGGGCTATCAAATGTATTTTGCTGGGGGATACATGTATTTTATTTGGGATTCATCAGTTCATGGTCTTGCCTATGGCTGCAATTAAGCAAAAGATACACAGCTCTACCGCAAAGAGAAGAGAGGTTCTGCCTTTTGTAAACACACAGCAAACATTAGCTATAGTTATTTAGAGGAGTTTATATAGATTTTGTCTTACATTTTGCCATTCTAAGAAAACCTGAAATGATTGAAATGTGTTGCTAGTAGTGCCTTTCTTTACAAAACATACCTGTTTAAAGGCTTTGGATATCAGGTGTCCCTTATTATCAGACAGGCAAAAACTAACTAAATAAAAGCAAAACCAAAATTTGCCCTCATTTTCACCCTTGTGGCTTATTGATGGCATCTTTCTATAGCACAACCAGTAGTAATCAGTAGAGTTTAATTCAACTTCTGTTTTTTTCCTTCAATTTTTAATGTGTTGGAGGCTCATGGGTTTTTACACATCTCAGTATAAGGTTTGTGTGATAAGACAGGTTCCCCCCAAATGGTATTGGAATGAATGTGTGTGTAAGCATGTAATAAAAAATAACAAATGTGTGTTCTTTCAAACAAAAAGGCTGAATGCCAAAGAAAATTACGGAACTGTGGTTGCCAAATTTGTATAATGATGATAAAGATCCCTCCTTTCTATCTTACCTGTAAAGAGAAGGGTAGTAACAACACAGGTGATGTTTATAATATTGAGAAGTATTGAAAAAGAAACTTTGGGAATAGCTTCCCTTTTTAATCATTTCCATGACTTTATCTTGGATAAAGTCTTCTGAGACTTCAGAAAAGACTTGGATAAAGTCTTTTATTGAATTGCACTGTATTGAATGCTGTAAACTTGGAAGCTTTAGCACAAATATTTAACTTATGCATATGAAGTAGCAGAAAACTAAATTCTCTCTGTATTCACATAATTTTATTTTTGTTGTTAAGTATGTCAATAGAAGTATTCTTTCACTTCGTGATCAACAGGGAGATGTAATAAAAGAGGTAAACGCCTGGTTATGAAGATCAAACATACAAGCTTGTGGAGTAAAATATGCAAATGTTATAAAAGCTAGCACAATTGTGTGCGTTAGTGTTTACTGTTCCTACAGATAGGATGATTGCAATAAGAAAAGGAAACAAGGAGAAACATGGCAACTCAAATTTTACTTCATTTTGTGAGCATGAAAGTGATGTAGGAAACAATGCTGTGTGAAGATACTTCTTTCAGCAGTAGTTAAACAGAGTTGTCTTTCTCCTTGTGATATGTAGGTATAGTTTTGCTGTTACCTAAAGCAATCTGAATTGTACAGGCCATCTTAAAAATCTGAGTATAGTTTTGGGATGCTGTCAACTTGATTTGATTATCTTTAAAATAGCTATTGTGATGGGAGAATGGGCTAAAAGGTGTGTAACAACATTTAGGCAAATAGGCATTGTCTAGGTACCTCTCCAGCATTCAAGTACCAGTGGGACATGAACTTACCTGTCACTTTCCTAATTTTAGACAAACAATGGAAATGGAAAGGTAGCATTTGCTGGAAATGTTACAGTTGTTAAACTAGTAACAGAAATTCTGCAAGACGAGGTCCTGAGCCAACAATTTAATCTGTAAAATGGTACATTTCTAGCCTTGTCTTTGAAGTAGTAAACTCATGATAAACTCATTATTTGGGGATGCTTTGTTATCTTTTTCCTGGAAATGATGGATGATCCTAAGGTCACTGAAAACTTCACAAGGTCAAATTGCAGATGAAGTAACAAACCAGAACTGAAAACTGAAAATTAACAGCAGTTGAGAAACAGAGATGCTATAATTAGTTCACTTTTAGTCTTTAGTTAATTGTTAGCAAACTGGTAAGGAATTACAATGCACAATTTATTTAAGTGTGCAAATAAGGTTATGTTGACATTGTAACATGAAGAGACATTTGTTTATATGACACACAAAAAATGCTGGTGTGTTTGGGAAAGAATAATGTAGATTTAGCTTCCTCTAATAACTGTAGCTAAATATTACCAATCAGGAAAATAATACAGTAATAATACCTTAATTTGAAAATGGAATTTAACAATAAGGGGGAAAGCAAATGTGACGTAGTCAGGGTAGTATTGACTGAGAAACTGAATCAGTTTATGCTGATAACATGTTATCTGACCTTAGCAGATATTTAAGGTGATTTATTTTGATATTCTTAAGAGCCTTTGGTAAGACTGGTATCCACTATGCAGTTTCATTTTTCTAATAATAAGGTTTGTTATACTCTCCTAAAGAACATACTTCTCTGAAGCTATTTTTTTTGTGTTTCAGAGGTATGGATTTGCAACAGCTCTTGCTCATGTAATTAAAACTACATCTGATGTAGCCCATTTAAGAATACGTTTCATGCAAGACCAAAGGTAAATTTAGCTACCATGATCTCTCCGACACTGACTAGTAGTACACACTCATGGAAGAGCAAAGGTTAGGGCAAGAAGCTAGTAATATTTCCCCAGAATAATTTCCCAGCCTGTAACAATGTGAATCAGGAAACTTCTGTGCAGGATCTTTATATTTTTCTTATGAAATTGTTTCATTTACTTTTTATAAGTAGGTAGACAGTTTCCACAACATCACAGCATAATCACAAGTTGGGTGAAGTACTCGCTTCATTTTAAACCCACTGCTCACTATTTTCATTTGATGTTCAATCATTCCCCGCTATCTGGAAGCCTCTCAAATGTTCAAGACTATATTTACATATTCAATCATGTCTCCCAGGCTAAAAAGTTGTGATATTTTGTTGTTTGCATGGACTATATTTTCGTTATCCTTTCTCCCCCTCTCACTTCATTGCATTTATTTCAAGAGTGAACATCAGTGTCTAGAATACAGCAGGCTTATGGCACCCGTTTTGAGTAGCTGATCTGCATTTATACAGTGGCCGCTTGTCTGGTACTTCTAAACCTCCAGCATTTTTCTGCCTGGGAATATTTTTAATGAAGCTGCTGGTGCTCGTCCAGGATGCTTTTTTACAGACCTCAGTAAGCCCACTGAGGGCGGGGGGGGGGAAATTCGTAGCAAATAAGACAAAAACAAAGTTAGTATGTAATATGTTTTAATATGCCATTAACCTATATCATAGTTTTTAACTGAGTTGTTATTTTTTTCTCCTGGCTGACAACAAGGCACTTTTCTGATTAGAGGGGGAAAAATTAAGAATAACAGAAGATATCACAAGGCTGTCATTTAAAACTTATCTTGACAGGAAGTTATATTGGAATCTCTGTTGAAATTGCTTATGTTAAACTGGCATACAGTGTTAAAAAACAAATGTCCTCCCATAGAGCTAATAAACAATAGTCTTGCATTTGAAATCATTCCGGTCTTGAATTCTTACAAACATTGTGTTTCAAAGCCTTCAGGTTATTATGGGGCTGTATATTATATTATTTTCCCTCATGATCAGTCCTATTTTCATTTTATCCGGACTGCAATGTAAAAGAATAATGAATAACCAAAGACAGTGCTCTTCACATTCTTAATCCAAATATTGCTTTAATCAACTAAACTTAAAACATTACAACTTTTTTTTAAGTTTCAGGGTTTTATTTAAGTCTCTCAAAACACAAAAGGATTTCCTCTTAATTTCCAGTTGCATTGACTCATTCTTCTTGGTTATATAGCTATAAATAGTCTTCATAAGCTTTGATGTGTTTCTTTGTTCAGTCAGATGTTTGTCCATGCATTTGTGACAGTTCCTTTTCTGATTTCTTGATTTATTTATTTTTTGGTTACTTTTTTATAAAGGCTGACAACTGTTCATTATTAGGCTGAACTGGTTTCTTCTTCATCTTCCTCAGAGTCAGTGTCATCATTGTAGAAATGAATTGTAGCTTGCACTGGAAAACTAGCCAGAACCTTTTCTCCGATGTTATTAAGAAACTTTTGGGATTTGGACTTAGGCAAATATAGTCTGATAAGAAAACATTTGAAGAGAAAAAGTAAAACCATGAGGCACTTTCCCAGCTAACCTAACTTGACTACTAAAATCTATTTTTATCTTTATTTGAAGGGAGAAAAATCCTGAGATTCCCTGTCTTTTAAAATATAAATTACTAACTTAAAAGGTACTGTTAACTTTAAATTACCTCAGTTGCTTTGGGCATATCATGTATTGTATTTACCTGAGGTCCCTCCCTGATAAAATGTTGCCAGGGCAATGATGCATGTTTGAGACTTTTTGTTCTGTTTTTCAGCTCAGTACAGAATGGAAGTATCCCGTGTGACTGCAGGAAGTGAGAGGAATGTTCTGGGATTTTGGAATTAAGATTAAAACACAAGATTAAGATTGGGGTGGGTTGACTCTTGCACACAGGCTGATCTTAGTGATTTTAGTGTCTCCAGGTGGAGGAGGAGGTGGATGCTGAAAGAGATTTTTTTCAAAATTCATATTGTTTTGTATTGACATCTTAAATATGTTGCATTAATTTACATTTCAGGTTTTCACCTGTTTTCCCACTAAAGTAAAATTTATGTGGTCTATATACATATGCATGTGGTTTTGTGTGCATACGTATGCACATCTTTTCCTCTTGGTTCCACTTTGGCTGGTTTTCAACTAACTTGACAAAGGGATAAAGGTCATACAATTTAAATTTCTACAACTTTTAAAAAATGATGCTCGTAAAAAAGAGGGATATTCCAATGCAAATATAAATTGGATCAGGTAGGATAATGTTATTTCTTTTGAGATGGCTTTTTTTTCTTTTTTTTTTTTTTCATTATTAGAGTATTGTTTCAGGTTTTGTTCAGCCTGGGCAACTTTCCTGGTGGGCAGATAAAAATCTACAGACTTTGGTGAGTAGTTAAGCTGCATGACTAAAATGAAACACTGCAGAGACAAACTGATACTTCTCCATAGAAGAAATATGTTTTTTCTTGGAGACTGTTACTTTCCCTATATGAAGTGATAGGATTTAACTCACCTCACTGGATGTTGAAACCCCAGGGCTCCTTTTGATCTAAAATTCATCAGTTGACCATCCAGTTCTGACTGTAAAGAGACATTAAATAGAATAAGCTAAAAATGACAAATCCACTCTTTTCTTCTACAGGTAGCTGTAAAATTCTACAGTAATGTTGCTTTGTTTGGTGCTCTGCAGTTTTTCTGCTGACTAAACAGACTTTGGAGATTATTTTTGCCCACAGGCTGCCCATAGTTGTGCATTTAACAAAGCATTTGAACTTGTATGTTTTATGAGCCATAAAGCTATAAAGTAGTGGACATTCTGCTTAAGATCTTGTGGAATATCTGTAGAGACTGGTGAGCTAATAACATCACCAAATAGAAGTTCAGTGATTGGAAGAAAAAAAGGGTTTTCAAACAGTTTAAATGAGTGGGGGTTTAGGGGTTTATAAAATACCTCTTTAACTAACCAGTAGGTTGGAGCTGGAATGTTCAAATCAGCAAGCTTAATTTTAATCAAGGATCACAAGTGCATTAAGTGGCCAAACAGTAAAATCAAGAGACAGCTGGCATCTGATATTTCTATTCAAACAGTGATTTAAAAAGCAAGCATTTTTTGATAATCAAACTAGGTAGCAAAAATCCATTTTAAATATCAAAATGAAATTTAGCAAATAATAAACTCTTTAAAATTAAGGTCATGGTAAAAAAAAAAAAAAAAAAAAAAAAGTATTGGCAGAAAAATGTTAACATTACCAAATCCCATTAGGACTGTAAATCTGGAAGCAACTTCCAAAGTCACTGAGCCCTATCACTTGGTCTTGTAGACATATGTTCTCTTCCATAACTTTAACATTTCTTTTCTCTTCCTATTACTATAAACTTGACTTTGCATAAAATAATAAGATTTAACTTTGCTGTACTATAATTTCTAGTGAATGAAATCTAGAAGCTGTCTACGACAAACAAAGATGACTTATGCCACTGTCAGAGCAATTCATCTATCTTTCTGAAGAAGTAGGCTTAAGCATGAATATTTTGGTGGGCCTCCAAAAGCCCTTGGGCTACAGATTGAGCAAGGGGTCTTAAAGAATTCTCTCTGTATTTTTTATGTTGGTCTTTTCTCCCATGCCTGCCTGTTCATCTCGTAGCCAGAACGTTTTGTCTTCAGGCTGTTAGGTTTTTAATTGGGAGACTTCTTTATTTTGTTTTCACAGTACCTAGTGAAACAGGATCGTGATCTGGCTGAACATTGTCAGTGTGATCATAATATCTATGTTAAATAATAAACACATATGCTGTTTTTCATTTTTCATATTTACATTAAAATTAAAATAGTCTTTTTACCTATATTGATCTGCTTTTTTCTTGCTATCTTCTGTTTGGAAGATAGCATATACATTTAACATATATATATATTTAATATATAGTATATATATTTAATATATATATATATATTTACTATATGTATTTAAAATTATATATGTAATAATGTGTGTTGATTAAACATCATATATGTACATTTTTCTTTTCAGACTGTAATACAGCGTTTCTGGAAAGCAATTTGATAAACCCAATTAACTGCAAATCTAATTCAGCTGTTTGCATATAGCAGAACCTGTTCAGTGCTAATTTGTATTATGTTGTAGATATGGCATAACTTTAAACTGATTTTCATGGCTTTTCTTCTGGCATAAATAACATTTGCATTTAGCTAGTATGAAAAGGATTAATTTTTGTATAAGGAAAATATCACACATAGGTAAACACAGGGTGTATTGTAAAACATGATCTTGGCAATAGAAGTACAATTTATTTTTTTTTTACCAGTACTTCTGTTTTTTAGTCATTTGCTTGGCATCTTTTAGTTTCTCAGGTTAGAGTTTTATAAGTATATTCTTAAACTTTTTCTTTAGTTACACAGATGGAGGATATTGACACTTAATTGCTTCTCTTCAGTGCTTGGAATGTCTACTGATCCATAAAACACTGGCATTTGTATGTATGTATTGTAGAAAATAAAAGTATATGGCATGCAACCAACTAGCAAAAACATTGTCCTCAACCCATTTTTGAAGGCCTTCTAGAAACCTCAATAATCTTGCTGAAGAAGATGCCTCTAGTTTCCCACAGCTGTGGGATGTCCCTATGTATCAGCCAGCACCTCTTTCCACCTATACACCACACAAAACATCCAAGCATCTTTCCTCAGTTGTCACGACCCTGTAAAAGTGCATATGAAAGGTCTCCTGAAGCCTCACCTAAGCCCTCATCTCGTTAGGTCCCAGGTTACAAAGGCATCTACGATGCTAAAGGAGGATGAATGGGCATAAAGAGTGGATGAGAAGGATCTGAGCAGCTTCAGGAAGGAAGGAGAAATGTTTTAAAAACATATTTTTTCAAACAAACTGGTTCGGGTGAACTCAGTGTGAAACAATGCCAAGCTGTCAGCATGAATGTTATGCTAGTGCTGTTAGCATTAGCAAACTTCGTGTGTGGTTTGTTTTTCTTGCACAAATGGGAAGAAGACCAAGTGTGGGTTAAAACTTTTAAGCAGTTTGAATACAGTTTTCTACAAAAACACAATTTCAGTAATAAACCACAATTTCAGAAACCTTAATTCCTTGAAATTGTCACTGTAATTATACAATCCTTCTCATGAGAGTAGGATTGCCCTCATTCTTAGCAAATTTACAGGTGCCTCTGGGAAGGACATTCTTCTGCAGGCTTTCCTTAAGGTGCCTGCCAGGGGTATGGCACTCCAAGAGATATGTACAGCTACAGCCTCCATCTTCAAGAGGCAAAAAGTACATGATAAAAAGATACTTCACGTGTTAGAATATAGTACAAATTATGAGTCTTTAAAGACTTGCACTAAGGGGAGTGATTGTCTTAACCTGCTGAGCTTTTGGTAAAAAGTTGAAGATGTAACTGTGGATCTGATGCTGCAAAAACTTACACAGGTGCTTAAAACTAAGCACTGGAGCACCATTTCAACGTTTTTTAAAGTTTGCAGTGTTGGGCCATATGTCGAATGTGCTTCAATCTCTTTTATCCTCTGATCAACAAATCTTTCTAAATCAGTAAATAGAACTAATAATCACTGGGCCTTTCGAAGGCATTTGTCAGTATGAGCTTTTAAATTAATTTTTCTTTTGATTTCTTAGCTGTTTTAGCTATAGCAACATCCCTCCCAAACATCAATCAACAAAACTGTGCACCTGAAGGTATACTTTTCAAATTTCACCTTAAAGTCATTTTCACTCCAACTCTTTTTCGCCTTATACACAATATCACGTATGGGCTAGGAATGGAAAATTCACTCTGAGGATATTTTAATTTTTGTAATTAAGCAAATAAAAATGTTAAAATGTTAAAATATGTTATTGTCTTAGTAAGCAGTGCTCTCTGCAGCTCTTTAAGAGCTGATAGTGATTTTATATCTGGTACAAATTAGAGATACTCTTAAACATTATCATGCATTGTAATTCAAAACATTTTAATACAGAAGAAAATGTTTTAAATTGATAAAAAGACAAAAAAAAAAAAAAAAAGACCAAGCCTCACTTCCTCTGTTCAAATAGCTTCCATTTCTGCACCTGTTTTCTATAAGGATTATTTTCTCCAGAATTTAATCTCACCATTTGTTGATTCTCTGTCATTTCACCATCTCTGGCTGTGAGCATCCAGGGCCTCCATAAAACAGGGCTGCTGAAAGATTAAGATAGAATAGCACTCCCACAGTTAATTCTCTGTCGTAATATCCATACGGTATCCATACAATACAACTGCGTTTGTTAGATTCTGCTGGCATCTTTTGAAATAACTATATTTCCACCACGTTTTGATCATAGAATCATATAATATCTGGAAAGGACATTTTCTGATTTGGTAAATCTGATTTCTGTGGCAATATTAATCTGTCCTTTGTCTATGATCTGATTAAACAAGTTAGACAATCACTTGCACATTTTTAACTAAGGTATCATTTCCTATTAAGATTTCACAGCTCAAAGGGACTGCATTGCACTCCAAATGATGATGTAATTAATGCTGAAATATTTTCTTTTTATGCAGTACTGCTACAAAATAAAAAAGTAACTCTCCTTCTCATATGCTATGTCTAATTAAAGGTTACATATGGTCATGGTGTGCCTGGTTATTTATTGATTAGACAGCTTCAGCTTTAAACTAACATGGGCAATCAGATCTAATTAGCTTAAGAGAGCATATACTGTCATGGATGCTGTGTGTCTCATTTTTTGGTGATGGCTACTACAATTTTAAATGGTATTTTCAGTAGTAGTTTCCTTCTCTGCTGCTATTACATACATTTGGGGAAATGAAAAAGTTATTTTAAACATAAAAGGTAAATAAACTTTAAAAAAATCAGTTATCGCAACCTGAATTTTCATTTGCTTCCCTTTACAAGTAAATCCTGAAATATTTGACTGAAAAGGATAAAATATTGGAATAACAAAATACCAGTTCCAAGCAAAATGTTTTCGGAAACATATTTTGCCCATTATTTCTGAAGTTGAAAATTGTTTTTCATTGTTTATTCAATGTCCAAATTATTACATTTGAATGATACTTACAGTCTGGGCTTCTTAGTCATCTTGAAAGTGACCATGTTGTTGTTCTTAGTGGCAGAATCCATTTATTGCTCACCTTATGATACAGCTGGTGGTATTATTTTAAAGGGGATGCTCAGCGGTGCCTATAGATGGATGCAATACCTCTCCTTGAACTGGATTCCTCTTTTAAGGGAGTCCTATGTTTTTCAGCTCATATTATTTCTGGTGGAGTTTGGAATGGAAAGCTGGTGAAAAAAGTTCTCTGCCTGTCTCTGTCTTACCTCTGTGGCTGTTCTCCTGGATGGAGTGAGTGTTGCTGGGCGTCTCTAGAGCAATGACAGACGTGATCCACTGCAGCCCGGAGCGAGAAATCTGCAGCTGCACCCTCCATAGTTTTTGACTGTCTAAAGCCTGCTGTTTCTGTGGCAGGCTGACTGCTTGTCTTGGCCTCTCAGCCCCTCCTTTATCTTAACTCCCAAAGCATACTTACCTAAAACAAACATGGCCTCAGGTAAAAGGAGAGAAATGTCCTTAATGAGTTTTCTTTTGACTCCTCCAAATAGTTCAAAGGTATGGTTCTCACATGGCCAGGCTCCTGGTGAGAGCAGTTCTAGAGAAACAAACTTTTTATTAAGCTTAGTTAACAAATCACATTGAATAATGGGTCCTTTGTCTTTCTGTTGATGTTTACAAAATTCATATTTGTTCTTTATGAAATATACAATGATTTACATTGTGTGTGTCTTGGGAAAGCTCATCAGCATCTACTCCTAAAAAAAGTGTAACTGAAATTCAAAGAGAATTTTAAATATACATAAAAAATTACAATGACTAAAGTCTTTTCCATTTTCTAACTTCAAAAGAGAAAAAGATACCAAAAATCAGTGAAGGTGAGAGGATAGGCCTCGTGACTTCCTCGAGGCTATTGGGATGTTCCTTTAATTTGCTTGCTATTTGATGGATGGAGAAGAAAGCTCATGCCAAGAAAGATTACTTCATCTTTTCAAAGATTAAGAGTTACAAATGCCATTGCTTTGAGGAATGTTTTATTCACAATATGCAATATATGTTTTAAGCCTACAAAGAATGAATAGGAACAGACTTAGTCTAAGCTTCCTCCCTACTGTTTTCATTTGTACTAAGTGTTACTTGTTACCTATTACATTGTACAAGAACGATTTATTACCTGGTGGGTGACATTATCTGATTTTCATTGTTACGGTTCATTACAACAGTTCACTTTGTTTCCTTTATTTCTCAATTACTGCAGAGATGCGAGAGGATTATAAGAACCTAATACTGAATTCTCTTCCCACTGATGCTGTTTACACAGACATCAAAGAGAACAGATTGAACTCCCAAATATAATCAGCTTCTACTGTGAATTTTCTTCACAGAGAGAGAAAAATAATTTTGTTTAGTGAACATGGAACGTCCATTGATTATTCATTATGAATTAGATCCTTGAGCTGAAGAAGCCATCAAAACAGTTCACTTTGAGAGGATGCTGGCAATTCTCTGTGGGAGGCAGGTTCCTCCTACATGAGCCTTCATGGCTCTTTTCCAAGCTGTGATACAGCAAAAGGTAGCACACGTCCAGTCAGCAAGGAAGGGCAGGACTCACAGATGAAGACCACTGGATATACTTGCTTGAGAGACATCATTTTCCTTTGTTATTGCTCTGTATTAGAAGACATTCTGTATCTTTGCACTTTTTTTTTTTTTTTCTTGAAATTAAGTTTTCCTATTCCCAACAAGGAGTTTCAGTCAGATTTGAAAGACTGATTTTCCTATGTTGATACAGGTTGAATAGTTGTGTTAGCTACTTGACTGCTAAAATAACAGCATTACAGAAGTACTTATGTTTTTGAAGTAGTCTTACGTAACATATTCTGGAATTTGTTGTATTGAGGACCAACTTTTACATTAATTTTCCTCATTCTTTAAAACAGCCATTCTTGCTGTGACAAATAGACACAGTTTAAACTTAAAAGGTCAAAGCCATTAAATGCTGTTCTGGAAAGCACTGACTGGAACAGAGGACTCTAACTCTACACCCTCCCATGTTTATATGCTGTGTAATATTTATAAATTTGTAACTAAGTAAATAAGACTGCATTTGAAAGAAAAAAAGCATATGCACAGTCTCTGTAACTTTAAACATTTATGTATCAAAATCAGTACAATTATTGGAATGAAGAATGTAGTGATTAGTATTCAAATAACTGTATATTACATAGCAGCAGGGGTTCTAGAAAAAAAGGCGAACTTCCTAAGTAACCTGAATTATAATTACATATTTTGCTGAATTACAGTCTTAAATACAACTATGTAATTTCATCAGCTTAGTTTTATTTAGATCTAATTTAACTTGATAGCTGAAAAGGAAGTGTGCATTACACAACTGATGTATATGGTCCCAATCTTGCAATCGGATCCATATGTGGGGATAATTGATTTATAGCTCTGGACAGGATCTGCCAACAGGGATATTAGTGCAGAATTAAAGCCTAAACTACTAAAGCATAGCTCTCTGGAATATGGAAAGTTACCATCAAATAAATCTGTTGATAAAGTCCTGCAAGACCAAATTTGTTATAAAATTATTGAGCATATTATTTTGTTAATGAAGTTATAATGTAATTCAATGTAATTGATAGGTAACATAAAAATGTAAGTTAATATTACATTGTTGTATTAATTAATTGAAGCATACATCTTTAACTGGTATTTTCATGGAAATCATTAGTTAAATTCCGATTACAGATATGTGGAAAATGGTTTAGTCCAGTAAAATATGAGCAACTGTATTAATGTTTGATCTTTAGTTTCAAAGAAAAAGGAAAAAGAAAAAGAAAAGGAAGAAAAAGAAAAGGAAAAAAAAGGGAAAGGGAAAGGAAAGGGAAAAGGGAAAGGAAAAGGAAAAGGGAAAAGGGAAAAGGAAAAGGAAAAGGAAAAAAAAGGAAAAAGGAAAAAGGAAAAAAAGAAAAAGAAAAAGAAGAAAAAGGAAAAAAAAAAAGAAAACCAGTGGTTACTCCATTCATAGCTGTCTAATTTTAAGAATCATAGAATGGTTTGGGTCAGAAGGGACTTTAAAGACAATCTAATTCCAAGTCCCCTGCTATGGGCAGGGACACCTCCCACTAGATGAGGTTGGCCAAGGTCCCATCCAACCTGGCCTTGAGCACCTCCAGGGATGGGGCATCCACAGCTTCTCTGGGCAACCTGGTCTAGTGCCTCACCACCCTCTGAGTGAAGAATTTCTTCCTTTTATCTATTCTAAATGTTCCCTCTTTTAGTTTAAAGCCATTCCCTGTTTTCCTGTCACTACACTCCCTGACACAGAGCCCGTCCCCAACTTTCCTATAGCCCTCTTTAGGTACTGGAAGGAAGAACTACTTTTCTTTTTGCAATATACTTATTTTAAATACAAGGTGCTGCATTTGGTGAAAAACACTTCACAGAATCAGAAAACACTGATTCTGTTACAAATGCTTGTCTATTTCTGATGGAAACCTGTTTTACTCAGTTTTCTCATGAAAGCATGTATGCATTTGCAAGAATAAATAATATTCAATATGAATTGGATAGGTCCTGGAGTCAGGTTGGTTCTAAAGCATTTATAGTTTTAAATAATACCTGGCATTAAACAACATAACATAGGCATTTATAGTCATTAATAGCATGCAAAGCTCCTCAAAAATAAATTGTTGGAAAAGTTCTCATGGGACAGGGAAGAGGAAGAAGCAAAGTCGTTTACAAAGTACAGCAAAGCCGGTCTCATAATACTCATTTTAAAGTTAAAAAAAAAAAAAAAAAGAGAGAGAGAGAGAGAGAGAAACTCTTCCATATTGGGGTTTCATGGTAGACTTGACCCCCATGTCCTGAGTCTTTTGGGAACCTTCCCACATCGGCTTTTTAAAGAGCTTAAAGAGACTTAACCCCTCTATGCTGAAATTGGCCCATCTGTCTCATTTAAGGGTGGGGATTCCCCCAGACTGCAGGCAGAAATTCAAAATTTAGCCTATGCCTTTTATTCAAGCTTTACCTAATGCTCTTTAAACAATTTCATGTCTGTGTGTGCCTGTGTTCTGCATCTTGCAACATTTTTCTGTAATCTGTTCTCTCTGACAAACAAGCAAGAGTTCTGGGAAGTCTGAGAGCTAATACTACTCACTGTTTATTTTCAAGGCTTCCTTCCACCCTCCTTTATGGAGAAACTGATTGACATAGTTATTTTAGAATACCTATTTTAGTAAATTTCCTAGTGCGTAAATGGCCTTGACTTTATAATAATACAAAAAGAATGTTTCCCAGTATAAAATTCCTAACCTTTTAATCAGAGCCTGTCACGATTAAGTCTAAGCTACACTCTGACAGAAATTTGAACACCTACAGTAATGTTATGGCTTCAAATTATTCTTATTGAGAATGTTCCCACATTTCACTGTCTTAAAATGGTGACTGTTTTTGCCTATATATTGTTCTGCTTTAGATTCCTTTGTATCAGGAAGTTTTGACTCATTTTTCTCATATATTCATAAAGTTTTGCAGGGTAAAGCAACCTTAAAAAAAATTAAAATATAGTTGACAGCATTCAATGCTGTCATTGAATACTGAAGGATTAAACAAAGTATGTTCCTCATTGTGCAAAGGTTATATAAACAGTTGTGTTTTGCAGTGTGCTCTGAAGGTCAGCAATGCATGGGCTGTTGAACTGTTAGAGAGAAAGTGAATTCCAAAGCTGAGAGCTTTCTTTAGAGGCTGTACACTTTGCTTGTTTTCTTTCTTTTGATGTGCCTGTGTAAGTATTTTGACTTCCTGCATAAGATAATCTACACAAAGAAACAGTGCATAATGCAAAGTTAGAACCACTAGAGACTTAGTTTCTCTCTCTGTAGAATATGTACAGGATATAGTAGCGATACAGGGGTGATACTTCTTAAGCTTGAAATGGAGGGAGGGAATTGTTCAAATTATTTGATATTCCAACTGAACATGTCAAACATTTCCACCATGTGTTGTAGAAATCAAAATTATGTCAGAGATTTGTGTCATTTTGGATAGGCTTCTGCTGTGGGTGCAGATTTAAAGAAATAAAATTGTCTGTCACGGTACTAAAAATGCCTGCCATAGTACTGGTGGTGTTTTTTTGATATTGATACCCATACCAAACTGCATGGCTGATTTGTTCCTTGTTTATCTACAATGCTACTGTGGTGTTGCTGGAGATCCTTTTGGAAAATTGTGATTTTAGAATACCTATTTTAGTAAATTTCCAAGAGCATAAAAGACCTTGAGTTCAGAATAATAAAAAAGAATGTAGCTTCACGTCCCGTTCAGGAAATGATTGTTACATATCAATCAGCTACAACTGTTTAATGATAATGTCACTGTCTTTCTTTTAGTCTTTTTGCAGTTTTCCTCATATGTTTTTTTTCTTCTACTCGCTAAATAGCCACCAGGATCAGACTGTTATGTGTTCTTTTTACAGAACCCAATATTACCACTACACAAGACCTTTCACATAAAATATAAGAATTATTTAATAACTTTCATGCATAGACATGCCAGATGAGTAGCGGATACCTTGTGTAAGTTGTTTACTGCTTCTACCCTAGTGGCAAGTTGTGTCTGTAGCACACATGGCACATGCCCATCACACAGTTTTATTCCCCAATATACTCTTCACTCCTGGTTCAATGACCAGCCCCTCAGAACAGTGATTTCAGGTTTCTCATTTGGTGAATCCAATTGAATTAAACGAATTAAGTGAAATCAAACGTGTCAGTTCGTGCCTGCTTTGCCCTCTGGTGGCTATTAGTATGTACGGGATCTGATGTCCGGCATTTTTCCTGTGTTTGTGACTGGAGATGCCGCTCCCATAAGATGCAATGGACCCTGAAATAAGGTTGGGTGGCAAAGCAGAATAATTCTCGAGGAAGAGAAGACTCATTCAATGTTTCTGCATGGAAACTAGCAATAAATTTGGCTGTTATTGTTTTGTCTACGGCATATACTTTCATACAATTCATCCAACACACCTGATGGTTGAGGAAACATTTCTATAGCAGAAACACGAGTCTAGCCCTCTGAATTGCATCTATAGTGTAACGTGTGCAAGGCAGAGCCCGTAATCCGCAATGCTAAACCACTAAATACTTGCTTTCACCTCAAAACATTGCTCATGTGGACAGTGTTGACTTTGGAGAGCAGGAGCTGAATGATTCCTGGAGGAATTGGTTAAAATTGGTCAAAACGCCATCCCACAGGAATTTGGCAACAATCCACACCACGCAAAAATACAATCCAGGCTGTTATTTAATTTAATTAGTTTCTTTTCCCTTGTTTCAAACGCAGCTCTGCCTTTCGGGCGGCACCGCATCCCCCCAACCGCCCCCCGAGGCCTCCCCTTGACGCGTGAATCGCTAACGGCATCGGTTCCGCTCCACCCCAGCGGGCCGTTAGGCCGTCGCCGCCATTTAAAAGGGGCGAGGCGGCAGGCCGGCAGCCAATCAGAGAGGCAGAGGGAAGGGTGGGAGGGGGAGAGGGAGCCAATGGGGGGGTGGGCGTGGCTGGGGCGTGGCCGGGGGCGTGGCCTCGCCCGGCGGTTGCCGGCCGTTGGTGGCCGTTGGCGGGGCGGGGCGGTTGGAGGCGGGAGGGGAGGGAAGGAAGGCGGGGGGGGGCCGCGCCCGCCATGCTGATCACGCTGTGCTACCTCTACCTATGGGCGCGCTGGGGGCCTTGCTCGGCCGCGCTCATCCGGCGCACCGTGCGGCGCCTGCACCGCTCCCGCTGCTCCTTCACCTTCTGCTGCCGCTGCTGCCGCCGCGCCGCGCCGCCCGAGGAGCGCGTGTGCCTCAGGCTGGGGAACAAAGTCTTCTTCACGGACGAGGCGCAGGTAACCGAGGCGCGGGGACGGGGCGCTGCGCTGCGGGGCAAGGCGAGAGGGGCGGGGAGCGGCCGCGCCGGCAGCGGGCCCCCCCCCCCCCGGTTGCCGTGGCGACGGCTCAGCCGTCGCCACGGCAACCGGGGGGGGGGGGGGCCCGCTGCCGGCGCGGCCGTCCCCTCCCCAGGCTAAAAAAATCACAAATAAATCATCAAATATCGCTTTTTTCTAACGAGCGGGTTGCGTCCCGCGTCAAAGAGGTGGTGGCAAGCTGAGAATCCTAGGAAAAGTTAACCGCTAGTTAATTGATGCTTTGTTAAAGCTCTCAAACCACTTCTCCTCGCTCCTGAAGGAGCTTCTCGCCCCTTCAAAATATGCACTGGAAGTTCTCTTAATCAAAATGTATTCGCCCCTTAAAAATATGCACTGAAAGTTCCCGGTTGCATACGACTCTGAGTCCCTGTGTGAGACGCCCGCCACCCTACACCTCGGTCGTGTGACACCCAAGGGCTCTGACCTAATGGCGTTACGGATAGGGGTGGCATCGTCCCCAGACACTGTGAAGAGAAAAAAGGTTAATTCTCATGTTTTTTTGGCTTCTAGGAAGCTAGCTGAGCTAGTTTGGTTTCTAAGTAGGCGTAAGTGCCTCTGGGCTGCAGTCAGTAACTTCCTTAAGATAAGATAGCAGCGGTCGTAAATGGTAACGTGTCGAGTGTTGTTGTTTGATCTGTAGTCAAACTGGGCGCTTAAGATAGTATAAAGCTTCATCAGTTCAGTTCACTTTCCTCTGGAAGGTAGCAGTGTTTGCTCTTGCAGCTTCCATGCTCTGTGAAGCTGGTCAGGCAGTCTAGCCTGTCTGTGTATCCCCTTTAATTTTAGTTCTTCAAGCAAGACTTAATATTGCACTGTTTCCATTTACATGTAGAGCGATGTATATACATGCAGCGTGTTCAAAGGCAACTCTTTCTTACATTCCTACCTAAAGTTACTGAAGGCATACAAAACCTGTTTCTAGCACAGTGGTACTGAAATGACTATTTCTTTTGATGTTTGTCGCTTTTAAAATACGGCAGAAAAATACAGTTCAATGCAGTATCAGTGTAAAATTTGACATAAGATGATATGGGAACAGATTATTTATTGAGAAGTGTTGAGGTTCTTAATGCTGTTGTATGGTATAGTGATGCCAGCTATTGAGCTTTATTTGCTCCTTAATGAGGACGAGCGAGGGAGCAATTTTTATAATTTAATGAAGAAAAGTGCTTGCCCAATGGTCTGCTAAGTGGATGGACTACCTTAAGGGCAAACTTCCTTTGAATGATTTATTTCTTTAAGTTTAGAGTTACATACTGAATGAATTATTTAGGTGCTAGTACATGAAGATTTAATAGTTTAAAAAGTACCCTCTCCTTTTATTTCAAATCATTTTTTAAGATCAGGAATTTGTCATAGTTCTTAGGAGGCTATACCTGGCAACAAAATATAACTGTCATTATATAACTGGCTTTAGGAAAGACATCCTAAAACTTTACAAGTTAGATAAATTAGGTATCCTAAAAATTAGACCTGTGTAATGTATGGTTCTTGGGTCATTTGTGGCTCATGGGCTGACTGCTCTTTGGGCAGGTGGGTGCAGAGGCAGTGTATATTGTTTGGCTGTGGGACAGAAGGTTTCCTGGAGGACTGTTACCCGACTAGAATGAAAGCCACCTGCAGTGCTAGCCAGGCAACAGCACTGGCGCTGTCCTGACTGCTCAGGCAGGCCATGCATTAAGACTGCTTTCTCAGCCCCTGCCAGGGAGCTGGCAGCACTCTTCCGCCATCAAGAACCAGAACCAAGGCAGCAGGGCCACGGGTTTGTGTAGTCCGGGGGGAAGACAGAAGGAAGGAGGAGGCAGGGTGGACTGTAGCTTGGATAGGAGAAGAGGATTGGGTCGAATGAAGGATGCTGCAGATGGCGGAGTCCAGTGGCAAACGGCCCACAAAAGTCATGGTGCCAATGGCACGGTCGTCATCAGTGGCCCACTCAGTTGTGTACTCCTGCGGCAATGCTGACAGCTGGAATCCAGATTGGCTTGAAAGCTTGGGTTGTCACTTTTTATTTTACTTTTGACATGTTCCTGCTTAATGATTCAGACCTTTTACTCCTTTTTGTCCTCATGGGAAGTTGTTTTCCTCATGGCATTACAGAGAGTGTTCATGTTAAGCTGAAGGGTCAGATTTGAATTTGGGCTGGGGATAATTTAGAAAAGAATTATTAAATCAGATGTTCCATATAGACTTATTTTTCTTTCCTGTTTCTTTCAGCTCCTTGATGATTTAAACAGATGGAGTCTACTTCTCATTTCTCCTTTTATTTATCCTGATAAATTACTAGAAGCAGAACATATAGCTTTTGTGACAGAAAGCATTTCAGCTCAGACAGATAACTTGCAGAAAGTACCTGTCTCTTCAAAAGAGGTAAGCAGTTCTCTTTGTTTCTTGCAAAGAAAGTGGTATGGAGAACTCATTTGGTAGGCATAACTCTGAAATGCTTCAAGGAAACAAATCAATGGCAGATAGATTTTGTACATTTACAATGTTTTTAGGAATAAAAATATAAGCTATTCATTAAACTTGATCACTTAATACTTTAGTTCTATTTTATACTTTAAATAAACCCATAGACATTTTCCTGAGTGGTTTATTTTTGTAGCACACTTCTCTGTCTGTGGACGGAAACCGCAGAATTCTGTCATGATTGGGTGAAGCATATACGGTTATATATGTTGAACAGGAAAAAACAGGTCTAGAGCTGTCATACTGAGGCAGATCAGAAGTCCACTTAACTCAGTATGTTGTCTCTGACACTAGCTGAAGCAAATGCCAAAGTAAAAATACACAAAGCAAGCATATGTTATGATTTCTGAAAAGCTCTTCATGTCTCAGAATGAGTGTAAAAAGTTGTAATTGAAATGGAAACCTCTCTTGGAAGCTTCCTTCCGTTGTGATTTATAAATACAAGTTTGGCGTTATACATTTGGATAATTTTGTCAAAGTCTATAGAAGAAAGGCCCAAATCAATTCATTTCTTTTCTATAAAATGCAGTGAGGGAATGTCAGTACTTCTTGTTTGCAATCTTATAAATGGTGTTTGACCTTTAATGAATAATACTGACAAAACGTTCTTGAGGCATCCAGAGATATAAATTAAAGTAGTACTGAAATCCTTATGGCAAGCATACTTAGAAAATGTTCACATCCTAGATGCTTAGAAATCCTAAAGTTCCTTCTCCATTACTGTGCTGAAAGAGGAAAGACACAGATTTAAAAAATGATGTTCTAAAATCTGACTTACTGTGTGTATATATAGCATCTCTGAATGAATTATGTATTAAAAGTAGTATCCAGACCCTATCAAAACTTACTATGAACTTGAGACAACTTCTCTCTCCCCTAAATTTTGTTGTTCTACTAACTTTTTCCTCAGATGAGGAATTTTTGCTGCCCAGGTGTCTCAGCTTGGATGCAGGTCTGAAGGGGAAGAAAAGTTGTAAGTCAAAGCAAAAGATAAACTTAACATTGAGGGAAGGAAAAGTCTTGATTGTGGTACAGGTTGCCTGAGATCCTTCCTAAGGCAGCCTGTTTTTGCATGTTGTACGCTCTCCTTAGTGAAAAGGACAGAATGGACCATACTGCCTACTGGAAAGAGAAGATATGGAAAGACAGGCATGCTAGGATCTCTCTGGGGAGACAGTAGTAAAATGTCTGGCCTGATGACCAAGATAGACAGAGTCCTCTCTAATAAATAAGCTATTTTATGCTACGCTACGAGCTAGGGTCCCCATCTGAAGGGAGTCAACAAGGTGTCTTCCCAAACGGTCCCTACTCAGCACCCCACAGGACCATCTGTCATCCTCGCTTTCTGGCATCAGCGTGCCAGGCCCTTTTTGTTGTTAAAGGAAACCAGTCACGTGCGCAAGTGGTGGTGGCTCATCAGCTCCCCTGGATGAGGAACATGCCTTTTCCAGGCAGCTTGTTCTGAGAGACGATCCAGAGCACTCACTGCTGGAGTGAACACAGAACAGAGTGGATGGTAAACAGACTTACCTAACTTCAGTACAGGAACAGAAGGACAGATCTGGAATGGGCACAAATCCAGATGTGTCTGCAATCCAATTTTTAGTACCTTCACCTTCCATGTAGGCCTCTGAACGGAGAACAGAGCATGCTTTTGGAACGTGGTAGTCTTTGCCCTCTAGAGGAATGATGTCCAGGTAAAGTGCCAGATCAGGCCAGATCATTATCTCCGTGCTACATCAGGCCAGATCATTATCTCCATGAAGATCGGACTGTGAGGACTAGAGGCACTGAAAGCTTGGTGAGTGCTCCGAGACCTTTTCTGCTGAAGCCTTCTGATCCTGGTCCAGCTCGCTTTGTATTTCCTTGGAGCATATAGGAAGTAGCCACATTAGCTATTTTGTTGATGTTTTTGTTGCCTTTGATATAAGTCCGAGGAATCATGCAGGTGGGTTCTGATTGTGGGAGATAAACTAGACAGGATGCCTGTTGTGCTCCCTACGTTGTCTCAGAGGCAACGTGGTGTGCTGGGCCAACTCAAGGCTGAGGGAGTTGTTATTTTTTTTTCCTCTTTTATTTATTTATTTATTTATTTATTTATTTATTTATTTATTTATTTATTTTTCTTTCTCATAACAGAGGTCCACAAAAGCAACATCTGGGTTGAAGCTCTTTTGGGGTTTGTTATTAGGCAGAATTGTGGGTTGTGTTTTTTTTATCTTGTTGATTTTTTTTGCATTTTTTTAGAATGAAAAATGTTTGCATTCTTTTTTGCTTTCTTTTATAGACATAAATAATAATGAATTTGATTTATCAAGCTCAAAAGCAATAGTCCAGACAAAAGACTGAAACTAAAGAGGAAAAGAACTGCTGTTTTATTTTGTTTATTATAGTTCCGTGTACATGTCACTTCACTAGAAGTGCTTTTAATTCTGCTACCTCTGGCAGCCAGCTGTCAACACAGACAGGGATTGTAAGAACAGATTGTTCCTGTGGCCTACAAGAATTTCTAGAGAGAAAAACTGTTCTTTATACAGCAATCGGTGATCTGTGACTGGTTTCTGCTGAAACTGGGGTGGATCTAGAAAACAGGAGTATAAAGAAATTCTCATCTCTTAATAAGAGCTAGCCTTTCATTTTGTATTCTGACAGAATTTTGATGAAGAAGCAGAAAAGCTTGGCTGGTTTGAAAGTGCTTTCTGAGGACTTTTGTACATTGTACATTGTGGATTGTTGCATGAGCAGGATTCCAGGTCATATGTCTTGGCAGCAGCCTAACTTTGTGAGGTTCTTTTGTGTATTTACTTTATTTGCACTAAACAGCAATAACTACTTTTTGTTGTTCCTTCTTATTCTGTCTAATGTTTTACTTGGTGCCATGAAAAATGGTAAAAGCCTCAATATATCCTCACAGTTTACAGGTGACATGGGTGTTAGCCGCTTGTGCCTGTTCTCTGGGTAAGAAAGGATATCTAAAGGATATCTTAAAAATGGTGCGAGTCTCTTACCTTCTACCACAGGGGGTAGCCCAAAGTCGTATGCTGAAGAAAAGAGAGAGGGTTATAGAAGACTTAAATTGAAGGACATGCAGAGAAGGAGAAGTGAGAAAGGTGAGAAAGGTTAGACAGTCTTAAGTGTCTAAGAATGGTTGACCTCTTGCTGAATTCCTGGGCAAAGAGACATGGCAGCTGCATAGCTCTTGGAAAAATTCTGGTCCAGAACGGTGGTATGTGCATGTGTCTACGATGTGGATTAGAAGAAGCACTTCTGGTCTTACAGAAAATCTGATATCAGAGAGCTCCATGCAGGTTGTGACTAAGCGTTTCATGTTTCATAGCCTGTCCTCTTCCCTGGGGTCTGACCTAAGACTTTTATTATTATTCTGGTTGCCCCAGACATGATATCATGGATTTGGCTGGGATAGAGTTAATTTTCTATGTAGAGACTTGTATGATGCAGTGGTTTGGATTTTTGATGACAGTAGTGGTGGTAACACATTGATGTTTCAGTTGTTGCAGAGCAGCTCTTACACAGAACCAAGGACTTTTCTGCTTCTCATGCTGCCCTGCCAATGAGGAGGCTGGGGGTGCTGGGGGGGACACAGCAAGGACAGCTGGCCCAAGCTGGCCAGAGGGATGTCCCATAAGACATGGTGTCATGCTCAGCAATAACAGCTGGGGGAAAGAAGGAGGAAGGGGGGAGAGGGGGGAGGCATTTGGAGTGATGACGTTTGTCTTCCCAAGAAACACTAGGCACGGTGAGCACCACTTTCCTGGAGGCGGCTGAATGTCTGTGTGCTGATGGGAAGTAGTGAACGAATTCCCTATTTGCTTTACTTTTTTGCTTTTTTTTTGTGCAGCTTTTGCTTTACCTAGTAAACTGTCTTTATCTCAACTCACAAGTTCTCACATTTTTACCTTTCTGATTCTCTCTCCCATCCCACCTGGGGGGAGAGAGAGTGGCACTTAGTTGCCTACTAGGTTTAAAACACGGCACAGGGGAAGGGAGGCATTTCTGACTTCTCCATAGAGAATCTATCAGTGAAACTAGAGCTGCCAAAGTGTATGTTTTACATATACCTGGTAAGATTTTAGAGTGACAATGAATTTGGTTTTGGTCATATCCTCAGAATCATGAGAGAAAGTAACATGGCAGTAGTGTACTACTGACTGTAGGTCAGTCCTTTATGCTGTGAACGTCAATACAATGCTGTGGGAGTAGATAATCAATTTAACAAAAGAGGAGGAAGCCAGTATCATAAATGTATCATTACACGTTAGCTACCAGCGATCACAAATTGCTAACAGTTAGCAGTAGGCTCTGAGAGTAATACCCCGTATGACGACAACTGGATACTTCCATTTCAGCTGTGGGTATTGCACCAATGGACTACACAGCTGGGAATCCCTTCCATCTGGAAAGTGACAGTGCTGTTCAGGACATCACTTAAGGCAGTCAGCTGGGGGTAATTCTGGCTGATTTGGTCACGAATTTCCCCAGTGACAGTAGGGGGAAGTCTGACTGATGCTCCAACTGCAGTGATACAAGTCTGTCAGGGTCTAGTATAGGTATCTTCCAGAAGCAGATGTTGTTTTTCTTCAGAACTGGTTGATACCCTTGTGCCCAGAAATATATCCTGGTACGGAGTCGTAGAGATGACCTTTCAGGTCCTAGAAGTAGAAACTCCAGGGGAGGTTTAGGTTGGCAATTAGGAGACATTTCTTCTCAGGCAGAGCAGTCAGGCACTGGAATGGGTTGCCCAAGGGAAGTGGTAGAATCACTGCCCCTGGGGGTGTTTCAGGAAAAGTTGGACCTGGGACTTAGGGACATGGTTTAATGGGTGACATTGGTAGTAGGGGGATGATTGCCAGATGATCTTGGAGGTCTTCTCCAACCCTAATGATTCTATGATTCTATGAAATTCATTGTTATTGCTTTAACCAGTGAGTGGTCATTATGTCCAGGACCTGAGTGTTACATCTGTCATGAATTTGAGGGCTGGCTTTCACCAGCTGTGTGTTCTGGTGTGTCTGGTTTGAAGCTATTACTTGTGCTTGTATTTCAAAGTTTGAGTTTAACCTGCATGTTAAAGCATGCAGCTGACCCGGTGGTTTTAGAGTTAAACATGAAAGTTGTTTTCCAAGCCACTACAACTGTATAGTTTGGGATTCACAAACCTTCTCTAAGCAGCTGAACCCAAGTGTGTAATTTTCATAACGCCTTTCTGGAGAGCAGAATTTTTGATGTATATGAGCAACTTGAATCTTTTACGCTTACTTAATGCTTCTGATAAAATAATAAAATTATTTCTGGTACTTGAATTCCCCAGTTGTGTTTTTTTGGTTCGATAATGTCCCTTTGTTAGCTCTGCCTATTGCTGTGAGGCTTTTTAATAGCAGAATCCTTAGGGAAGGAAGGGAAGTTTTACTTGCAGTTCATCTCACAGAAGCATTATACTGTTGGTATTTTGATATTTTGCTGTATCATTTTCAGACTGAAAAACATGCATATGATTTATTCTTAGGTTGTGAAGTGGTCAGACTATTGTTCACCATTGGCCTATAAAGCTGGGGAACCTTATAAATTAATTGCTGAAGCAAGTGTAGATAATTTCAGTAACCTTGGAATAGCATTCATGGAAGACAGGCTTCAAATGGATAACGGAATGGTGCCACACAAGATTGTTTGTAAGTATTTTTGTAAACTGTTTTTAATGGTAAAACGTCTGTTTTATAGCTATTTTAGGACTGTATATATCATCTTCATACCTACATAAGTAAACATGCTTTTATTTTTGTGCAATGTTTTCTTCCTGTTGTCATTTTAGGCATTTCATCACTCTTGTACTGTCATATTTTATACTGAATACAGTCAAATATAGAGATTGTTGAAAAATTAGACAGCTTTTTGATTGAGTTTTTCTTTACAGAATGTGTTATGAATACAGCAACAAAAATAACAGAAAAATAGTTCAAAGATATTGGAATTAAAAAACATTATTTTTTATTCCTGTAATGCCTCATAAGCTACTGCTTATAATTATTAACCTTAGTACAATGATATCCTTGAGTACCCAAGATGGTATTTTCCCTTTTGCAAATATGCATGAAAGTATAAACATCACGATGGTGAAGTTGGAAAATACTGTCTCTGTAAATTTTGCCTGTTAGATTAACTGATCTATTTGCAAAAATTACAGAAGGTTTTAGTCAAATGTTTTCTTTTCAGTTTTGAAATGAAAGTATCTTCAAAGCTAAACACAGTTTGAGAACAATTGCTCTAAACTGAGCATCTTCATTCACTGAGAGAAGAGCTCACATACTTTCTGAACAGATGGAGAGAAATAACCAGGGGAAGGAGAATGTTGTCAGTGCTAATTGACTTTTGAGTTTTTGGTGGATGGTTTATTTCTTTTAGGAGGTAATTTTAATAATATCAAAGCTATTAGCAATTGTGTCCTCATTAGCTTAATAGCTTCAGCTAAGATATGGAGGAAGTTAGGGCAAATCACACACAGATGACAAGTAGTGGTAGTGGTTCCATTTGTAATACTATACTTAAATGGAATTGTTGTCTGAGCTGTGGGAAGTCCAAGGTTCACCTCTCTTTCCTTCGTGAATGCTGAACGTTTGTTTCCAGCATGGTTCTAATACGGACTGCACATTAGTACATTCTAGGGTATTCTGAAATGGTGGGCTCTCTGTGACTATATCCATTTTTTTTTCTTCAACAACAGTCTTGTTTCTTCTTCTCCAGTTGTGCCTTCTCATCTGTGTTGATAAAACTGTGGGGTCATGAGGTCACCTACAATAATACAGTGATTTGGGCTGCAAAGATCCCTCTATAGCCCCTTACTCTCACTGTAAAATGAGAGAAAAAGCCTTTTTTTTTTCAACTGTTTTAAAAAAATGTAGATTATAGTGCACTGGCACATGCCAGGGAATGGCAAAATCAAGAACAACTACCTAGGGAGCGAGCTGGCAGGAATATGAGGAATATGCTGGCAAATATACCTGCCATGAAACTCAGTCTTCTCTTGGTGCTGTTTTGCAAAAATGTTTATGCATGCATGCAGGGGATAGAAGCTGGGATAGTTTCCCAAGAGTCACGGAGAGCCACTTTTCTGGCTCATTTTGCTTCAGGTACTATGTGCATGCTAAAACTGCTTCAAAAGAGACTGATGGAGTTTCTTGATGGAATAATATGCTGGTAGCTGTAAAATCCTTCTGGGGTCTGAAAACTCATACTTCAAATTTGCACTCTGAAGTAGGCAAAGGGATGTAGATTCAAGGGATTTCAAGTGTTCTTAAGTGAAGAAAAAATTGAATTTGGATCTGGTGTGTTGTGTGCCAGTTGACTGTTTTGTTAATCTGCTTTCTCACTGAATTTATATAAGAAATCACAAACAACAACTCAGTAAGTTTATTTGGCCTTGTGGGAGTGGAGGGGGATTCAGTCAAGTTTTGTGTGCTTTGATTTGAAATATTTCCATGGCTCAGAAGCTGAAAGAAATCGTTTACCATATGAAGAGCAAATTTTCTCTCCTCTTTCTCAGTTTGCTCTACAAGTTTTAATAACAATAGGCATCATTGCCCTTCTTTTCTCATTTGTACTTGCCAGAAATTGTTTATCTCTGCATTTCCATTCGGGGGGGAAGGGAGAGTTTAAACATTCCAATTTGTTATGTTTTCCTTGGATTTTTAGCTCACGTCTTGCTGTGGCTGGTTATGTCTCCCTTTCTGCAGATTAGAAGCAATTCAGCAATTCAGATGTTTCTTCTCCCTTTCTTACTTGTGCAAAACTTTTTATTTTGCTGCCTACAGCAATGCAAGAGACATAGTTCAGTGTTTCCATCTTACCCAATATCATCACTTGAATAGCTTATTTCAAAATAGTTTATTTCAAAATAACAGCAAGCAATTTTCCACCCTGCCCTCCTTAAGAGACCAGTATTTTTCCAAAGGTACTTCCCTTGCTTCATTTTGTACTTTTTTTAGTCATGGACAAAATAATATAAACTGACAAGCCGATGCATTTATGTGAAAACTGCCTTCCATTCCTCCCGTAGACTACTGTTCTGTTAAGAACATGTCTGGATCACATACAGTAGCTGTCAGGTTTTATTTTTGTCCAAATATTTGTGTACTTCCAAAGAGCATTAGTGTTTATTTAAATGTTCCCTGTAAATGACAAGTGCTATGCCCTGTCAGACTTTCCTGAAACAAATAGTCATTAGAGTAAATAACATGTTATGAGTGCAAATTTTTAATATTCAAAGGGGTAGGGTTTAGTATGTCAAACTAGTGGAATTATTAGTATTCTAGATGATTTGTACAGAAATTAAACCTAGATCCTGCTGGCATGGTGATATTTGTTATAGATCTTTTAATATAATTTTATAACTCCTTTTTCTTATTATTTAACTCTTCCAGCTGTCCATTTACAGGAATCTACTCTGAAGGAGTTGACGCAGGTGGCACCATCTGTAAAAGAGACGAGTAGAAACAGTACACAGATGAATGAAGCAACTCCTACTGCTACTCTCGGGGCTACTGCTAAATCAAAGTTAGGAGTAGCTGAGTCTGTAGGACAAGGTGATCCAGAGGCAGAAGAGAAATCCAAGCTAGAGAAAGAAAGCGAGTATGAAGATGAATCCAACAGCCTATCTGACAAAGAGACAGGCTTTGGAGAGCATCATCACTTGCATCTTTCCAGCTGTCACGAATGTCTGCAGCTTGAAAACAGCACTATTGAATCTGTCAGATTTGCCTCTGCGGAAGACATTCCAGAACTTTCTGACCACTGCAATAGCAAACTGGAAGAGAATGGTGGTGATTGTCTGGCAACAGGAATAAAGAGAGTAAACCTTGCTGGAAAGCCCCCTAATGTGTTGATTTATGTTGGTTCTGAAGCTGCAAAAGTGGAATTTGACTCAGTAAAATCAATCCTCCTGGAATGCATCGATGCAGACAACTACACCGTCTACCAGCTGCATGAGGAGCAGGTTCTGAAAGCTCCATGGATTGATAATGCACTGCTGTTGATCATTGCCACAGAGGAACCTATTTCTGACGAGAACCAAGAACAGTTTATGAAGTTTTTATCTAAGGGTGGAAAGATTCTAGGGTTTTCTTCCTCGTTTACATTTGGTGGTATACAAATAAAGAGAAAAGACAAACTGAAGAAGACTGTTCATGAATTAGTTGTCTCTAAAACTGACAGGACTGAAATGAAGTTAAACCTTTTGATCAGTGGCTGTATTTTTGAAGAAGTAAGGAAGGAAAGTAACAGCAAAGTGAAGCCATTGAGTCATTTAAATAATGCTGATAAAGATATAGTTATTGTTCATCTGCCTTATGGAGACAAAGGAGGAGAAGCCATTCTTTCTCAGGTACTGTTTATGCAAAAGCATCGATTTACACATTCCTACACAATGTTGTGGTATGCTAAAAAAAATCAATGGTTCTTTCTGTGTGTTCTTTGGGATGCTTTCAGGGGGCAAGTATGGATGGATGTCTTGGTGAATGTACAAGGACTCTGAACACAGAATGGTTTCTGCTTGATCCTATCCTTAAGGAAGGATAGAAAATGTCACTGCTGTTCCATTTCCTTGTCTCCACCATGTAGCCATGAATTTGTAGATCATGCATGATCACAATGGGTGGCAGAGGAGATAGCAGATATGCATAGTAAGGAAGCATCTTCAAGAGCAGAGCTATCCTTTTGTGCCTGCTGGAAGTTGCATGGTGACAAAGCTGTGCACTTTGCAGACTTTGGAAAATGGGAACAGGAAAAGCAGTGGTAGTGAAGGCAGAAGGGTTATAATGGCAACATAAAAATAGACTTCCGTACAAAAATGTGAATTATGGTGAAGTAGAAAGTCAGAGGAGGAAAGAAAATAAAACTCGCAAGAAACCTTAAAGAAGTCTCCTCCTAAGTTTTAAGGTTAAGGTAGACAACCCCTTTGGAAATCTGTGAGTAGTAAATGAGAAAGTCCTGGCCTCTATCATTGTTGCATACTGTATACCCCAAAACTGCTGTTCAATTTCTTGCTTGAACAAGTAACTATAATAAAGATTAGTCTGAATAGCCCTGGAATGCCACTGCTGATTTAGCTCTGCTGGTACTGTTTTGCTGATATTGTTACCCTTTTCTCAGTTCTGTTTGTAACTTAATGCTGTGAATGAACTGAATGGTATCATGTTTTCTTTAGCAGTGTTCTGGCTACAGATAATTTCTAGACGGATGATAGGTTCATGGTGTTGGCCTTCTGCTCTTTCAGATTAAAAACAATGACAACAAAAACACAAACACTTTTATATGTCTGGAATGTGTTCTATTTACAATCAAAATTGAAACAAACTGAAAATTTAAATTAATTAATCTTTTTTGTTTTCTAGAGGTAGACAAGTACGTTTTCAATCAGTAATACATGCTTATAATTCTGTGGGGGGAGAGGAAAGGTCTGGTCATCTGGAAACATTTTTTTTTGTTTCCAGAGTCTTCCTTTGGCATTTAAACTTTTATATGTTTAACATTTTGCACCTAACAAGTAGCTCAGAGCACCTTGGGGGTGGAAGGGGAAAGGTGTACAAATGAGCCAAAATCTTGTTAGCTCCACTTAAGAATAATAACATCCCAGCAAAAAGGTTCCTCTTCAGCATTAAGGTATTGTGATTGCTGTTTAAAAAACAAACAACAACAACCAGATAAACAGAACCCCACCCCTTCTGAAAATGTGATAGTTAAGTTGAAGTGTTCTTTTTTTTTTTGTTGCTGTTACTCTCTGTCTTCCTGGAGGAGGTGTGAGGAACCTTCCATGGCTGTGTTAAATGTAAATGTTTGCCACTGACTACTGAAATCTTCAGGTAGTTGGCTAACGTTTTGAGTGATAGAAGGGATGATAAGATGTACCACTAAATTTAGAAAATAAGTCTGTGTCTTGGGAGTGTATAGTCTGTGCTATTTAAGTGGGAGAGATTTAAAATGAGCATGAAGATAACTTGCACAATTTGTTAGCCTCAGCAGGAGCAGAGAGAAATGTGGTTGTTGTTGTTTTTGTTTTGCTTGTTTAGTTTTTAGCAGGGCTTGTCCCAACTGTATTACTTGCCTTACTCTGTCTTTGCTTTCAAGCAGCACATTGAGAAAAGCAGAGCAAGATTTATTTACCAGTATTTAAGTAGATGATGGAGATAGATGGAAATAGATGGAGATGTAGCTGAACAAACTTTATGGAAGGTTCTAGGAGATATTTTTACCAATATTTTAGTTATAGGAGAGCTATCTCAGCAGCCCAAACCACTCAGATGTAACTGCTTACATGTCAGGTAGCATGCACTTTTTTTAGCAATTACTCAATTCAGAAATATTCATCGCATTTCTGAGAAGTGTTTTTGTCTCTCATCAGGTTATCAGATTAAATCTGCTAGTGTTTTTGGACACTAGTACATGTAGTAACATGTTTACAGCTTTTTGTTGGAAGTTTTGCCACCCATGTGCTCTATACTCCTACTAGAAAATTGATTAGATACTGTTGCTATCCATTTCTGCAAGTTCCATGGTAAAACCTGCTTTGCTGTACCGTTTAAATTGATCCTTCTGCTGTAATAAAACTTAATACTGCAGAGGTTTTCCCCAGAAAAAGGGCATTATAGTGTAGCTTCAAAAATCAGATTAAAAGGATTAGAGTGTCATTTTATAATTTTAAATGACTTCCAGTCTGGATTTGAAAAGCCTTATTGTTTTCTCTTCAGGGGGTTGACAGTGACATCAGCCATTAAATATTCTGTCACAAACTAGTTGTTACCCTTTTTCTGTGCTCTTCTGTTGTCCATATCTGTCCCCTCCTACCTTCAGCAGACTTCTCTGAATTCTGGTAAAGTAGATCATCTATAAAAGAGGAAGAACATCGTTAAAATGTGCAAAGTGGGAGACATGAGCACAAATAACAGCTTGTGATTTTCATTAAATGAATGTGCATATAGCAGAATGCTAAAGCTTCTAAATATTTTGAAACAGGAAAAAAAAAGGCCTAGAAGGGATTTTTTAATGCATATCATTTCTACTTTTAAAGATCTTCTTCAGCTGGAGATGTGATTCTCTACAAAGTGGTGTTGTAGGGTTTTTAGCTGACTTCCAGACACATTTCCTTAACTGTGCTGATGGCAACTTAATTTGTGTGACACGGTAAGGATTTGCTCAGGCTGAATTCCTCTGATCTTGTGCAACGTCTGATAAAGGTCTTTCAATATTAATGCAATTATTCTCTTGTACAAGCTGGAATGTGACCAGTATTGGTGTTGGTTGTAGGGTGCTAACAGACATAAATGCCCCAGAAGAAGTTTAAATTAGTGAATACTTACAGATTTGAACAAGTCCTCCAGGAGAATGTCGGTTTATTTAGAAGGGATATTTTATGTAGTTTTCGAGAAAATTGTTGCTTGCTGGCAACTGTGGTCTCTGAGCTGACACCTATAAATGTATAGGTATTCCCTCCTTTATTAGGATGATAAAGCTCTACATGTAGGTATGATGAAAGCATAAGACTTTTAAATGACACTTGTCGTGCTGGATAGTTCAGCAACCAGAGTCAAGACAGAGCTGCTTTTGGAACTCCTGTGCCCATCTCTCTGTCACTCTAAAATGTGTAATACCAGTAAAATGGTTTTTGAAGTTTTCTTTGCACATATCCTGCCAGGTGCACTTGGAACTGGATATCAGTTCTGTGGATTTCCAAACTGAAGAGGATTTTAATTTGCTTAAGATGAGCAACACCAAGAGATATGAAGTTCTCAAGGAGATCCTGGTATCACTTGGCCTGAGTTGTGAATTAAGTGAAATTCCTCCTTTAACGCCTATTTACCTTCTCTCTTCTGATGAGGTAAGGCTTCTACGTACATTTCAGTTGATTGAGATTTACCCTACAAGACAAATTCAGTGTTCAGTTGAATACAGCTTGTTTCTTATGTAGTGTTTTTGTTTGGAGAGCTTTGCATGTATATTACAAGTAAACAGGAGGCTTAATTTCTACTTCATCACTATTTTGTTACCTGATAATAGTAGCTTTGAATTTAACAATGAGGAACTTTCGTAGGGTTAACTATTTACTATACTTCTTAAGAATTTTTGTGCTTATTTACATACTTCTGCAATATCAAACCATAAGCTTGTGGTAAAGTACAGAAAGAACTGATTTATAAGACAGGATTTATTTTTACTTAAAAGCAGGTAGAAAGTGTGTTTCATCTTTTGTTCGCAGCCTATACAGAAAATTACGGAAAATGATAGGGCAGACCAAAACTGAAAGACCAGAGTGAATGGGAAAGGGTGTGTAATTAGACAATGAAGAGCTTTATTCCTGAGGATGTTCTGGTATTTGTTAGAAACAGAACAGTTCCTTATAATTCAAACAGTTAGCTGACTGTATAGTACTTTTCAGTTTGAGACACTGCTATGAAGAACTGTGAAGAACATATAAAGCAGTAACTTTAACTTATTTTTCCTTTTTTTTATTTATTTTTTGAATACAACTTCAAGCACAGGAGACCCATATTGTATTGATCTGAAGGGGTAAAGCAATAAGTGATTGAAAAGCAATATAGGCTACTCATGATCACCGAGGTGTTTGTTTTCCAGTGCATTTAGCACTGTTGCGTCTTACTCCTAGCATGCTTATCTGATTCCTGCTCCTTTTCTATGCCACCCTTACATTAGCACAGAAAAGAGATGTCTGTCTTTAG
Organism: Anser cygnoides; assembly: GCF_040182565.1. Lineage (NCBI taxonomy): Eukaryota > Metazoa > Chordata > Aves > Anseriformes > Anatidae > Anser > Anser cygnoides. Next base: position 115,065,369 of record NC_089873.1, on the reverse strand, counting down.
CTCCTCCTTGGATGCCTCTTTCCATCATATAGCCAAACATCCTTGTTTGGTTACAGTATCAATCAGTGAACAAAGGGACATACTACAGCTGAATGTTTTCATATGACTTGGATGGTGTTTGAGATTTAGATTGTACTTTCCAAACACAGTACAGGCTCATTAATCCTTAAACTGCCTGAAAGGTGGGTATGGTAGTCATTACGTTCCTTATAGATGGAAAAATATGTGATGTGTCACATTATTCATTGTGTGGCAGGCAGGTCAACAGCAGATCCAGACAAATTCATAATTGCATAAGCCAGTTCTTTTCCAGGTCTCTTCAATGAATTCCATTTGCCCCTATGAATCTGAATGAGTTCAGCTTCTCTTGAGTAGTCCTTCACAGTTGACGATTCCATCATTGTTTCCTGCCTCTTCCTTTCCCAGATCATGCTGGTGCACATTGATGTTTGGGTGCAGTTGCCTCTGAAGACCAATGCAAAAAAGGCATTGAGTACTTCAGCTTTTTCTGCATTGTCTGTTGCTAGGTTGTCTTCCCCGTATGTCAGTGCACCAGTGTTTTCCCTGAACAACTTTTGGGAACGTGCGAATCTGTGGTATCCCTTCTTGTTACCCCTACTGTCCAGCACTAAATTAACTCTTGGTGGGTATTTACCATCCTGAGTTTTGTCTGTAGATACCCAGATTATGTTTTTATATACTTCTCTTATTGCTTGTCCATGTTTCTACTGTGCACATGTTCTTTTTATGCGTTAGTTCATCAAAAAGCTCCCTGCTTAGCCAATCAGGTCTGGTCTTCCTGCATAGCAGAATGGTTCAGAATAGACAAGTTCTCTATAAGTTTACTTTACAGATCGGTTGTACAACCTGGGTACCCTTTCCTTTGTGGTTGTTTTCCAAGGAATCCTAATGAGCAATTCCTTAAATAAGCTGGAGTCCATTTTCCCGGGATGGAACTCTGCTGCTTACCTTTCCAGCCTTCCTCCAAGCCATCGATTCTCATGGTTGGTGCAGCCAGTGCTTCTGTCTGTGACCAGATTTAAAACAAGTTCTTCTCTGTCTGTCAGTGGTAAACTCAAAATAATCAGCTATCTGTTTGTGTGGCAGACAAAAACAAAACTAAAACTCAATCAACATTTCTGACTAATATTAAATACGCTGTATACAGAAGACTTGGAGGTTATCGATCTCATACTTTTTTTGTGCTTTTTCTCCTTCGTTCTTTGTTGTGAGTATTGATCTTTCCCATGCACTTGCAGTTTTCAAACAATCATACTGTGTTATAAAAAAGTTAGCTAATTCTGTCCAAACTTGCCATCTAGTGGCATATTACAGGTTGCAGGCCATTAAAGATATTTTTAAAGTGTATACTGTATAGTTAAATCTTATATCAAGATTGTGGAAAAACATTTTAAAAACAGTATTTTTTAAACTGTAGTTTTTCAGCACTCATATGTGTAGTCATTGTTTCAATGTTTTTCACTTTGGCTATGACATACTTCCTGAATATTGTATGAAGGGAAGTTGCCACTTGTGTGTATGAGCTACAGTTAATAATAAAGCGGTAGCATATTAAAATACGTAAGGAATATGTCATACTTGAGCTTTCTAGCAAGTTATTTATTTTTCTACATACATTCTGTTTTACATGTTTTCTAACTTTTCCTAGAGAGCAAGAAGATACCATGAAATCTATCTGGTAGGTGAATAATTTCAGAAATATGTAAATGAGTTTCAGATCACAGTGTATTTCATGAGTACTGGAAATGGAGATGAAGGAAACTGTCTTGCTAGCTTTATTATTCTTGAATTTCAATCTATTTATTGTCACTATTTGTAGAAAGAGCTTTCCCTGTACAAGTCTCTGGGATGTATCAGAGAGTACATCCTGAGAGATTAAGCAATTTACGTTCATTGAGAACAAAGGATTTTTGGATGATTTTCCACTCTGGAATAAGAAATGCCGTGATGAGTCAACTGATGATCAATCAATCCTAATGTCCTCTTAGCAGTTGCCAGTAGTGGATACTTAGGGGAAAACAGAAGAATGGCAAGTGTTCTTCTTTCTAAGAGCTGGCAGTTCATTGGCTTCCTGCCTGCCTTCCTGCCTGCCTTCCTTTCTGGAAGTCGCATCTGTACCACTATGTTTAAAAACCACTGGTAACACCTAACCTCGTCAGAGTTTTCTATTCATTTTAGAAACTATAAGCTCCTTTTTCTTATGTGTGAGAAATAATTGATTATGCTCTGCATTTTCTACTTCATTAAGAAAAAAATGTAGGTTTTTGTCCTTTTTAATTCTTTGAACTTAAAGTGCTAGTTTGCTTAGTTTTTTTTCTTTCTGTAGGCTTCAATTTGCAGTAGATCTGTTTCCTGTTCTGTGTGATTTCCTTGATTTGTCCTCCCCACTCCCTTTCTTCCTTTATCACTTCACAGCTTCCATCAGACAAATTTCCTGCTATGTTGTGAACTTTATATAAAATGTATTCAACTTTATTGAATGAGTAAGTATCTTCTCTTGTGTTTTCCTCAGCCTAAAATTCCTGAACAATCTATGTCTTTCTACATTATTATTGCAATGCTATTAATGGTCCCATCCATATTAGGCTAACTGTTACAAACTTGATTACGAATTAAGACTTAAAGTTCTTCTTGTCTGCTCTCTATGTCTTAGAAGGTACCTTTTGTAATAAAACTTTCATCTGCTTGTGAGGGGGAGAGGTTGGAATTATTGTTATTTTTCTCCCTAGGGTTTGTATATTGAAATTTAGTTTGTAGTTCATATGGTTATCAAACACCTTAAAATCAGTCTTATTACATAGATTTAAAAAAGCTATCCAAATATCAACAGAACTGCCATTAGCTTTCTGAAAAAAATGTCAAACTAGAAAATATAATTTATTCAATTCTTGTGTGTGTCACTTTTCAGGTAATCTGACTGCTGTGATTGATTTCCATATCTCAAGGATTATCAGTTTTATTCTTTTTTTCCTCTGTGTTTCTTTCATTTACATGGCTTTTTCCAAAAATGGCCAGAGGCTCTACCAGTCTGAGATTGAAATTCTGGTAACATTGTAGCTTTGAATTAAAGTAAAAGCTCTAATACTTGAATAATGGATGACATTGTCCATCTGTTTAGAGGTCTATATCTTAGCATGTGGAATTATGCTAGTCAAATCGTCAGCTAGTGCTGGCTGCTGTTGGTGTTGAATGATTTCTGTGACAGCGTGCACATTTTATTCCTGATCTCCTTTCTTGTAAATAGAGTACAGGGTAATGGGCCTGGAAAGTAACAGCACTTGAGGCAACTCTTTCATCACAAGATTTTTTGCACTAAGGCTTGCAAGTATGGTTTACTTCAGATACACACATATGGACATTTTTAAATTCAATTAACTAGGGAAAAAACATATTGATACTGTGCTACAGCAACAATGAAGGCAGTGTTTGAAGCAAAAGTAGTGTAGTATGAAAGGCAGGTTACTTGGTGGCTAAAAGTTCAGTTAAATCTGCACAAATTGCTGTTCTTAAAAGTCATTTTAATGAAAAGTATTGATATTGAAACACAGAACTTTTCGTTTCCTCTCTCCTTGATATGGTGTTAAGCAGACTGTAGACTTGTGCATTGCTGTAAAAAGAAAATTATATGTCACTGTGGTGCTGGGTGAAATCAAAGTGTTGAAACAAATGGTGATCAGTGTATGCCTGTTGTCTGGCACCCATATGTTCGGTGGCAGCTTCAAGCATAGAGATCTGATTTTTTCTGCAGCTTTGCCTTTAAACACTCAAATATTTACTCTTTCACATTGCCATCTTAAAGGATAATTTTTCAGACATAAAGGCTAGGATTGTATTTTATTGCTCTAAATTTCAGCATAACGTATTCTGGGTTTCACGGAAACTTGAAACAAGAATTCACTCCTTGAAGAATGAGAAAGATTTGTCAGAATAGTGATTATTTCCATTAGGAAGTACATTACTCCCATACATTTGCTCATATGAAGCTTTTTAAACTTGACTAGTAACTCAGGGTGTGTTATGCTGAGTGACTTTTTTCAGTATCTTCAAACGGATGGCAGCCAAACGATGAGATAGATATAATCAGTCTTCATTGGTTTGGCTGAGCTAGTAACCATCTTTTAAACAGTATGTTCTTCCAGAATAATAAATAGTCAATACAAGCACATTGCCTGAAGTTTGAAGTTGGGGATTTTAACTTTTGTTTACTGGAGACAGAGAGAATAATTTAACATCTCTTGAATTTCAAACCTTCTTTTAAAGGACACCTTCAGGTAGACAATGCCATGCTGAAAAGAATAACGCAAGACAAAGATGACTTTGTGTATCTGACTAACTCAGGTACTTCATAGCAGAACCACTTAGACCAATTTTACATCTTGGGCTGTAGTCTTAAGTTGTGATTCTGTGGTGCCATCGGCTGTTTTGAAATTCCAAGTCCATTATGTCAGCAAAGAGAGTATGAAGTTACTTTATCCTGAATAAATCTTTCTTTGAGGATGGGAAATTTGAACTCTTAGCTAACACTATAATGAACCTAGATTTCAGGGTACATTTTGGGACAATTGTTTCTGAAATATTTCCATATATGTCAGTACTTATTGTAGAACTTGAGATTCAACTGCAAAACTGCACAGTTTTATAAAAAAAAATCCAGTGCTAAAGTGAGGGATGGTTATGCTAAAATTCAAAATATTGATTTTGATTGTTATCCAATCTTTTTATTCACATCTAGAAAATAAGAAGCCTGCTTATTCTTTCCTACCATCCTTAAAGTGTAGCTTCATTACTGCCTTTTAGCCAGTAGGACAAAAACCAGGAGCCCTTTGAAAGTATTTATTCCAGAAAGGAAATTTGCTCCTTTCTTTAGTTCAGCAGTAATCTGAGAGATGAGAAAAACATTGAATGAAACACATGCTTTTGTGAGGTATCTGAAAGATCCTGCTGATCACTGATGAATAGTCTGTGTCCAAAGTATTTTACTTTTGTTAATGTATCATTTCAATTGATCAGTGAAATATTGCCAGATAACTTGGCAGTACATGAGAAACAAAACAAAAACAGACAAACAAAAAAAACCACCACCACCAACAAAAAACACACCAATAACGAAACCCTGTCATGTAGATGCGGCAGTGTAAATGCAGCTGTATCAGTGAAATGTCTATTTGCTGGAATAACTTATTCTTTTTGGGAAACTGCTTAGGCAAAACAGTGCATCTGGCAAACCATTTGCATCCTGACAGGTAGGTTTTTGTTTGTTTTCCTTTCTCAGGTGGCTTTCTGAAGAATTTATATGTGAAATTTAACACCAGGATTGATAACAGTACTATCAATTCAAACATACTTGTAACTTAACTTAATGTGTTTAATTTTTTTCTGTAATAAATTCAGTCAAAGTTATTTGTTGGCTTGCAAAATTTGAGTTACATGTGTATGGTGGGGGTGGGTTTGCTTTTGTTTGTTTTATATTCCTCCACTTATTCCTCAAATTAACTGTGTTTCTTTATAACAAACCCAAACTATTTCAGTGTTACTGTCATTCATTTAAAAACTGTGGGTATCAATATGAGATTCTAATAATAGTCCCCAATTCTGGTGTTGTTTTTATATGGTTCTGAACAGAATGACCCTCTAAGAGGGCTGTTTGGGACCCTCTCTTGCTTTGGCACTTCGGATCTCTGTTGGACAGAGGAATATAGGAAGCCATTCATCTGAAAACTAATTTTACCCTGACTGAGGCGTAAGCCTCTGCAAATTCCTGGTTTACAGAATCTTAGGATGGCTGAGGTGGGAAGGACCCCTGGAGGCCACCTGCTCCAAGCCCTGCCCAAGCAGGGCCACCCAGAGCAGGCTGCCCAGGGCCAGGCCCAGGCGGCTTTTGGAGATCCCCAAGGAGGAGCCCCCACAGCTCTCTGGGCAGCCTGTGCCAGGGCTCCTCACCCGCACAGCACAGAAGTGCTGCATGGTGCTCAGGGGGAGCCTCCTAGGTCTACTAATAAAGAAGTGAGAAGCTTGCCAGCTCCATTCTCTGCAGGTTCACCTTGGAAAAAAGCAAGTCTCGGAACTGCTTGGCATTTGTAGGGCTTTTTGGGCACCTTCCCCATGATAGTGCTGGGCATAGGACTCAAAGGCATGGTGGCATACATCGTAGAGGTTTAAGCTGGTATGGTTTTTACTTCATATTTGTGGATGGCTAAAAGAATGATTATGGTCAGTTACTGTGGCTCACCAAGCACAAGATAATGTCTTAATCTGCGGTAACTTGATAGCATAATTGTGAGGAGGGATGCTCTTCTGTTTTCTGTGCTTTCCCTCTCTAGCATACAGAAGGAGCGATGAACTGTGGGACTTGAAGACAGGTGTAGCACTAATGAGGAGAGGAGAAGGAAATCTGTGGATGGGAACCAAGGTACTGCTTCTTGTATCTCAGAGAACAGGAGATTTGTAAAACCTGTAATAAAGGAGTAAGATGGGCAGAGATGAAATAAGGACTTTGTGTCTTTCTCTATTTTCCTCTGTATTCTGTTATTCTGTATACCCGTAATTAGGATAGTTTCCTATTACAGATCAGCCAGTTCTTCAGTAAAATTTTTAAACTTCTGAGTTCCAACTATTCAGCAGAGAGAGAAAAACTTAAATGAAGTTGAGTTTCTACAGTAAACTTTGTGTCATACAGTCCAGGGCAGGATGCTTTTCAAAGCTAGTTGTATGCCAAGGCATTCTGTCAGTCTTTCCTGGCAATAAAGAGATGTTAGTGGGGTTCCCAGTCTTCTTAAACCTAGCTGTGACAGAAACACCCACCCTGTTCTTGTCACCTCCCTGCTGGCAGGCCAAGAAGTAGTAATGAGGCAGGAACTTGTGAGGGACTGAGAGTGTTGCTGTGACAGGAGGAAGGGGTTGTCACAGGGGAGGTGAGATAAAGGAGCTTGGGAATACAGTGGCAGAGTGATACTCTCTAAGTATAACAGCAGTAGGTAATTTTATGGGGTGCACCAATGACTTCAAGAGTAATGGGTAGCTTTAGATTTGCTGTCTGACACCTGTATTCTTCCCCACAGCTGAAAGAGGTGATGGGAGCATGACAAGGGAAGGGAAGCAGCATGCTACTGTCGCAGAAAGAACATCAGTGCTATGTTGGACTTCCTTCTTCCTCTCCTAACACCTAACAGCCCCACACAAATAAGGGAGGGGGACAGGGAAGGGGCAATGCTTTCCGAATTTTCAGGTCTCTGCTGCTGGCTGGTCTTTCCAGTGGCCTTTTCAGTCTCATTGTCTGGGAACAGGAGCAATCCTCTGTCTCCAGAGGTTGAAGAGAATGTATTTTCTTGGCTCTCCTCAGATGAAAAGAGCTTGTTTCAATCAGTGAGGGTTATTATACTGACATCTTGCCTTGAAAAGTTATTTTATTTTATGCTGAAAAATAAACTTTCACCTCTGCTGATGAGAAGCATTTAGCTGATGCTGTTGAGAAAGAGAGAGAAAGCATGGGAGGTGTCTGTTATGAAGGGGCGTTGGACAAAAAGACAACGAGGGGTACTACACTTAACCTCAGACACAATTACAAGAAACTGGGATTTCATGGCTCTGTTTAGACACTTCATTTTTAGCTAGTCTTAAAGTCCAAAAGACTAAGAAACTATAAATGTCTTTTTTTTTTTTTACTAACTTTTGAGACAAAATTTAAATATGCAATAGAAAGTCCTTTTCCTATTTGCAGACTAGTCAAGGCTTGAGTTCTTACTGATAACTGAGTTTGCTTCTGCTGGCTTCTGGAAGTGTCAGAAGGCTAAATTATTTCTCAATTACTTATTCACTCATACATGTTTTTTCAAGCTCAGTATGGATCTCTTTATTGAAAAAAGGCTGGCATACCGCGGGTATTTTCAGTGAATTCACTAGGGATCAGGCTGTCTAGCAGTGTGAGATTCCAGTATCGATCAGCATCCCTGCACAGCTGAGCTTTAGCAGTGTTGGCATTACATTAAAATCACCAGGAATCCATATTGCTCTGAAAACCTGGAAGCAGTTGAGGCTTTTTATGCAGCTTTTTGAGTGAGGGAAGGTACCTAACCGCTAGGGGTCACTTATTAGCTGGATTTAGGAAACTCATAGTAAAACCAAAAATATGGAAGGGATGGAAAATATTATTGCACATTGTGTTGTGTATAGACTTTCGTTAAAAATCTTTGTGTGTTTGTAGCAACTAGCCTGTATAGCATTCCCTCAATTTTCAAACTGCTTTGTAAATTTCACAAGATCAATGATAAGTAGTGTCAACATACTGTAAAACCTTTTCAATTAAAAAATCTTGATGAGAGACGAGGGGGACTCCAAACGTGGCACCAAGTAATTCCAGGTGGTTGCTTTCTAAAGCTATCCTTTGCCTTTCTGCGATTTATCTTCAGGGAATACTTACTATGTATTGCTTGGGAAAAAAAAAATGGCAAACATTCCCTTTATTTTATACTTCTCTAGTTAAAGGTGGGTTTTTTTCTTTTTTTTTCTTTTTTGGTCTTACATGATAGCAGCATGCATGCTGTTTATGTTAATCTACAGTGAATCACATTTGTAGGCACAAAATAGTGAATGGCATACAGTTTGTAAACAAGTTTTGATTATGTATTGAGTCAATAAATGGTTTGGCCGATCATTTGGAAATTGCGAGAAGCTTTGAGGAATGAAAGGAAATACCTTGTTTACAGCAGTATCCATAAAAGGGTTCTTTATGCTGCTGTAAGAACTGAAAGTTAGTGCTTTTGTACCAAGTAGCAGTTAATCGTATTGTACAACTAGTTCTGTTATGAAATTGTTGTGTGCTGGCATCTGAGCAAAGTACAACTTACTGAAGTCTATTCTGTCGTGTTTCAACAGCTGCTTCATTCAAGTCAATGTGCATGATACTTCACAACCATTTTCTTCAATAGGCGTGTACTTTTGGTGCTGTATAGAACGGGGAACAAAAGCCATCCAGAAATTATGATAATGTAATATATATTTAAAGATTTTGGAAGTGTTCATGTTTTCAGTTAACTTCTCATCCCTGAAGTTACAGAGAATAGCATTAAGGTTGAATACTCTTTCCTGAGCATAGGTCACTCAGCACACAGTGGTGCGAGCCAGTGCGTGAGGCTGAGTTTTCTTGGGTTTAGTTTATCTTTGAGTTTGCAATAAGAACCTAAATAAGATATGCTGAAATCTGCAGTGGCAGACTAATGCAAATTTGTGTTGGCTCTGTGTCTAGCACAGGCACACATTCTAACTTAATGTGAAGGCTGTAATTAAAGTGACTGGTTTTGGATTTTGTTTCAGCACTCTCAAGTTGTAACCGATAAACCTTTTGGAGTCAGAGTTCAGAGGGTGCTGCCTTTGAGCAGATGGGTGATTTTAGATAGCAAGAATCCAGAACTTGTGACAAACGCTCTGGAGATCCATGGCGATTTGGCATTGATTCGCTTACTATGACCTCACTGGTAAAGATCTGACAAAAGTGGAGTATTTCCAAACTTGAAAAACTTGGAGATTCTCTGACTGTCAGTGGGGCCTGTAGCTAATTTATGTAAGCGAGACTGGGAAAATGAGAACAGGCTTGGCATCAGCTGGAGTCCTGTGAGATGCTATCATGTTACCATTGCTCAGAAATGACGATACATTTCCACAATGAGAAATCATCATAATGGTTATCTAACAATTTAATTAGGGATTCTTTTGTATACTTACTTTTAAACAAATTATAGCTACATGACATAAGATTCTACATTTTAATTAAAGGGAAAAGTTTAAAAAGTATATAAGGAAGAGGAAATACAAGTCTATCCTTATATTGCTCTTCAAAAAAGACGAACTGCAAACTTTATCTGTTATTTAAACGGTGCATTTACCACATTGAGGTCTTCCAAGTATGTTTCTTTGACTCTTAACAATTATCTGAGTATCAGCTACCCAATACTGTTGTTGATACATTATGAAGAAGTTTGTTATCATCAGAAAAACATCATCCACAACACAAAGCTTTTTAGTTAAGTTTATTGAGCTGATATTTACTCTGGGAAATTAATATGGGGGTTTAATTAGGACTCAGTACAGAGTGGTGCTAGCCAGTTTTAATTGATTTAGAAGACATTCCAGTATTCTCAGAGTTTGCCGTACAGTTGTTTCAAGTGGAGAAGATGAAGCCTGCAAAAAATATTTCAAGTGTGACTTGTGTAAGTAGTTGATAGGAAGAGATTGACTTACAGATTCTGTTGTATTTATTTTTTGATGGTTCATTTTAAGAAATGATTTGAGGTTTCTGACATGTTGAGGAAATCCTGAAATTCCAGGTGCAGTGGGAATGGAATTTGGCATGTGACTATCTGGCTGATATTATGCAGTTCTTATAGTGAAAATCTGATTAAAGAACAGCTGCTAGCTTAAATCAGACATTTGGTCTACTTTCTGCTATAACTTTCCTATAAAAGCTTTTTTATTTGCATTTTAGTCAGTCTTCACAAGTGGAACATATTCCAAATTAGTAAATCACTGTACTTGGTTACTTGACAATTGTAGTGGTGACATTAAGTACAGAGGATTTATACAAGTATTGAAGCAAGATTTCACAAGTATTCAAAGCAATTAAGTAAAAAAAAAATCAGAATAAATCTTGTTCTCACGATACGTGTATTTTTTCTTCTGGCAGTAAAAGTATCCTCTTTAAAAATGCTGTGTAGCTAAGTTCCTCAGGCAAACCTGTATTCTTACAGTTAGATTATACAGAACTGTGCTTTATAGGATTGCACGATTTAATCCTAGTAATTTCAACCAATCACTGTTTTGTCTGTGCCAAAATTTCCATGTATAACAGAGAATCAATTGTGCTGACAATTTTGTACCTGTGTGGTACCAAGTCTATATACAATTACATCTTATTTTATTAGCCATACTGGCAACCTCAGGTTTCAGAAATTAAGCCAAGTCCTCTTCCTTTACCCCTTCGTTAATGATACAGTAGAAATGATGAAAATGACAAAGGCCTAGAGAAAAAAAACTGAGAAAAGTCGAGAAGTGAGCTATTTATCTAATGTTCAAATTGGAGCATGCTCTTTGACTGATGAGGATAAGAACTTTTTTGAGAGTGATAAACCTCAGGAGGAAGAGCTAGTTGATCTGCTTTGATACCGGATGAAAGGGAAAGCAACTCTGTGGCTTGATACCGGATGAAAGGGAAAGCACTGTGTGGGAGGAGAGGGGAATGGGGCAACAGCTGAAGAGGCAGAGGTAAGGAACAAGACTTGATCATGCAGAAAACAACTTGTATTGCTGCGTATTCTAGCATTCCCTACAGCTGCTAGTTACAATGCATGTCTAAAAAAATTGGCTATAAAATCTGTGCTGCTTCTGAATTGATTATTTCACTAGGATATAAGGTACAGGTCAGCATTCGATTTTTTTCACGTTGTTTTGTGGACAACTATTTTCCTTTTCTAGTGTGTATTGTGTCCCCATTGTATGGCAAATTGTATTGTTGAACTTAACAAATATTTTAAATACTAATTCAGAAAGCATTTCAAAATATCCTTAATTTGTAAAAACTGACTGCGTGTGCAATTAAAATAATTAATTCAAAGCCAAACCTTAGCAGGATCAGTGTTCAGGAAGCTAGTGCAGTCTGTCCCTGCTTGTTTTTTCCCTGCAATTTGGTGGTTGCCATATAAAGTTTACAGTTTTTGTACCTTTTGAGAATTAAGATTTGAAGGCAGAACAATAGATCATTTTATAACTCAAGTCTTCAGAAGCAGGTGCACAGACTGCAGAATCTCAAAACATTCATCAGACAATGTAGGTTTTTGCTGACCTTCTTCCTTTCAGTACAGCCTTTATAGAAAGTGAATACTATGTTTTAACTACTTCAGAGAAGCTAAATAAAAATAAGGTGATTTTTATTTGCTAAGATCCAAAAATGAAGATAAATGTTGGGATATAAAGTGTATTCCTGTGTAGTATGCGTTTCCTTTTTCCTGTTTTGTCCTGATACCTTTTTACATGTTACACCTACAATGAAACAACTGGTCATAATTTTTTTGTAAATTACTTAATAATGGATGATGTAGGTCATAACTTCAGTAGAAAACATGAGGTTAATCTTACTATAAATTTATTCGAAAGGAAGAACAACACTCAGTCAGGGAAAACATACCACCATCTCTTCCACTTTAAAGAACTGTACTTGGATGTTATCCACCTAATGTACAAAAACAACTTTTAGTAATCAAAAAACAATTTGAGCTGCTCATAATTTTAAGGTATAGAGAGAACTATTTTGTGGGAATGTGTCTCAGCATTTCCATGTAGTCAGAATCAACAAAAATAAATTCGAAGAGATATCCCTGAAATTTGTTTATTTGATAAGGAGAAATAATTGGGTTTTGCTGCATAATTTTCAAGATTAAAAACAAAAATCACATATGGCATGTTTTGTCTTTATGACTCATTATATGAAATAAGCAATTATCCATGCATTTTTCTGGTCTGGAAGATGTACGTATTTTCTTTCTGAAATGGGAGTTGTTAGTATTATGATTAGGTCATGCACCACAGCTACCTGACAGGAACAGCAGCTGCAGAGGTGGAAGTTATCTAATTAGTTTTCAATTTTTTGGACTGCATTTTAAATGTTGATTTATTATTTGCTTTTTCATTGCTATTGTATTGTATTACAGTAGCTCAAAGCAAATGCTTATTCCTGTCTTTCACTTATATAGAGAGGGGGTGGCCGAATCCCAAAGTTAACAAGCAGTATAAGCAGCAAATTACCATAAATATGCAGGCAGCTGTTTGAATTTGCTTCTTTTTTGTCGTTGTTGTTGATGGTGTGTTTTTGTTTGTTTGTTTTTAGGAATACCTAAAAACATTTAAAGTTCTACTTTTGTCTTTAGAATGCATCAGCAGTTGTTTCAAAGGAGTATGTTTGATAGCAGAAATACTTTGAACTGGCTATGAAAGATGATGTGACTTTCATGGGAGAATAATTCATTGGAGTTGAGGCATATGGAACATTTTTGGCTCAAAAATCCTTGTGATATAGATCGGTAGAAGAGATAATAACCTTATGCTTGTTGTGTTTGTTGTTTCTCTGTCTGCTGCTGGCAACTATTGGAGAAAAAGGTGCAGGTTTAAAGAGGCCTACTGTCTTGATCTGACTGCTGCTCTGTCCTTACAGTCACGTTATTTGAGCAGCAGCAGCAGCTTTTCACAAAAGCTGCCCCTTTCTGCACAGTCATTAGTTATTTTTTTCATTTGAAGGGGAAGTTCATCGGGTTTTGTAATTATGGGAAACTTTTCCTTCTAACCGTTTTAGCCATAGGCAATGTCTGAGAAGCAGCAATGTTTAATCTGGTATTTCAGTTAAATGATATGGATGAATAGCTAGCGACGATATGGATATGCTTTTGTTATCTCAGCAGAAACCAGTTCCTTTTGGAGTTGGGAGTGGACTTCAGTTTTCTCTAAATATTTTCAGGCTTTTTCTATCCTACACGATCCGCTCTGTCTAATGATGCTGTCCGTTTAGCAGTCCAGCAATAGCAAGTTAGACACTTTTGAACTGCAGTAAACTTTACAATAATTAGTGCTATCCTTATTGCTCCATACAAAACAATTTTCTGTTCAGAGAAGTCCCTTCCTCTTAGCAGCATATGTTAATCTACTGGTAGAATATTACTTTCACAACAACGGTCGCGTCCCTGATTTGAGTAATAATATTAGCTAGGCAAACTGAAAGTACACATCAGGCTTTAAACTATTAAATGATAATCACTTTGCTCAGTCTCTTGTTTCTCTGGCTGTTTGGTTCAAGGAACAGAGACCCAAATTGTCCCTGTTTAACGAAGGATAAATTAATCATTAGGTGTCACAGATTGAGTATACAGACTTTCTCTGTAGCTTGAGTTCATTAGCTTGTACGGAACTATTCTGGAAATACATTTAAATTTTTGTTTTTTTTTCAGTGGTTGAGGTAATTCCTGAAACTTTTTACTTTAGTGTGATTTGTTTTCAAAAGTTAACCATCTGGTTTGGGAATATTAATCAAGAGCCTTCAACAAAGGTGGTTCATATTTAATCAGTTAAAAGTTCATCTTTGGGGTGGATTTGTGCAGAGCTATTTTGTAGTCTTTCAAAGCTTTTACTTCATTCTGTCCAGGTTCTTGACTCAAGAGTATAGTCTGGGTAGGATGTTGTAGTCTTTGTAGTTATTTCTCTAAGATTCTTGCCCAGACCTTGGTTATTTTTCTTTTTAGTGTTACAACAGGGCTCTGAAGTTCAGCTTCTACCACTTGCCATGGTCGGCCAGAACGTCTGAAAGGCACAGTATGACCATATGCCCGGGGAGCTGGAAGTCTCCTTCATACACAGGTGGCTAAGCCAGAATGAAAACTTGCATTAAGCTGCATTGTTACCCTACTTTAAAAGCTTTCACCCCTTGTCAGAAGGTTTAAGCTTGTTACTGCACTGCAGTCACTAACCTTTCCAATAGGGTATATCACTGCTGATTCGCAACAAGCATTTACTGCTTATGTAGTTTTAACAAGACTTTTCGGAGAGTTATTTTTTGTTTATTATCTCACTGTCCTTCTCCCTCCCATCCCTCTGACCCTAATGGTATTTCCTTACCTGGGTTAATACAACATTTTAATGGGAAAAGTCTAAGAAATGAATTAATCTTGTTTTTCAGGTGTGCTATTCAGTGGGGTCCTAAGGCAACACAGAAGCATGCTTCTGTGCACTGTGATCAGTTTTTATTAAATGAGGTCTACCTAGGCTGCATTCTACGTGAAATGTTACCATTTCCGTTAATGAACATTAGTCTGCAAAATTTTATTTGGCAGATGGTGTCTTCCCTCAACTATTTTAACAGTGATAGAAAATAAATATTCATAAGAACAGAAACAGGTGGTTATCCTCAGAGACAAGTCAAGGGAATCAAAAGTCCTTCACAGTAAAGAATGTGCCACTGTCATAAATGCTCCTGGCTGCTTGTATTTGCTTCTGTTGACCATTTTACCTACACTGCCTCGCCTCTTTCTTGAATCTGTTTTTTTCTTTTTCTTTCTTGAATCTGTTTGCTTCTTTGAGCACCATGTTTCTGTAAGTCAAAACAAAAAACAAAACCAGAAAAACAAAAACCACAGTGTGTTTCAGTTACGAGTTCTGACTTCTGCCGTGCTGTCTAAAATACCATAAGTTCTGTGTGCCAGGTGGGTCTGTTGGAGTAGAGCTAGTGGTGTACATGACAATTAAAGTGAACTCAGCCCTGGAATGGCTGAAGGGTTTGTCATGTTAAATGCTCACCTTATCCCTGTAAGGGCTAAGTGTGATGTATGTCCACCTTTAAGTGACAAATTACATTTTGATGTTTTTTCCCCGTTTACCCCTGATAATTGCAGGAATGCTTTCAGATGGCTGCTGTCTGAGGAGGTTGGATCTGAAGTTAGTTCTTGAAGCTGCGTTTGTGTCAGGAACCTTATAGTTAAAGGAAGGTGTAGTATATGCTTTGCTTGCTATTTTGTTATTTTTCCTCTGAGGAAAAAAATTTCCTCTTTTGTTCTGAGCAACGTTGAAGAAAGCAGCAGAAGAAAATAAGTGTTAAATATGAAAGAGGGCTGCAAAAGGGAAAGAAGAATTATAACGTGGTTAAAAAAGCCAAAAAAACCCCAACATGCAGCCAGGATAACTGTAAAAGTAGTTTGTATTGATTTTTCAACTTAGCATATTTGGTAAGAAAAATGTATTAATTTATAAGATAAGTACTATAGAGGCTTTCTTGAGAGTTCTCAGTTTGATACCTAAATTTTATATTGCTATATATAGTTGTAAAGCATGAAGCGTAACTTTTATGTTAGACTCCACTGAATAAAAAGCATTGGTTTACTGGTTGTATTTTTGTTTGTTTTTGTTTTGAAGCAATCCCGTGCTATCATGCTAATGTTTTTTAGGACCCTGGATTAGGAGAATTCAGTTACAGTGAAAGTTAGTTGTAGTTATATTAATGCTGTTTTTCTCTCTTTGAGTATGTATATTATAAATAACATACTATGCACGTTCTTGCCATTATAACATATAATTCCCAAGAAAATCTACTTTTCTAGGTTGCTTCTTTTATCATATTTATTTATTTTTTTAGTTATAAACTGTTATGTCAACCTGAATAAGTTTTAGAAAGGGTTATAAAGCATATGATACATATTGAACGTTAGTTCTACAACTTCAGGGACATAATTGTATTGTAATCTCTGAGTTGTGGTACATGCAAAAATGTGCTGTGGTCTCACCCCAATATTTCGCAAACATTTCTCTAGCTCAAACCCCCTTGCAGTTTGACAGAACTGGGAGTTGCTGCTGAGGAGAGGCAAAAACTAGGTACAGAAGAAATTTTGTCATTCAGGTCTAATGCGTATTTGCAGTGCTGAGAAGAGAATCTTTGGCTCCTATGCCACTATTTCATATTCATGAACACTAAATTCAGTCACATTTTATATATATATAAATCTGTTGAAAGGCAAAACAAACCTGATGGAAAAATTTAAACTAAGAACTGTGTATTATCAGTGCTAAGAAAAAATATTTTCTTAGGCTTTATTTACTTAACTCATTCTACTACTAATTCCAAGATTTTCAGCAAACAATTTTATCCGCAGTTAGAAAAAACAAAGTTTTGGTACCAAATAAAAATACTATTATGTGATAGTTGTTTAACAGAGCCAGTTTTACCCGCTGAATATATTGCATCTAATTTATTGCCCTATTAGCTGAGAACAAAATTCTTCTGTATTTTTCTAGTCGATACTGAATACTTTTGAGAGCAATTTAAAATAAATGCATACAGCATTTAGGGTTAGATTTATACCTTAATTCATTCTTCTAAATGTGACTTAGGTCTTAAAAAAAAAAAAAAAAAAAAAAAAAAAAAACTTTTAGACTAATATGCATAATGTCATAATGTTCAGATTTTAGTGCAAAAGTGGAGTGTCTTTTCCCTTCTGCATAGTTTCTCTGTACTTATTTTTAGCATGGTTGCACGTATGCTCAATTTGCTATATACTTTTCTTCAAAAAGAAAACCACAACAGTTTTGTTACGAAGTAGGTGTCACAAAGAATTAAATGGTCAAAATGTAATTTATCACGCCTTTTTCTGGTAGGATAAATCAACACCTACTAGTCCTCTGATTTATCAGGCCTTTCATTGCAATGCTCGTTTTTGTGAAGTGTTATGTAGTGATGTTATGTCAAAGGTAGACCTTGTTCTTATTGATCCTTTACCCTCAAAGTCAGCTTTATGGTCTGTTGCAGCAAATGTACCCCAATTACTGTTATATTCTGAAACCAGTCTACGTTGCCTAGGTGGTCATATGCTATTTAATTTATGAGATGAAGAGCTACAAACTACTAAATTCGATTTTGCCCTATAATTTTTAGTATCTTTTAAAAGTGATCTTTAAAACTTTATTATGTGTGTTACAGAATTATGCAAAATATGAGGATCTTTTTATGCCTATATTCTTTGTTTCTCTTTTTTTTGTGTGTGTTCTTGTGCTTAAATGTAGTGAAATGCTAGCATACAATTACAATTTTGCTTGTCTTAAAACATGTTTAAGTCTAATCCTTTAGTGATTTTTGACAGAACTGTGGATTCTAGAAGAGGTTTTAACATCTGAATATGTGCTATTGCATTCAAAAATTTTCTAATAAGATTTGAAACCAACTTGGCAAGTGTTTGGTGAAGGATTTAACATCCAAGTATTCAGTATGTCATCATACTTCACTACCTGTATCTTAAAACTTCATTTCTTTTTGTAAAGCTGATACTGAACTTAAACCTGTTTTTTCAAGTTATGTGCATAACACGTCACTTTGTTGCATTTGTAATTTTCTAGGGGAATACTTATCTCATTGTTGCTGTTGTATATGAATAGTGAGCGAACTTATTGTTCAGTGTTAATAAATGTTAATAAAATATTTTAGAATGTTTTTGTTAAAATATTTTTTCAACCATAAAACACAGACTGAATTTTAAGTAACTTCTGTTTTTACTAGAAACCTTGCACAGGTCTCAAAATCAGCACAAGCCAGAGTAAATTAGTTCAACATTATAAAATACTGCTTCATGAAATTAAGAAGTTTTTGATTAAGTAGACTTTTGGCCTTTTGGAATGGAATATGGTTTCCTTTCATATGTAATGTGCTTTTTTCATATGCATGGCTTCAGTTTTTGTGATTTTTTTTTTTTTAAGATACACTTTCAGTTCTGGATGACATTTAGCCTTTGACCCAGCCACTTTCTTACAATAAACAGTTTGTTGATGAGAGCAGCTGCTGGGAAGATTGCTTCCAGACTGTTCTGTTGCAGCTGAGTAAGAAAAGCAAAAGCCAGGATGCACCTTACAGCGTCGCTCTGCTGCCCTCCTGGTTCCTCTGCTCCGTTCCCGTTTGTATTGAGGATAGGGCAATGGGCCTTCCGCAGCTAGTGCTGTCCTGCAGCTACACAGGCTGCTCCGTGGCAAGGGACCAGAAACGGTAGTACTTCGATATTGAAACCGAGGAATCGAAATAAATGGATTCTCCTGAGGACAAGATGTATTCACTGTTTTTTGTACCTCTAAGAAATTGTTCCATCCTTTAAAAAAATTTAAATACTTTTTAGCACTAAGAAAAAGTTGTCTTATTTCCTTGTTTTGTACATGTGAATGGTAGTACATGCCTTCTAGCAGCCCAATACCTAGGAGCAACACTGTTGAAAACAACAAATATTGAAGTAGAAAAACAATTTGACATGTTGATTTCCTATTATCTTGTTATTACCTTGTTTTATAGCCTGATTGACAGCATTCTCTTCTATACAGAAGGTAACATCTGATATATTTTTCGTTATCTGGTGACTTCTGACCTAGGCCTGCAACCTGTTTTTAGAATTTACTGCAGCTCATTGAGTAAATTAATTTTCTGCCTACATACAGTGGTCTTTAAAGATAAATTTAATTTTGGATTCAAATAGATAGTTCTTGTTCAAAGCAATGTAACAGTTACAAAAGTTCCTTACAAATCTTGCACAAGACGTTTTTTAAGTCTTCCCCAGGTTTTGGACTAGGTGTTGCAAACATCAGTGGTCAAAATGGCCCCACTTGGATAAGTAACTATTTCTACTCCCTTGCTGAGATGATATACTGTATAACTGGTTATTTAAAGGAATAATTATTTTTAAAAACACACTGAAAAGGGCAAAAGACAAAGTTTCTTATCTGTGTCTTTTAGAAGTGATTAGCTTTGTTTCTCCCTCGTCGAAGTATATAGCAAACTAACTATCTGAACCACTGGAGACTCCTAAAAATCCAGTTGGTTGTGAATTACACAGTTATGAATCCCTGCCATCTTTCTAAATGCCCTTCCAAATTGTACACAATTGACTCATGTTTTACATAGTATCTGGGTTTAGGAAATATAAAAAAGATTATTAAAAAACTGAAACAGATTTCCTAGTTATGTAGTATCTTGAGAATGCATAGCAAATATCAGCCAAGTAACTACAGAAGTTCATGAGAACATGAAATGAGAATGCACCTTGGCACTACAATAAAATCTTTATGAAGTTCTTTGGGGGATGGGGAAAGGAGGGAGTGGAGAACTGGGGATTTCTCTCCTTTCTGAAATTTTTATACTAGGAACTAAACACAGAACTGTGAAAATAATGGCTCTCTGCCTGCTGGATGGATAGACTCAGATACATAGATTCTCCCCTGATTTAGCCTAGATTAGTGACCCCATTCTACGATATGTTTTCCTATTAAAAAAATGCTAAAGAAATGAAAATGTTACAAGTAATCTGAAGAAGGATTAAAATCAGCTAGTGTGGCTGTGGACGGAGACTGTTTAGCTTGTTCAATTTTTATCTGTTCCCTTGAACAAGGACTGAACTTTGACATGAATTATAAGCAGTTAGTACTAGGAGAAATGTTTTATATACTTCCTGAAAATGGATTCAATTGAGTACTTCGTATATTTCAAATTGGATTTTGAATGTTCGTTTTTTAAATACCCTTTGTGCTTTGCAGTTTTGTTTATTCTTTTTGTTTCCGGTACTACAAAATCTATCTTCAGGCTTACACTTATATAAATGTGAAAGGGCAACTATTCAAGCCTGCAAGCATTGACATGTAGTTTGGTAACATTTATTAAGTGTTAACGACATGTGAGAAGTATTGAACCACTGATTATGACAATCTTATGAAATTTCTTAGCCTGATTGCTTGATGGGAGAGAGAGACAGAGAGATGGCCTGGCTTTGGCACACAAACACAAATCTGGTATATACAGCTTTCTTAAGCCCTGGTGAACAAGTGAAAGATAGCCACTACAATTTCCTTGCCAGTACTGCTGGGAGCAGAGAGTGGCCTTTCTCCCATCTTTGTGGGTGTTTCTGTGGAAGAGGTTACAGCAGGCCTCTTTTTGGGCCTCTTTCAGTTCCTCTGCCTAGGCCACGATCACCTAGAGATTACCTTTTTCTTTCCTCATCTGAGCTGTCAAGAAGTTATTTTTACTTTTGTCACTCTTTCCCTAAAGAGAGAGGAAGATAAAGAAAATAATACCTGTCAATGAATTCAGCTTAGTGTTCATGAAATACTTTACAAAACTTCAGTGTAAGGTAATATGTGCGTGCTAGGGTATGAAAGCAATGAGGTTATTATATAGCTTCACATTCTCCATCATCTGTATTAGAGTAGGATTTTTTGGTGCAATTTAATATGTGTTTAACATTTTTCTATATTGACAAAGTATGAACATAATTTTAAAATGGGTTTATGCTAGCATTATGAAACTGTCATCTGCTTCAGATCTCAATGTATGCCATTATTACAGGAAGTAAAAACATAGACAGCAACAGAAAAGCATTTTGTGTGCCTCATTAGTCAGAAATGTCTGCCAAGACCGTGCCCTCTTGTGCTAATAGCTGACTTTTCCTGCTGCTGGCCTCCTAAGTTGCTAGCATTCTGGGCTGGGGTTGCCACTGTAGGTGTGCTTTTTGCTGGCGCCAGCCTACGGCTTACTACCACGTTGGACTTCAGTTTGTTTCTATTGGATTCAAGAGATGCTATGGAAGCTCTCCAGTGGCTAATTTAACACCTTTAAACTTGTATGCCTGTTGAGCAAAGCTGTGTAACAGAAGGAGGATATACTTTCTGCGTATACATATGCATGTGTGTATTTATTTTCATATTCTAAATTTGAAATCAGATTCCAAGTGCTGTGCTCTCTTTATTAAAATGTTTTCTTTTCTATCAGTGCTATTATAGAAGAATTCCTGTGCAATATGTATATTTAAGATCATACCTGAAACAAGTAATACTCATTTGAAAATGGCCAATTCAGAAAAAAGCAGGTTAGACATATGAAGGTGTGGTGTCTATTAAGGTGCTTGTGCTCAAAAT
Organism: Anser cygnoides; assembly: GCF_040182565.1. Classification (NCBI taxonomy): domain Eukaryota; kingdom Metazoa; phylum Chordata; class Aves; order Anseriformes; family Anatidae; genus Anser; species Anser cygnoides. The sequence continues at coordinate 115,043,895 of NC_089873.1, read as the reverse complement.
GAGCTATTCGTGTTCTCCTCTAAAAGATCAGTACTTTGTGCCTGCGTAATATCCATTTGTGTGGAGTTAATAAACATATAGCCGTATGTGATTTAATCGATACATCAATTAATAATAAATCAATCAATACATTAACTGCAGACTTCTTAAAGTACAGTGAAGCAAAACCAGAGGCAGTTCATTGGAAAGAATTAGATTTTATGAAAAGGAAGAAGAAAAATAGTTAGATGTCCCAGCTATGTATTCAGAAAGGGAATACTTGGCCTTACTTTCTCTACACGCAACAGCTAAAATAGATTATTATACTACAGTCATAATATTGTGTCACTGGTAGAGCATCACTATTTAAATTTGTCTCATTTTTCCTTCCAAGAAAGTAGAGAGCTAACTAACTGATGTGTAATGTTTGTTCATTTTATGGCATTATATTTTTAGCTTTCATTTAGTTTCGCCTTCATGTTTTTAATAAAAACCAAATGAATTTAGGCTGTGACTGGAGTTTTGTCTCAACAAAGAATTCCATTGATATAAAATTTAAGATTTATCGTTACAGAATTTGGTAGAAAAGAGCAGCTCCCAAATATGCCTGATGGGGTCGGGAGGGGGAGAGGGGGAAGTATATAGCTGTCTGTCTATGAATATATATATATATAAGAATAAGAAAATGAAATAAAAAAGATACATCTAAATAGAATATAAGAATAAAATCTTGGATTTAGGTTTATTTGTAACCATTTTAACTGAAAGTTTATGTGCTTTGTGTATATGTCTCATTGGCTGATAGAGCCCAGGTGCAAATAAAATCATCTCCGTCAGGAGCTATAATTTTCTGTTATTTTATACTACAGCAGAGGAGGGTCCATATGCAGCTGGTTTTTGATCTTATGTCTGCCTCTTTTTTCCTTTTTGTTCAATCTCAACTGCTAAATAAGCATTAGGAGAAAAGGAAACTAATGATTACCAAGAAAAAAAAAAGATTTTTAAACAGCAAAGGAGAACTGTTATGTAGCAGTTTCTTCACACACCTGACCAAACTCTTAAAATCATAGAAAGCAGATGTTAAATCATTAACAAAATACAGCTTTTACTCTTCCTTCTTTACAGCGCAATTACCATTTAAACTTTAGTTCAACAACTTACAGCATGAGACCTCCAACCCTTGATACAGTGACCCTAATAAACTTCTGTGCTGATCGGTGGAGGAGCTGAGGGTACATAGCATGCAGTAGCTGAACTCTTCATTTCTATGGATTTTGTGAATAGACATCCACCAGATTTCCTTACCCACTTCAGAACAACTTTCCAGTTAGTGACACTTTGAGTCCAGCAATCAAAACTCTGCTTTTTCATATGTTTGCCTCTCAGTACCAGATGAGTGAGGCTGTCACCACCGTGAGATGCTGCTTCTTTCCATGCTCCTGCCCTGTGGAATTCAGGTTGCACTTCGGAGCGTGTGGGGAGAATTTCTTAGTGAGAAGTGGTGGCTGGCTCCTATTGCTTTTCTGCTTTTTATAGTTGATTTTTACAGTGCGTTGAAAATACATTGTGCTTTTGCTATGACTAGAAATCTTTCCTGTTCTAGATGTTAAATTTCTAGTTGACTATTTTAACCATGAAAAGCTGATTTAGTCTCTTGCCATCTAGTCGCTCAGCCAAAATGTCAAATTTCATTGTTCCTTTAAGAAAGGAGATGGCAGTATCTTTTGTTTGAAGAATGTACATATCAAATTGGTTTGAGAAGAGAATGGTTTCATACATAAGCAATTAATTTGTCTTGACTCGCATTCTCCCTGCCAAAAATGATGCAGTAATGATGAATAACAATTTTAGATGTATTTAGGCCACCCTAAAACATGTAGTTACTATACTCATGAAGTATATTACTGATAATATGCATAGTATTGACTGCAGCATGATTATATGTGTAAGTAGCTGCAGACAGTGTTGTGGTTGCCTGAATAAGTGACAGCTACAGCTCTTTTGCTTGCATACTCGTTTAAAGTTTGTACCTGCATGTTTTAGGATTTTGATAATGAGCTACAGGCCAGGGTAAGCAACGGCCAGGATCTTGGGTGTTCCCTTCCCTTTTGTCTCTGTTCCGTGCCTTGCTTGACACACCTGATCTGGTCCCAGAGGTATGTAAGGCCAGGCAGTTCTTGGAACCAACACTTTACTTTTAAATGGCCACCAGAGGTTGCTGCAGAACGGTGCAGGCAGCTGGGGATAGGTTTGCTTTCTGCCTACAGCCAGTAAATGGTGTTAGGTTCCCCGTTTTGAATTCAAAGCTGCATCCTGAGCTTAGCAACAAATTGCATAGTTCTGTTTCTGACGTGATTATATTCTTTTCCAATGGAGTTGAGGCAAAGGTTAGCCCTGACTGTTGTATGTATTTATTTCATTACAGGACAATGTTCTTCTCTTTGTGCCAGTATAACAGTGGGGACAATAAAACATTGGTTCAGCATCTATGTTTCTGTAACTTTGAGTTTATGAAGTAAAAACTAACTTTCCTAGTGTGTATTTGGACAAGACTTGAGAATTTGCTAAAAATGTAAACTTTTTTTCTTATAGAAATTTCTAAAAATCGAATGCTGCTTTTGATTATCTAGTATTTGTGTTTATATTTTTGATCAGCTCAAAAAGTATGTATACATTATGCAAAAAATTAGTTTCATAATTATACAAATATAACAAATCTTAAATGATTCAACATGCATTAGAAACAAGAAAATGAAATTATATAAACTAAAACTCTGTGGGGGAAAAATCACTTGAAAGTATATGCTCAATAGGATAAATGTTAGGAATTGTGTGGCATATCTGTAGTAATGTAACATTACACATAAATATAAGTTATTTCAGTCTTTTCAGAAAGTATGCTGTGGCAAAAGTATGCAGGACTTTCTGATATATAGTAACAACACTTTCATTCTTTGCTTAAAATGTAGCAGTACTTTAAGCATCTTTACTTTTTAACTTAATGCCTGTTTCGGTAAGTCTGTAAATCCATCCTTATTGGAGGTAAAATTATGGTTTTGTGTCTAGGAATTGCATGTTCAGACAATCATGCTAAATGAAATTCCGTGTTCAGAAAGCAACAGGAAAACACACTTTCTGCTTAAGCACAGTTTTGATATACTCCCTTACAAGAACTAGAGCTATAATTTTTCTAAATATCAGTTACAGCTAATAAGTTAGTGTGTGTGTAAAACAAGAAGGATAGTGTGTAAAGAATTTAGTAGCAGTCTGTTGAGGCTATGATGTTACACGAAGTGAAGATACAAGTGGTTCACGCAGATCAATTCAAAGAAGTGCTCGTAAAACCTTTAATGCCACATCATCATGTATGATGCAAAAAAAGAAGGAAGAAAATATTTAAAGCATATTTTAGCCAACAAGTTAAATGCAAAGAGTTTAAACGGAGCTTTACAAAATGCAGAAATGAGAAGTAGTTTATCTGTAACTAAAATTTACCTACTGAGTCATTCTTAGATTGTCTTGTCCTAGAAGCTAGTGCTTGATTGCATTCGGAAAAAGAATGTTTCTTTCTTCATGTTATGCTCAGTATGTAGTATGACTAAAAAACTATGGGGGAAAAATCACTTGAAAGAATATGCTTGAGAGGATAAATGTCATACTACAGAGCTACAAACCAGTAAGTCTGCTGACATTCAGCACACAAAGAATGTCACACAAGAAACAGTGTCCATGTGAAACTTGAGAAAGTGTAGTTTCCGAGTATGGAAAATCCATAGAAAGGTGTTAGAAACAGGACCACTTTTCTCATTGATTTTTAAGTTACAACAATGGGATTTGGAAAATTGGAGTAATTCCTTAGATAGATAACTATTTATAGGAAGTTTGCTCTTAATTGCAGTTTGTGGGTTTTAAAGAGTTGGACTGGAGCTCAGGGACATCATATTCAAGGGCAAGAGAACTAGTCTTTAGACTAGTATAGGAAACTCTCAGAACTGAGGTTCCCAGATCCTGCAGTAATGGGAAGGAGGGGCACATACTTGGGTAGAAACTGTGCATCTAAGAGAAGTTTTTTATTTAAAGGACAAATGTTTTCTTAGAAAATGTGAGGGCAAGAATCACTAATACATTACGTTTGGTAGAAATGGAGTATACATTTTTTTGTGGTTTCATATAGATCTTTCGAAATAGCTATTATTCTGAAAATGAGACTGTAATTATGAGGGCCAGATTTAGAATTGTGCCCTCAGGTGCAATTTGGGTTGCTGTGCTCATCTTTTAAAGTTTTAAGGAGTCATTTGTCCATATATTCTAGTATCTTCTTGTGTTTCGTATACATTTGCTCCCAAAATGTTCTTTCAGTTCAAATCTATGTAAATTATTGATAGCTTTAATCAGTGATTCATTAGCTTTTACTTTTAGCTCTTCTTTTTTCTGTTTAGCTTCCATCTAATTCAGTTTAAATTTTTATTTGAGAAATTATGTATGTGTGATAGATACTGCTCTGTTTCTAAAAGGAGCAGAGCTCTTCAAAATGCAAGCTACATACTTAGCAAAAAGAAGTCCCAGCATCTGTGTTTGTGGGCTGTTAACTTGCAGTTTCTACAGAAAGGGCAAAAATTTCATACCAAATCTCTCAAAAACACATTACGTATCTCGGGAAAGGGTTCTATGAATGTGTAACAGTTGTTTCCGGGCATTACCAGACAGGTAATAATCACAGTAATTCATCTCTTCGTTTCACATTCAATAAAGCATATTTCTAAATAACCTAAAATAAAGGAGAGGAAAATAAAAGGTTTGGCATGTAGATATGTAAAATCAGTTGTATTAGATATAATAAATTTTATCTATGTATCATATACATGCATTTCACATCACTGAAAATATTTTGCAACGAAATGTCTACCAGCTGTGCCATTGGCTGTGACAAGGGAGCATACTTACAACTCCATTTTGTACACTGGTATAAAGTTTTCTTAGTTATGTGCCTTCTTGTGTTATAAGCTTCTGCTTTAGCTAGCTTTTTAAACAGCCACTTTGGAGTAAGGTAATAGTTGTGAAGCTTCTGTTAGCTGAAGGTAGCCCTTTTAACAGGTATTCCGCTGAGAAATCAGTAAATGTTTTTCTTAGCTGCTGCTTTATCCTTCAAATCAAGTCTTAGCAGTGTGTTGAGAGGCTTGTAGCAGAGAAACTTAGCATGCCGAAAAACCTGCATAATACAGAAGTGCATAATACGCACTCCATGTTTCGGTATCTAACAGAACCACCACAAGTTTAAGCCTAATTAACCCACAAAGGAGCATGGTCTCAAGATTAAGAAGAGTGTACCAAATAGTCAGGTCAGGCCATTGTAGAACAAGCAGCAGAAGTTGATCTTCAAAAAAGAAATGAAGTTATTTTTTCCCATTTTGAAGCAGGAGGTGGTTGCTTGAATGTAAATATTCTCAGAAGAATGTTTGTGTATCTTTCTGTATGTTGGTCCATATTTCTATGTCTTATTTCCCTTGTCCACAGGAAATCCATCTTACATTCCTGAAATGGCTTGAGGAAAATGTAAATGCTGAAGGATTAATAGAATCCAGCAAAGTGTCTCTTAAATTTGTTTCATCTTGTGAATCAAAAATGGAGACAACTCCATCTCTGATGTCAGTCATCACTGAGATGGGAAACTTCTCATCAGAACATTTCAGCCTGGAGACGTATCAACAGAATCTGCAAACAAAGAAGCTTGGAAAGATTCTTCTCTTTACTGAAGTTACCACCACAACGATGAATCTTCTAGATGGGTAAGACATTGATCCATACCATCTTGAGTAAGATTTCTGATAGGAATTCACAATTATAGAAATGTTCACAATGTTTGGAAAGAAACATTTTTCTCTTTTGTTTATTTGTCACCTACAAGATACCCAAAGTCAAAAATGCTGATCGTCTATGAAATAGGACACAAAAGAGAGATCCTTGTGTTCACAGAATATTAATTGATAGTGTATAAAATGCCATGCTATAAAGGGTGCAAAACCCTAGTGTGACAGCTTCTTACTTGGCAATTGACTTTAATTGTTAATCTTGCAAATCACGAGCATTATCACAGGAATGTTTAAGGTATTAAATGTCCATATTTAGGAGATTACATACATTGTCTAACTCAAGTTATTTTCTGTGCTAGTTACATAACAACAGTAATACCAAGTAGGTTGGGGCCTGAATTTTAACATTGCTGTTTTCTCTCATTCCATTTAATGTCCTTTCGCTGAATATTCCACTAAAATGCTCTTTGGTGTTTCTTAAACATCGGTTAGGGTTGTGTTAGACGTTCTTTCATCATCACATAGATGACCATTGTGAATGAGTTGTGAGATACCTTTGAGAACGTAGTTTGTTAGAGTTTTGAATGGGATTAAGTGATATGAAAATCACAGTTAGTAAATCTTAGGTTGGAGTCTATGTACAAAGACTATACTGTTATGTTTCAGAACATGAAATAGTCTGATGGAAAAAACTGTCTTTAAGAAGCTGTTCCTCTTCAGGAAAGATTTTTTCTGTGTGTTTCTACCTGCAGCTCTAACTTTTCTTGACAGCCACTTTTGAGTATCAGTGTTAATTTATCTGCAGAAATTGCAGGTGAATTTTACTGTTGAAAATAACCTCAGTAATTTTGTTCTGGATTTTCTTTTTATCAACATCATCAGTTAAATCGCCTTGAATGTTATTGTAACTGATTAGTTAACTAGCAGTAATAGCTTTACTTCTCAGCTAGAGAGCCTAAATTGTAAGGCTGATATGTTACAGAATATGCCTTCTTGCAGGTAATAAAGGTGATTTGTTTTAAAATATACATACACAAAAACTGTGAATGAGCATGCATTAGAACAGTATTACAGTAAATCAGTGTAATTTTACAGTTGACACTGTTCTGATAACTAAAAATTACCTGAAATTAAGTATTTATAGTGTTTATAGATAGAATTTACAAATGATAATTTGCCCTAAAATTTTGTAATTTAGAGACAGTTCAAATCAAATAAAAATTTCTTTAAAGCCAAACTGTTCTTTGTGCATGCATACGTACATGTGCACACATATTAAAAAACGTAGCTATCCAGTTTTGCCACACCCCTCCCCCAAATCTACATCCTAGTCCTACGACTGATTTGACAAGGGCTTTTGGACGTAGACAGACATGCTATTTCAATAGAGCCCAAAAATAAGTGTTTTATTATTATTATTGAAGCATTTGTAGTATTTACATGTAGTATTCAAATCATATTCAACTCATAGGATTGAAAGCAGACTTACTGGTAAGAAACTGAAGAAGTGATAATTTAATATGTCAATACTTTTCTTTCTGACAGTTCTTTGGTGGTAGTTCTCAGTAACAGTATCTACATATCCCAGTAAGATGAAGTATATTATTCAAAGTCTGTGAATTTATTTAGATATCACAAGCTAAATAGAATAATGTCTGGCCAATTTATTTACGCTTATATCATCCAGAAGGCAAGGGAGATGAGAGAAGGGGTCTTGGTTTTTCGCTGAATCTGGAACCTTTACTCTTTTATCTCTAAACTGATGTCCCAGCAGAGTGTTCAGCTCACAGGTTGCTTTCTTATGTAAGTAGTCCAAATGTGATGAAGTGCTTGGAGATGTGGGTCTTCAAGATTTTCCCCGTTGTGATGCAACTCAAGTAGTAGGTTTTCAGATAAGATGTAAACCAGAAGTTCTTTCTCTAAGCAGCTTTTACAGGGAAGGTGGTCCTACTCGGATTATAATTTGAGTGATTAAATTTCTTGTAGAAAGTCTTTTGTTTTAATAATTCAAAATATTAAATATGATGGTTGATGATATTGTAAATACACTGTTGTCATAGATAAAATAATGTTGTCCATGTGATTTGCAGTTCAGCAAAGTACCTTGAGATTTCACAAATAATAACAAGTCATAAATCACTAGAAATTGAGGCAAATATCTATTAGATATTTTATTTATTCTTTTTGAAGAAAGAAGTTGTCAGTTTTTAATGTACTTCCATAAGAACCAATATGAATGTGTTAAGGTATGTAATATGTCAGGTTTAGGATATGTAGTATGTCACTTGCCAGTTCAAAATGAAAGTGTATCTCAAGAAAAAGAGTTTCTTTCATTGCACAAAAAATAAATTCTTAATGATCAGTTGTAATTCCCAGAAGAAAAAAAAATTATACCTTGTATAGGTAATCAAATATTGCAATAAGCAAGTGCTACAGGATGGAATCTCTTAGATTTTTCCAAAGTTTGTGATGACAGAAAATGTGACACAGCCACCTCAAGAACTTAATCCATGGGATTAGTAGTGAATTGATTTAGTAAATTATTTAGTTAGTAAATTACAAATAAATGTAGCATTTAACTTCCGTGATTTTAGGTTTTCTTATACCTCTCCCACAAACTGAAAGTCAAATGTTTGCCTCTCTTCCTTTTCACTTCCCCAAACCTTCATACCCCAAAATTAAGACATCGAAGGAGAAAGTGGGCTGGAACTAATTTAATGGCTGAGTGACCTCACAGTAGAGAAACAGCCGGAGCCTAATAGGGGTCTTTGTCTACATTTCCACCCTGGCTGGTAACGTGCCAGTCAAAAGTCAAGCAAGAGAAACAGGTGGAAACTATTAGACCTGTCATAAAGTTTGAAAAATTGATTCTGGAGTCTAAGTGAATAGATTGAACTTGACAGTGTTGTCCTAAAGATTCTAAGGAAAAATTCTGTAGTTTAATTTGGAATCCCTTGATTGTTCATTAGCTCTCCAGATGGCATGTCTTGACATTTTGCATATTAACATACACACTTTATTATCATTGGCATACATTTACATGTCCTAAGGTAACAAGCAAAGTGTGAATTCACCTGTAAGTATCTAAAATTAAATGGCATTAGTCTAATTGGTAAAGCAAAGATTTGCTTAAATATCGTGTAGTTTAAAATAGTCAATATTGCTTCTATGATTTCAATTTAAAAGCGTTAAATTAATCATAAGACTACATTTAAAGCATTTAATTTTTTATTTCTTAAACTAAAATTTAAATTTTTTACCAAAGATAGAGGCTTCCCTCTTATTTTGTTTTGTTTTTTGCTTCAAGGGAAATTCTTTCTGTAAGTCAGAAAGAAATGTCAGAAACCTTGTGTATTTCTTCAAAGATATTTATCCCAATAGCACCTGACCAGGTTAAACTTTCCAGAAGCAGTTCCACTTTCGTTGTCTCCTCTTCTCAAAGAATGCCTGAGGTTGTATGACTCAAAATGAAACCATTATTTTTAAGGATGCATCTGGTATGGTGATGCAAGTATTGAGTTGTGGAAACGAACTTACTAGGCTCACAAGACCTGAGGTTGATAAAGAAATATTTCTAGCACGCTTTAATTAGCTGGAATAGTTTCACAACCATTTCATTAAAAATAAATTAATTAGGTATTCAGTTCAATTTTATTCTTTACCAGCACCTAATATCTTGTTTTAATGTTTTATTTGGCAGAAGATGTGATTTATACATTACTAAGCCAGCATGTGATATATTGTACATAAAATGCCATTGTGGATCCTGTTTCCCTAGTATTTAAGAAGAACAAAGGCAGCTGTTCCTGTGCCATTGTTAGGAGGAGTTTGACACAAATATGGTGAATTTTAGTGGGAATGAAATGTGGGAGAAAATTGCTTTCATAATTGCTGAGTGGGATTTTTAAATAAAATGTCAGTTTAGAGTAAACAATTTTCAAACAGTTAAAATCTTTGCAAAAGAAAATCCTTTACGTCGTTGGTGCCATTTTAGTTTTTCTTTATGCTTTTCAAGATTCATTGTGCCACAGCTTTAATTTTGGCAAGTGAGCATTAGGACTCAGATTTTATTTTTAAAATTCATGTTTTATGTTTAAATACACGTGCTGCTTATGCAGGTACGAGTTAGTGAAAAGTAAGAGCAGCTTATAGTTGCAGGAAATTGGGATGGCAGTTCAGAGGCACAAGCAAGCTGAGATTGACAAACTGTATTTTGTACCTAGTGGGTGTTTTTTTTTCAAATCCTTGTGATGTTTTACTCTACGTAAACACAGCGGCCTCCTGTTTAGTCATTCCATGCACCTCAGTGATCTCTTGTATTCTCTGTTTAGACCATGTTTTTTAAGAAACAAATTGAAATCAGATAAGCTGGGGGGGGGGGGGGGGGAGGGGTGGTTTGAAAAGTGGTTTGGAGACAGAAATTTGGAATTAACAAAGCACACGCAAAATACGCCATATAGTCACAGTGGTTGTATTCATTCCATCATGAGGCATATCTGTCTAAAGCCTGACCTCTCAGGTATTTCCATCATAATTCCGTGATGACTGGACTATACGCACGAACTGTAGCTATTGCAGCTATTGGCTCAACTTGATTGACCATTTTCTTTAAAGCTATGAAAATTGTTTACTGCTTCTAATATTATTTTAGCTAGCCATGTCTCATAATCTAGGCTCAGCTGGGCAGAGGAAGCAGTTGTGCTGTGTAGTCAAAACCAGCTGCAAGGGGGCTGGTTTGGACGATATTTGCAAATAGGGACCTTGTGTTTTCCTCACTTGAAGGTGTACAGGTAGTTGGATTACAAAATCTTCAAATGGTAGTCTTTGTCTCGTATTGTGATGAGAATATCCTAGTACGTTAATAGTCTTCTGTAAATAAATGTCACCAACGTGTTTGTAAAAATTACCCCTCTGCATCCTTCCCTCTTAAGAAAGTGTGTTAGCTAAAAAATGCTGTGGTGGTCAGGAAGGATGCCTTTGTCTCAAGAAATTGCTGTTGGATATTTAAAAAATACGTGCTGATAAACTGGTCAGTGGCATTTAAATGCTGTATGAGTTTTTCTATGTAATTTGCTACAGATACATAACCAAAAAATATTTTATAATTTTGGATAGCCAATCCCTCTTTGCGTAGAGGACTCTCACAAGTGCATCTCTCTTTTAAAAGCTAAGATTCCTTGGTTGTCTTTGTTTGTTAAACTATGTTGTGGGATAGGAATACTTTACTTAACAAATACTTAACCTAAAACCTAAAGTTAGATACTAGTGCCAGTAGACTTGCTTTTTAAAGGATTTCATTCTTTCAACCTATATACCTCCCATTTAACTTAGCCTTGATATAGTACCATCTCCCTTTGTTCTTTACATCATTGGGTTTACCAATTTTTAAACTCACATTTATTTTATCTATAGGGTTGAATTTGCAACGGGGCTTTTTATTCTCAAAAAAAAAAAGAGGTAGCACATTACATTGGAATAGCTGCTTCCATGATTGTTTTTCCTGAGTTTTTTTTTCATATTCAGTATTTTGTGCCTTTCTTTGGTCATAAAGATTAGCTCAAGTAACAGGATATGTTTGTTGCCCTTAAATTAAAATCATTTCAACAGTAATTTTTACTAATTTAGTTTTAAATGTATATTATTTCTGACTTTATTCTTCCATTCACTTATTGGTACTGTTTTGCATCATCCAGCATTAGAGAAAGCTGTCCCTCATCCTGATAACACAAGATCATACAGGAATTTTTGTAATAGAGCCAAGAGTCTGTTCCCTTCCTTGCCTGTATAAAGTGAGGAATTCGGAAGTTTTTGGCACTGATTTGGTTCTGTGCCATTCCCAGACTCTTCTCTGCAATAGCATTTTTCATTACATGCATGCTGAAAGATTTCTGTATTAGGATTTGTCATCTCCTTTGCGTCAATTTTCCTTGCCTTTCTTTCCACCTGTTGTGAATGGTTCATAAGGACGCTAAACAATTAGGTCCCTATTTTCTTGTCACGCACCTTGTGTGTCTGATTTTCCATGGAACTGAAGACAAAATATGTTTCTCTTTATTTTTTTGTTATGTAAAATTAGTAGATTTTCTTCCTGTTAATGAAGTGGGCCTCCTGCTTGCATGGTTTTTGTCAGCACAGGGGGAGGTTTGATGTTCCCAAAGGGGATTGAGTCATAAAAAAAAAGATACCCGTTTTGCAGAGCAATTAACCCACATTGAACTCTTATAGTATATTGTATTACCCTACTGCTGGAAGTTCCTGAACAATCCGTATTGTCGTATGAATACACATGTATCCTTGGGACACTCCTCATTTGTTAAATATGAGTGGTAACCCTATAAGACTGCACAGTTAAAATGATAGCTAAAGAATGGAAATAGAAGGGTTTCAAGAAAATTATCTTGTTTTGTTTTACATGGAGCTGTTTTCATGCATGCATTTTAAATCAGACTTTTCATATTAAGATGAAAAAAAATAATGCTGAAATTAAAAGTCATCACACTGTTGAAAGAGGATTAACTTGAAAGAGTTGTATGTTAGAGTACAATGTATGTAATGGAACGGAATACAATATATAATATATGGTTATCTAATCACATAAATTATAACACACATTACATATATATTATTGTTACTCATTTGCTAACTTTGTGACTGTCAATTCTGACTTTGAATTTTAAATTTGGTCTAGTAAAAACCCTGTTGCTTAAGCTTAAATTGCCCAGAAGCACTTGTGTGTTATTGTTTGCACCTCAGTGAGAAAGAGCGTTAAGTTAGAAAGTTAAGGGTTTGGATAGGAAGGCATGAAATATAAAGGTTATGGATAAGGAGTTTCTTTGTACGAGGAGAAAGTAAAGAGATTTTGATGCTTTTTCAATCATCATTTTGTAGCATATTGTTAAGTATAACAAAGTCAGTTCTGTAGTGTCAGTGTGGATGTGTATGAGGTAGGGCTATCATTGTCTTCATCTCATAGCTTTCTGCGCACTGGGAAATCTCCCACCTTATTGCCATGGGTCTAAGTTCAAATTGGAATATTGCCTCTGATGAAGTTTTACGTTTATAGTAATAAGGAAAAAACATAAAATAAGATGGGCGGAAGTTAATGTAGGACATGACCCATTAATGATCTATTGATTTTAAAAGGGTAAGGCACAGCAAAACTAAATATGTTGATAATGTAGTCAGATGAAACAAACTCCCCGCCTCCGTAGTTAACCTTGCTGAGTAGCTCAGGGCTTGGGCAAGTCATGGACCTGCATTCCTCCCCATACCTTTTTACTGTAGTTGAATCACTAGAATAGTAAAAGAATAAATTAAAGGTGTTGCAATCAGGTAAAACAGAATAGCAGTTAGGTAGTCAGATGTACTAGGAAGAGGATATCAAGTGATGTGATAGTGCATTCTGTTAATGGGTTACCCACAATGTATGGAGCTGAGGAAGTCCCAGTTTAGGAACTAGTAAAGAATCCATTTGGCTGGACACTGCACTTGTTTCTTACACTGTTGACCTATTAAGGAGATGTGTTGGAGATACTCAGCACTTGCAAGTTCCAAACAGACTCCTTGTTTTTTTCAGAAAATGGAAATATGGGACAAGTTGGAGAACTCAAGCCCAGTATGCTTTGCTTTGGAATTCCTCTGACCGTTGTATTTGCTTTAAGGGATGCATAGGGCCTACTTCACTTTTGGAAGTAGAATTAACATCTACAGAGTAATTTTTATCTGGTTGTTTTAGGAAGCTGATGGGAAGAATCCCTTTTCTCAGACATGGAGAGAAATGTGTTGTGTGCTACATTTTTACTTTATTTTCTTTGAAACTACAATAAGGATCCAAATTCTGAACTAAAATTAAATGCAGTCAGACAAAATGTGAATTATTGTCTGGAGACGCCAGTTTCTCATTCTGACTGTACATGGAGAATACCATAATCATGTTTCTTAGAAGTTCAAAGTTAGGTCATGGCTTTCAGTTTCCATTTTGCACATCTCCATCCCTTTGCCCTTGCCAAAAAAATAAAATAAAAAATGGTTGGATTTGCTACATTGTAGGAGCTGAGAAACTTGTGGCATTACTGTTCTGAGGAAGTTTAGACAGCACCTGTTCCAGTGCTGTTAAGAATAAACATACTGATTTTTATTCTTATGCTGCCAGAAGATAGTAATTTGGTTTCAGAATAATTCACTGATTGTTTTCAGTGCCTAAACCTTTCAAAGCTTGTGTAATTTCTACCTTAAGCAGTAAAATAAGAAAATCCCACAGAATCTGAATTCTTTTCTTAAATCCCACTGGCCTAATTTATTTTCACTTATACTCCTAGTTAAAATATTTTAAGAATCTGTTTGTATTCAAACGAAGGCTTGCATTTATCACACCTCATATCATTTAGCCTAAAATGTCATGGCCTGTAGAATGGTGTGTAAAAACCGAGGTTCCCCCACTGCAGTTTTGTGATCCCCAGGATTGCTATAAAATACAGTACCTCATGTTGCTTTCAAAAGAATTTACTAGCATTGTTCTTGTTGCTAAAGAGTTAAATGTGGCAGAACTTCCAAATGTTTTTTGTAAACTTCAGCTGATGCTATTTTAAGGATGATACTATCTTACATAAAAAAAAAAAAAAAGAAAAAAACCACACAAGTATTTTAAAGGTTTCTTTGCAAACACTGAACTTTCATTCCATCTTTCATTAAAGAGTTGTGGAATACAACTGGAGACTCTTCTATAGACCTTTTTCATTTTACCTGTGTTTGAATGGATCATCAGTTTGTCCATTCGCAGAGGAAGAAGAAGGAGAATACTGAAAAGAAAACAAGAAGAAGAAAAAAAAGTAGAGATGGAGGCTGAGATATAGGAAATAGGAAATAAAAATAAGGCATTCAAGGGAAACAAATCTTATCTGTGTTTGCTGAATATTTCTTTAACAAATGTTAGGGAGAAATGAGTGGCATGTAAAAAGATTGCAGTATTAATTGGGGAAAAATCTACATGTTGTCAGAGTGCATAGCAAACCAATTACTGATCAGAAACCTGATATTCCCTTGTTCAGCTGGCGAATTGTCTACTGAAAGATCCTGTACTGTTTGGGTTTGTTTCCTTCTGAAGTCATAGAGGCTGGTAGTAAATCCACTTAAGCATGTGGTGGTTCCATTTCTAATTTTTTTGTTTGAAAACTGGGGGGTATGAGGAATTTATTTTTTTCAGGTTAAAAATAATTTTCTATACAGTCGCATATGAATCTGCAAATTATGATATACTGCTTTGCTTGTTTATTTTTAGTCACCCTTTTAATCTTTTTTACCATCATAAGCATCTTTGAATACGTAATCAGAATCCCACAAACTGCTTATATTTCATGTTTTTAAAAATGTGGCTTACAACATAGTACATTATACTTTTTGGATCTTGTGTAATCCATGAAATTGCATGTTGCATGACAGTAGAAAAGCTTCAGAATTCATTCTACCTGACTGTAATGCTTTCCACCCATTAATTTACCATCTTTAGTCAAATCCTAGAATAGGCAGTTAAAATATCAAAATGATATTTCATTGACCCATTTCTACAACCCCCAAAACATATCGGTAAACTCAGATGGCCTGTGGGCTTAGTTAAAGAAAACAGTATATTTTGTACTGTTGTATTTATCTTTCAGCTAAAAGATTTCATCCATATAATGATTGTTAAGCCCAAGACTTGATCTTCACATATGCCTAAACTATTTGGTTGTATAAACTGGTTGCTACAGAACCAGTTTCCTTTTAAGGATGCATATTGTGCAATATGATTGCGGTGCTGAAACTGAAATTTCTGAACACTGGAAGAATAACGTGCAGAAAATGTTTTAATGGCTAAGAATACTATTTCACTCTCCACTGAAGAGTGAGGATTTCTGCCCTGAGAACAAATAGGTATTTAATATACTAGTGTAAATGCAGGTGGAAGTGATATCAAACAGGCTTATAATCCATTGTAGGGCTGTTTAGTGCAGGCATTGGGTAGAACTGTCTGATGAAGTACTGATCTGGTACCAAAACCTTTTTCTTTGGTGGCTGAATATAGACCCTCATACCTCACCTAAGATGGAGTGAAGTTCGGAGATCTGTTTTCTTAGGCTTTTAACCTTTTTCTTCTCCTTTTTCTCCTCTGTTTGCACTACTGGCTTCTGAAACAGTTTTATCAAGAGCATACGTTTCTGAAGTGATACAGAGGAATGCTTGTATGATCTCAGTAAGCCATCTTTCAGGCTTTCATGAAGGAAGAAAATAGTCTAAAATGTTATCCACAGATGCATAAGAAAGAAATAATATTATTTTGGACCTTTAAGTTTGAAGACTCCAAATTACATAAGAGTTCTCATTCAATTCTTCATTTATTTGCAAAAGATAACATGTATACCTTATCTGGAGTATGGAACCAGATGTGTGATACAAAAGAAAGAGCTGGGGGCCACATGCTTTAATGCAAATTTAAAATCCTGTGTGGTACTTGATTCACGTGATACGGAATACTTTTAAGTTAGTAGACCGTATCAGGATAGCGAGGATCAATGCTTGTGGAATGCTTAGAATACTCAATCACAGTTTATCCATCTGTTTTCAAAAAGAAAAGTGAAATAATCACCCCTTGCCAGGGTATTTGGAAAGCAGTTGTGTGGCTTGGATATTTTTTGTGGTAGTAGCCAGGCAACACAGAATTTTCAGCTGGAAGACGTTGGAAAATCTGTAGAGCTCTATGAATCTAGATTCTTTGGCTGCCTTTTTGTTTTTCTCTTGGCATCAGTATTCTGCTGCCATTCAGTTGCTGCATTTACATGTTTTTCTTTGGAACTAAGTGTAGATATTCATATTTCTCCATCAGAATATTGTCAGTGTGCTGACAGAAAAAATACAAGGAAGATGCCCTTGTGCATCACAGTACCAGCACACTGTAAAGCCTAAGGTAAAAAAGAATCATTATCCCAAGAGGCTTCTTGGTTTTAAGAACAATAGTTAAATAATCTTGATATAGCCAGCTGGAAAGCCTGATGTATGGAAACATTCAGCCTAGATTCAGACACAGAATGTCACCTTTGCAATGTATTTAACTAGCTATGCCGATTTTGTCCCCAGGAACTGAAGTTTGTTTGATTAACTCAGATTTCCACAGAGCTGTATGCTGTAGCCACAGAAATGGAAATTGATTACAGAATATACTGTCATAGATATTTCAGTGTATGCCATGTTCTAAGTTGTGTTTTTTTTAACCCTTCTGATAAAGAAAGACAGGGAATTATTCTGCCTAACAACCAAACATGGCGTTCGTAGCACCAAAATGGTGTTATAAAATGGTTCTTATTTGAACGTGTAATTTATCTAAGCAGTTGTAACTTTAGGTATGTAAAACATATTCAAATCTTACAGACAAATTGATTGTATTTCTTCATCTGTGTTGTTGGCAAGGATTGCAAATTCATGCTTATCACTTTTGGGATAATTAAAAGACTTCTGCTTATCTTCTGTTTATTTCTATTCCCAGTAGCTTTCTCACACACTTAAAGTATTTTGCTATTATCAGCCATTTTTATTTGTTCATTTTCTGGTTTTGGTTCAATTTCATGTTTGAGATGGATAAGATATAACTTACTCGTAACGCAAGCTAGTTAATAAGTACCAGTGTAATTAATTAGTAATGCATGTCCTTTTTTAAAAGTGTAATTTAATGTTAAAAAAAATCTGATAGTTGCTGACTGATAAGTAAGATACTGCTGGCCGTATTCAGGAGAGAAATGAATTGGGAGAAATCAATCTTGTTTTAGTTAGTGACTCAGATCTTAATGTGGTATATGCTGGGAAAAAATGTTTTGTCTTGGTAAACTTTATTGGATGTAGCTTTTTCTGTAGTTTATTATCTTGAAACTTTTTATTGGTCTGATTTTAATTCTGCAGTTCTGAACATAGCATGGGATGAGTAAGTTGTAATGATTAATTACTTCAGAAAGAAGGAGAAAGATTTTCTTAAATCCCACTTCCTTTTGTCTGTCAGCTGACCTAAAAAATGTAAGTTACACGTATTTCTGATGTGTGTCATTAAGAATTTGCATGCTGCCTTCTCTACATTTTCTGTTATTTTTCACCAGCTTATTCTCTCTAAAACCAAGGAATAAGTTTTTTTTTTTTATGCTAGAGTGTGAATTCAAACTTCTCTTTTCACAATATGGTTAAATAGTTGCATCAAGTATGAAATTCAGCACAATTCCATCTTCTTTTTAACTAGCTATGTTAACAGTTCAAAGAAGGTAAGGTCAAAGGGAAAGAATGAACTCATAAAATTGAACTGTTTTCAGCTACAGGTTACAGAAATAACGCAAGTATCTTTCCTGGCGTTTTATGCAGAATTAGGAGTAGATGAGAACAGCTAGACATAAATGTATTTGAGGATGCCTGCAAGCCTAGGTGTAACAGGTTGTCTAACTAATATTAGTTGATAAGACTCACCAGAAAATTCTACCGATTTCAGTGGAAACCAGCTATTAAAGGGAACAGAGAAACCACTCACTATGAAGATTTTGGAAACAATACAGTCACATTTTGGGGAGAAGGGTGGAAGAAAAAGGGAAGAATAAGTAAACCTGGAATGAAAATGAAGATTTCTTTTTGTGAAGTTCAGAATGATCATTTTTGCCTACAGGAAAGCTGCAGAGGGACTCTTTATCAGGGAGTACAGCGACAGACAAGGCGTAATAGATTTAAACTGGAAGAGGGTAGGTTTAAATTAGATGTAAGGAAGAATTCTTTACTGTGAGGGAGGTGAGGCACTGGAACAGGTTGCCCAAAGAAGCTGTGGATGCCCCATCCCTGGAGGTGTTCAAGGCCAGGCTGGATGGGACTTTGGGCAACCTGGTCTGGTGGGAGGTGTCCCTGCCCATAGCAGGGGGGTGAAACTGGATGGTCCTTAAGGTCCCTTCCTACGCAAACCATTCTGTGATTCTGTGAATAAGCAGGTCCTGCTACGTGTTGGCTATAACATTATTAATTCTGGAATATTTATTATTCATTCTCAGAATGTCTGAGGGTTATCATTAGCTCCACGAGGAAGGTATGCTAACGTTCCATATTGTTCTGTGTTTGATTTTAGCATGACATGAACGCAAAAAGTATGCTAGGCAGTTTTGAGAGTACAGGTAATTGGAACATTAGGATTCTGCCTGATAACCTGTTTTTCATCTAAGGTACATTTCAGAAGTTTCAGCACTCAGTGGTCATCAGAAAAGATAATAATTAGTCATTCACAAATTATATTTCACCAGTGACTGGAGAGCAACTGCACAGAAACTATATCCTTTTACCTGAGAAGGAGGTGAATATTCTGCTGCTAGCTGAAGCTGTAATACAGGGTATTCATGATAATAGAATTATATTGGTTTTGGGGGAAAAAGTAATTTGCTATGAGGCACTAGCTTAATAAACTAGTGTGTCAACAGGAGAGGTTAAGAAGGGTGAAAATATTCTATTTCAATGTTTTGCCAAGTTAAGCAGTGAAATATTGTGAGCCTGAACCAAGTGAAATTAAATGCCTTCTACTGGTTGAAGTTTTTCTTTGAAAAATCTCAGTGAGTGAGTGACAATTCAGAAGTGGTAAAGTGTAACAGTAGATAAGTAGATAAGTGCCCTTCCTTCCCTGCTTCCTCTCCCACTGAGGAGAAATTGCTGAGCAAAAATCTGAAGTGCTGAGGTGTTTATTTTAACACTGGGAAACACTTATTATTTCAAATATTTGCCTGCTTGTATATCATATCTATTATACCAGATGTGCCATATACAAATTAGACACGGCTCATAAAGTATGGTAACCCTAGATTTTTCAAGATTTTGGATGTAAATTTTCCTTTTATTTAACGGATCTCTAACTCATGTCATGGAGGCTTACTAGTGATGCAGGTCTATACCTTTCTAATTAAAACCTCAGTAGAATTCTTCCTATACTTGAAACATAGTCCTTATTCAGTTCCTCCCTTAAATATATATATATCTTTATATATGTATCCTTAGATGGTGTTGAAGCAAGAAACGTCGAAACGAAGGGAGCATTCACTGGATCTGGAACCAGGTTGTCTTAATTACTTGGCTAGGTCTGCAGCTGCATTTGCCATCTAGCAAATCCATCTTGATAGTAGAGAAGTTTCTTTACAGTGATGGTAACTATACAAAGAAAGCCTAAACTAGATTCAGATTACTAAATATGAAGTCGGAGATGAATAAAATATAAAGGAGACCAGGAGTCAAACTATACTGTAATTTCTTTTCACTTTTCCTTGTACGATGAGATAGTTCAAGTGAACGCTTTATGCATGTGTTTATCTTTCACTCTCTATATAATGGATTCTGGCATAGGAGCATGCATTCACCATGCATGTTAATCTGGTTGAAGAGAAAGTTGGTTTTTGGCAGGCTGTGCTGCAGGCACCCTCCTCTGGACTTTGCAGAAGAGATGCCAGCCAGCTTTGCAGGCTAGCCTGTTGGGAGTGTTCTCTCATCTTAGCTGGCTGTGGAGCCAGCTGGCAGTCATATCCAGCACAGCACTAGGTAACATGAATGAACTAGTCTTCAGAGAACCGGAGGGTTTTTTTTCTGAATTTAGCGGAATCATTAAACACCGATTTCCAAAAATGATTTTGTGAATCTCTTTACAGCGTCAACCATATAACTATTTAATAAAATGAAACTGAGAAGGTTTTGTATTAAGAACTGTCCATTAATTTTTAAAAATCACAAACTTTGACTGTTTTGCTTTCAATCTATCGTGTACTTCAGTATTTCTAAAGGTCTCTTTTATTGTGTGATATTAATGTCATCAAGGGAGCGAGCTGTAAGGCAAAAGTATTTGCCTAGTGTGTGTTTTCAGTTTTATGTGTTCTAGTAAATCTGAGGTGCTTCGTTCTGGTTTTCAGGTTTCAAAATACATTAACCATCTCTCCATCTTATGCAGTGGCTCATACCCACCTCGTTACAAGAAGGGTAGGAACATGATCCCTAGATGTGGTTTTTCCTAAGTAGGTGATTATTGGTATGTATGCCATTTGTGTGTAGATTTCTTCACTGGACCATATTACATAGCGTATTAGGTCTTCCTAGCATTAGTTACATTTGCATGTAGGTTTTTTCTGTGAGAATGCATTCTGGAGGGTGGTTTTGAAACACTGATATTCGTGTTACTAGGGATATGTGTGGTGTCTGCATTATTTGCCAGTAATCTGAGTTGGATTTGGTTTCAGAAAATGTGAGCTAGTTCTATGCTCATTGATTTTACCTACAGAAGTTTTAAAGCACCAGCTGTATGGCAGATGCTCATATTAAGGTCTTGCATTTCAAGCAGGACTCAAGACATTCTTAGGATACCTTATTTGCATCTACTACAGATTTTTCTTCTTCAGATTCAGCCAATCCGTATTCACGGGTAAAGAAAAATTTCAGTCTTTCGTCAAAACCTACTGGATAGAACCTGTTGCCCTTCTTCAATTTCTGTTCTTGTCTGTTCTGCTTTCTCTTCTGCTAGACCATAGCTGATGAGTAAGATTGAGTGGGAAAGAAATTCTATTCTGCCTGTTCATTTCTACCAAATCAAAATTGTGTTACTACCTGCAAGCAAAAATAAAACAAAATTTAAACATATTGCTCTCATTATGTCCATGTCCTTAGGTCCTCAGTTGTTTTGATTGTTCAGTAGTCCAATCAACTGTCAGTCTCAAGCAGTGTGAGGAATTAAATGGCACAAGTGACCTGATTGTCCAACAGTAGAGGTCTTTATCCTATCCGAGGAGGCCAGCTTCTTCTTCTTTTTTTTCTTTCTTTCTTTCTTCTTTTTTTTTTTTTTAATGACTGTGATCTATATAGTTGGTTTTCCTTTTTTTTTTTTCCTCCTCCTGAAATTAGCATCTCCTTCTTGCCTTGACCTTTTTTTTTCCCCATCTAGCTGCATATTGTAATTTAAAGCCTTCTTTGATGGTGGTACAACATTGTCCACAAACTTTAGTTCTGCATGGAAGTAGACTCATAAATTAAGGACAGATATAATACTGGCCATAAAGTACTTGGTATAATATTTTCTTTGCCGTATTTTCTACTGCTGCTTCAGGAGAGACTTGCATGTGTTTTTACTTGCATGTTGAATCACATAACTTTTTGTGGAGGCTGTGTGTGGCTTTAAAGATAGTTACAAAATAGAAATTGATGCAGGAGTGGGGCCTGAATTTACAGATCAGATCTGGACCATTTCACAGCTTTGTTTTTTCTGCAAATCTACAATTGTTATTATTAGGCTCTAACTATATAAATTGAGACTACAGACTGTAACTTTGACCTTCCTTAATGTGGGAATTTGACAGTCCAGCCTGGGTTTTCTTGAATAATTTAATTTTTCTTCTCCATGTGCTTCAGAATTTTGCTTCCAGAACAACAACCAAAAAAAGAAGTATATATTTATATTGTACATAATGCATTATGTTAATTATATTTATATTCTAATATGTGTTAAATATTTATGTTTGTTTTGTAGCAGTTACATTTTTAATGAATACATTTTATAGATAGAAGATATTTGAGTTTTTGTTTAGAGTGTACTCACGTACACATTGCAGTTGTGAGCTTTAATAACGTAAGCATGTGAAGACTTATGAAAGGAAGGAAGTCTTTATTTCTAGTCTTCTATATGAAAAAATTTAACCTTATGAAGGCATTCTTTTCATACATTTATATGAATAAGATGTTATACAAAATTGTACTGTGATTTCTTTGCACTTGGGATTTGAGCAAGTTTAGTCCTGTTCTAGATACCAGCTAGAATGCTTTTCAAGAGTCTTTCCCAACGTTTTTAATATGCTAGTGTTATGTTGTGTGCTTTCAGGAACAAATTAGAGCACTCCAGTAAAGTTGGATTATAACATATTTAAGAAAAATAAAATGTAATTTGTTCCTTATCTTTCTAACTTTAGTTGTCATAACTTCATGCATCTTTTGTTGACAGGTATTTGACAGTCTAAAATTGGAAAATTTGGGGGGAAGCTCTTTCTTGTTGTATTGACAGAGAATTACTAAGATAACATGTTATTTCAACAGTTAGGAGTTTTTGACTTGTTAGATTTCATTTTCAAATTTAGCCCCAGAAGTAACTAAAATGAAATTTGTTTCTCAGGTTTTAAGTGATATCAGGCCAGTTGTCTTCTTTATGGGAATTTTATAGCTCCATGCATATCCTAGGATGTTGAATAAAAGTTGCAAAATAAGACCCAGTATAAATGTTTGTGAAAAAAGTATTTTTTTGCATAGTATTGTATTACAGAGATGCAAAATTAGAAAACCAAAGGTATGCCCTCCTAGATGCGAACACAGTGGTTGCCAAGCATCTTTCTGAATTGCATTTATATTGTTAAAATTGCATCTATGTTGTTATGCTGCACATGTTGAATAGTCTGAAGTAACAGCTGCTCACCCTATGGAAACCAAAAGTTTATGTGAACATTTGGAGGGGAAGAGCGCTGCAGAGGATGATGAGAAATGGGTTATACTGAGTTTTTCTTAATAAGACATGGTATACATATGTTCTAGACCTACAGTACTGTGGATTCTACAACATAGCACAGAGAGAGGGTGTAAAAAAGGTGATTCCTGATTCATAACATGGAAGATTTCCGCTTAGTTGCACTTAAGTGACTACAAAAAGAAGATGGCGCTGTTGATATTTGGCTATTTGTTTTTGATAACCACATTGATAACAATATTTTTGATATTTGTTGATAGGAATATTTGTGTCATGCCCAATAGAAGTATAAGCAAGAAGAAATCCTTGGAAGCTCAACTGAGAATTCAAATTGCACCATTTGACCCGCTCCCCGCATAACTGAAGTGGGTTTTCTGGTTTCAGGTTTGCATTTAATTACGTAGCAATGTGGCAGAAAGCTGCCACTGCTGAAACTGTTTCAGCAGTCTTTCTGCATGGTTTTGCAAGCAATAAATGAAGTTTTCTCAAAGTATCTTATATGTGTCTTTGGCCATTCCAGGCATCTTTTTTAACATGGAACATTTAGAGCTCAGTTTTACCAGCTCTAAACTTCTGGCTAGGAATTATCCCATAAATGCCTTGTTTATCACGTCTGACAAGACAACAGCTTGGAAATACTACTGAAGGAAAGGATAACAAGCCTTCCAGGAAACTCTCTGAAATTGTGAAATACTGCCTGAAATTTTTATGCCTTGTCACAGCATCCCCTTAAATAGCTTCTCGCAATATCCTCCTCAAATAGTGATGTCTAGAATTAGGAATATTAGTAAATGGCTACTGTGCTTTCTGGCAAGTGTAGCTTCCAGCTCCACTTGGATACATCTCTACACATACGAAACTGCTGTATAAAATAGATGTCTCTAGAGGCCCAAGTTTTGGAGGCTATAGTTTGTAATCTGGTAAGGGTTGCCATTCGTTATGTTTGTATTACAGCTTCTGCCAAGTACTTATGACAGAATTATGGAAGTATGAAGTGCTTAAATAGAGACCTTGAGAAAGAATTCCTGTGAGGAAACAATATTTCCTTACTGTGGTTAGGTGACTGGATGACTATAGACCACTATTTCATTTGCACTGCGTAGGATAAGTGCTGGTTCATGTGGGTGGTTCACTGGTTTGTTTTGCTAGAGATGCAATATTTCCTTTTCATGCACTGTTACTCTGCATAGATAATTTAAAGGTTGATGTGTGATAGCTGCTGCTCTTTTACTGTGGTGTGAGCACTGTGTCCTTTTCAGGAGTGAACGTCACAGAAGAAAGCCACCATTTTGAAGTACTGTCCATTGAGAAATTGCAGGTTGACAAAGAAACCCCCTATATAGTTCCCTGGGAAAATGCAGCTAATTGATTAGAAAAATCTTTTGACTGTCCTATACAAACAGCATGGTTTTTTAGTGGTTGGGTGTATGGAACTGATGTTGGTGAAGTTATGTATGAGAAGAGCTAATTCTGAGAAATTCGGCCGAGCTAAGATTGTAGCAGATCAAGCATTTCAAGGGGTATAATGAACAGGTAGCTGCACTCTTGGTTCAGACTGGTGTAAACAGTTTCCGTTTTCATGATCTCACACTGAGTTTGTTTCTCAGTAGAAGGTTGTCTTCTGATTTGGACGATGGCATGTCTGCATGCTCATTCTTTCTGAATGGAGATACACGGGCTGTAATTTCAATTCAGTTGTTTCAACAGCTAATCTTTGCATGAGTTTCTGAAGGTGTCTGTATCCTGGCAATGAGTCCAGCTAATAAGATGCAGACTTTCACCTGCTTGATTTTAGTCTGCCTCAGCAGAGTCTAAAATGTTTAGCTGGTGAGAACTTAGTGATCTTGTTCAGATGAGTTTGCTCTGGAAACTCTAAAACAGAGCAGACATCTAATAGAGGTGAGTATGAAGGACAATGTACTTTACAGCAAACAGGAAGATGAGGGACTGTGGGGGGGGAAGTTTGATTATTTTTCTCTCTTCACCAGCATTCAGTGATTTATATGATTGTTCAAACACTGCTTTTAGTTGGCATTTGCATCTCCCGTGTCTGTCAGTTGGTGCAGAGGGTTGTCTATGAGAATAGAAATTTGTCTTACTTGGATTAGTTCCAGATAAATCATAGTTGTGAAGTTTTATTCAAGAAGCTGCCACTTGCTACCATCAGGGGAGTGGAGCTGTCAGATGATTTCTTTCACAGGGATTAGAGCCATGCTATTTTAATATGATAACAACAAAGTTAAGAAGAGAAGTTAATATCAGTTTTGCTGAACATCTCAGAAAGCTGCATGAAACTTTGTAGCTGCATAGGTGATAGTACCAGAAACCACAGCAATTTTACAATCCACCTTTATTTCAAAATTATGAATTGGAGCCTATCTGTGTTACTCCTCCATGGTGGACCCTCTGTTTAAAATCTCTTTAGTTCATGTTAAACATGTGCTGATGCAAATGGCACCTTGCTGACATTAGAGAAGGGGAGAAAAAGAGCAACAGGAGATGTCAAAGGAGTGTGTAACAACAAGAGAAGAGTGAGTAAAAAGATTCTTGCAAACTTCCCTTGTCAAAATACCAACATGAGGAAATGCTCTCTGGCATAAGATAGCTAAAACTACTGTAGTCCAGTGATATCAGTCTTGATATGAAGCTTGTAGAGATTCTCTGAACCAGTTTCAAACCAGCATTTGCAACACTATAGTACCATGTTCAGCATGTGTTCCTAACCTGAGTTATCTTGACTGTTGTGCTTTGCAGCTCTTGTAACTTTTTACTGACACCTGAGCTTGTGTTATTATTAGGCTCTAACTATATAAATTGAGACTACAGACTGTAACTGAAAGTATATTTTGACCTTCCTTAATATGGGAATTTGACAGTCCAGCCTGGGTTTTCTTGAATAATTTAATTTTTCTTCTCCATGTGCTTCAGAATTTTGCTTCCAGAACAACAACCAAAAAAAGGAGTATATATTTATATCGTATATAATGCATTATATTAATTATATTTATATTCTAATATATGTTAAATATTTATGTTTGTTTTGTAGCAGTTACATTTTTAATGAATACATTTGATAGAAGATATTTGAGTTTTTGTTTAGAGTGTACTCACGTACACATTGCAGTTGTGAGCTTTAATAACGTAAGCATTTGAAGACTTATGAAAGGAAGGAAGTCTTTATTTCTAGTCTTCTATATGACAAAATTCAACATTATGAAGACATTCTTTTCATACATTTATATGAATAAGATGTTATACAAAACTGTACTGTGATTTCTTTGCACTTGGGATTTGAGCAAGTTTAGTCCTGTTCTGGATACCAGCTAGAATGCTTTTCAAGAGTCTTTCCCAACGTTTTTAATATGCTAGTGTTATGTTGTGTGCTTTCAGGAACAAATTAGAGCACTCCAGTAAAGTTGGATTATAACATATTTAAGAAAAATAAAATGTAATTTGTTCCTTATCTTTCTAACTTTAGTTGTCATAACTTCGTGCATCTTTTGTAGTCCAGTGATATCAGTCTTGATATGAAGCTTGTAGAGATTCTCTGAACCAGTTTCAAACCAGCATTTGCAACACTATAGTACCACGTTCAGCATGGGTTCGTAACCTGAGTTATCTTGACTGTTGTGCTTTGTAGCTCTTGTAACTTTTTACTGACACTGGAGCTTGGGTAGTGAAAGCAAGTTTGGGAATCCCACATGAATCTCAATTGCTGCTTTTAGCTTGCTGTGCACGTAAAGTCTTGAAGCACTGACCACATCAGCCATAAGATGTGTGGATCTGCAGACTTGGTTCTAGGAAATTCATATGCCACAAAAGAAATCTAAAAGCTCTACTTAGCGATGATACTAAGAGAACGATCAGTTGTGCCAAAGATATCTTTCCTAATTATAAACAGATGCTTTCCTTTCTGTCTTGTTTTTAAGTATGATTTTCCTAAAATGGAACCTAACAGTACATTAATTTTAACATTCAAAAATGGTCAAGCTGTTTTTTCTAGTAACTTGGGGGTGCACTTCTGCAGAAGCTTTTTTCTGCTTGGAGATTGAGGGGAGAAGAAAATCCCACAGATTTCGCTGGGTTTAGGTTTTAACTTTGTAAATCACACTTAGGAATGTAGTTTAAAAACTGCAAAAGGTAGTAGTGGAACAGAAAAATCTAAAACATGGAAGATTTTAACTTTAGAAAGTAGTTTTTTATATACAGTAGTGTATATGCTACACTTGTTAAAACAAGGATACATAAATATTTTCATTTTTAAAGTTCTGTTACAATTTTAAAAACAATCTTTTTATTATCCAAATTTGTGTATACTATCTTATTTCAGGAGTGATATTAAGTATCTAAATGGCAGAAACGTGGATTTGTCACATAAGTAGTCATGGTTCTCTCTTGTTTCTTCCTTGGTATATCCAGCCTTGCCAGGGGACAACGCCAGATTATTTTTGTGCTATAGAAATTGTTCCAAAACCAACCCTTTCTGTAGTTACATTATCCTTCAATGTAAGGAACATGTTTGGCTTATATATTGCTGACATCTGCCAAGTGTTTCTTTACCAAGTGTTTAGTGTAATTTGCAGTGAGCTGGTGAATACTTAATGGTCTTTATAGAACTTCATCTTTTATGTCATCCTCAGCTAGAGCAAATCCTTTCATCATCAGTGTTATCTTTGTGCTGCTTTTTGCTATTTAGATGCCAGCATTTCCCACACCCAGTTTCTTTGTGATTTCCAGGATTGTATTTGAAAGTATATACTTTTTTTTTTTTTTTAATTAAGTGGTCCTGAATAGTATCCAATGAATATAAGTGGTATAATGAAAGGACACGTTTTTCATTTAACTCCTAGTATAAAGCAAGTTTACCTTCCTTGGCATCTCATCTTAAGTTACATAAGGCAAAATTGAATCACTATTAAAATGGGAAACTTTAAAAGTTGCTGGAAGTGGTAATTATAGCTTTTCTTCTTTTCTAAGTCTTTATGTGTAGATGCACCTAGTTCTGTTTTTAGTGAGAAATTTTATACCTTTCCCCCTCTTTTCTTTCCTCCCTTGTTTCCCCAGGCAGGAAAAATAACCTGATCAGTTCAGTAAAAGCAGCTTGGGCCATTAAAATCAGCTTTGTACTGTGAATCCAAACAGTTTTAAAATAGAATTCAGAGGAGAAAGTGGGAGAGGGGCTAATCTCTATCGCTAAAATTTTCCCTTTTTTGTTTAGGATGTACCTGTAGTCTCTAGGTTTGCCACAGTGGGGTTGCAGATTTTTAAAAACTAAAAGAGGAATGTTAACTCTATTACCTACTCAGTCTCAAAGATATAATTAATGACATTCTACTCAGCTAAGATTAACTTGAAAGCTTAAGAACATAGGAATAAAAAAGATTAGTTTACAGATTATCAGTGATAATCACCAGACTCCTCAGCCCTACAAAATTAGGCTACCCACTTCCTTTACAAGAAATAAAGAAGTCCACAGTCTATTTAGACTCATAAATGCTAGATGAAGGAAAAATGGCTTGGAAAAAAATTCATAAGACATTGAAAATATCCCTTCTAGTAAGTCACAGAGAAGATGGATAGGGTGATAAGTTTTTAAAGCAGGCAGTATTGGGCCAAGCTGAGTAAAGACAAGTCTTTATTGATGGGAATGTTTTCTGAAAGCTCTGATGTTTGCTTTCAGATTTAGCTGTTGTTTGGACAAGAAGGACTCATATTACTTTTTCAGATCTATATGAGCATAGCTTCAAGGTTGCAGATGTAAAGAACTTTTACCAGATTTTTATACTTTCATCTATATTAATTTACTTTTAATGATTTTGACTGTGTATTGATACTGATAGTAGAAGGTGCTGTCTAGTATTTATTTCTGAAGCTGGGATTGCTGTAAAATGTGCTGCAAAGTACTTAAAGTAGAAACTACTTCACATTTAGTACAAGCCACAAAATTCAGGAGCTTTCAAATGCAATTTTACTGTATAGCCATTAGTTTTCCTGTTGTGGATTATAGCAGGTATAAATGGAATTGTTATTTATAATTATTTCTACGCTATTTCTTTGTCAAATATTGCAAAATAATTAATTTAGCTTTTTGATAGATCATCACTTTCCAATTAATTTCTGAACTTAATTATAAAATTGCAGACTGATTTTAATAGTTACTTACCTCTACATCACAGCATTTTTCCTCCTCATTTTCAGAAGTGCCTTCTCTATGTTTAAATCTGTAAGGTTTGTGTATTATGTGGAGCAGTTCCAGACAGAAGACATGTTCTTGAGAATTTAAGTGAATTGGTTCAAGAAGCCTTTTGGCTGCAGGTTGCTACTCACAAGTGGGCCCTTGCCGCGGTGTGTGTGACTCTTACAAACGTGCTTTAGTGCAACCCTGATCAGTTCAAGGTGCAGCTCAAGGTAACAACTAAAGTGGATGTCTTCCAAAAGAACTGGTCTCGGAAACTCCTGTGCAAGTTACTGTTGCTGAATTTTGAAGCACTAATTAGCAGCTAAAATGGGAACATTTTACCCCCCTATCTGCTGTTGCTGGTATTATGGTCAGGGAGTTATGTCTTGAGGAGTTCAATGGAAAACACTGTTACTGGGTTGTTCCAGTTTGAGGAAGACTGATGAAGAGTGCTCCCAATCAATAGCGTGTTTCAGACGTACCAAACATCTGTCTTCTTGTTCTGACACTTCAAAGGTGCTCCCGAATCCAGTTGTTAAGGATAATTTGCATATCATAACTATGCGTTGTAATCAAAACTCATTTGTCTTTGGTCCAATAAATGAAGATTTCCTAACAGGATTCGTAATTGTTGTTTAAAAGTAAAATCAATCATTTCTGTATAATTGCCCAATTTATAACCTTTCCTTTACCTTGTGCTTCACCTCATAGAACTATGGCAGTGTGCTGTAGGTAGAGAGGAAAAAGAGGAAGGAAAATGGGTTATTTGCTGAAGCACAGGGCATGCGATTGTTGTTTGTTGTTGTATGAAATCACAATCAAAATTGACACAAGTTGCTATTAAACTCTATTTCCTGTGTTAAAAAAAGTCGGTATTAGCTAAAAAGAAACCTGCAGCAGTAGATTTGCACATAGACCTTAATGAGCCCAATTGACCTTCTGTGCTGTATTTACAATTGCCTTAAAATTGTAAGCAGATGTTTGAAAAACTTTTGTTAATAGGTCCCTAACATCTGTTTCACCAGTGATATTGCCCACCAAAGCAGTTGTAATTAGTAGAGCACCTAGTGCATGCATCTTTTTCTTATTGGAGCAGATGATCATATTTCTCCCTCAGGTATTAAAGTAAAATCTTATTGGCACTTTTGTTTTCATAAATTCTACAACATTTCTTTTGTAAAGACTAAAGTTTTTCCACCAAATGCAGGGTAATGTAATAGTTTTTCCCTGTGAAGTCTTAAAAAATGCAGTACAGTACCAATACATCCACTAACACTAGACAAAATTCAGGGGATAGCAAAAAAACAGAATATGAAATACTGTGTGCAACTGAAACTTTTGATAGCGTTTGTCCATTTGTACTGCTCCGATGCATGATAGAATGTGTGTTTAAAGCGGAGAAAAAAGAAAAGTGAAAGGGAGAAAATCTTAAACTCTGCTGCAGAAAAAGCCAGTGTCATTTGCCCATTAAAGTTCTTTTATATGACATAGTTTCCATTTATTTGAGAACACAAAAACCTGTCTGCTTGCTCAGTTTATATAGCAGTCTTTTCAAAGAAATTGTTATGACAGTCTGTGAGGGTAAAGGTTCAGCTTTAACCTTGTGTTGGTTGCCAGCCTTCATAGCTCTCATGGCTTCGTTTTTTTTTTAAATAAACTGCAATTTGAAAGTTATTCTTTAACTCCTACTTTATAAAGTATAATATGGAAAACACAACTGGGGGAGACCTGTGCAAAGCTGCCAATAAAATTTCCACTCCAGTTGTTTCCATGTGGACTTCATTGGAGATAAGTCACTGGCAGGGGAATAGCCCCTTTTCCAATGAGGAATCTTTTTGGAAATGTTCTGCTACCTCCTAAAGCAGCTGCCAGCCTTTACAAAGTGCAGGAGCTTTCTAAAACATCCCCCATGTCTTCTCAAACTTGTGGAATGAAGGCTGCGTTGGTCACGTCACAGTTTGTCTAATTGTAATGGGTCTGAGCTACATCGTTTTCAGGATAAGCACTGTAAAGTGTTGTAAGCTCTACCTTCCTGAGAGCGAGGTGGGGAGGATGGGAGGAAGGAATTTTAGGAAAGGGGATTCTTAAAGTATCGCATCCCCTGAAGGGGAATTGTGGAATCTCACTTGAGATGCAGGGCTACATTATTACAGACATGTGTCTGGATCTTTTGCTAGCTCACCTGTATGTTCAAGAAATGCTTAAATGCTTAGATCAACGTTACTGAGGCACTGATATTAATCGTATGGAAACTACTTTACTAAGAAGTGTTATTGTGGCCATGATTTTCTAAGGTAATGCAATTTGTACAGGGAGACTTCTTAGGACAGATTGAGTTAGAAAAGGATTTGTGGCCCACACTTCTGTAGTAAGTAGTGATTTCTACCAGACATAGAAAGAATCTGAAGCCCATTGCCTGTTCATCCAAGGAAATATCCAGAGCAGTCGTTAACGTTGGTCCTTTACTTTTCAGATTGTGTTATGTGTTTCTTGGTTAAAAAAAATAAATAATAAAGGTACTTTTTCGATCTTCCCTTTTCACTTCCCCATAGTCTTCATTTGCATAACAAGACGAGAATACAAGAACGTGTTCCTTATTTTCTGCTAGCAACACCATTTTCAAGAATGTTCCAATGTGTTGTTTTTTATGAAACCTCATTTTCCATAAGAAAATTTTCTAAGTTAAGTTTCAGTAATGACTGTGCAGATGCACTGTTACTTTTTTAAAAAACTTGAATAATCTCTCTAGTCCTGTTTTCTTTCCAAGGGTAAAATGAAAAACAGCTTATTTCCTAGTCTTTATGTGAACCTGAAATCATGTGAATAGTAATGAAACAGGTTTTCTCTTAAGATGCCAAAAAGAAACATACTTAACATACAGCGAGAGAGACATTTGTTCATTGTTTATATAGACAAATGTAAAAATAGAGAACATCATTATGAAAACCAGCTGATACACAGAGGCACTTTTGCAAACCACTTCTTTTTTTATGTGGTGAAGATACTTTCATTGATGCTTAGAGTTATGAAATGGAGGAACTGCACATTAACTACTGTAAATCACTTCCAATGTCCCTCTGATTAAAATACCTTTGGAAAAAAGCTGTAGAGTTAGTACCCTATGCAAAATGATATGTGTAGTTCAGTTTTAAAATAATTTTTTCAATGTTTCATCTGAAAAAGTACCACTTTTTACTTGCACAGTTTTTTCAGCCTTCTGTTTTGAGGCAGGCTAATCTAAATTCAATCAAAATTGGCAAGTAAAACATTCTCACACAGAAAACAAGGCTAGAAAGATTTATGTTGTGAAAACTCCAAAGATTTTTTGCCAAGTTTGCGATCAGTGTAGTGTTTATGTAGTGCTGCTTAGTTTTCAGATGTAGCACTGAAGTGGGGAGGATGTACAGATACGCCCAAAGGATGTATAAGCCTAAATCCTCAACAAAGTCAGTCTTAGCCTTGGGAATTATTGAAAAACTATTTTGCAGTTGATATTTCGCATTCGAGTGACTTGAGTGTCCTTGGCAACTGTGACTTTGTAATAGAAGTCCTTCTAAATGTCGATCTTCTGTAAAGATCATCAGATTCTCAAACAATGAATAACCTGCTTGCAGAAATATTCATTAGAATTCCTCTGATTTGTCAAATATTTCCTTGTTTAGTTTGCACAAATACTGTCAAAAAATAGAAGCTCATGCTATGCTATAATATTGAAGGAGACATTCCCAGAATAAATTCCTCTCTTCTTTTTAAATTTTTATTATTAATTATTAAGGTAATACTGTATCTTTGAATATTGAACCTTTTTTTAGATTAGACACTGTCAATACGAATGCACTTCTATATGTGCACTAAATTGTACATGAATTAGGGAATCGTAATTCAACAGTTGCACATTTTTTCTTGATGTGAACAAATACATAAAACCATGTAGACATCCTTTTGACAATATTAAAAACGTGAATGAGAATTATTTTTTTTTTCACATTTACGCTTTATTTTTTAGATTGCAGGTGGGTCATTTGAAATGAATAATGCTCTTGGGCATTGTATTGCCTGGATAAAAAGAGAACATCTTTTGTTAATGTTGTATAGGCTACAGAAGATTTCAACAGGGTCAGTATATTTTTTTCCCCCACTTCTAGTTTCTGGAGATGCATGTAACACATTTGATAGTTTTAGGAAAAGCCATTGGTTGCACATTGAAGAGTTCTGAAATTATTTATTGTGTAAAAAGTGTAGAAGTAGTTTAATGTTCAAAAATAGAGAATTGCCAGAAAAACAACAGAAACAGGAACCTGCCAAATTAGCAATAATGTAATCTGATTTATTTCTGGGACAAGACCCTGCAGAAGTTTCCTTTACTATAACAGTGTTATTGAGGACATGTACTTTCTACATCTAGTCTTAATACTCAGCTCCCTGGGAGAGTCGCCAGGAGGTCAAAAAGTGGGAACTGTTGGATTCTGGGCATTGCAGCCATGTTGGCCTTCTCTTACCTGTGCAGTTTTGGTCTAATGAACAATAGAGACATTTAGTGACATACGGGTATTGTGCAGCCATGGTTTATGTTTTTATAGCTGTAAATTATGGTTTACAGTTCTATAATTGAATCACTGGTCCCATTTATTTATCTTAAAGTAATGGCAATGTTCAGCCTAAAGTTAACAAGTGCTAAATTTATTCTGACTCTATCAAGCAGAGCTAACTATTCTGCAGTTTCTGCCATGAGCTACTTTAGGGATGTACAGATTATTAAACCACTTTTTTGGGGGGGTAATGTCAGTTTTCCCTTTCTCCCTTTATGTTTCTCTGCCTTTCCTCTTTTCTGTCATTTCAGCACTTGCACAGGTAATGTGTAATGTTCCTGCAGTTTCTGGAAATGACTGTTAGTAGTGGCTCAATTCTTTCTTTGTGCTTCTGAAGGCCAATAAATTACCCACACAGCCAACTTTAAACTGTATGTGTACAATTCATGACTTCACTTAGGAATTTTGGCGATAAGGAACATCCAAAAAAATTGTGCAAAATAAGGTTAGGAAGCTTTAAAGCTATTCCTGTTTTTATTTGTCTGGTAGGCAAAATGTTGAGCACTGGACACTTATTTTTATTCTGAGGTATTGAAGTCTAAAAAATATTGCAAGACTTGTTATAAAACCACAAGTGTTGGTAACACTATGGTATATAACGATGAAGGAAAGCACCTACATTAAATGTTTGTACCACTGCACTTAAGAGGTTTTGTAGCCAGATGGTCTGCATTGGAAAAAAATGGATAACTTCCTTGGAGAAAACCTGTATTTCACAAAATCGCAGCGTTTATTCTTCATAAACATTTTTATTACAAAGCTTTTTGAGATGAAGATGGACTCAAGTCCCATTGCAGTCAACTTTACTTTATAAATTTACATATACATGAAGTTAAGTGGCATGAGTTATTAACCTGAAATTTCTTTTCCCCTTAAATCAAACATACACAGTAAGATTAGTTTCAAAAGCTGGGAGATGGTGAAGTCTATCAGTAAGCACTGTATATGTGTTATGGTTAAGATTGTATTATTGGTTTAGATCGCTCTTGGTACTTCCGAAGATACCCTAACCCCCCCCCCCCTTTTTTTTTTCCCAATTTATATGCTGCTCCTCTTTAAAAAAAAATGCTGTAGAGGGAATAACCAGGAATCTTGAGTGTACAGAGTAGAAAGTCTGACTGAACGTATAGAATTTCATGGTTTCATATGGGCTGTATGGAAAACAGTAGCATTCATTATATAGTTTGACAAAATGTTCGTGATTGCAGGTGACTTACAAATTTCTCTAAAATTACACTTCTGTGAGAAAACAGCTCTTTCAATGTGTAAAAATTACCATTCATCTCTTCACTTTTGACCTCTGTTGATCTTACTAATTCTTAGTTATTCTCATATGTTCTAGTTCTGCTGGGAAGAAAAATGGGACTTTAATATATCTTATTATTTTCTGTCAGAGATTTGGGGAGATTGTTTCAGAGAGTTATAGCAGCACCCATTAGCTATTCTCTTTCTATTTCACATCTTTGAAAAAGGTTTAAAACTCAGCTCCTTGAATTCCTTTTAAAATGGAATGTGCCAGCCATGAGGTTCTTTTGTACACCTTCAAAAACTAACCCCACAAATTTTTAAACATTTTAAAGATCACACATAAGAAATTCAGTAAGCACACTGCTGTATTTGTATTTAGTTGTTATAGTAATACAGCTATCTAAAAATCCCAATGTGAAAATATTCTCAAAGGGACTGAAGCAAGATACAGTTATTTCTACATTTTCAACGACGCCTGAACTTTTTACTTCTAACCTTTTGTAGTTCACAGGTTATTTGGGGAGATGTTTTAAATTGCGATGCATACAGCTAGAAACTCTAAACTGGTCTTATTAAACTGGTTTGCCTAGTAAAAGATGGAGAGCAGTAGCAGTCTGGATTTTCAAACAGCTGTGCCCTTGCAAGTCAGTGGGGTGCATCTGTGTTAACTGTTCAGATCAGGAATGAGCTTTTGAAAGAAACCCGATTATCTTACTACCCTTGGGTTCACGTTCCAGTGTTCCCATCAGGGGAACTGGATCCCTTTGGGGTTAAACAGGTGCCCCAGAAGTGTTCTTCCTGTACTTCAACCAGTAACTGGCATTCAGGTCCAGGGAGCAGACTGTAGTTACTTCAAAATCCAACCCCCAGCCTTTCAGCATGTAGATGTTGCATCCTCATTGTCGACTGATTCGCGCTGCAGATCTGCCTTACTGTGTCACACTATTAGCTAATTTTGTAGGCTTGCTAGAAGTGCAGCATTATCCGGCTGTTACACTTCACAGGTTCATTCCTCTGGGGCCAGACTACTACCAAACCTACTGGTGTCTTACAGACTTGGTGGACTAAGGGGTTTCTAGATTGAAGCTGGAATAATCTGTCTTCTAGAGGGCCCATAAACTGAGTTAAAGCTGGATGAATAAATATTTAGCAGTCTGAATATTGAATTTATGTTAGTTTGCGATAGGTTTTGGTGTTGTAACTAGTTTCTTTCGATGAAGTGAATGATAAAAGGTCTTTTTTTCCACCTATTCATTGTTTTTGCTAGCTATAAAGATCTTGAATGTCATCACAGTTGTTTCTGGATTTTGATAATACAGGATCTGATGTTTCAAGGCCTGCCAGTTCCATTATTTAGGGTTTTGTAGCAATGACTGCATAGGAAAACCAGGTGGTGTTTTCTCCCAGCTGCAGTTAAAAAGGGGACAAAAGAACTGGAAGGAATTCTGTGTTTCCACATGAAGTACATTGAGTTGTCTTAAATTTCCTTAAATTAGTACCCATTATTTATCTGTCTTCATTCAGGCTATTATTTGATAAGTCTTGAAATGCAACTATTTTGTCTTGACCCATAACATAACTTAGAATTGCAGATAAAAATGAGAGTTTGGATGCCTTTATCTTCTCAGTAAAATGTTGTTACCTACAACTGAAAAAAAGTTCACTCTACTCTTAATTAAATCGTTTTATTTTTTTATATAATTAACTAGCATATCTCACTACCTGTCATGCTTCAATTATTGTCAATTAGCAGTGCTTACCTACTCTGGTTTAACTCTCACATTCAATACTAAAGTTTGGTCTAAAGAGTTTTAGACTATTTTAACCTGTCAGTCAGAGGTATGATTTATTTTTTTAACCAATGTAGTTGTATTGATACAATTCCTAGAATAAATATAGTTATGCAGGTATGAGTATATATTTCCACCAATTTATCTTATTTCCCTTTCCTGTCTACCAGTATAGCTGTAAAGCAGTACAACCTTGTATAAAAGCAAGCTCTTAGAAACAAAAAACAAAACAAAACAAAACAAAGAAAGAAAGAAAAAGGAAGAGGTTATTGCCTTGTTACGGATTTCAGATTTCTTTCACAGGCCACTAAAACAAGCTCAGGTTGGCAGTCCCATTTCTGTAGTGTCCAGAAGATGTTTTGTGATTTGGTATATTCTCCACACTGTGCCGATGAGGTTTAGGTATGTCTGTATAGGTACATTATCGAATGAGAAACTGTTGCTTTTCCATTCCTGCCTAAACACTGATAGGATAGTTTTGACTTTTTTTTAAGTAAGTGCAGGATTTTCCTCTTCTTGTATTTGTAAATTATGCCTTTAGAATATACTTTAGTAAACAGGATTTACTCAATTAATCAAATTTACAGATTAGTTCATTGATCACAACTACTTCATGCTGGAGATCAGTGCTAATGTACTTCAATTCTTTAATTGTTAATCCATTTTTGAATTAATATTGATGTTTGTTGGTATAATCCCTGCTCATTTGATTATTTTGGGGGTGCAGAAAAATGCTTCCTCATCCATTAAGGCACTTATGGGAAGAAAAGGACACCAAGCAAACAATTTGTTTTCTCTATATAATTGAAGTTGCTCTTAGCTAAAGAATTAATGATTGACATAATAGTTGTTAGATATATATTGGGATGTCATGTATTGCATTTTATACAGACAGATGTATAGCTTTTTGGAAAGGTAATAAAATCTTCAAAGTTTGAGACTGGGAATTTATTTTCATTTTGATCAAAAAGATTGGTATTGTCCTGATTACTAAAAGCCATTGCTGAAATTCTGTAATGTTCTAGTGTGAATTGTTAACTATATCTGGATAGTATTAAATGTAATACAGGACAAAATGATTGTAGATTTTATATCCCTACCTGTGCCCTGCCTTGCCCTTCCTTAACTGCGATAGGGGTAAAAAACAATGCTGACACGCAGGACAAGCAGCAGGCCTAATGACAATTTATCAGACCTCCTAGAGTCAGTGTCCAATGCAACGGTACTGCGTTCATCCAAAATTCACTAAGAGGCCCTGGTTCCTTGGTCTATTCAGAGAGCTGGTAGTGAATAGGGAGGAGGAGACCCCGGTGTGCTATTTTCCCACTTTGTTGCCACTCTCTCTCCCCCTCAAGGCTAAAGGTCCACCAAACCTCAGCTCCACGGCTTGTTTTTGGCTGATCATCTTTGGGCAGTTACTCTGGACTTTGCAGAATGAATGCTGGAAGTAGGTGGGAGAAAGATGGAAACATCCATCCACCTTAGGTCAGCCTGGCCTGCTGGATCAGGCAGGCAGGCAGCAAATCCCCAGTACAAGAAAACATGTTAGCGACACAGAAAAGGAGAGAGAGGGTAAGTTAGAAACACCTTCAATCTCCCTAGCCCACATAAGCTGGAAATAGATTGTACAAGAGCTTCGGTCAGGTTCCTGCTTGATCTGGCAATCAATCTGGTGACACTATCTCATACTACCTGAACTTTTTCTGAGAGAGGGAAAATGATCACAGGATCAAGAGTTAGGCCAGCATTGCCACTAAATCCTCAGCAGTAGCACATACTGTTAGATACACTTGGAATCTATTTAAATTTATTTTATTTTTAGTAAATATTTTTTCATAGTAATCATTTGTGTATAAACTTTTAAATCTGAAACTCTAAAAGGGGATTATTTCAATGGCAGAGTCAAGCACTTAGGTTAATAGATCCCACATATGCCATTTATTGCATACTTCTGTTTATTGCTTAAGGCACTAATTCCCTTAAGTGAAACACAGTATTTTATGGAATTAAATAATATAAATTGTTTCTTTACCCACTTTTAATCTGTTTAACAGAAAATTTCCCTAGCGTTGTATTAAAGACACAACGAAGTCCACTCTAGACATTGGTATTGATATTGCTAAAAAAAAAAAAAAAAAAAAAAAGACAGGACATTTGGACATTTCCATAACTGAAGTCAGGTAACTGAGAGCAAGCATTTCAGTAAAGTTTGGGTAGTTCTCCTGAATTTTCACAATATTTAGCAGGTGAGTTGAATGCCTGTTGAGTCATGGAAATAAAGAGCACCTTTTGTAAGCATTCTAACCTGAGGTTAACTATCTTGAAATATGGACACACTGGGTTTTTGTACTCAAGGGGAAGCCTTCATTAGGCCCATTAAGTCTGAGATTCCTCTCTTGGTGTATGTGGTGTTACCTGGATGGGGTTTGCCCTGGTCTCTTTTGTCCTTAGGACTCTTACAAGGAACAATGAGTCTGCATGTGCAGCTTTGACAGATAAGACTCTGAGGTGCAGGAAGAGCTTGCTTTTCCTCTTGTAACCACTGCAAATACAGACTCATTGTCATCTTGAAAGAATTCGCTGATTTATGGGGTTGGGTGCTAAACTAAACAGTTTTTTGCTCTGTGGTAAGAGATGAACTCAGGGTGGATTTAAGTCAGTGAAAACATCATACTCTTCATGATTCGATACGTTTTCCTAAATAAAGCTTGTTGTTGATGCTCAGTTCTTAAAAACCAGTATGGCCAAAATCTGATACCGTTTAAATATGATTTATGTTACCACTTGGAAAAACAGCGTTGGTGTTTAAAGTAGATAAGAACCGAATGTGCTAAACACATGGTCAGAACAATCCATCTGAAACAGCTTCGCTCTGATGATCAGGAGCAGATTCTCACTGAAGTGTCTGCTTGTTTTTTAATGACATACTTGTCAACATGTAACCTTAGAATATAGACACCATGGTAACAGTTTTAACACAGTCCCTTTAAAGAGCATAATTGTGTGGAGCACAAATAGAAACATCTTGACTCTTGTAGTCTTTTAATCCACTTAAAGAAATGCTTTTCAATCCATCAAGCTGCAGTTTCTGGATCTTGTTGAACATTTGTCTGTCTTGAAATGACTTGGAATCAAAGTCTAAGCAGGCCCTTCAATGCCATTTTTGCTGTAGATGCTAAAATGAACCTTTAGACAATGTTAGTATTTTGTTATTAGATTCGAGTTGAAGAACACAAGGAATGCTGAATTTCACTTGGCTATATTATAATAGAAATAAGCAGGATAACCTTTTGTGATACCGTGTGAATGCAC
The DNA here is from genome assembly GCF_040182565.1 of Anser cygnoides. NCBI lineage: Eukaryota > Metazoa > Chordata > Aves > Anseriformes > Anatidae > Anser > Anser cygnoides. The sequence continues at coordinate 115,003,477 of NC_089873.1, read as the reverse complement.
AACTGTCTGTGTTTGTTGACAGCTGCATATTGCTATGTGTTTCGCACAGAACCTGTTTTTCTCTTAAATACCCAAGTACCATAGCCATGTTGTGTGTGTTTGGGAAGAAGCAGCCCATTGCTGTTCTTAGGGCCATGTGAGGGACAAGCATTAGGTTTTCTGCCTTTGGAACATCTTCAGGGTTGGTTATGGAAGAGCCCTGCAGGAAGGTATGCAGAGTCTGAGCTGATTCTGTTGCCCTTTGGAGAGCTTTCAGGTTTACATAAAAAGGCTCTGGTATGCAGCTACCAAAATGCAATAGAAATCAGTAACATTTCTGCTATGTGTGTCATGCCTGATATCTTTTGCTTAATATGGTATTGCCTAATATCTTTTGTAATTTACAGCATGCTTTTACCAAATGCAGTTCAATAACTTACCCTTTCCAAGATGTGATGACCCTCATCTTTACTGTCATAGTAGTAGTTTATTTTCTATAACTGGCTTATCTTTGTAACCTGATAATAATTGATGTTCTAGGATAGGAAAGTAAGTGCAAAATGGCAGGCGATGCAAAAAGATGAGTCTTAAAAAATATGGTATCACCATGATCTACACAAGTTTTTTTTTAGTATAGATTTAAATTCACCTGAAATATTAGAAATGTTTTAAGAAAAAGAAGTTATGTTAGTTTTCTCTACCTATGTATATATCTTTTTGTTTGGGAATAGCATTATCTGAAAAACATTTGCTATAAAATATCAGAGTCTTTCTGTATATGCATGACATTTTCCATGGTGATTACTGTGGGCACTATTTTACTGACCCACCATATATTGCTGGTCAGTGTAGTCTTTACTTTCACAATAGCAGCATAATATTTTCAGTCCTAGTGGAATTTAATTTTAATTCCCTAATTTAGTTGTTAGAACATAAAAATATATCGAATATATTGTCAGTTTAGCAAGTGGAAGCACTGTCAGGTTCCCAAGAACAGAAACATTCCCTTCAAAATCTGAAATTCAGTCCAGTTAAACAAAATCACTGACTTTTCTGAAGCACAACCTTATCGTTTAACTACAGGAACATTTTCACATGTTGTGTGCGCCTTTTAGGTTATAAGAAAACAAGGGAGTTCCCGTGAACTGTCTTTACAAGTACATGGCATAACTTTGGTGTAAGATCAGACTTAACACGTGTGTGAAGTAACTCCCATCTTATTAATATGTATGATTCAAAAGACTGCTCCCCTTTCTACTCTGCCTGTCCCTTAAAAAATAAACAAACAAATAAAGTTCAGAACAAATAGTAGTTTAGTAAGAGAAAGTACAACTTCTGTTTCTTTTCCTTTCTTCATATTTCACACTGGTTATTAAAATACTCCTAATTTTCAGTGCTGTCCTGAAGAAAACTATTACATATTTTATGTATTTTGTTTAACCTGAGAAGATTTGTACAGGCTTTCTCACAATGTTCTTTCACAGCTGTATTTACAACTCATAAAGTGTTAGGTTCCAGCTTCATATCCTTTATGGTTATAAAAGTTTGTGCAGAGCCAAATTCTTACCAACTTCCTGTTTTAGGAGTACGTTCAGTAAAATCAGTGCATGTTTGCTATGCTGTACAAATGAGTTTCTATCTACTTTTTTTTTGTCAATAATATCTTTTGGGGATAACAGACTATTAAGGATGAAATCCAGAAATTCTGGAAGGCTGACATACATTTAAGTTTCTGCGTAAATATTTATAAACTTACATGTACATAAATACCGCAACATAAAAATATCTATGGCACAAAAGCAGTAAGTTGAAATGGAATTACAGTATATTGTTTTGCTTGTCTTTCTGGTTCTATAATAGAATTGTTAAAAATTAACAGCATTTTGTCACTTCTGTAACTTTCTAAATTTCTGTTGCTCTGAGTAATATCAGAAAATCATTACATAATTTTCTGGGTTGAAGTGTGCAGTAAGAGCTATTTAGCTGTAGGATTTTCCATGAAAAGTCAGTCCTTAGCTTTTAATTGCAACGCTGAGTACTATGTTAACTTTTAATTTATTTTTCTTTTTTTACTTAGTTGTTCTTAATGGGCTTTTTTCTTATCCATCTCTTGTGATTCAGTTATTTCTGCAAGCAGACTTTATCCCACTTTGCCTATCCCATAGGCAAACATATGCCAGTCCATTGTATTGTGGAAACTATGTGTTTGGGTCATTTCCTGTGTTTTTAGCATATGAAACATTTTAATGTCAACGTTGTAGTATTCCACTAGCCCTTTGGTTCCCTTTATGAAAGAGTAAGTGGACTTTTTTGTTGAGGGGAAAAAATGTCTTAGAGTGTTTTTTTTTTTAAACTTTAAGTAGGTCAGTGTGTGGTATTCAGAAATAGTGGAAAATACTAGTTTTGATTTTCCATCTATTACTGAAGCATCTTCAAGGCAGTGCTTGTGTGCTGATTGCAGGATTATATCACAAAAACAGACTCAGCCAAAATTTAGTTGTACAGAAAGCTTAATAGATTGTGGTGGTGCAAATCCGTTCCCCCTTGAGAGTGTGAACTGCTCACTATTGAATTGCTCGCTTGTCTTGCATATGATGTTCTGAGTTTGTTTATACTTCGATGTCGGCAAGCCATTATAATGAGTAGCGTTGACTAAAAAATAGATGGATGAAATATGATTGCAAACAGTCATAAAAGCCATTTTGCCAGAGTCTTTTGGCCTAAAAAATTGTTCTGTTTCCTTTCTGAATTTAAGGCACCCAGTAGATATACCATAATTCTTGGTCTGTCGTGCTAACAAAATCACAGCACGTTTTGATCACACTGGTAGACAGCATGCATCTATGATGAGAGTATGACAAATGAGTTTGTAGAAATGACACACAGCCCCATTGCTTTTTCTTCAATTATACCGTGTCGCATTTTATTGAGTTACAAATGAAACAAAGCCTTTCTTACCACAAGATCTAGTCTGGGATCCGATAATCAAGATATATTCTCTGTAAAGTATAGTTCACTGTTAGTAATAAGTTTTATGAGATATATAGGCTTTAATTAACAGTGATGGACATGCGTTTCATTTTCTCAAGTTTGAGGAGCAGAAAACAATAGAAAATGTATGTTTCTAATGCACTTCTCTAAAATATTTTGTGAATTCTATGCCTTTTGTCAAGATATCTGTTTAATCCAGTTTTGGTGACACAACTGCTCCAGTTCCTAACCTGCTTCTATTATATTTTACATGCTGAAACCACCAAAAGGTTCTAGATACATGGAATGCAAAGGGTATGGTTTTAGGTTCTCCCAGTGATGCTTTAACCTCGTAATGACAATAGTACACAAACCTTTATTGCCATTTGGTATCCTCTTCATCTGTAATCTGTTTTGAGATAATATGGTTCCAATGCCCTCCCATAATTACTGAGAAAATTTGCCTCGTAGTATAAAATATGTCTATTTTCTTTTGGTGCCCATCTTCTTTTATTCTCTGTCTTTGGTGATGAATAAGGATTCCCATTATGACCTTTGAGTCTTTTGATGTTGCTGCCCTCAGGGCAAAAGGATCTAGGTGATATTTAGCATCTCAAGGTTTCCTTTCTTTATAGTTTGTCAAAAATTGGTGCCTCAGACACAATATTCAGTTAAAATTTCTGAACATTGTGTAACTGTGTACAGACTGAAGATGTGTTTGGCAATGGTATTGGCGTTTGTAAAATTCAACATTAGCGTATCAGAAGTGCAAAGTTCTTGGGTAGTAACATGCTAATCTTTTTAGTTCTTTTGAAGTACAAGCAAACTTACCTAGATGTAATTGATTATCGTATATTGTATTGGATACCATGTACATTTTGTATGTAAATACTAGCTTAAAGCGGGCTTGACTGTCCTCTTTTGTAGCGGATTTGCCATGTTATGGAAACTACAATTCCTCTTTACTGTGATGACATTAATATAAGTCTACTTTTATTTATTTGAAGTTTTAACAGTTCTTACTAGAAAATGATGTTTGCAGGTGCATCACAAAAGATGTATTGAATATTTTCTATCAAACGTGTCGTAACAAAAGTCGGTTCTTTAAGACCTAGCACTTTTAATGAACCATCTTATTGTCAACTCTCAGAATCTAATAGTGTGCCTTTTGGTGACGTTGTTGAGAATTTTAATGCATTTTAGTTCTCATTCGGCACGGCCTATGTGCTCCTCACGGGAGGGTCTTTAGAAATGGGATTAACTTCTAGAGGAATGCATTAGCCATGCCACAGAAGTAGGCAAAGCTCTAACTAGCCTGATAGATTGCTCCACGCTTCAAATCCCCCTAACTACCCCCTCCTTCTTTTTATTGACAGCTTCTCATTGAGCGGCTAGAAGCATTAGTGTATTTAGGAGTTAGATGTTTTGTATGATCCCAGGCTGATCTCATATTCGCTTTCTGAAATTAATTCGACACTGCTTTACATGTTAATCCGCAAAGGATTGATTTTGGGAAGGTCAGAGCAGTGCAGCCGCAGAAAATGGAAGAAAAGCTCCACTTAAAACAGGTCATTTCAGTTCCCAGCAATAAGTAGAGATGCCTTTTCATTGTGACACTTAGCCAGCTGTAGGAGGCTTGGTCATCTTGCAGAATGCATCAAATAGTGGTGTTTGATGTGATCTGCAAGGAAGTTGAACTAATTAAATGTAACTTCATTAACCAATTGCAGTTTGAGAACTGCACAACTATACATGGAAAACCTGCAGTATGACAGAAAATGCAGTTGTCTTTTAACCACCAATACAGCTACGTAGTGAGAGCAGTCATGATCACAGCTTAACATAATTTGATGCCTTGTATTTATTTTTTATCATATTTGTATGTGTGTAGAATTTTCAGAGTTGCTAAAACTGGAAATAAATGCAAAAGGAAAAAAAATCTTCATTGTGGGATATGGTGGTGCTGGAACAACGTTTAAATAGTATGTTTCATCTGGAGCTACACAAAAGAGCAAGGGACTTGAATGGTAAAGTATTGTTGGCAAGAGCAGGATAAGGACATCTCGTAAAAGAAAGCATTACAAATATTGAGAAAGTGTAACTGAGTTGCAGCTGCAACTTACTGAAACGGTTCTTTTCATTTGGAAGTAAATGTTCCTAATAGGGTGGTAATGTCGTTTGGTATTTAACAACACAGTATGCTTGTATGAATTCAGAAAGTCAAGCACAAAACCAGATTGTTCTTCACTGTGTGAATTAGCTTAAAAATACACACTATCTGTTTTATATTAAAATGCAAGAAGTTTTCATTATATTCACTTTTGACTTGTAGATTCATTAAATCATCACAATTAAAAGTACCAGGAAATTAAACATTTTACAGTTTGTATTTGCACCTTTTCTATTTCAACTTTCATGAGTGCAATGTATGAATAACCATTTTACAAAAAAAAAAAATTTGGATTCACATTTAGTTCGCAAAAGTTCAAACGGCCTCAGGTAAAATTTGTTCCCAAGAGCCTATCAGTGTCAAAATTTGACTACATTAATCCCTGAAAGAGCAGTGAAGTATCTTAACAGAGTTTAGATGTGTTCCATTTTTGTTTTCTCTTTTTTTGTTTTCCCTTTCCTCTCTCTTTTTTTTTTTCTGTTACAGTGAATTGAGCTTCATACAGGTAAATCTCTTTCTTAAGGTTGGAGATAATTAAGTCCTAATCCCCGTCCCCACCAAATAAGCCAAATCAGTTCAGTCTTGGTAAATATTATTGTATAATGATACACACACCGTAGGCCAAATTTGGCACTGAACCTGTGGGCCTTTTCTAGCTTCAGTATAAGCTGATGGTTATATTTCTTTCATAATTTATGGGCTGTACCAATGCTTCCTTTATCCAAGAAAAGTTAGTTATTTGATGGTTTCCTTTCAGAAAACTTTCTTTATACAGAATCTTATGATTCCAACTATGCATATATGTTTATAATTGGAATGTAGATGTTTGGAGCCATTAGCAATGAACATCATGTCCATATTGACCTGATAATATTTGGCCTGAAAGTGTAAGCATCTTAACGTGTCAATAAGTTAATATAAAGTAGAAAAAATACATTCAGATTTAAAACTGTTTCAGATCATCATCGTGTGATTTAGACAGTGGCTCGTTTTCTGAGTCATTAGTGACAGAAAGCCCAATGATAACTGGGGAGGATGTGGAATAACATTGATCCTGATGCAAGTTATATTCTGATAAAGTAGGTAAGGCTAAATCTCAGGTGAAATGTTTATAGTGATAAGTCAAAGCCTCTGTGTTTACACTTCTACAGCCTAGGACACTATTCTGGAAAATGAGAATATTTGTATCTCTTTATATCTGGGAAGTATGATGAAGAATGCAGTTCAGCATTTCACAGAACAACAAGTCCACAATTAATATATAACTTTTTTTGTGGAAGTTGACAACCACAGGTCTGAGTGCAGATAAAGTGAGGGCTAGCCTCATTGAATTCTGGTTGGAGTCTGTTAACACTGTGTGAATCCCAAAATGTCACAAAATTTAATGCTAAATTTAGAATTGTAATTCAGATTTGACAACGTCCTCATTTATAAATACAAACAGTATTTTGGAAAAAAATGAAAAAAACGTTCTAAATCAGTGTTTGCAGAAAAAAGAAATTTAAAAGTGGAATTGTCAGCCCAAAACATCAAACTGCGTTAATGCAAATTTTGCATTAAAACTATGTCAGAAAAGATTTTGAAACATTAAAGGTGGAGCATGTGTCAGAATATAAAAAGGGTATAATGCTGAAAGTCAATTGTGGTGACGATTCTCTTCCTCATTTTGTTAGTGTTGCTCCAAACTAAGTTTGTTCTGTGTAGAAATTCTAGCAATATTCATGGTGTGATACTTCCAAAAACATGTGAGTGATGAAACCTCAAGCAGCAAATAATGTATTCAGGGACATGAATGGATATGACTTATTAAGACCTGATTTTAAGAACATTAAAGGTCATGTTTCTTAGTGAAAAGAATGAATGGGTTATAAAACTTGTTTTGCATGAGAATATTTGAGTAGATTTCTTATGCAACACTTAAAAGTATAAAAAGAAAATTATCTACTGGCTGCACACAAAGACTTGCACTTTGACAGTATGAGAGACCACAACATAAAACTGGGCAATCTGATGTTATGATCCAATCTTTAGAAAATATAACTAAATTAATAGTAATATGATAAAAAGTAACTTTTTGATGAAATTTTTCAAATGCCTTTTGTAATTTGAGTACTTCATTTGAGTGTGAAAATAAACAAAAATCCTCAGCAAGCAGGAAAATAAATCTTTTTTTATGGCACATTCATGAGTTGATATTTATATACACATGCATAAATACACCGAACAGTGATGGCTGGATGGTTAAATCCTTTGTGAGGGCAATACTTCTGCTTCATGGTAAAATTAGAATTAATTCTAAGGTTATGTTGTATATCTCCTTCAAATTTTTCAAAAGAAAAGATTTGAGGACTCACATTTTTGGGGAGAATGTAGCAATATCAAGTCTTCAGTTCTTTGTATAAAGCAGAAGTAAACTATAAAAAAGAAAAACATTAAGCAGTCATAATCAGTCTTCTCTCTTTTTTTTTTATTTCTCATGTAGTTCTCAGTGACATGATAAAGAATAAAAATTGAGACTGACAAGCCAAGACCTACAACTGAATACCTTGATTTTACATAGTCATTTGTATTTGCAGGAAAATACAGTGTAATATTGACTAACATTGAAGTCATTAGCGTGAGTCTTTACTCACAAGGTACTCACCTTGTTTTAGAAAAAAATACATATATGTGTATTCATTTGAGGAAAACATCAAGAAAACTCTTTTAATAGACAAATACTGGTCTAGACTGACTTTCTGAAAATACCATTAAAAGTATGGAGCATGTTAACCTAGTATAACTGTTTTGTATTGCACCAGGGAAAATGTTGTCATAACAAGGAAATCTGGACTCCGGTAATTTTAACGAAGAAATGTATTGTCGTTGCGGTGTATAGACCTTGACTGGACACTGTGGAGATATGGATCTCTCATTTTGGCGGAGCAAATTGTGAAATTAAACAATTCGGTCTTTGCAGATCAGTCACATTCTCTGTCTGTACCTTTCTAGCAAAAATGGTCCTGGAACGTTATATACAGTCTGAATGCTCCAGAGTGGAAAAAGATGCTTGAGTTGAATGAGTTCGAAGTGAAGGAAGATTACAAGAGCTGATTATAGTTCAGCTGTATGTTGACCGTGATGACTACTTCAGGAGTGTGCATAAAATGCAAAGAGAAATGACTTATCCTAAAGAATACTAAGGTGTGTGGAAGAGAAATTGAGAATAGTATGGCATAATAATTTGTAATAATGTTATGGTTCTTAGCTGTGATGGCTTAAGTGTTTAAGGTAAAGCACATAAAGACAGGTGGTGTCTTTTGTTAGACCATCCACCCTTGAACATAGTATTGGCCCCCTTGATTCAGTCTCCCTGCCTGTATCTGGGTGATGGCCACCATCGGTCTGCAAATTAAAGTACCAAGCGGGTATTATGGTGGCTGTTGAGCAGTTTTCTCTCAGCTCTGAATTCATTCCATCTTTAACCTTCTGGTAGCACAAAAACTCTCTTGTTCTTTTGCGATTTAAAGAAGTAAATCCAAATATCTTTAGGTAAATGTAGTTGAATAAAACAATTATGTATAATAAGTGCACATTATCCTAAGAGAACTGTTTATTCATAAAGCAGAATTCTATGCACTGCCAATGGTCTTCTGAGATTAGCTTCCTCTGCGATTATCAGCAAGGGCACCCGCTGTTTATAGGTGTCTTCTCTAAGGTTGCGCCACTTGAGCTACTTGGAAAATAAAGCCATTTAGTATTTCTGTTTGACTTGTAACTGATTTTAAGAACTGTGTGTTACTTCTCCCAGATAAACATTTTGGCAGAATTTAGAAGTGTGACTTATGAAAAACAGGTTATCAGCATGCAAAAGAAACAAGCTTCAAATTGAGATGAAAGATAAGTAATGAGTGATATGTGCATATAAAATATACAGAGTATATAAGGGCATAATACCAGTAATTCTTTAAATGCAAATAAAAGAGCCGCACAGATACGTTCATAGAAAAGAAATCCATTGAGGGTTGGTACATGGAAAGATAATGTCTTCTGCTCAGGAAACCTTTGAGCTGTAATTTGTTAAAAGCAGGGAGAATATTTTGGAGAGGCATCACTTGGTGCTTGCTCTGGTCTGTTATTCTGCCCTGGATGTGCTTTAGGTCATGGCTGCAAGCAGGATGCTAAGCTAGCTGAAGCTTTGCTGTGACATAGCATAGTAATTCTTACGTTATTTACTCATCAAATATTATGGCTAGGTCTAAAAGAATTACAGTGCAACCTGTAGCACAGTTTAGTTTAGCTCTTGGCAGATGTCTGCATGAAAAGTTGAAGATGAAATGCTGCTTCAAGGAGGTCTTTCTGATGTGTGAAGGAGCTTTTCCCTCCAGAAGAAGTGAGTCTTTAATCAGTCAGACCAGAACCTGGTTCTTCAACAATGGTGTTACCACTGTGTGAGAAGATTTCGCATGAAAATTTACCCACAAAATTTCTTATAACGTTTTTTCCAATAGGTTCTTCAAGAAAAAAATCTCCCTGAATTTTAGAGAGTTAATTTTAAAAGTATGTATCCAGTTACCCCCATTAAATTTGCCCACTTGCTATTAACACCAATTGATTTTGCATTTGTTTTGTAGGCTGTCCATTCCAGTAGGAATTCATTGATGAACTAGTTAAGGCTGTAATTACTCTTTTACCTGGCGTTTTAACTTCATAAAGTAGGATCACAGAATCACAGAAGCATAGAATCATTCAAGTTGGAAAAGACCTCTTAAAATCATCCGGTCCAACCTTGAAGTACTGCATGTTCCCAGTACAGTACACAACTCTAACATATGGCATGATATTCAGTACCACAGTTCTATCTGGACTGCTCTGTGGAATCAGAGGCATTTTTCAATCCCCTCCTCAAGCCCTGGGCTGTGCTTTTGATGTCTGACACTCTAGCCAGATTCTGAGTTTTTCCTTTTGCAATTCCACATCTCTTATATTTGTTAAGAAATCCTATTTTAAGGCTGTTCTTTTTTTTAACAGTTCCAAGCTGTGGAATATACCTTCTTTTAGCCTGAATGCAGCTGTTTGCTATTGCAAAAAGAATTCTGAGTTGTGTGGGGAGATTGAATCACCTTCTGCCCAAAACTAACAGATGGCTTAAAGATACCTCTAATTAAGGCTGCCTTGCCATGAGCATTTACCTATTGGTGATTTTGGGAAAAAAAAGCTTGTCTGAGGAAATCTGAAGCCCACTACAACACATAATTATGCTCCTAACTGAAGGCCTGAGATTCAGGATGCAGCTTTCCCTGCCCCCCTTGCCATTATCCAGAAAATGTGGAGAGATTGTTTGATAGAACAGAAGTCGCAATAAATAGGAAACATTTCCCAAAGCTGTGGTGAAAAGGGTATGAATGGAAGTTTGCTGTTAAAAGAGGATTTATGCACAGCCTTAAATTACAGGTGCTCAGGACTATGGTAATATATGCCTATCCTGTAGGCTATCCATCCTGTAAGCTAAAGAGATAGGCTGAGAGACCAAAGTAAAAATTTTCCATGCTGTCTTCTATTGCTGCCCTTATCCATTTTCAGCTAGAGCTGTGTAGGAAATGACTGCAAGAGAGAGCATTTACTTAATCTAGTGAAAAACCTTGTATTGAAAGACAGCCATCATGCTTGCTTCTGTATTTCACTGTTGAAAATGGTCAGAGAAGACTTATTTATTGTTTTTCTGTATGCCTGTGGCGTAGATTCAGTTGTTAAAAATGGCTCGTTTTTTCTTTCTGATTCATCTCAAATGATCTGCGTAGGTACTTGCCCTTTGACCTTCAGCCCTCATCCTGTAGCTCCACAATGCTCCTCAGTTCCATATCTAAGAAAAATATTGAAGAGGCTGGAAGGAGACTACTGAAACTACATAGTTTAAAAAAAAAGGAGAGTCAGTTCTCTCCTATTTTTTTAACCTACATATAAGAAAAAGACATTCTGTTGGTACTAGTTCTGTGTATTCACTGGTAACTGATTCCAAAATAATCAGATTGAGAACAGGCAGCTTTAGGGACAGTTACTTGCTATTTGCATGGTTGGATCATGTTTATCTAGCTAACCTATGGAACTGTCGAGGTTGGTGTTTCGATTTTTAAACTGAGGTATATATTTGCAGAATTCGCAGATTTCGGAAGCTGAGGCACCATAAAAAAATATACACATACCACCATAGTGTGAGGTTTGCAATAACACCTTACCACCACGAAAATACCCTGTTTAATTTGTACCAGGTCCTTTGTGACTGGCTGTTCACAAACCCTCTGGAAAGAGAGATGCACATTTACAGAGGCTTGAATTATCCCAGCTCTGTCATTGCCAGGCACTTCTAGGTCCTTCCTGTTTGATTTTGGATATAAGCTTACCAAGGATATCTGAAAGCTGAGTATGCTGACCACTGAGGCATCCTCATTCATAGTTTAGGTTGGATTTTTGGTTACTTTCTGAAGTAGAAATGATCTCAGAAGAAAAAAATAATAATTAAGGATGTGCATTACAGCCTTTTCAGTTGCACAAAACACATGCAGGTCACATCTCATGTATTTTATGTCCAAGTATGTTTTTGGTTGTATTTTTCATACAAGTGAAACACATACAAAAACGTATTTCCTTAGGCACTTTATGAAGACATCTGCTTACTGTTCTTGCTATAGTCTAACTTTTTTTTTTTTAAGTGAGTAAATACATATTGTTTGCTCTTAGATTTTTCTGGCATCAGCTATCTTGAAATTAAGGCTTTATGCAAGATATAACAAGATCTAAGTGTGTGAGGGAGATACACAGGGAGTGGCTTGTTTTAAAATGCATTTTTTATCTGAGGGAAATGATTGCTTCTAATCATCATAGCCTTTCACATTCTTTTGTCATACGTGATTGAGAGTGTCTTGCACAGAAGGGTGCAGTTAAGCACTTTGTTTGACTGTAATATGTAATTTCTGTATGTAATTATTTCCAATCACTACTTAATATAATGGGCCATATTGATATAAATATTTTAAAATTGTAATCACTATTCTTATATCTCCATTGACTTCAACTCTTAACATCTGTGTAATGTTGACAGACGCATAGGATCTTTGAATAAAGATCAGAGTCTGAAACAATACAAAGGAACCAAAAAACACCATTTTGTGAATGTGGCATGTTAATATGTTAATAGACAGCACTTACTTATCATCTTGGTAGCTATTCTTGGTTTATCTGGAAGTTGAGCTGTAGACCTCACCTTTTGAATTTTATTTGGATGTAGTATTAAGCAAGCTATCCTGAAGTCTGAAATCCCATGCAGGGTAAACACAGCAAAGATGAAGACAAGCCTTCTGTCATTGCTCTTCTAGTGTGTTTCATGCCAAGTCTTCAGGGAGTGCCTCTTCAAATTGGCAAAATCATGCTAACGTTTGGAAATGTCAGCAGAGAGGCCGGTACTTTGTCAGATGATGCTATGTGCTGCAATATTAACATTGAATGCAGGTGGGTTGTACTTTGTGGAGGATTTAGCTGTGTATGTGTTTTATAGGGTAACCTGTACAATTTATCCATGTGGAACTTCCCTTTGAATATTACAAAGTTGCACTTCTAAATGCATCCTAAACATTTAGAAGTGAAATATCAAGTCGGTTTTAATAAAATGCTTTTTTTTTTCTTAAAAACCTTTTACTTTTTCATCTGCCAGCTTTTGTTGCAAAACTTTTATTTTTGTACTCTTATTACTGAATATTATTACTGCCTTTGAAAGCTATATGAACAAAATTATATTGTAGCTTTCCTAATAAAATATTTTGTACAGAATTATTCACTATCACCTCCTGTGAGTCTTAGTTCTGTTCACACAGTTCCCAGCTGCATTATCTACCCCCAATGTAGAAAATTAAGTCAATGTAAAAGTATACTCTGTTTTTTAAAAAGAGGTCACGAATAGCCTTTCTTCCCTCGGTAGTCACCAGTGTTCTTATTACACTTCATTTATATAGTTGGAGGATTTGGGAGAACCAGCTGGGCCCCCTGTCTGCACTCATCAAGACTTAATTTCTGAAAGAGGTGCTGTTGTCATGAACAAGTGCAGAAGGTACTCTGGTGGTCCTGCCAAACAACAAGAGCTCTTAATTAGCAGCAATGTTCAATCAGACTGCTTAACCTGCCACGGAGCGGAGGAGGTCATGTTCCTTCCTGATGCACTGCCAGCCTAAAAAGCGCCCAAGAACCGATCCCAAATGTTTTAGAAAATGTCTACTTGGTTCTTAGAGGCAAGTAAGGCAACGCATGATCTGTTAGTGAAAACTGTCATCAGGATAATGAAATTTTATTTTTCTGAATGATGTATGCATTTCTTCTTTTGTATGGTATGTCCTGCGTTTTTTGAAGGAAAAATATTTTTTACAGTAGTATGAAGAATATGAAAATTCAGACGTTTTGTGGTTTGATTCTAGTCCACGAGGGTTGTCCTAGACTGCAGTCATTTTACAGAATATTTGCTAGACTCCAAAAATAAAAGTGGAGGCCAGTGATGTTTTGCATTTTGTTCTTTGTTCTAATCAGCAGGTTTTTTTTGGGATATTAAATGCCCAGCTGATTATGATTTGTAGTGCGAAGCCCTGAATTAGGGAAGTTGCCCAGGCCAAGATGGCTGCCTTTGAAGCCGTCAGCTCAAGATGTTAAGTGCTAGCTGATTAACTGCTTTAGAAATCACTTGAATTACTAATTACTGTATATAAATCAGGAGGGCTAGATGTCTACATCCATATGAAAGTATTTTGTAGAATGAGAACAAATAGCACATGAACAAGGAGCCCAAAGTAAATACCCAAAAGCAATTAGTTTTGTCTTGTATGAGCAACTCTGAGTAAAGTCCATCAAATAGACAACATTTTTGATAACAAAAAAGTGCAGCAAATGCCAGAATATGAGTAATGATGAAGTTTGAAGAAAACCTGCCACTTGAGCCAGATTAAATTGTTTGTCTGCCCTTTTCAATGGCAATCAGAAATTGAAATAAAAATGAAATAAAAAATAAAAATTACCTATAAAAAGTGGAAATGAAAAGCTAAAGAGCTCATTTTTTTAATTGAAGATCTCATTAGGGAGTATATTTTGATGTAATACTGCTTATGCTGAAAAGTATCTCGGTATTCCAATAGTACAACTCCAGTCAGTTGCAGAAGATGGAAAGTCAAGCTCACGTTCAGCAGGGATAAAAGTTGCAGTTGCAGACGATAAACATGAAGATCTGAAGGGGAAGTAATTGAAACTCTAACTTCTGCAGAAAATTTGTTAGTAAGTTTGTGTAAGATATTTCAACCCTACCCTGTACTAATCTCAACCCTCCTTCCTTTTATTTGATATGAGCAGTTTTGAATATGGGAATAAAAGATTGCAGAATTGCAGACAGTTTCTGTTTGGTATGGGAAGATGCTGTAAACCACTGAGCTACAAGGAACTATTTGTAAGCTTAATTTAATGGGGACCAGATTTACTAATGTAGAAAGAATCTTATTTTCCTAAAGGATAGTAGCATTTCTTTTTTTCTCAAACTTCTCCATTTTAAATGATTATGATAACTGATGAAGTGACGCATTCAAAACAAGCAAAAGATTTGCAAGAGATGAAAATATAATTTCTTTAAACTTAAAGATAGGAAAGATTTTAGTGAAAGTTTATAGCCTCAATAGGATGTGAAATAGCTGATAGGAGAAATGCCACCACATTAACTGTGTATTTTTGTGGTTTAGCTACAATGGGAATTTAGGAGAATTAATACCAAGGAAATGTATTGCTCTATGAATGTGGGAAGAATGAACTGAAAATACGGTATTTTTGTATAATACATATTTCAGAGTTTAAAACGCGTGACTCCTTTTTTGTTTTTACATTTAGAAATAACCACACATGAACACTCACAGAGCTATGTACATGCAAACACAACGGGACAGTTTCTTTTAGCTCTCTGAGAATTCTCTTTTGCTGAGAATATTCATTGATTTAAAGGTATAAAGTATGGTTTAGAGTAACATTCAGGACCAAAATGAGTACCTGGGTTGTGATGAGCTGAGTAATTTCTCCAGCGTTGCTGCTTTGATGTTCACAAAGTCTCAAGATAGAAAAAAAAAAGTTTGTCATTGCTAAAATAGTTATCATACAAAGCTGTAGCTGTCCGACAGCTGCTTTCTAGACGTGTAAGAAAAAGTTGTTTTGGTGCTCACATTGCTTGATTACTTGCCTAGATTAACTACTGAGATTGATCTGTGTACTGTACAGTCTACCATGTGTTATAACAAACCAGGGTTATGTGCAGGTGAAACAGAAAGGACTTTGTTATGGCTGTAGAGACTTTTTTTTAACTTAAAGCCTTGAATTTCTGTGACACCTGCCTGTGTTAGCGATCATCTAACTATTTTATGAGTAGTTTAAATTAGAATTACCTCTTAATATCTTTCCAGTGCAGATAGTTATATATGTACTAGTGTGAGTCTTAATTATATCAGATATAAGTTTTTTAAAAATTGGTTAAATTCAGTCTGAAGTGAAATTGCAGTATAGACAAAAGAGTTGCTCTATTTGAGAAAGGAATGATGGATGAACACCACAAGCCCCTTTTCTAAGGTCTTTGCTCTGGTGGGAAAAACCTGAGGCTTCTTGTAGTGAAGATGTGTACATGAGTGGAGTTTAGCATATGTAGTCTTTTTTTAATCTGATTTCCACCTGTTGAAAATAGGACCTTAATGCAGCTAAAAGGAAGAATGACTTCCATAGAAGTTATTACAGAATGTAAATAAATGCATCCTTTAATTTTTAAGTTTGTACATAGAACTGAATCCACGGCATTTCTGAAACTAAGGATTTTTCTTTTCATTTTTTAATGATTTGTGAGATTGAGTAGGTTAGAAGGGTACTGGGACACGTTATTCAATATTTTCATTTCAGCTACTTTTATAGGTCCTTCACTCTTAAGAAAGAGAAAGAAAGAAAGAAAAAGAAAGAAAGAAAGAAAAAGAAAGAAAGAAAGAAAAAGAAAGAAAGAAAGAAAGAAAGAAAGAAAGAAAGAAAGAAAGAAAGAAAGAAAGAAAGAAAGAAAGAAAGAAAGAAAGAAAAAGAAGGAAAGAACTCTGTATCTACCATGACTACTGAAGACATTTCCAATAACAAAGCAGAGCTGGCTGTTAAGACAATTGTATTGACATGTTGTGGTGTGATGGCAAAAAGAGGCCACGCATTTTTATAGAGGGAAAATAAGCTGGAAATACTTCAGCCTCACTGTGTAAGTGAAGATGCTGCATTAATTGTTTTATGCGTGTATGTTTACCATAATGGCTACATTGTTCTGACAGTTTTGCACAGCTCAGAGAGTTCAGTATATCTGCTGAGTAAGGATTTTAGGAGGGAATATCTGCTGTCTTCCCAAGAAATGTGAATGCTGTTTTTTTCCTGAAGCCAGTCAGCTTGATATTTGTAGGATGGCAGTCATTGTCTTTTAGGTTTTGGTTTTCCCCTTCAGTTGCCATATTTTATAATGGTATGTTTTTATATGCTCAAATTCTAGAAGATAAGGATGGAAAGATGTAGGTGCAACTGAAAATAAATAATTTCACTGATGAACTAAGAAATTTTATAAATCTTTAAATGTAATTCCTACTTATAACCTGGTTGCATCTACATGATTCTTAAAATAATGGAATGCATTTTGTTTAGTCTCTGTCCATAACTCTATCATTGTAAAGCAGGCCATTTAGATTAGGATAGTAATTTTCCACTTTGTTTTCATGAAATCATGACTGGATTTCAGATGCCAAGCCTACAAAATGATTCAGTGAAAAGTGACAAGAAAAAGAGCTTATCAGTCCCTGAGTCAGTATAGTTTTCTTAATTATCGTAAATATTGTATGAGTTAGCAAGTCCACCAAAAAAGAGGAGAAGGAAAAAATATATTTTTTTAAAGTGCATCTTATGAGCATATGTGATACTTTGAGTGTTCAGATTGGACATGACATTGAGATTTTGACCACTTTTGTCCTTTGAAGACTTGGGATGTCCCTTCTTGCCTTGAAGTTTTCCAGGAAAAAAAAAAGTTAATCTTCGTCAGTAATGTTGGCCACTGTCTTGTTCTTGTTTTGTCTTCTCGTCTAATTCTTAAACTGTGGTCTCTTTGAGATGAAGACCAATTTTTCTGTATAATGAGTTGTGTAAAAAGGTCTCATTCATAATGGAGAGGGGGTATTTACTTTCTAGCCTGAACTTCTCTTGCAATTTTCAACTAGAAAATTTCAACTAGAAAATATTTCCCAAATTGCTTGTGGTGAAGGGGTAGGTTGCACTGTATTTTGCTGACAAACAGCTGCTATATTTTGTTGCTGAAGTGATTTCATATAATGCGTAGAAGTAGTGTATGTCCTATTGAGCTTTGTTTCATAGTTTCTGAGATCTAGTGTCTACATATTTTGAACTGTTCACAAAAGCTGTACTTTCAAAAATTAAGGTGCTGATGTGCAAATATCTCAATATATTGTTATAAATAAAGCGAG
The DNA here is from genome assembly GCF_040182565.1 of Anser cygnoides. NCBI lineage: Eukaryota > Metazoa > Chordata > Aves > Anseriformes > Anatidae > Anser > Anser cygnoides. Next base: position 114,985,831 of record NC_089873.1, on the reverse strand, counting down.
ATATCTATGTTTTTAAAATGAAGGCATGTATTCCTTAACCAGAAATGCAGCCAGGCATATGCAAAGTTTCAGGATGGAGCATACCCACTGCCATAGCTAAATGAAACTGCACTGGAATTTTACATGGGCAGAAAGTAATTGCACTGCTGGCATTTAGCCAGGGACCTAATATTGCTGTTCTGTAATCTCGTACATCCATTATTTCAGAGAATAAAAATAGAATATTCTGAGTACTGCAGTCCAGTTAACAGTAGTGACTTCAAAAGACACTTGCACTGTATTATGCCCGTGATTCACAAATAGCTGAAACTTCAAGACTTAAAGTGATCTTATAGCTCCATTCAGAGCTGAACCTCTTTATAGTTTTCTCTGTAATTTCACAGACTGACGTGAGATTTAAGCATTTTTTGCAATGGCTGTATAAGATTTTTGCATCAGTATATTAGGACTGGGTTGCGTGTCTTGGAATGCACTTGAAATATCTTGGGTAGTTGCAGATATACCTGATCTCATTTGTGTCATTACAAGCAAAAGAAGTCAAAATAATTCTTTCAAACTTTATTAGCATCAAATGCATATTTTAAAAAGAAAAAAAGGTCATGGAAGTTCATTGTTTTGCTTTTTCAGCTTGAAGAACAGGATTGAATATATGATTAGCTATCAAAGTCCATATGCATTTAAAGGTGCAAAAGCATGAAAAAGTCATTAATTTCTTTTGTGTTTATATATTATTTAATGTGATAAAATGTATAGTTTAGTTCAAGTTGTTCTGTTGTAAGCAGTCTTGCTTCTCTATGGTATGGATGTGAGATCTGGATATCCTATAGACAGCACTTCCAGGAGTCAGAGAAACTTCTAAAATTTGCTGTGTAACTTGCCTTGAATGATCTGCCATAACAAATGCTGTGGTTTTACTGTTCATCTGTTGCACAACTAGTGAAACACTAGTTGGCCTTGACTTTCAGTAGAGACGGATGGTGATTGGAAGTCTGGGTGACCCCTATACAGAGGCCGAGAACTAGACATCTAGAAGGTGCGAATGCCCTGAAGCCGTTGTAACAGTGCTTTTCAGCATGTAACAGTAGATTAGTTTATGGTTAGAACTGCTGCCAGACGTTCGTTGTACTCTAAGGCAAAGGCAAAGCGCATTTTGAGTGATAGCAATGAGCTGTGGTGTCGAAGTAGAATAAAGAGCAAAGAAAAATATAGTAGCAGTAGACGTGCCTACAAGGCATGTGACGATGTCGGATTTCTGGAATATGAAGCCTACGTTTGTGGAGGAATTAGAGGTTTTACATGAAACCTTTTCCTGTAGTAGTTTTGCAGTCATTTGCACATCCAATGTTTGATTTGTTTCTCTGACACTGAAGTGCTTTCATATTTGACCATGGGTTGTATGATAAACATGACAATTACAGCTCCATCTTAGATTATTGTGCTGTTGTCTTTGATTTTATATACACATTTAAATACGCGTTATCGATCTGTGTCATCAGTGAGGTTAGAAATAGTGTAGGCAGGCCTTCACTGCCTGTGCAGCAAGAGTACAAAACCCATTCAGAGCCCAAGCAAAGCACATCCTTCAAGTTGTTCCATCTGATGGACTCTGGTGAACATGTAAAGCTTTTCATAACGTTACTTATGCAGGACAAGTAGCACATAGAGAAGCGTACAGCAGTACTAGTGTAGAACAGTAGTGCCCAAATGTCACTAAACGTATCATTTTTCAGAAATGGCACTTAAATATTCAAAACTACTTGAAGAGAAGGACTAGGATAAGAATTTCAATATTATTCTTCTCCCCTTTGCCACATAGTTTTTCTTGTCAAGACAGTGATAGTTTATCCTCTTCAGCTTCTAGTTTCTCTTTCAGTGATTAATATATAAATATGCTTTTTTGCTTATGTAAATGGAGTCCAAACTGAACTTTGCCATGCCCGTGCCATCCTCATATGACAGCCCAATACACAGTCCCCACGTGGGTAAAAGAATGCTTGTAAGGACTGCAGAGCCTTTGTGGCAATAGAAACTTAATCCCAGTTTGTCTGGGAAAGTGGCAGCCATGAGAACAGCTGCGTTTCATGAGGCCTCATGGCAAACTGCCTTGCAAATAATGTTTTCACTGAGTTGCAAGACAACCAAAACTGTTAGTATATAGTCCAGAGATGTTAGTCAGCCATGCAAATGACTTTGTGTTCGTATAAGAATCCACATCTGTAATTGAGTATTACTTCTTTAAAGTCCTTTAATCTGCATTGAATGCTGGTTAACTGGATTATCAAAAATTTTCCACTAAGAAAGGTCTGTGGGATTTTATTGATGTGCACATGTACTTAGCAACAAACGGCTAAGGGAGAAAATCAGTTTTGATTGCAAAACATTTTTTTTCAGCTTCTGAAATCAGTTAATTTGTGCGTGTGTGTTCTGTATAGCTATAGCATATTACAAGTTGTGTTTGGATTTACTGCTCACTGTGTATGTTTCACTTGGAAAGAATTGCTTAAGTTATAGGGGGTTTTGCTTAACGGATGGATAAATAAAGCATTCTTCTGCTCTCACATTTTATGTTTTGCAGTCTGCTTTCTAAAATTCAGTTATCTTTTCTTGTGTCGTAAAAGCTAATGAATAAATTGAAGTTCATTTATAAATTCATCAAACTCTTCAATAACAAAAATAAATGTTCATGTCAGAGAAGGGATGAAGTGTGATAAATAAGCAGAGATGTATTTTATGTAAGTTTCCAATATTTTTTTTTATGATAGTGAGGCTTTAGAAATGCATTTCAACAGAGAACTTCACAATGTGTTTAATGATTTTGGAAGCCACCTTGCTTTATCTGATATTGGAATAGGTAATATTATTTTATCACTTGAAATATGTAACTTAAGGAAGATCGTTTTTATTATTAAAAATTTTATAGTCACTTTCAAAAATTGATAGTTATATGCATAATTTATTTAAAAAATAAGAGTACACTAATCAGGGAGCATGCGAATGTAATTTGACAATATCCGACTGTTCAGTTGCTGCATTAGATAGGAAAATTGTGGTTTATTAAAAAAAATATTTTCATCTTTTTTTGTTGTTACACTGCTACAAATTTCCAGGTAGCGTCGCGCTGTATATGTGTACCTCGTACTTTCCGTTTGAGAGTTAAGCTCCTTTTGTTGTATTTGGCTTGCATCACTGCATATCTCAGCTTTCAGGGTTTGTGTAAAGGTAGAACAAAATCCCCACCAGAGAATTAGGTTATGTTCTATATATTGACAGAGGTCTATTTGATCATGTCTGCATTTGATTTTGGAATGAATGTTCCATTTCTTGCAGCATATAAGATTATCTGTGTATAAAGTATTCTGCCTGAGTTGGGTACTTAACATATATCTTGCCTGTTAGGAAACTTCAGGCTCTGCTTAAGTTCTGATGTATAGCCATGGAATTAATGTAGCACTTCTGCAAGTTGATACCTGAAACAGCTTAGTCTATATACCTCGAAAATGCCATTAGAATTCCAGAAAACCTGTATGTTTATGATAGGAACATGTTCATGATAAGAAGCCATATGTTCAGTGATAGGCAATTCATTTCCTGGTCTCACAATTCAGTTCTTTCTGTTTGTCTGTTCTGTTAATACTAGCAGGAACTCTGCGTGTGAGAGAGAATCATTTCCCTCTGGTGGATTGACTGCAAAGATAAAAGATCTGCCATCACTGTCTGAGCCTTGTATTTTACCTGAACTCAGCCTTGTTGAGCTACAGTATGCAAACTCCAACTCCATTTGTATTTCTCTCATTGAATCATTTGAGCACCCTAGTGATGGATCAAATGCTGGAAGTCATACAAACACAAAAAAAAAGATGGTTCCTGACTGAGAGATTACAAAATTTATGCAAGAAAAAGACCTACAAGGATGTAAGAATCAATGAGAGTGAAAAGGGTCTCAAAAGTCAACACAAGTAGCTTATATTTGTTGCAATAGAGGTGTCCTGTAAAAGAAAATAAGGATGATCAGAAATTGAAATTTACTTTTATTTTGGTTGGATCAGAATATTGTGTTCTGTTGTGTTAGGCCTATGCACAGCTTTAAAAAGTCAAAATTATTCACAGAGTACTTGTTGAAAAAAACACTGTGATAAAAACACCTGAAAGGAAAACAATTTGCCACCGTAATTTTATTTATTCTTTGAAGAGTTTCTTGTTAAAATTCTGTTAGTGGAGAAAAGGAAAGATGATCATTTCTTTTTCAGTGATCTTTTTCCTTGTAGATGATTAACTTTGTAGCATCAGAGTTGAAATGTTTATACACCCTTCTTAAAACTAAGACCCATGTGGAGCGTGCTATTACAAAAGATCTTCCAAGTCTTAAAGCAGGTTATATATGACATATTGGATTTTATTCTATCCAAGATCCCTTACTGTTTACAGAATATGGTCACCTTTTGCATAACAGCTTCTGGGGTTGTGAAATTGCTCTATTTTTTCCAAAAATCCAAATGCTTTGCCTAGGCATGATAAGTTGGCATCTAATCATCAGAAAAGAGGGAAAAGTACTCAATAAGATAATCTTGTTACATTGTTTTGGCAAGACCAAAAGCCAAATTAGTGAATGACATTTGTTTATACAGCTTATGGATTCACGTAGGACTGGACATACTGACCTCAATTTTATTAACAAGGTATTCAACACTGTTCTTCAGAGCTCAGCTTAGCACTCAGAGAGAGTGAAAAGTAGTTCTCTAAAATTACTTCCTTAATCTAGGCTAATATACCATTTATGTAATTGCTTTTTACCTTTTCTTTTTCTTTTCTTTTTTTTTTTTTTCCCAAATAAAGGAATTTAAGATGCTATAGCAAATGCTTCCATTTTAACTACAATATGAGGACACATTTAATTGACTGGCTTGTTTCCATTTCTAATGTATTTGTAGTTGTTCTTCTCTTAGCGATAATTCAGTTTAATCTTTGTATAAGGTGAGTGGTTTCTAAGGTGTTGTTGAAGATTACAGTTACCCATCTCCTTGCTTGGAGTTTCAGCATCACAGATCATATTTGCATTATCAGATGTATGCATTTGAAAAGAGTCCTTGTGTTTTTCTGATTTCACATAGCAATGTTGATAGAGTCATAGAATCATCTAGCTTGGAAAAGACCTTCAAGGTCACCAAGTCCAAGCATCAACCTGCCCTATCAAGTCCCATCACTAAACCATGTCCGTTAGTGCCATGACCACACATCTCTTAAATACCTCTAGGGATGGGGACTCCACCACTTCCCTGGGCAGCCTGCTCCAATGCTTGACCATTCTTTCCGGGAAGAAATTCTTCCTGACATCCAACCTAAACATCTCCTGGTGCAACTTGAGGCCATTTCCCCACATCCTATCACTTGTCATCTGAGAAAAGAGACCGACACCCTCCTCACAGCAACCTTCTTTCAGGTAGTTGTAGAGAGCGATGAGGTCTCCCCTCAGCCTCCACTTCTCCAGGCTAAACAACTTCAGTTTCCTCAGTCACTCCTCGTAACTCTTCTAGTCCCTTCATCTTCTTCATACTTGTTTATGTTGCATGGGGCTTCAGTGATTCTGCTGATTCACTTACCAGGCCAGACTGCTGAGGGTTCCTATCTGCTGAGCTTCAGTATGACTCAGGCATTGTCATTATGATTTGAGTGACAAGAATTGAGGGTATACTTGCTGAAACTGAATTTGGTTGGGAGGAGCTATAAGATTATGGGAAGGTAGGTTTCAGGTTCTAAACAATCTTGATGAACCAAAGAATGGCCTGAAATAAACAGGATGCAGGTCATTATGGGGAAGTGTGACAAATAATTAAATGAAGATAGGGTGGCTAGGTATCACTTTTCAAGAGAGGTTCTGGAAGGGTGAGCCAGGAATTGAATGGGGGGAATGTAGGGAGTCTTACTGTTGTAACCAAAGGAGGTGAGGGCTGAGATGGAAATACGCACAAAAGTGCTTTTAAAAACTGCTACATGTAAAATATACAGAGTAATCCTTCAGGTATTCTACTTAACACTGAAAGTGCTTAACTGGATTTACTGGTCCACTTTTTAGCACCAGGTTTCTACTGTTACAGCACTGACCTGTTGTTAGATTAGTATTTTAGCTTGCTTCCATGCAGCTGTGGCTTATTTTGTCAGGATTACAAATCTGGGTACTGGGAGATAGCCTTCTGCTGGTATGGTGGATTTTTACTTTGTACAAATGTGATAGACATTGATTTTTCTCTCCCATGTATGCATTCATTTCTGACGATAGAGTTTTTGCATAGTACCCTATATGTCTGTGCTGATACGTCCCATTTAAGACATTCTTCCCAATTGATTTTTTCCCGTCTCTGGAGCTAAGACCGTCCTAACCTTAGATAAAACCTTACTGTTTCATATAAAATAAAATATCCACCATGTCTGTCCCACAATTTCTTCTTGCTTAGTGCTAAGTACTGCTAACAATCATAGTATCATATAACTAATCCTCCAAGTCTTCCTCCTTCTCTTTGATGCTGGCTTCTATTGCATGTGATCCAAATGGTTCTACTGATTCCCTTACTAGCCCAGAACACCTCTGCTGTGGCTTCACATCTGACAGAGCTTCAGTACAACTCAAGTGTCAAGTGTCTACTGAACACCTGTTTTGCAGAAATGTATCAGTAAACCAGAATGAGGAAAAGCCTGTATTTTGCTTTCGCTTTACAGCGAAAGCATGCACAAAAAAGGGGGTGAAGGAGGAGCCAGAGGCCTTTCAGGAGGTTCAGTAAGAGTTTATAACAGGTTTCTCGTATTACTCTTTGAGTACTGATCACATATCTGACAAGCAAATCAAAACACATCCACCCGAAACATAGTAACAGACAAAAGGATTTGGGATGAGATCCTAGCTGTTGAGATACTACAACAGAGAAACACTGCAGTACAGATAGGAAGGAGGGAGAAATGGCAGGGTGTGGTTCCTCGTGCAGCTTGTTTTGTTTTTCATACAAGAAAGTTGAAATGCTATTTATAGCGATATACTGTTAGAATTTAACATGCTATGCTTGTCAGTTTTCACAAGTAATTCCTGGGTTTACTAAGGTAATGCAAGAACGAAAGGCATTTTTTCTTGGCTATGTAGTTGATGATATTTGGTATATTCAAGCTTCATCATCCACTATGTGCAAATACCGGTGATCATTGCTCAGAAAAGTGACAAAATGCCAAGATCCAACTGTAGATAGATTCACCTGGGGACCTATATGGTTTCTTGTCCCCCTAGCCCTTGCTGCTTATGCAGCACGCGGGATCCAGATGCACAGACCAGAAGGGTTGCGCAGCCCTCCACACTTGCGTGTAAGCTTTCTCCAGTTCAGTTCAAGGCTTTACCCATTCATCTGCCTCTCATGATGAGAGGTATTTGTATGCATTTGATTGTCTTAAAGTGAGCGTTACTTTGAACTTTATAGACTTGGGAAGTAACTGCTTCTCTTGCATTTGAAGAATTGGAAATAACGAGGCTAAAGGGGACCTTTGGATTTTCTCCTGCCAGCCCTGACAAAGAAAATCCACTGTTTTGGGATTTAAATATCAGCTACATTTTGTGTTGAGTCTGTGGTTAAAGTCTACATTACGATGACTGTTTCTGGAGTCTACAGAGGATGCTGTGGCCAGCATAAAGTAACTTCCTTATTTTGAAATCCATTCTTAATCACCCATGAAATTAACTATTGGAGTCTGCCTTCAAGTTGGCACAGTCTAATAGTAAGGGTTTTAAAAATATTTAACAACATATTTGGAAACAGAACTTTTCTGTTCCTTATTTATATGTTTTTGGATGTTGGCTCTTGCATGAGAAAAGTGCTGTATGCTTTAATACTGAATTTAGAAATCTTGTGGTTTCTGTTGGCACTATGAGGGAGCAGCTAGCATAAGTCTGTGATACTTGATGAGAGCATTTTTGTGTTTTAATTATTAGACACATGAATACAGAGCCAACTGCGTTCAGCTATTGTGTTTATTGCCTTTTTTATTCACCATAAAAAAGCAATAATTTTTCTGGATTACTATCTCTAACATGATATGCAACTTGAAATCAGAAGAAAGCTGAAGCATTGTTAGTTCTTTATTCACAAAGGGAACAAGAAATTGCAGAAAAAAATCTATTGTGGGATGTTGAAGTGTGATGTTCTGGATTTATAACCCAGCTAAATGTTGCAGCTCAACAATAAATTAGGAGTGTATATAGTACTTTTGTGCCTCGTGAAAGTATTAGTTAGGATACCCCATGTTGTTGCTGTGGTTAGTAGGCCAGACTCCTAATCCAAAATGCATCTATGAGGCATCGCATGGCTTAACAAAGAGGAAGCACAAGCTTGACGACAAAGGTAGCTTGGTAACGGGACCTGAGCCTTCAGGGGAAAACTAACATGTATGAAAGCCCAGCTGAGGTACCATGGATGGGTATGCTTCAACGTTGAAGTGATTCAAAACCTTAGCACTTGCATATATTTGAAGAAACTTCTATGAATAGGCTAAAAGTACCCCCAAAAAATGTTATTTTTTTAAAGGAAAAAAGATGTCATTTCAGACAAATTAATTCCTCCATTTCTTAGCAAATACTGGCTTTCCTGAATCTGTATTTGCCATGAGAAGTTGTGTATATGGAAAGTATCTGGGAAGTGCCAGGCAATAATGACTTTAAAAATAATTCTGTAAACATCATTATCTGAACAGTGTTTCAAATAACTAAAATTTCAGACCTATATTGCCAGTTCCTAAGAATTTCTCAAAACCTGTCTTCCACCGGAACACTTTTTCTTTAAACAAATTATCTTTTCAGTTTTGCATTAAATTGTTCCTTGTGCATTAATTTCTTACATTTTACTTAAGAATTTTCTAGATGCTACATTAAGGTTTTTTTGAATGAAGAAGAAAAAAACATCTGGCATTTTTGTCTGTGGGAGTTCTGCTATTAAATTCTGCGCTTATTGACATTTTTAGAAGAAATACAGTGCATTTGATTGGTTTTGTACATATTAGTAATACCTTCTTGAAAGTTTTCATATTTCACAGGGCCTGATGGAAAAAAAATACACACAAGTAAAACAATTATGGTTTACCTGCCAGTTTATGAAGTCATAGTTGTTTTGTAATGTTTGTAACACCTGGGCAAAATTCTGAGGATTTGTTTAATGCCAAATAACATGTCAAATTACCATCTGCTTGGCAGTGCTTGTAACAAATATTGTACAATGTAGTGCATATTATAGAAATAGGAATATGAATAGGCATTTAGAACTTGCAAGAAGTTCTGTGTGTGTTTTTAAATTACATAAATTTTAGACCAGCTGATAGTAATCCATACTGTGGTCAAAGGTATGTGACTTATTTTTATATACAGTGTTGATCTAAATCATGGTTTTACTTTTCAGCAGCAGGAGAAATGTAAAAGCAGCATAGTCTAAAAACAAACAACTTAAAAAATGATAATTAATGAGAAGCATATGAACAATGTAAAATTGAGACTCCGATGCTTTGGGCCAATGAAAACAATGCCAATTAAAAAATTGCTTAAATTTTCAGTTGTTTTTCATGTTAAAAATGTTTTTCAGAAAGAGTGTTTACATGGCTGACAGGTCCCCTAGAGGTAAATCTAATCTACAGACCAAAAGAAATGTTGAACAGTATAAAAACACATTACCTCTTGTTTTAATTTGGGAAAACTTGTGAGTGTGCCTTTATAAAGAGGAGAAAAAAAAACACACACACAAAAAAAACCCACAATATTTTCATTTAGTGCTGGGTTAGGAACTCTAGAAATTTTCTACATCCTAAATTTATAACAACAGCCACCTCACTGTCATAAACCACCACAGTCTAGATTTGGAGCACATCACCTTTGCAGTCATAAAATAAAGGAAATAAAAGCAAATCACAGAGGAAAATTCAAATTCTTTTAGAGCATTTCTCTTTAGTATAAATTACTTCTGTGATTTAAAGTATTGTTTTTGATGAAATTTTCAGTACTAAAAGGATAACAGAAAAAACGTGAGTATAAGTAAAACAAGTGGCATAGTTAATTTTGTAGGTCTTTTACAGTTATTTAGCAATGAATGAATTTTTGCTGAAATGATTCAATTTTTTTCCAGTTTTCACTGAGAACCTCTGTGGAGCATCTGGGGAGGGTAGCAAGGTAGTTTCTGCGCAGCAGAATTCTTTTGCATGCTCATTTTAATTTTCAAGTTATGTCCAATGTCTGTTGTTCCACATTAACCCTAAGTATCTGGCTGGCTACTTGGGAGTAACTTCATCTACTTCTGTGTGGAATGTGGCAACTATTTAACACCATGTATGATTTAAGACAGGAAATGAAGGACTGTCTTACAAAAATTTTGTAAGGAAATGTAATTACCCAGACTAGAATTTGGCTAGAATGCAAAGTTAAAACTGCTGTCAATGCAAAAAGTTCTCTTTGTTATTTCATATGAAAGGTGACTTTAAAGAAGATTGTATGAATTCAGCACTGCCATTGATTACTTTTTAGATCCTGATGCTTGAGTTTGCTCACACTGTAAGTTAGTAAATGCAATGCTAAGTTAAAATAAATTTGCTCCCTTATTGAGATGTTGCTGTTCCTTGCCATGCTACGTGGGGTTACTTTAAGGTTTCCCTCTTAGATGGTGACCAAGCTTGTATACTCTTATCTAGTGAAGTGTGACGAAATTACTGATAGAAGTGACATAACAACAAGCTGCATTGATCTGTAAGTTTGAATTATTTTTTCAGCATCTGTACCATGCTTTGCTTTGGACAAGAGTAGTTAGATCTGGTTTTGATCAATATGTTTATAACTTTTTATTCCGCTCTGAAGATTCTGTTCTGAACATGTTATGATAAATGTGTTTCACTGCATTGCAGTAACTATTCTGTTCTTAAATCTTGGCGCTGGAGTTCATTTTTTAATGAAATCTGTTTCATTTCCATTTATCCTATGTTAAATTTTTGGTATGCTTCAGGTAGCATTTCCAAATAAAGAAAGGTCACGAATTGAAAAGGTTACTTTTTACAAGGTAAAAAAAAGTTCAAAATGATGTGGGGGGGGGGGGTTGCTTTTCAAATTAGAAATTGAAACAACTTAAACTCCTAGACTCTCTTCACATCTCCCTTGGAAACTCCCTCCTTTACTGTAACTTTGTGGTCTTGATGATATTCACAGAGAAGCTGATTTACTGAATAAAGAAGTTCTTTAAGTTTTGAGTTTTGGAACATTACCAGTATGTCTGAACCCAGGTTTCAAATTTTACTGGCATTTTGTTGGCAAACCAATTTTTTGGAGTCCCTTCTTATTTGGGTATGTTTCCTGACACCTTTGGCTGTATGGTACTGTGTTTTAAAATTCTCTTTTTCTTTTTTTAAGAGGAAAAGCCTATAAACATATACAGAGGATTAATTATAAAATATCTGGTATAAAAATAGAGAGACAAGAAAATTACCAGCTGAAAAATGCAGTGAGCAGAAAAAAAAAGAGCATTTAATGGTAGTTTTACCCTGTCTGTTCAGCAGGCCTGATTCTCAAAGCAGTTCCACAAGCAAAGCATGTACTATTCTGAGGCTGTAATATGGTAATTTAAATCAAGCCTAAGTACATGTGTGGTCAGAAGGAGGTGGTTTGGTCTTCCCTTCTATCCACTGGCCTTTTTTTACTGTTGCTTCCCTTTTGCCAACAGCAATGTTCACTTCTGGTGAGCCAGATTAGAGCATTGATCCAGCTGAAAAATAACTCACATGACTTACATGCCCTACTTACAATCTTCCTGTATACTGCAATTTTGTTTAAACTATATTGTTATTAGTGCACTGCTCTACAAGACTTGACAACTAGCCTAAGTGTATATAAGTCACTAACCTATGTCATTCATAGTATCAATAGATTATTCCTTGCTGAAAATGTCACGACTAATATAGGACAATCTTTTTTTTGGTAGTATTTATGGCTGTAAGGTACAAGAAACTAGCAGTCCAAGGTTCCAGTACTATTTTAGTTTTCCACAAGTCTCAGACATTGTAATCCCTTATGCATTTTAACAGTGATGTAGGATATTAATATATCTAAAGAGATCAAAGAGAATTTGATACTAAGTGGTCCTTTCTGTACTAATGTTGCTACAGGGAAATCCACTATAACGTGAAAGAAGCTATGAATTTTTGCAATAGAACACAAGAGTGCATTCATGTAATAGTGTATTCTGGCACATATATTGCCTGCTGGATATAGGCAAAGTTATAACAGTGCAGAGCAGTAAGTTTCCTATCATTTAAATAAGACTCGCGAGGATTAACAGTTTAGGTGTTCTTCTACCTGTCTCAACTGTGAGTCAATCTTGTGGGGGATTGTGTATTGCACCTGGTCATATATAAAATACTGCATGGAAAGTGGAAGATGGATAAAGTTAAGTGTTAATTTAGGTTAGTAAGCATGTGAAAATAACTTCAATGTAGGATCCTATTTGGGATAGGGAATTCCAGTGAACAGCCTCTGGACTAAACTCTTAATTCAGTAATTAATAGCTAATGGCTGGTTGCTGACTGATTTTAAGCCGCTTTCAAGGATGGAAAGGATACCAGGTTTCTGTATATTTCCTTGAATCAAAGAATCATTGCGGTTGGAAGAGATCCCTGAAGGTCTGTAGTCAACCCCCCCTGCTTTTAAGCAGGATCAACAGTGAATTGAGACCAGCTAGACCAGGGTCTAGTCAGGTCCTGAAAACCTCCAAGGAAAGAGATACTCCACAACTTCTGTGGGCATCCTGTTCAGTGCTTAGTTATTGTCCTCATAGCTCAGTGTCATTTGCAAACTTGACAGAAGTGCATGTCATCTCCTCCAGGTCATTGGTAAATATATTAAGATGACAAACAGGATAGATCTCAGGATAAACCCCTGAAGAACTGCAATTGTAAGCAGCCTTCAGGTAAAGTACGAACTAATTCCAGAATCTAGGCATTTTTTTCTTAACTGATAGTGGACCCATCTAGACCACAGTGACCAAACTGGAATACGAGGGTGCTGTGTAAGACCATCTTGAACTCCAGGCATCTGGGACTTCCTCTGATCTCTATGACCATGATGATAGAAAATAACCTTGACATGACATCAGCCAGCTCTCTCAACACTCTCATATGCATCCCATCTGCTCTCATAAACTTGAGTGAGTCAAGATTTCTCAAGAGATTTATGATGTCAATCTGCTTTTACTGCTTTTTTTTTTTGTTGTTGTTATTTTTTCTGCTCTTTGAACCCTATCTCTATGCATAGAGGTCTGGGAGACCTTGTTGGTGAAGACCAAGTCAAAGAATGCATTTAATAACTCAGCCTTATCTATATCCATTGTGTTTTTGTTCCAGTCAGCTGTGAGCCCTCATTTTCCTTGTTTATTCTTAAAACGTAGCAGTAGTTCTTGACCCTTTTCTTGCCAGTTTCTACCATGCTTGAGCTTTGGCTTTCCTCACATCATCATTGCTTGTCTGGAGAGTATTTCTGCATTTCTTCTTTGTAGCCTATTCTTTCTTCCATCTCTTGCGTATGTTCTTTTTGCAGTCATGCATTACTGTTTTAGCCAAACAAGGCTCCTTGTTCATCTACCTATTTTCCAAAGTATTCTAATGAGCTGTTGTGTTTGCAGGAGGTAGTCTTTAAATACCAGGTCTGCTGAGCTCCTTTTGCCCTTCAGAGCTGCCTCTCATAAGATTCCACCTATCAGTTCCCTGAATAAACTGAATTCTCCTCTTGTGAAATCCAGGGTTTGTACTCTGTTACTTACCTTCCTTATGCCCCTCAGGATTTTGAACAGCACTGAGCCATGGTTGCTACAGCCAAGGCTGCCACAGCTTATCACTTCCACAACTAGCTCTCCCTTGTTTGTAGCAAATCAAGGAGCTGATTGTCTGACATTTGTGTTAAGACCTTGTCTCTAGCACCCTCCAGAAGTCACCTGGATTGCTTGCAGCCCACTTTGTTTCCTTTTTTAATGGATGCCATGGAGATCAGAGTCTCCCATAAGAATCAGGATCTGTAGTCTGCAGATGTCCTCAAATTGCTCTAAAAGATTTTTTTCCCCTTCTTCCTTCTGGTCTGTAACAATTTCCCTGTCTCCATGATGTCATTCGTGCTGGCTTCTCCTCTGATCATGGTCCACCAGCCCTCAATCAGCCTACTGCCTACATTACAGAAAAATGCCTTATGTTTGAGCTGTTCCTTCAGGATTTCATGTTCTCTTGAAAACAGGCTTCCGGGTAGGCAACAGAGACCCAAATCAGTGCTGCCACTAGGGAAGGTCTCACAGAGTGGACTCGAGGCCTGTTATGCTTGGCCAGCATGCCCTCTAGCAGGCCATTCAGGATGCACAGCTTGGAGTCAGACACAGCACTGTGCAGTTAAAGGCTATGAATTGTAAATGGATGGCAATGGAGAGTTTAGGAAAGATTCTATTGGCCACACTGCTTATTTTCAAACTAGACATAACGGAGAGAAACAGTGGTTATAAAGAAGTAAGGCAAGTGTTTGGTCCACCTTTTTGTTCAAAGTAATGCAAGAAACTCATCAAGAGACATAGGCCTTTCCATTTGACTAAACATTGAAAGTTTTGTTTTTATGTTGTTTTATAATTCTCTGTGTAAATAGTAGTTACAAACAAGCTATCTGAGAATGAGATTTTCAGGCAAGAAACTTGGGAGTGAAGTGACTTCATAACTTACTCTCTTGTGCCCAGGTATTTTAACATCTGGAATGTAATGTTGCCTCTTGTAATACCTCTGCAATACTGTAACACAGCAGGATGCATTAATGAGAATTTCAACCTTAAACCCACAACATCAATGAAATTTATAGTTGTCAGGCTGTTAACATTATTCAAAACATAGTTTTTGTGGTTTCAATTCCCATATTACATTCATGTAGGAAGAAAAGTCATTGTGTTGACTAGTCATGAAGACAGATACTTTCTTCGACTTGAAATTTCTATAAAACAATTGCGTATTGTTTATTACTCTTGACACCATTCATAGGATGTGTTACAGGATGGTGGGTTGTGTGTATACAATCTCTCTCATAATCTTTCAATTGTTTTAATATTCCTGAGTACCAAAAGTGCCTTGCTTACATTTTGGAAAATAACACAAAAATGTTCAAAGCAGAGAACAGAAATTTACCTAAAATTAAAGTATCTTCTTCTATGATCATGTAAATGCTGTCCGATATCCTTCCTGATGCATAAATTTGTTTTCAGATGTTTCATGTTCTGTATCTCAGTGTGTTCTTTTGACCTGAAGTGTAGAGCAAGCCAGAAAAAAAAAAAAAAAAGAATTTCATGAAGGCAAAAATTTAGGGGAAAAATATGTTGAACATTGTGACTAAGTTACTCTGCAGAAAAATGAAATAGTTAAGTCTGCAACTGATTAAGTTGAAAGAAAAGAGGGGAAGTCAATATGTAAAAAAGTGCACGTACAGTTACTCTTTCTGGTAAGGAAAATACAAGTTGTGTCTCCCAGAAAAAAAAAAAAAAAAAAAAAAAAACAACGAGCACACACAATTTACAAAGCTCTGAAGTTGGAGGGGATTGTGTTTTTTGGTTTTTTGTTTTTTTTTGTTGTTGTTTTTTTTTTTCTTTTACCATCATAGTCTTTATGGTAATTCCAGAACAATCTCAGGAAGTAGTAAAAATAAATCTATCTGTCCCTTGCTGTATCAGTCTGGGTATTAACAACTTCCCCATGTTGTGTCCGTCTTAAAGAATTTCTTCCTGACCCTTAAAAGCACAAACTCAGTCTCTGTGTTTAATATGTTGTTACCTGCTGCCAAGCCTCTAATAGCTACATTCATGTGTGCTGTTAATCATATCTCTTTGTTCTAAAACCTGTGTTTTGGATTCATAATTACTTTTTTTCCTGCTCTGATTATTTTCCTCCCATCATGGCAGCACATGACTTTTTTTTTTGCCTATTTATAAACAAGTATGAATGGAGAAGAAACAGAAATCAGTGTATTTTGACAAAGCCTGTAATCTCTTCCTAACTGTACTTCCAAATTTAAATTAGATTTTCTTGTTGCAAAACCATGAACTTGCTGTTGTAACTGAAATCATGCTTTTCCCAGATGACAGTGCTGAAGCCACATGGGGGGCATAAAGAGCTGCCTAAGATTTTCTGCTAGGTCCCAGCATAAGTGGAGGTGTATTTTTAATGCTGAAGGTAGATGGGTGATCCTGGTCTCAACGCCTAATCAATAGTGTCCAAAGGAAGGAATTATCGAGCCATATTACATGTGAAACGGAAGGGGACTGGTAAAAAGATCTGGCTATTGCTGACTGATGATGTCTCACTGATTCTGTGGTTCTGTGGAAAAACATCGTTGGGCCTGTTATGGCTTCGTCAGTTTTGGTTCAAGTATTTCAGATGAGTGAAGGCATTTATGATCCAGACTTTGCTTGGGCCCTCACGTAACCTACCATTTTGATGATTATGAAAGCAAGTCAGCCATCTGAAAGCTATTCTGAAACTTTTTGCTACTGATGTCGCCCCAGCAGTTACTAAAGCCCTACTTTGCAAACTGAAGCAGGAGAGATGGATGGTTCCTTAACTTGATGTCTGCCAAAATGTTTGTGCCTAGTGAGCAGTCGGGGTACATTTCTGCTTGGAGCTGGTCCCTTCTGCTCAGGGATACTTGCTTGATTTCTGAACTTGAAAGGCCTCTCGTATGTATCTGAAATTCAGAGGAAATAACTCTGAAGGATTGGACTGCACTTATCTCCGAGACAAGACCACTTTTATATGAATGAACAACATGATATTTGTGCCCATATTGGAAGGAGGTTTTTAGGCTATAAATCAC
The DNA here is from genome assembly GCF_040182565.1 of Anser cygnoides. Taxonomy (NCBI): domain Eukaryota; kingdom Metazoa; phylum Chordata; class Aves; order Anseriformes; family Anatidae; genus Anser; species Anser cygnoides. The sequence continues at coordinate 114,968,961 of NC_089873.1, read as the reverse complement.
TCTCTGGGTTTGCCTTGCTGGCACCATCTTGAATATCTATTTTATCTGTTAAATAACTCTTCCCAAAAATGTGAAATGAAGAAGGATCACAGCACAGTTCAGATCTGTTTTAAAGCGGCTCGAACTAAGTTCTCACAGTAGGGTTTTTTTCTTCCTTTTTAAAGTCGTGCATTGACTCATTTGGTGGTGTTAAAGTGCACTTTCTACTTATCCCCAGAGGAAAGTTAGTATTCTTTTAAGTGAAACTATTTTAAAAGCAGAACACAAGCCTAAAATAAGCCAGTGTTCTCTAGAGCTCTCAGAAGGTGTAGATTTATTTACTGTAGTTAAATCATAATTAGTTCTCAGGGGATAGTGTATCTTTTAAACTGCTTTATTGCCACCATATTGGTTTTCTAAATAATCAGAAACTGCTGCTGTTATATTCTGTAGTATGAACAAAAATTTGCTTTAAGTAGAAACAAATGTCTAGAATTGCTAGTTGTCACTTACTGAAGATAGCGACACGCAAAAAAATAAGCACTTCAAGAAAATGTGAAGAAATACAAAGCGTATGTTATCAGAAGGCACCTTAAATGAACTATGGCTATAACTTTTTCCAGTGTAACAGATACGGTAATGTTTTACATGATAATTTTTCAATTAATCTTTTTTAATATTCTAATGCTTTTTGGTCAAGAATAAATATTAACTGAAAACGGATAAATGGTAGTGCAATGTTAAAGTAAAATATTACCTGATATTTAAACCTAGATTTTCATGAATGTAGCTTAGTGTTCCAGCTGATAAACATTTTTTTTTTTCCTTAATTGGCAGGTTAATGTTCAAGTTGCCTGAGGAGATGGGTTTAATAGCAATTGCTGTTCGACAAACAGAAGGGAAAGGTTAGTAAGTTTCCTTCTTGTGCTAATAAATGCATATTAAACATACAAAATAGGACATTTTAATGTCATATAGCTTTGTTAAAGATACATTATGAGTATTTTTGATAATAAACTACAGAATAATAGTGTTCTCTTCTCCTCCTGCTTGAACTGTGGATTTAAACTCAAAACCTAAGTTAACAGAGACCAAAGTAAACGTTTTCAGGATGTTTGGTGGCTTTTGCAGAAATGATTTAGTGGTCTTCTACTTTCTGCCAGAAAGTCTCCAGTCATGGAAACTGCCATCACTACATTTAGTGTAATACAATTCAGACTTCCAAATCAGAACTCCGGTTTGATTTAACTAGAACAAGACTGGGTTGTCAGACTGGAAGACTTTTGTCAGAGAGGTTTTGTTGAGTCTACAGGACTGTCTTGAAACATCATGTGGGCTTTCACAATCTTTTGCAAGTAAATACAAGCGGGTTATGCCTCTTGTCTAGAAAAGTGCTACCACTGATATAAAAGTCACTTTCAGTTTATTAGAAAAGCACAGTGCCCAGCGTAATAAGCTTTTCTGAGCACACATCTATATAAAGTCAGTTAGCTGGTTTCTGACTCAGATCTAGCATGTGTCAAGTTGATTCACAGTGTGGATGGATTTGTAGACACATACAGAGGATCTTCACAAATATTTCTTCACTCAAACAAAGCAAGATTATTTGAAATGTGTATGTTACCAAATACCAGGCAAAGCTTGGAAGCAAGTAATTTAGGACATTATAGGAAACCAGTAGCAGAATGCACTCTAAACAACCTGCTTTTTTTGTTGCTGTTGCGTGTAGGGGTGGGGTGGGTTTTTTTGTTGTTTTTTTTTTTTTTGATTTAAAAAAGATAGAGCTTTGCACTTTAGCTTTTTAAATTTCAAAATAAGTTTGGAAACTCCTTTATAGGACTTATTGTATGTTCTCAGGTTGGTACTATTAAATCTTTCTCTTCTGTAGTTGCCTACATTAACAAAGTGATGTTTTTAATAAATATTTTTTTCCTGTGTTGAAATCAATATTTTTTTTTCTTTCCCCTCCCCAGGTCGTGGTGGAAATGTTTGGCTCAGTCCCATGGGTTGTGCACTATCCACTTTACATATTACAGTTCCTCTACATTCCAACTTGGGCCAGAGAATTCCTTTTATTCAACACCTAGTGTCCTTGGCAATGGTAGAGTCAGTTAGATCAATACCAGGATATGAGGTATCTCACTTTAATTTTATCAAAATTCCTGTTTCTGTTTCCATTTTCCTTAAATTCTGAGTATTTACTATGTCTTCTTTGCATCGAATGACTCAACACTAATACAGTTGTAAACAACAGTAGTAAGTTTAGCCTTCATACGTACTTAATTTATATGTTTTAAGAAATCTAGTATGCATATGATGAATACTGTCTTTTATCGAGCTGATTAAGTATACTACCCTCATTTCACTCATAATCTGATGAAACTTAAGACTCAGTCTTCAGCAATAAAGAAAATGTCTTTTTTGTTTGTCTAACAATTGAGTTGATTTGCTTTGGTTCTGAAGGAGTTGGGGAAGAGGGAGGAAGGAAAAATGAATAAAACTGACAAATCCTTTTCTGCTTTTTTTTGTCAGTTCTGTTTCAGTGGTCATTTTATCCCTTTTAAAGGATTTTTCCAACCCTTGTTTAAAGTTGAAAACTGATTTCTAAGGCAAGAACTTAGGAGTATTGCTCTCAAGAGGGAATCAAGTGTCCTGTCATCAGTATTAAAATGAAGAACCAGTCTTCTTCATCACCTCATATATCTCCTTTTTAATGTTACCATTTCCTAATATTTGCTAACTATAAAACTTTGGTATTTTACAGAAGTAGTTAACTAAAGCATATGTTTCCTATATTACAGAAAATCAATGACTTATACACATTTACACATGAACTTTATTATAGTGGCACCCAGTAGCTTTGCTGAAGTTTAGGGTCTGTCAGCCTTTCTATTAAAACCTTCTAACTTCAGTGCTTCATAACTTGACTATAAAAACAAAATGCTTTAGGCTAAAATTTGCAATATAAAATATTTGGCTAGAGTGAATAATTTAACCATTTAGAATAGAAGGGACAAGGGTTAGTTTTATAAAATATGAGTCTGACTGGGGAAGGAGTTAATTTATGAATGGAGGTGGTTTTGCTTCTGTATGCCTACCCTGATATACTGTGGCATTTTGTATTTTATTGCATTCAAGAGGAAGAATGTGACTGATGTACTAAATATTACTATAAAGATAATATGTACCACTAATGCAGATACTGGGATACCAAACTTATTTGGACACTTCCTGTGTTCCCAGTAGCTTGGTATGTCCCAGGCAAAGCTGCTGAATCTCCTTTGAAGTAGAAAAATACATACTAAAAAGTCTTCCAATACACATCCTGGGGATATTTGAGAGGATTTAATTCTGTTGTGGTGTCCCATCCCACCCCCCAGGAAGTCAAGTCCTAGACAATGGGTTAAAAAAGTGTTAAGGGTCTGGACTCAAGTACATTGAAGCAAGGAAATTCAAGGATTTGTCTGAAACTCAGAGCTTCAATTTGTCCTTTATTTAGACTTGTGTGTTGCAGGGCTTTTCTTTATGTCAGATGAACAGCCATGCCATACAAACTGTAGCAGCTGAAAACAATGGGCTAATTTAGAGAAGTGGTTTTATTCTTACCTCTGCATTTCTTTACCTCTGTGGGAGTATGGGGAATCTTAATATTTCTTTAACACACTTTAATGGGGTTTGTTATGCCCAAAGTCCATTTCAGGATTTCCATAGACAGATATGAAATGCGTGTGTTTCAGTTTATCGTTTTTAGGATTCTGTCATGAATGTTTGCAGCTCTAAATAGGCAGCGACTGAGGCCTTTGTTCTGGGCTCTCTTTTGACAAACTCTGACAGTTCAATTGTAAGTTTTCCTGTCAGATGTTAGTGCTGCAAATTCAAACAAGCTTATATCCAGAGAGTGCTTTGCTTTCCCATTCTGAGAACAGCAGAAATCTCACTCTAGTAAAGGAAAATAAGAACATGCTCCATTCCCACTGTGCCTTACCCATCATTTCTTTGACACTCTGATAGTTATGCAGAACCTTGTCACTCTGTTTTGTGGCAAACAACACGAGTCTTCACTGTGTAGTTTGTTTCATGAAAATACCCCACTGGCTTGTTTGCTTTTCATGCTTGCTTGTGACCTCAGTTGCCACGCTAAATAAGTGCCCAGTGTCTTACAGGCATATGGATTCCCTAAGTAAAATCTAGTGAATATATTGTCATTCTTTTGCAGAAGGAAAGTGATGTCTCCTTTGGTTACCTTCAGAAGGTCTCTTAACACTGATAATACTGTTTAACTGTGGCATACTTTGCATGTCTCAAGAGTCTTCTCTAAATCCTTTCACAGTGTGAAGAGTCAGGTTGTTTTTTTGTAATGAATATGAATTGGTGGTATTCTCTTAGCATGCTTTGATAGCAAAATCAGTTAGTATTTCCTGTCAATGTATGTATAATGGACTCCTCTCTGGCCTTTAAATCTGTCAGAGAAGTAGACACGGATCCAGGTGCAGTTTTCACACATCCTGTAAAGGGATTTTATAATCTACAATAGGAGAGAATATGGCTCTTGTAGTCCTGGAGCACCTCCCATAATCTGCCTCTTGGGATACGGTCATATGCAGTTTTTCAAACTACAAGAAGCACATTACTTTCTTTTTGTGTTTAAGTAGCCAGTGCAAAGTTCAGTTCAGTACTATGGTTTCAACAAAAACTTCTCTATTGCGCTGGAACAGTGTCATACAACACAGTTTGTGTTTCCAGCTCCACGGTTTCAGCATAGCTGCCGAAAGCATGAATATATTTAGAATATTACTGAAGTATTTACATAGTTGTGAACTGGAATTTCTCCTGTCTGCTAAGTTCAAGAAGTCATTGTCTCTTTGTCTGGTTTCTGCAAGGATCCTCAAATCTAGAGTTGATATTATTGTAGATTTACTCTGATCACTTATACTTCATCAGCAGTGACCCACACTTGCTGCCAGTTTTCATCTTTCTTGGACAGATCTTTCAGTTCTTTAACAGGGCATAATGAATGAAGTAAGTGAATTCTATAAAACCGTATGATTTTGATTCTATAAACCTCTACTATCTTTAGTTCTCCTTTTGGTTGCTCTAAGACTTTATTATCTACCATTATTTATTTATTTTTTAACTAAATTTAAACTTTTCTCTGACAGCTGTCAACCTCTTTAGTAGACCATGTAACCATGTTACCATGATTTTATCAGTAACACTTGTGAAACCCTTAAATAGGTTCTTATTATGAAGAGTTGACAGTATCGTATCCAGTGTGGCAAAGAGGTACAGAAAATATAGAATATGGAGTGATGAATGAGCCATGTTCTTATAATCAGTTTCAGAGAGCAAATTGTTTCTAAATGTGTATGGTTTTGTTTCTTTAGGACATTGAACTGCGAGTAAAATGGCCAAATGATATTTATTACAGTGATCTTATGAAGCTTGGTGGAGTTCTGGTAACCTCTACACTTATTGAAACAACATTTCATATACTTATTGGTAAATGTCTACTTTTAAGCTTTTCTATAATGTTTTTGTTGTTGTTGTTGTTTGTTTGTTTGTTTGTTTTCCCTAAAGAAATTTGCTGTTAATGTGTTTATGAGTTCAAATGATAAGGACAAGAAGAAATAATGACAGCAGGCATAAGGAAATAAAGCACAGTATTAAAAAAAAGAAAGCACATAAAGTAAATGTTTTCATTCTTCTTAAGAATTCCATATGCTTGACAAGGAAAACATAAATGCAAGCATCTAGGCTGGTGTAGTGGAATTCAAAGAAAGAGCATTACAGGAGAGAGGGAAAATGTCCTTGATCTATTGCAAAACTAGTAGAATATACAGAAAAATGTATGATTTTTTGGTTTTCATTTTTTTTGCAACATGACAAATAGGTAAATAAATAACATGCCATTTAAATCAGGAGAGAAAGAGCTATGTACACATTGTAATGTTTTCATTTCTCCTTTTGTCCTTTTAAATTTATTTGTAACTTGCCTCTGTTGATATCTTTTCAGAAATTGGCATATTGCCAGTGAAGCAGCAGTGTAGTAATTATTTGATTAAATACTCTCTTTCTTTAGTTCTCTGAAAACATAAAATTTGCAAAGTGGTTAGGAAGGCTGGGAGCAGCAGGGTAAGGAATGACAGACTATTTGTTCATTTTGAAGATGAACAGTCTATCTGGAAGGCTGATTCCAAAAAGGTAGCAAGGCCAGTCCCAAAAAGACTGTATGTGTATTTTCCAGGAAATGCCAGTGCTTTAACAGGGAAAGACATCAAAGTATCTCCACCACCTTCTTCTGTGAAGCTTGCCCAACCATTATATTTTCTGTTTAATTGTTATATCCTCATTTTGGAGATGGTCTACATTTATAGAATGGAAGTTACACCCAGATGCTTAAAGAGTCTCTCTTTGCCCCATCAACCATTTACAGCTTCCATGTGTTCTTCCAGCGCCTGAGCTGGTTGACACAAGAAAAGCAAATAATGGCTTTAAAACTGTTCCTCTTGTCAAATGTCTCTTTGTACATGACAGCTTAGTTCTGCACCTCGAGCTGCTTATTGCAAACACCAAAACATTTAAATTAAAATGGAAACTTGCTGTATGCATTCTCTCTGATGCCCATAGGAGTCATCTTGGTGATGATAGCTCTGAAGTATAAACAAAATATACATTTTCATCAGCATTTCATCTTAGAAGCTTCCAGCCAAAAGAGAGTTACTTGTTATATACTACTCCAAGGATCTTTTCCGTCATTTCAGTGATGGCACTGGGAGCAGTAAGGGTGACTCATGACACCTAATTTCTTTTATTAGTAGTAGCAACGAGATCAAAATTCTGCAACAGCAAAGATAAGCTAGATGCATCATCCTCTTTCTACAGTCGTGCAGATTCCTTTCCTAGACCTTAGCACTCATAAAGAAAATCCCATGAGGGTAATGATCAAAATCACATGTCATGTACATGGCTTCACTGCTCTGAGAAATACCTCAGAAGAAGAGGTGGGCAAGAGACAGACCTGCCTTCTCACCTGTACCGTGTGCTTGAGGCCTCACAGATGGCAGTTTATGTTCATACTGGTGTGAAAAAGGAAGAAAAAAAGAACACATTTTAAACGTTATTTTTAAAAACTTTTTTTAAAGTACTTAATTGTTGTAGGACTTTGGGAAGAGGAGTTCTGCAGAATACACTTTTTTGGTGTAAGGGCCAGATTCAGAACAGATATAGGTAGCCAAATATAAATGGACTGAAAGGGACAGCCAACGTGCCTGACCTGCAAAAGCTCTGTCTACCTCTGTGTGGAGCTAAGGGATGGATGCCTGCTCGGAGTAGGGGAGAACAGTGCGCAGATGCTCAAGGCAGTACTAGCCCTAGAATTGGAAGATGTGTTAGTCACATCAACACGCTGCAAGGTCAGTGTTAAATTATTATTATTTACTCTTCTCACACGGGCAAGAAAAGATGCCCTAAGAGTCCTGAGCACCTCATATTTTTCAGATTAGCTGTCTACATTTTTGCCACCATGCTTATTCCCAGATGCTACTGCCTCATCTGAGCTCATCATCTCAGTATGTTTCTCATGTCCATTTCAGTTTTAGGAAACTAGTGATCTCCATACATACACACCTGAGTGCCTTTAGCCTGCAGATGAACTCAAAGGCTACATTTTGCACCCTGACAGTACATAGCAGAGCATAATGAGCACTGTCATTCTTTCTTCACTTGTATTATATTTGAGTTTAAACAGCCGAGTTGTGATCTGCTGGCGTGGCATATTATTTTTTCCAGTTCATTTTCCTTTGTATCTTCCTGATAATACATCTTCCTCATTTCAGTGAGGTTGATATCCTGGCATTGATATTACTGTGGCTTCCTTCTATGAATTCTCTGGTTAGTTAGAAGTCAAAAACTCCTTTTCACTGAAGAGATCCTTCTCCTCATGGTTAATACAAATTAATTCCATATATGAACAGTCTCATTAATAGCAAATTTACAAAACAATGCATCTGGACCTTCCTACAGATGGAGGTGCATCATGTCTAAACGTGATTGACAGGACTAGTGTTTTATCCCAAATGTCTGAGGAAAGAAAAATCCAAATTATTAGGAGAAAAAATAAACAGGTAATACAATATATTTCTTTACATCCCTTGAAGCCTGTTTCAGCAGGCTGCAAAAAAGGCCCCAGGAGGCATATTTAAATAAGAAAGGCATTCTGCCAACGTTATTCTAGCTGGAGAAATCTCAGTGAGAGACTTGAGGCTTCTAAAGGATATGCTGTGGTAAAATAGATTAAGCAAACTGGAGTCTTACCCAGCAAACTTAAATCTTCTGGGCTTTTCACAACAAGCCAGACGAGTCGTATCAGCTGAGTAACAATGCTTAATTTTCAGAAAATGAAATCAGCTAACTGCAGTAAACAGAAAGTATTCTTAATTAAATTTTAAACTGAAAGATAAAACTGCGTCTCAGAGTATGATCAAGGATTTGCTCTCAATTAGCTAACTACCTGTCTACTTAGAGTGAGTAAAAGAATTTCTCACTTTGATGTTATTATAACCAATATGCAAGTTGCCACTTCACATCTTACTAAACCTCCATGATAGGGTATTGTTTTGTTGAAAGGACTGTACTGGATTTACTTCTACAATTTTGAAGAGGCACTTTAAGGACAAGAACCAAGTCAAATCTGGACTGTAATTTGTAATTATGCAAATAGAAAGATTTAAAGGTGTAAGAGACTGAAGAAATACTGCAATTAAAAATCCTCAGAGATAATAATATATCAACTAGTTGAAGTACAAACTTTTTAGTAGAGACAAAATAGTCATATTTACAAATCCTGTCCCATTCTTTTGGTTTGTCTTCTTCAGGCTTTGGATTTAATGTGAATAACAGCAACCCCACCATATGCATCAATGACCTCATCACAAAATTTAATAAGGAAGAGGGGACAAAACTTAAGCCTTTAACTGCAGACTGCCTTATTGCAAGAACTGTAACTGTGCTAGAGAGGCTTATAGATATTTTTCAGGAGAAAGGGCCCAACGGAGTTCTTCCCCGTTACTACAAGTACTGGATACACAGGTAAGCATAATGATCTTCTCTTTTAAGAAAGTTAGAGATAACTCATGGATGTTTTATCTTCCATTTTCAATGTTCTACCAGGTTGCCTTTAAAACTGGTGACTTAACTGAAATATATATTCCTAAGTAGCATGTGATTCTTTGGTGAGAATGAAAATAACACATAGTAAAATCAATGGACTAGCACAGGTTAAAGAGTGTTTCTAGGTATTTTACAAAGCTGCTGTAGTCATGTCTTTTACCAAAAGGAAAAAAAAAAAAAAAAGAGGGGACGGGGGTGTTACTGTTAATTCCACAGAAAGAAAGTAAAGCAGGAAATAGAAAATATTGCCGAAAAACTTTCTCTGTTAAGAACCCATAAAGTGAGAATATTCTACTAGATAGTAGTCCTCTATGTTATTTTTTTATTGTTTCTGCAATCAATTAATTCATAACTGTCTGTTTTTCTTTAACTACAGTGGTAAGCAAGTCCATCTCTACAATGAAGAGGGCCCAATTGCATGGATAGTTGGGATAGATGATTATGGATTCCTTCAAGTTCATGAAGAAGGCAAAGGTGTAGAGTCTGTGCATCCAGACGGCAACTCTTTTGACATGCTGAGAAACCTCATAATCCCAAAGCATTAGTAGTCCTCAGAACTCACAATGCAAAAGGAGGCTCTTTACTATTCAACACCAAGCAGCTAAACTTGCTTAAAGGTGGGAGGGTGGTTGATGGCGTGGTTGTTTGTTTTTTTTTTTCTCTTCCAATTTCTAATGTCTTTGTTCTTTGAGATGGATAACTTCAAGAGTTTAAGAAGAAGTAATTATCTTTTGCTAAAGTCCTCTATTCTGTTGCATTAACTTAAAAACACATCTATGTTGCCATTCTTTATAAGCACCTATTCTTTAAAAGGACCCTGATTTCAAAGGAGTACTTTAATGAACAGAACTTCTTCTTCGATTACACACTGTATTTGGCTAAATCTTTTGTTTTCAGAAGGGGTGTTTTCATTGTGCTTAGCGCTATACAGTACAAGATTTACATATTTACCATGTTTTTATTAACTAGATTCAGGTTTTTTTTGTTGTCTGCAGTGGAATCATCTAGAAGAGCTCATCATATATTTCTGAATTAGTGGGCTTACCACTGTGCTTAGCTTCAGGTCTAAGTAGAACCTTGCTGACTTGGTTCTTCTCCATATGGACCTGTACAACAGTTTACATACTGTGCTTTGGTCTCAAGTCTGCAACGCTGTCATGGCTGCCTTGAGTTTTTGGAGAGTTTTCCATCAGCTCGTAAGAACTGTGGTTGGTTATACCAATGTATTTTTGCTTTTCCTACTCAGTTGGATCTAAGCAAATCATCTCATATCTCCGTTAAATTATAGTCTTCTGAGAGGTTTTAGCCCTATAAGAATAGCCCACTGGAGGTCATGACGGGTGTAGCACCTAGTTGAAAAGCTCTTATCTGGGTTATCGTAGGATTCCATTCTAGGGGATGGAAGTCTAAACAGTTTAGACTTTAACAGTAATTCCACTGTAATAGTAATGAAGTTAAGAGAATAAGTAAGAGAAAATGCCCCACTCTTTAAGATCCCTGCTGTAAACAGTTACTACAGTGAAAACAAGAAAAGACGCAGTTACCTGTGTCCAAATTCTCTTCCATCATTTCTGGTTTCACCCCTCCTTTCCCAAAGTAGGGCATCTGGTTTTGCTGTTAACCACTGAGAACAAGAGGTTTAACATCTGCTGACCTGGAAATAACTTGCTCTTGGGGCTGGCTGCACAGTGTTAGCGTGGTCATGTTTGGAAAACATCGTGAGGTAGGCATGTGGGATCTTCTGTGTGATAGGCAGCTTGTTGGGTTTTCTCCTGTGCAAGATGAATTTGTACCAGGAGGCTGGCCACCAGAGCACTTCAAATGGTTCTCTACAAACAAAAAGTTTATCATAGGTGTGATGTGGCCAGCTTCATTTCCTCAAGTAGGCAGCACTGCTTATTATGTTACCTGGTCCCTACTAAAGGTGGATCAGCCAAATTGGTTTCCACAAAGCACTTCTGTCTACTAGCCAGAAATGTTTTTTTTTTTTGGTTAAAGTTCACCTCATAAACAATCTGAACATGTTAGTAGATTGTTTCAGTTACAAAGCCAAGAACTCTTAAAGCAAGGAAGCTAGTCTGTAATGGTAATTTAAAGTAATCCTCACATATTAGGTTTTAGGTGGTTTGGCAGCAAGTGCTAAAAATTAAGTTGTCCCTCTTACATTTAGGACTTTTAGCTCCATATCACAGTATATTAGTGTGTGTGCCTGGTTGTCTGTCGTCTGCTGTTTTGTTTTCCCTTGTGATCTGCATCATATGAGACTGCACACCAATATTTCGTAGAACTGTACAGTGGAGTGTAGACAGCTGTTAATTGGCTTAGTTAAAATGATACACATGAACACCGATTTTTACATTTTCCCACCAGATACTTCAAAGCTGCTTTTGGCTGTTAATTTTTGGCAGCTACCTTTATTTTAGAACCAAATATTGATGCATATTATAATTGAATGAAATTTGAGTCTAAGTTAATAAAGTTTAAATAAAAAAGAGCCCATTTATATATACATATATATAGCGTGTTTGTGGTTGTGCGTGTGTGTATGTACACATCTTTGTGCATCTTCACTTCTTTTTTACCTTTTCCTTCAAGTAGCTCATAAACATTGCATGCTGCTGCTGGTCAGCTGTGGAAAGCAAAATTCTGGTACTGTTTTTTTCAACCACAGAGTTTTACAAAACTTTAGATCTGTATCTCAATATGAAATTTGTAGCTAAAACACTATCTGTTTTGGTACAGTAGACTATGCCAATAGGAAACATCGTTGATATCACTCATATTCCAGATACACTGATGAGTGCCTGTAGAGATTCCTTTTAATGATTAGGCTGGGCATCAGGTTTTGACTTGAATTGCTTCCTTAAAACATGCTCTCCCTACGCTAGGGACAAGTACTGTATAAGAATGATGAGGAAAAATGATAAAACATGTTCCTGTTGGAAGGACATAATGGAGTACCTGCAAAATTTCACTTCACTAAGCTATCACAGTGAGCAGAAGGCAGATGTATTTTTTAATAGTAAAACGCTGCAATATTTCATGGTTGCTATCATTCCATTTTGGATTTCTTCATAGTCTTTTTTAATGAAAAGCATGTTTTATTCTTGCTTTGAGTTGTAAGATTATTCTGAAAAGGTTTGCATTAAAACTTAGCACTGAACTTCCTTTCTATAAATAAGAACTAATCAAGTGTGGATTTGTCAGAGCATAGGTAGATGGTGTGGGAATACCACTTTGCCTCAACTTTTTAGTGGCCTCTTCCTGTGTGTGTAAAACTACCTTCTGTCTTGTGGAAATAGCCTTGAGTTGAATAAAGCATTTGTTACAGACTTGACCTTTCCTTCAGAAGAACCAAAGAACTTCACAAAGAAAATTCATGTTATATACAGAGCAGTGGAATCAGGTCATTCTGGCTAGCAGCTGTTACTGTCAAGAACGCCAGTGAACCTTCCTATACCGCACTCATCTTAAGGTATTTGGGGAGCACAGCCAGTAATCTTATTCTTTTTATGGCAAACTTGGCACACCCAGAAAACCACAACATTTTTGTATTTTTGTTATTGTTCTTTACATAAGACAGACAAATGTGGTGTAGTGTGGTCTCTGAACATAGGTATGTAGAGAATCAGACATCTCCAGACCCAGAAATAATGCACTGAAAATGTTTAATTTTATTAAATGTCTAGATTAGTAAACCACTTATTTCATTGTGAGGCTGATGTCATATCTTAAACTATTTTCTTGATGAAGTGCTTTCAAAAACATTTATTATGGTGTCCATATTTCTGTGACTTAATTTTTTTCTCCGAGACTGTTATAACGTTTCTTGAATTACACATTGTGCAAATATCTATAGAGATTGTTTGTTGATCAGAAAACTTTTGCAGAGCAAGCAGAGTGTGTTGGCATGTCTGTGTTCAGAAAGAGTAAGCAGGTTGTGTCCAGACAGAACCAATGCTGTTTCCAAAGATTTGAAATAGTAATAATGTACTTAACATTTAAGAGTTCAAGCAGTACATCTCACTTCTATTAAAATGTTTTATAAGACTTCAGAGTGTTGTGAAAATCTATCCAGCAAATATAATATACTTCAAGGGCTATTATCTAGAAATAATATTAAAGTATTTAATTCTTTATGCTGCTGTTTAATTGTGCAACTGTTGGGGGGGGGTTAATTATTTTTTTGCTTTTTCTGATCCAGCTACAAGACCTCAGCAGTCTAAAAAATTACTCTCTGCAACTACTTTGTAATATGCAATAGCTACATCAATTTTTTCTGTAGTACAGCTTAGTAGGTGTTGTGAAAAAGATTTGTGCTGCTAACAGTTGATTCATTCCTGGGGGAAGCTGGCTTGATAAAAGCATTTGCATGCATAAGTTATGGTAGTGATGCACAGCAATGATCAGACACCAAAGAAATTAAATCTGGACTGAAGTAAGAACAGAGGTCAAAAAATGGTGGCATGCAGCAGAGTATCATCATGTAGCAAACAACTGAGAAAAAAGAACTGCAGGGAGGAATTGTAAACTGATGCTGTATTTGAATATCTTGCATTAGGGTGTTTCATTAGTGATTCTGTGTTATTTTCCATTCTCCAAGACTCTCCCTTTAAAATGTAATGTGGCTTAAACAGAAAACATAATTCCTTGTATTTTATGATACACTAACTGTCAAATATAGTGTCATAATTGAAATAAATTTTCAAATATACAGTGTTATTCTTTGTGAAATCTTGTGTTTTGTAGTAAAAAAAAAACAAACTCACTTTTCCTTTGGCTACAGGACTTTATTATCATTTTAACAGTTCTGTTTTACATAATAAATAAGCAAAAATGCTTTACATTTTTAGGGAATACATATATAATTCTGAGCATTAATAGGTTGTTTGTTTTGCGTGCTTTTTCACCTACATTTGCCAAATAGCTCATATCTGCATCATATATAAAAAAAAAAAAAGCAAAATCTAATGTTCAGGAAAAAATGTAATTAAATTTTCTCTGTGTTGCTTTTGAAGTATGACTGAAATGTTGAAAAAATGCTTGGTGTGGTGTTTTGTGATTTTTAGAGAAATGCTAATATCTGGCAGGTATCCCATTCATAAAGATAGCATTTCCACTTTATCTCAGTGATCTATTATCAGATTTTACACCTATAGTCCACTGTGCTTAATTTAATTAAATTACTTAAATGCCCTTTTGAAATTACATGGTTGTAACCTGGAGAGAAGTCTGTTCCCTTACCACCTTATTTACATTGCACTGTTTCTATTAATAGGATAAAAACTTTTGAGACATCAATATGGGATTAACATTTCCAACTTTATATTTAGGTAAATCATTACCCCTCTCACACTCTTTCTCTCTTTCCTTCTGCATAGACTTTACTTGCTAGGCCTGACCTCCCCCAAGATTTTAGATCCCATCAAGTTGCATGATAAAGGTATCTATGATAAAGATATCTATACTGGCTGGAATAAGTATGATGGAGAGAACTTAGGTTATTTTTCATAATATAATGCAATTCACACTCCACTTACATGACATAATTTTTTCCAATTATTAAAAACATTGCCACTGTCAATGGCTGCACCACATTCTACAGTAATAGCATACTATAAACATCTGTAGTTTAACTGACTAAAAGTCGATGCCTGAACTCGTATTTTTCTCTCAGTATAATGTACTCACATTCCAGATGTGAATATGCAATTGCTGTTTCTATTTTGGAATGGCAGGAAAAATGTTTCACACATTTGCTTTTATAATCACAGATCTTTTCTAAAACCTACTCTGTATTATCATATGTGAATGCATAATTGATTCATTATTTCCTAGCAGGGAAAATTCGTGTATTTGAATGTCATATACTGCAAAACATCTGTGGGAGAGTGATGGAACACCTCCTCTACTCAGGCTTGTTGAATAAAGCCTGGAAGTGTGAATAACAAGCTAGACGCTGGAAAAATATTTTGTGGTATTTTACTGAAAAATATTAATGGTGTTTTTTAACCAAAGCCTAATTTGTACGTTCCTGAAAACATGTTTTTATTATGAGAATTACTTGTAAGAACAGAAAAATACACCAGATTGACTTCATGTGCAGCAATGCACTAATGAGGTATGTATGGAGAGACACGTAATATGAAAGAGTTGTGCATCAGGTTTCATTTTAATGATGCAAACAATGTCAGTTACTCCTTAATAGGGTATGGTTTTAATTTAAGAAAATTAACATACAAGTCATAGCATAATTGTATCTGCTAAGAAGTTGGGTGCATTCATGAGTAACACTGGCTGGGAAAGCTGTTAAATAAAGCCAGTATAAAACCAGCTTGAGTCTCATCAATTAATGAAATCAAAATGATAATAATACTCACTCATAACATTTCTGGAGAAATGCCTTCTCTAGCTTTAGAAAAACCAAGGGGTACAATTAAAGTGAATATGTTGGTTTGGCTTTGCTGTTTTTTTATCCTTGCTAAAAAGTCGCTATTCTCGTAGTGACTGATTAGGTATTTTTGCTTATATTTGTCATGAAATGTGGCATTTTTTTAGTAAATTAAGTCGGACAGCTGTGAATTTCCAAAGTGAATACCGATTTAGCTTCATAATAAAGCTTTCTGTGTTAAACTTTTAATTGAAAGCAATAAAAATACTGAAGATTATTTTCAAATACATTAACAGTATTATTGTTTACTCATAGCAATAAATATCCATAGGTGCAAGGAGGTGACTGAATATTATTACTGTACATACAAGATGGAGAATGTGTACTTTAAAAAAGTGTGTATTTCATTACATTTTTATCTGACAAGGTGCAATCCATGAGCAAGTATTTTTCCATATTGCACAAGCCAGGTAAGCATTTTCTTTAGCAAAGGTCTCTTTGGAGAGAGTCTGGTAAGAGAAAAGAAGTTTCTAAAATGTAAACTAGCTTTGAATGGGGCTAAGAAATGTAGCTAAATATGGTGGACTCAGATCTACAAAAACCTTTATTGTTATTTACACCTATTATGTAGGGAGCCATACGTTGTTTTATCAAAAGCACATGAATGTTTCGGGAAGTGGGTGAAAGACAAACTGGACCAACTTGTCAGGAAAACACACACAGATTCGTATGTTTCCTTATTTCTTGGTTTGCAAACTTTACAAAGAAGTAAAAACAAGGGGGGGATCTGTTCCTAATAGGCTGGGCAGAATTTAAATATATGCTGTATGCTTTTTGCTTTCTAGTTTATTGGCACAAATTGAGATGTATGCAAAGGGTTCACTTCAAAGCAATGATGTACCTGGCTTTACTTCAAGTGCAATCTTGTTTCTTGTGGTTGTGCAATGACTTCTGACTTTTCTTATTCAGATTGTCCGCTGACATAATTTGTGAAGTGCATGAATCAGGCAAATATTAATCTTACCTTTGTGTTGACAATGAGATTTATGCTTAAGGAAGTGCAGTGTGTTAAAAACTGAACTTTTCAAACTTCAGAAGGTTGCTAGTAAGTTTAAAATAAAGCGTAAATGTTCATTATTCCCTTGACTATAAATAAAACATTTTCTGGTGCTATAATTAAAATGAATTTTTGATTAGCTGGTTTGAAAAACTACACAGCGTTCTCCCAGAATATTCAGTGGAATACACTTTTTAGAAGTTTCTTTTTCTTATTACATTTTTATGGGGAATAATCTTTAGTTCCTGCTATGCGATTTGTCCCAATTCGCCATGACAAGACCTGTAACCCTTTAATATATCTTTTTATGTATTAATTTGTCATGATATCATTCCTTGTTAAGTTAAATGGTGACAGTAACAATCTCTGAATACTGAAATCTATCTTAAATAAATCAAATTCAGATTTGATTTATTTTAAAAACTTTTGGATAATTAATAAATAAGCGTGTTCCAAACTGAGTTCTGTTTGGTTTGTACAACTGTATTATGGATACTAAAAATCATCACTCTTTAAACAAAGTTCATTTGTCAGGATGTTTAACACTTGGGTGGAGAGTTGATGTAAGGTTTCACACAGTTTGTCAAAAATTCCTAAACTAGAGTGTACAGTTTATGATAATGATTAAAAAAAATAATATATCTTGAATGTACTTTGAGAAGGAGGGGATAAGGGAAAAAATGTTCTTCATATAAATCTCTGCATATAACACCTATCATTTAATTTTGTTGCACACTATAAAATAACAAAAATAAGATCTGTAACAAGTCTTCTCACTGGCACCAGAGCTTAATCTTTGACAACGAAGCACTGAAGCTAGATGTGTTCTTTTTTCCTGACCTTGAAGGTGCTGTTACACATGGCTTGCCAGGAACACACAAGTCTGTCCCTCAATGACCTTCAGCTATGCTCAGTAAATGTAACCATGTTTTCTCATGCTTTTTTGGAAATCATTACAGTTTGACTTCTCAATTACATGTAAATACTTTTCTACTACCGTCACCTTCCATTGGCTATTATTACAGAAGTTCCAATATAATGGGGTAGTGCAGTTTCCTTGTGGGTTTCTGGAGAAGAAGCTGATGAGGGGCTTTGGTTTTTGTAAATAAATGTATTTACTTCCTCAGAATTGTACCCATAATTTTCTCCTACATGTCCTGTTGCTGTACATGATGAAGTTTGAAATGTGCCATGTTTAGCTAAAACATGGTGATAATTTAGAAGCACAAATGGAACTTGTCCAGAGGGTCTTACATCCATCACACACTCACTTTCAGAATCATGATCGAGCTTTACAGTCATTCTCTCATCACTGTCCACTTCATCTAGATTCGTAGCATGGTGACTAATATGCCCATATTTAGGTTCTTTCATACAAATCCGTCTTGTTTGTTCATATACGGAGGGCACTGGTAGGAGATGACTTAATTGTCCTATAGCTTTAGACTGGAAACATTCTGATTTTGGCAGCAAGGAATTAGCTATTGAGTTTGAAAAAGAACTTTCATTAATACTCATTTTTTCTTGTAGGTCTCTGTTAAAAGCTAACTTGTTTTCTTCTTTAATAAGATGGTGAGGTGGCTGAATCCTGTTCTCTATTTTGGCGGGTTTCATGATGCCGGAATCATAAATCTCTTCTTTGTATCTGCTGCCTGGCATGGGTGCTGTGCAACTTGTAAAGTTGTCAGAGAGAGCATCTTGGTTGTATCTTCTGTTTGATATGGGCACTTGCAGGAAAGAGAAAACATGTTAATCACTGGAGACGAGCTCATATAATAGTTACACTCTGACACTTTTTATGACTGAACTTTAATACCCATTTGCTTTGGGACGGATCCAAGTCCCACTGAAGACATCAGAGACACTCCCGTTTGCCTCGGTGGCTTTGGATAAGCTTCTCTAAGACAGTACTGAAAAGTCAAAAATCATTCAGAAGCAATTCTAAAAATGTTTTCTGTGTTACTATGTGAAATGCCCATTTGTTTATTTGACTGTATGATTATAAATCACTGTCATTGTTAATACGGTCAAATCAGGAAACTAAACCTAAGAACTAAATATTAGGAAATGTGACTTACTATTTAAAAAATTTGGACTTAATAAGCTCTTCTCAGAACTCAACAAATGATTTATCAAAGGTAGTCTAACATTTACTAAATGTCGGTGATTACAGTAAAACAGAATTTATTTTTCCTGTCACTGTGGAAGTATACTGGACACTTGCCCTTGTAATGAAAGGGGAAGAAAGTATATAGTATTAGATACTGACTTCCATCATGTTCAAGACTTTGCTTTTTTTTTTTTTTTTCTGTAAAAAAATAGTGTCAGATATTAAAAATGTCTACTGAGAGCAACAGAAATACTGCTTAAGTAATGCCAGATCTCTGCTGTAAAGGTACTTTTATATGGGGGAACTGTATGTATACTAGAAATGTAATTTAAAATAAACACTGAAAATGTTCACATTCAAATATAGGAGTACTGAACTGGGTGTGCATTGAAAATCAGAAGTTAAATTTTAAATTTTCAAGGGGTTTGGAACCTAGGATTTCTATTCAGGCTTCTCTAAAATATATTGAGAATCTTTTCCCTGAAGCTTTTGTATGGTGGCAAAACTTGTTTAATAATTTGAATTGTTTTTATCATTTTCTGCTTGGTTTACACAACTTTTCCTTTAGTACAGTCCTATCTATCAACAAATGATAAGAGAAAAAAACCCACTGTCTTACTCCCATACAATATGGCTAAAATTAGGTGAGTACTAATTTTTCCTGCTGAGTATCTTGTATGAACAGTTTGACAGTTATACTACTCCTACAAGGCATATTTGAAAGTTTTATGCTAAAGGTTAAATGAGGCACTTACCATATTTCTCAAATTAAACCTAAGCTCCATTTTGTGTCATGGTTACTGAAAGTCCTGAACCCCTAAGTGCCTTTTGTAAAAGGGGCTTTCTGTTTTTCTAAAAATTTTATTCAACATCTTAAAAGTTTTGGAGTTCCCCTGTAGTAGTTGCTGACATAACTGCACCCGCTAATAATTAGATATTCCCTATGCTATAGTAGACTGGAAAAGCCTTCATGTATAACAGAGGAAGCAGAAATAGCTCAATTGTACCTTTTTTTATATGCATAGCTTCATTAATTTCAGAGGGAGTTGCACCACATAATTAACACCAGAATTTAAACAGGAATCTGGATCCAATTTCTTCTTGATCAACCCACCATCCTCCAAGAAGCAACAACCTTTCAAGTTATTGTTTTTAATTTGTATGCAGACATTTCGTTACCAAGAAGTATATGCAGCCCTAAGTGAACTGACTTCTCGTCAGCTGTTGAAAAAGAGCCCTCTTGGATCACAAATCAAAACAGGGATTCAGCCACATCTTTGAGAATAACTTAGAAATTTTACTAGTGTGATTATACCACTATAATTTTAACTCCACTTTTGGCAGTCTTACCATGAAATAAGTATCCATGCTGAGAGTTGCTGAGGTAAAACTAACATGATTTAACTAAGCTGGAATACCAGTTTTGGTGTTTTTCCCAAACTTGACATTTCCACAAGAGTCATGGGTTTGTTCTCTTACTGCATGACGGAGTACTCTTACCTTATGGCTCTGCTCTCATCTCTGAACAAAAGATTGCCCTTTTCCATTTTTAGAGCCTACATCTGTAAGAAGATGAAGCATCAAGGCAAACAGTTGGACACAATCTTTTTATCTTCATTTTTGTAATCTCAAATTCTGCTGGGCTGATAGCTGCTTTCTTGGTACCAAGAAGTAATTTCCATACTTGGAGATTTACAGGATATTATCAATTTTTTTCTATCCGGTGTCTCAAACATGGTTTTCATCTCTCTTGTTGAGGAAGAAGGTAAGCATTTGGTTAATTGCTTGCAGGCTTCCATTAAAGTTGTCAGCACTTTTGCGGAGTTAGAGCAGACAGTTAAGCAAGCCTGCAGTGCAACAGAGCACAGTAGTTTTTGCCCAGTCACACTCAGAACAGTTAGTGGAGCTGGATGAAAACCTGCTTTTGTCTTCCTTCATGGAGAAAAACCCAGGCGTGCCCTGGGAAGGACTCCTCATGGGGAGTTCTCTCGTGACCTGTTGCTCCATGCTGCTGTGGAAGGGCAGCATCCCAGGACTGCTTCCACCCATCCGGCACGCGGGCACGTGCCCGCATATCTGCCTCAGCAGGTGCGTCAGGATCCCCTGCACTCTGCAAGTTCTCCAGCCCTGAAAATGCTTTACAGTCCTTGCATTCAACGCACTTAAGTCAGTGCATTCATTTGGGATGCTTTCTGGATCACTCCTCCGTGCTAAGTGAGAGAGACGTATTGCACATCTAAGGCTGTATATCATATGAGAGTGATAGTAGCTTTCTAGAAGGCCCTTCATACTTTCTTACACTGCCTCCATTCATAGCAGCCTACAACTGCAACAGCAAGCTCCGTCCTTCAGGCATCACGTCTGTTAATTCTTGCCAAGGAGCTCTGCTTTCCCACTTGCACACCGGCTGCAGCTCGGGCAAGCAGAGCGAAAATCCCGAGATTAGAGCTCCCCTCTCTTGGCAGCCTGCTCAGAGTTCGACATCCCACCATCCAAATGGCGACAGGAAGGCTACCCTAGGAGGAACTGGTCTGTAAAACATCGTGTCTATGCACAGTTGTGGTGTACTAGAGTGATCTTTTCCCCTGCTAACCTGGTGCTGCAGTGAGGCGCATTCCCTCCTGACCTTTACATAGTGCAGTCAGTCAAAGATCGGCTGGTGCCCAGTATGGGAAAGATGGTTGCAGAAAAGATATTTCATTCACAAACATGCCTTTTTATCCCAAGAAGTTAATAGGCAGATCTGCTCCTTGTTTTTTCATTGCCCCTATTTCAGTAAACAATGAAGGAAAGGCATCTTAGAACCAGCATAAATCAAAGAAAGACCAGTACTTTGAATAGACCGTCATACAAAAGTTATGCAGTCCTTATCAGCAGAGAGTTTTGCATCCTATCTCTGGAAAACCTCATCCATTTTTACAATGCTGGGGAAGCTCTCTTTGTCCATGCTGCATCTTTCATACTTTTTCTTGGGCTTTCTGATCTGCATTAATCTCTGAAGAGTATACTCCTGACAGTCACTACAAGTTCTGAAAAGACAAATGCCAACACTTGAATGTTTACGTGTACCCCATGATATTTCAGAATGTCTCCTAATCCTTGGTACAAGAGGTTCTTCAGAGAAGAGGAGCAATTACTCAACAATCCTAGTTTTGCTGAAGACCAGCCAGCAGAGCTGCTGTACTGCACTCAGGTCACACACTCCTGTGTCACAAAGGTGTGCTGACATTCCTTTGTGTCAAACAACACAGAGGTACAACAGACCTTAGCACTGTCCACGTGAATGAAAAAGATATTTTTGTAGATTAGCTTGATATCTGCCCTGTGTCCTGGCCTGAACCCTAATTGCAAATACTCTGAGGCATGAGCTGATTTTGTAATTATTAGTTTTCCTATTATTTTCCCTCCAAAAAACAATAGTAAGACAATATGGTCTTCATGACCTCTTAGGGGATTACATTTTTTCAAGGAAGATGTCGTATTACTTCACAGGCAAAACCTGGGGAAGGGGGTTGAGGAGGCCAGAAAGATGGGTGGAGAGAAACCAGAGCCTTTTCATGGATTTCCTTAATATTCTTCATGATTGTCTGAGTTTTAGCATGAATTGTGGCACTACGCTTCATACAGATAATAAAGACAGGCCAACAGCATAACTTAAGAGATGTGCAAATACTCTGATACCCACAGTAGTAATGCATCCGCTCAAGTGTAGAAAGGAACATCCCCGACTAAGAAGATGGTTGCCTTCTCTAAAGAGAGTTTCTTTACTGATGAGTAGGCCAGCTGGAAAAAAAAAAAAAGTGGAAGAAGCTTTGAAACCAGATTCTGAGGCTGCAGCATCTGATTTGCAGGCAGTTTTATCTGCTACGTGCTTTTCCAGAGCTTTGATGGCTTGGCATGATCATCTTAAAATCTCTGATCTCTCCAAAAGAAACTATTTTCCATAGTGAAAAATGTCTCTGGCCTACGGCATTTTTGGCAGATGCCTCTATGGATGTGATGTGGAATAGCCCTAGCATCCAACCCGGTTGCCAGATGTCATATTTGGCATTGCCTTTGGACTGAAGATAATGATGCTAAGCAGATCCTCTCTGCTTTGAAGCTTACTAGCTGTCAGTTTTTCAGTGAACCACTGAAAAAAGCAACAGTTGACAATGTAAGGAAGATCAGATGCCCCTTTCAATTCGAAGCAAAAAGTTGCTTCCAAAGATCCAGATTTCTCTTTTGCCAGCAGTCTCAGCAAAAGTACAACAGGGCTAATTCTACCTCAAGAGGAAACAAACTTGGGAACAATTAGAGATAAATCCTCTGCTTGCAATGGCTGCTCTGTTTTTCTCTCCGCATTCTCAGCGCTGTGTGTGGACTCCAGCAATGATCTCTGACCAGGCTTTAGTTTGACCATATTCTTTTTTCCTTCCTAAATAGCGCAAGTGTAAGGGATCTTGCAGAGAATTAATTGTACCAAGTCAATTTTCATCAAATTCCCAATAGCTAAGCATCCATTAAAATACATCTCCGCTCAAAAGAGAACCCACATATTCCAACTTAAGCAGCAAAAGCTTAAGTACAAGTAGAATCACAAGGAAGACCTGCTGGTATCAGAGCTCCATTTTCCTGGTCACAAGAAAATGGTGAAGGTATGCATGCATGATGAAACAGAAAAATACCAGCAGTTGCTTGCAGCATTTTGTCGATTTTTTTTTTTTTCCCCCTAAACAGATTCAGTAGTATTCCTGTGTAATTCTGGTAGCTATCTGCCCACATCTACCAACTGATGGTAAATTGCTTGTCTGCTGCTGTGCTCACCAGGCTTTTCTGGCAAATTTTATGGCTGTGTTCAGTTTTACAAACTGTTCTCTGAAAAGGCTGCTCTTTCCACATCAGTTCTCAGTATATCTGATGGCAACCTCTGAGTAGTCAGAGGTGGGTCTACTTTCTCAATCAGTCTGACAGCATCCATTAGTCTGGAAGCAGAGAAGAAAAGCTGGGCTGACTTCTGTACATGCAGGATAGCTTTGTTCCTGGAGACTTACTGGTGGTGATTTACTTTCATCCTTATACTTCTCAAAATATATAGCTTCTTTGTCACCCACAAAGACGCAGCATCTTTAGAAGAGACAAAAACCATTCCTAAAACATCTCATAGAATCACAAAATAACCCAAGTTGGAAGGGACCCACAAGGGTCACTGAGTTCACCTCCTGGCTCTGCACAGGACCACCCAAAAATCAGACCATGTGTCTGAGAGCATTGTCCAAGTGCTTCTTGAACTCCAGCAAACTTGGTGCTCTGACCACTTCCTATCGCTTCTGGTCTAAAGCTACTCCTTTTGACATCCAGCCCACAACAGTAGCAAAAGGAAGCCAGCACACTAGAGGAGCTCAGGAAAAAAAAAAAAAAAAAAAAAAATTAAGCTGTGCTAGGCTGTAAGAAAAGCTTTAATTTTACTTATTTTCAACCTAAATACAGGACAATAAAGTAAAATATGACAGTCAGCTAGGTGACTTCAAATGGCCCCATGAAGGACAGAACCCTGGGCAGAAGTTATTTTGTGGGAGACATGCTCACTCTCTGATACCATCTTCTCTCTCTTGTAGTGAGTTCGTATTTTAACATCTGCAGATGTTCCCTTCAAATCTGAAATACTTAATGTTATGTCCCTATGTGAAAAAAATGCTTGTTTCTGGTATACAGAGAATTTTGAGCTTATCTTTTCTAGCTTTTTTTCTAATAATATTTTTTATTTATTTTTCATTACTGCTACCTCCATCACATCCATAATGAAGTTATAAGAAAAGAATGTTTCCATCCAACTTTATAACAGTATGTCAAACAGCCAGCCCCCATTGGTGATTTTTAAATAATCAAAATGGTGTATGCAGATCAATGTAATGTATATGAGATCTAAGGATTAGTGTTTCTTTACCTTGTTTACATTATTTACTTTATAGCTTTGAAAAGTTATTTCCTATAGGTTGCCACCTCAGAGAAATCAACGTCTTCAGTGCTTCCTTCAAAGAATTTGAGCTAACCGTCTTCATAGAGAGGTGACACAGTTGATCAGGGGGAGCACTGAAGACATTTTAAATGAAGCAGGGAGACAGAGCATTTCATTTCGTCATGCCGTGCAGTAACTGTAAGGTACTGACACTCAGAATGACTTCATATTCAGAAAGAACAACCTGCAATTTTTGTGGAAACAGATCATGTTTATTTTAATTTCTGTATGTGGACTAAAGTTCATTTGTTTCTTCCTGACTTCAGTGGTGACTTACCTCGGTAATTCCACTACACAGCTCCGACGGTGCAAAGCATGAAGGCCAGTATTAAAGGAGGTGGTATCTCTGCCCTGTTCTAAAAGTGATTCTGGTGAATACATTTTTGCAACTGATGCTTTGATAATAGAATCACAGAATCACAGAATGGTTTGGGTTGGAAGGGACCTTAAAGACCATCCAGTTCCAACCCCCTGCCATGGGCAGGGACACCTCCCACCAGCCCAGGCTGCCCAAAGCCCCATCCAGCCTGGCCTTGAACACTTCCAGGGATGGGGCAACCACAGCTTCTTTGGGCAACCTGGTCCAGTGCCTCACCACCCTCACAGTGAAGAATTTCTTCCTAATGTCTAATCTATATCTACCCTCTTTCAATTTAAATCCATTCCTCCTTGTCCTATCACTGCACTCCCTGACAAAGAGTCCCCCCCCAGCTTTTCTGTAGCTCCCTTTGGATACTGGAAGGCCTCTCTGAGGTCTTCCTGGAGCCTTCTCTTCTCCAGGCTGAACAACCCCAACTCCCTCGGCCTGTCTTCACAGGAGAGGTGCTCCAGCACCTTGGTCATCTTCGTGGCCCTCCTCTGGACCCACTCTAACAGGTCCATGTCCTTCTTGTGCTGGGTCCCCAAAGCTGAACACAGGGCTCCAGATGGGGTCTCACGAGAGCAGAGCTGAGGGGGACAATCACCTCCCTCGCCCTGCTGGCCATGCTGCTTTTGATGCAGCCCAGGGTATGTTTGGTTTTCTGGGCCGGAAGTGCACATCGCAAGTTCATGTGGAGCTTCTCATCCACCAACACCCCTAGGTCCTTCTCCTCAGGGCTGCTCTTGATCCTTTCTCTGCTCAGCCTGTATTTCTGCTTGGGAGTGTCCCAGCCCGTGTGCAGGGCCTTGCACTCAGCCTTTCTGAACTCCATGAGATTCACATAGGCCCACCTCTTGAGCCTGTCCAGGTCCTCTGGATGGCATCCCTTCTCTCCTAATACTCCTAATCAAGTGCTTATGGTAAAGGGAAGTGAGATAAGCATGTAAATACTATAAACATACTGGATGTTACATTTCACTGTTTCTGATTTTCTGTATTTCCTGAACATCTTGTATTTCCTATTTTCAAATTACAATTACAAATATTTCCCAGACACCCCACAGTTTTTCTTTTCCATTTTTCTTTTTTTAAAGTGACACCCACCTTCATAACTCTGTGCAAGATTATGCCGGATGATGTTCACTGGCTGCTCAGGAAGATTTTTGGATGGTGACTGGCTGCTGGGTACCAAGGAGTTGGCATAATGCCACTGGCATTCTCCATTTGTCTGCAGCGTACTCAAGAAAAACCGAGCCACTTCACAAGGTGCTCCTTGAGACTGCCCGAACTTAGAAGGCAGCATTTGCTTTTTGCTACTGAAGACATGAGAATCGACAGGGAAGTGTCCATAATGGTAAGAGAAAGGCAAGCTATATGACGGGGCATATAAAAGTTCACTGTTTTCTGAATGGAAGTTTTGTTCTTGAATGGTGGCAGCGTTCACTGCAGGGCTGGATCGCCAGTTTCCCACCTGGCTGCATTCCAGTTTGTCTGTTTGGAATGAGCTGTATTGCTGGGGGAAAGAAAAAAAGGAGAGTAAGAGAGTTAAATGACTAACTTTTATATGAAACCACGTAACATATCATACAGGCACCCAAAGCTGGGCCTCCTTGAATTGCAATCTCGCTGGCTACAGTGGCTTACCAGTGCATTTGAAATTCCTTGTCTTCACTATACCTTACCTTCACTTAACATGTGAACAAAGAACAATTTTGTCATCCTAATGTTAAGGGTTTATTTGAGAATTTGCCAGCTGGATTTTAGCTAGTGATTGTAGGCAGTTGCAAATACCGGCGGGCGTAAGTTTGTTGCAGAGCACAGGAAGTTACTGATAAGTGCAGTGTCAGACCATTAATGTGATGTTTTGACTGAAGTGTATGTGCTAGATGCATTCAGTGCTTTTTTTTTTTTTTTTTTAAGGTAATAGTAACCTCTTCCAACAATATTCATTGCAGTCTCAGAATGTCTTACAGTGCTTATCAGTATCACCAACCCTGTTTTATGGGTGATCTCCATACATAGCTCCCTTTTGCATCTAGTTCTGGCTCACCCAGTGACAGATATCACAAATCCCACTTCAGCCCTCTGTTTGCTAGGATTCTTTTGTATGAAGCATTCTCCAGCATAAGGAAACTGCCAGTATCTATGTGATGTTTAGAGCTCTGCACATCAACAGTGAATAAGATGTTTTATGCTAGCTCAAATTTTCACTGCACAGCTGTCCTTAATACATTGCTTTCTTCTTCTAACCAAGAAAACACATTGTTTTTGTTTTTGTTTTGTTTTGTTTTTAAGCACTTTACAAATCCAGAATCTTTCTCCAAATCCAGAAGTCTTTCTGTCTGCATCACTTGCCAGAGCTGTTTTGTAATATTTATGCTGTTCACCCCAAGAACATAAGGGTCTGGTTGTATTCTGGCTTACAAGGACGTTCTTGCAGCAGAGCATGCTGTAGTCAGTTTTACAGTAAGTTCAGTTCCAGGGGATTTCTGTCCTGGCTCAAGGACTCTACCACAATAACTGGTGAGTAAATACTGCTGAAAAAGTTACCTGTTGTGGGTAAGGCGTTGTTCTGAGTTTTGCCTTCATTTTATTACTTTTGGGTTTTACTATTTTCCTTGTTTCCTGCGAGGTAGATACTGAGTTTCTGCACGAAAACTGTGACTTAGAAATGGTAACCTGGTCCAGTGACAACTGAAGTTCCTTATACTCAATATCTCTGCAAAAGAACAGTCCAATAGATTACGTACTCAAACATACCACACAGATTCAAAATAACTCCTTTGAAAATACATTAGCTTTCACAATGTTTTCATTCGTCCAAGAATGAGTCTGCAGTACTAGACTGGGGATGCTAGCAGGTAGTGAATTTTATGGTCTGACTGTTTCCACAGGAGTCTGGCATACACATTCCACTGGGAACAGAGTTTTAACATCTTTGCATTAAATGTCCCTACTCTCTGACCCTAAGCTTATCCCAACTTTCTCTCAGCTATCTGTGGCATTTTGGAATCACGGCCATGTCAGCTGGTAGGAAGACACAGATCAATTCATACATCTTCTCCTTAGTCAAGAATTGGTCTCTTTCCTGGCTCTCACAACTTGCTCTGAGGAGAGGTTAAAGGAGCGATGTTTCTCTCCTGTCAGCGCAATGCCCTTGTAACTAGGCCATCGGAGCTGCAATATTGTTTTTCTCCTCTGTTTTGTTCATTTTGACTTGTTCTACATACAGGGCAGATCTACAAAAATGGCTAAAAAACAAATCAAGGACAGACTATGGATCATATATTGAAACATTAATTGATATATTCCTGATGATTAAATGGTCTCCCCTTGTTTTGTCTGTAGCAACATTGGAGCATATTTTTGAAACGATAACTTTAAACAAACAAACAAACAAAAAAAACTACTTCTCTGACACTTCCTATCTAGAACTCTTTTCCATTGCTTTTTGATGGTGAACAACCTGGAAGTAAATTTGAAGATTATACTGTTATGTCCCTGGCATAGTTTCCTCTTTTTTTTCATTCAAATCACTTGCCCCAACTTATGGGACTCAATCAGGTTGCAGGATGGAGTCTTCCTTAGTGCTGCTGCTCTCACATCTGTATAGGAACGACTGCAGCATTGGCCAATGTGTCTAGCGCTGCGTACCTACTTCAGGTAGTTTGAGGAAACATCCTGTGGTTGCTACCTGGTCATACACTTTACCTCCTCAAGATCAGGTAGTAGAAACAGCAGTATCATATGCAAACACATATGATCCTACCACAAACATCATGCAAACATAATTTACTTTCAAGCCAGTTAAGAAGCGGACAAGTCTAGGCAAAAGGGTATGTAGTTCCCTGCTTTTTTCTGCTGCTTTTCAAAAAAAGCAGTGCCCTTTATCATTTTTTAAAAAAATATTTTTATTTTTTAAGGTAGTATTTTCAGGCACAGTCTGTTCCACTGTTACTTATCTCCTTTATTCCACGTGGGTTTCTGTCTCTCTCAGGTTGATATCAAGACAGGAATTTCGTCACCTTCACCTTTACGACTTGAACCAGGATTCATAAACTGCATGCCCAAACCTCTGCACATTCACAAGCTCAGTGGAAGCCACTTGGCATTGTGCGAAGATAGTTTCACCCTGACTGTCTGCAACCCAAGGCAAGTGAGGGAATCCTTGGTGATTCACCCACCCCCGGAAGGAGTAACGCTTCCTAACATTTCTCTGTCTCGCAAACTGACGCCATGACCTCTGCTGGGCAGCTGTATCTCTTGCTGTGTCAGGACAGCACCACTGCAGTTCTGATGCCAATTACAGAACCAGGTCCAGGTCTAACACAAAAAGCTACCAGTGGTACTACACATTCAAGCAGATGGTATATGAAATAATCATCAAAAATACTAGCTCTTTTTAGCTCAATGTGCTTCTGTAACTAAAAGAGGGAGGATATGAGGAGAGAAAAATGGCTGCAACATACAAACACAGAATGGTACTGGAAGACACAAGTAAAGCAAACTTAAAGGATTCAATTAGTAATGAATCAATTGCTGATAACACGTAATGGTACAAAGTATTTTGACTTACGTAAGGACATAATTGACACTCACTATGCAGTGAGGCCGTGATGAACGGCTGTTATGCACAATGGTAGCATAGCTCTGTACCCAAACCCAGCCTCCATGCTTGGACAGTAGTCGATAGTACTTGGTTGTGACTTGGCCTTTCACCAGCACTGCGAATAAAATACAAAAAAGCACTTCACATTGCTTGCACTTGTGACCACTTCCTGGAGAGATTTATTTGCAAGGGAGGGAATTTTCTCCCTCCTTACCCTTTTTTAGACCTCCTCCTCCGTCCAAACACAAGTTAGCTTCCTTGCAAAAATACCTGTCCTACTCTTTTACATCATTTCATGATGTCACATTGTTGTTTACAAGTAGCATGTTCTCAACTATTAAGGCTTGTATTCTTTCTTTTCCAGTTCACCCTGCTCTCTTCTGCTTACATTCAGCAAAAAACACTTACTATTTTTAATCTTCTAACTGAAAATGAGAAGTTCAAGGCAGCAGAAATATTTTGAAGTGGACACAACTGTCTTGAACTTTTCCAGCGTATTTGGGAAGCACTTTTGATATTCATAGCTTCAAAGATAACTGTATTTTGCACTGGATTTTATGCTATGATACTTTTTCCTATGTAAGCACTACATTTTGAAGGTTGATTTGAAAGAGCAAAATTAAAATGCTATTTGGTTCTTAAGCAAACAAATAAAGACAGGGCCAGAGATATGAATCAGTTATCAGATAGATTTCACTAGAAATGTAATCCTCTAAACACCAGCTTGGACTCTCTGTGAACAAAGATGTTTTGGCATAAGGCTATGCTATGAGTTGTGCAGCATCTTTAAATATTTAATCTAGCCACAAATCTTTCTGGTCCAGTGCCAGGCATTTATCCAATGATTCACCAGAATATAATTCCCAGCCTTCAAAGATTCTTTTTCTCTTGTGTGACCCAAAAGCATGTCTTTATGAAACTCAACCTTCTTACTCCCCTATACAATTAGTTATTTATTTTAAATTAGGAAATAAGGGATTGATTTTGATACTCAAATTATTTAAAAAAAAAAAAAGTAATCAATAGCAGCAGTTCCTTGTAGCTTTGTGTAATACATGATGAAAAAATTGAATTACTGCTTTCCAATGTAGGATTTATACTACTTTGAATTCATTAGCAAAGCTCACTGTAATTTTGTTCTCTTACTATACATGCTAGGTGCAGAAACAGAGCAGAAATAAGCTGATCAAACAAGTTGCCTCTTTCAGTACACTCTAGTAGAGGAAATGATCAATTGAAATTGAAATTTATGGCTTTATATTTAGTGTTCATAGGAGATTCTTCTGACAGGGAGGACATCCAGTATTAAATTGAGAACAAAAAAGTGCATAATTTTGGGGGGGGTGTCCAGATTATTAATTAATTTTATGGCCAGCAGTCAACACTGGAGTTGTGTTTTTTTTGTTCATATTTTACTTGGGGCAGTGTGGGTTTGTAATTTCAATAAATATCAAAGACTGCAATAGTGTGGATAACGTAAATAGCCCAATGGAAGACTGACAGAAATAGAAGAGCAATAGTGTTTGTTCTTGCTAAGAAGTCTTTTAAGTCTGTTGCATGGGGGTCCTCTCTCTGAACTGTTTACTCTCCTGTCCACTTGTACAAGTCACAACATATTTAAATTTTTCTTCAAATCAAGTTAATCTCCCTAAGAAAATCAGGTTCTTACTAAATGACTGTAGAACTATTTAGAGTTTGAAGTCTCTCAT
This sequence comes from Anser cygnoides, assembly GCF_040182565.1. Taxonomy (NCBI): domain Eukaryota; kingdom Metazoa; phylum Chordata; class Aves; order Anseriformes; family Anatidae; genus Anser; species Anser cygnoides. The sequence goes on along the minus strand of NC_089873.1, from coordinate 114,937,579 downwards.
ACATCATCTTTTTGCCTCATGCTTACAGGTGTTCTTTCTCATGCCTACATTTCTACACAGATTGATTGTAGAGAGGCAGGGAGAGGAGGACCTATGTGCAGATATTAAAAAAAAAATAAAATAAAAAAATAGGGGAAATGTTTATAGTTTCATAAACACACACACAAAATATATAGACACATATACTCTTAAAGTGCAATATGTCACTCCAAAGTAAAGGTGTTGTATCTGCTACTCACAGATTCAGTCTAATGATGCCAAATAAACCTGTTGTAAAGATATTTGTTAATAACCAATCAAGTTCCGTGGATTCACAATGTCTCTTGCCATTCTATAATCCAAATTGTCCACTCCTAGCAAATGATACTTACGTTTTGGCTTGGATAATATAACAAATATTTTTGTAATGGGGCCTCAGTTTTCCACAATGGAGATTAATGCTCTAGTGGTTCACCAGCTATCACAGAGTTCTTCCATGTGCTTTGGCTTTTCACTAACTCTTTTTTTTTTTTTTAATCCCTGTTTTAGCTCTCCAGTTAAGACAGTATTTTAAAAGATGTGAAAACCACTGAGGACTACAGTGTTCAGCCTTCCTTCCTAATTACATAGACAAACCAATATTTCTCTTGGGACAGGGGAGGACTCCATGTCTCATGCATTTTTAGCAATGTGGGGAAAGTCTGACCTTGGCTAAGGGACAGTAGCTGTGCTTCTGATACAGTAAATGAGGTCAATTTCCATTTGGCTCTCGGTGAAATTATCCTGTTTGATGCTGATTGGGAAACCTCAGAAATGGGAGTGAGGTAAATCCACTACCAAGATGATCTGTGCAGGCTCAGACTTCTTGGTGGCCTCCGCTGCAATCAGACAGGGAGGACTCAGTGGCTTTAGCCTTGGCTCTGAGATGTGCCATTTGTAGCTGGGTGTTCCTGTGTTGTGGTTCCCTCCTGGTTTAGCAGGCAAGCTGAAAAAGGCATTGGGCTGGCTGGGCTGGTCCTTCTGGCCTGTCACAAATGGCTATTTTAAAAGGCTCCAGCAGGCTCACAGGCATGTGGCTGGGAGTTGCCAGCCTGCACTTCAAGATACCACTCAGAGAAATGGACTTCTTGGTTCTGCTCTCGCAGCAGTTACTGGTTTAGCTTCCCTGGTGCACACAACCTGGCATGTCATTGGCCCAGCTCTTGGGTGGTGTGGTCAGGGGTTGGCGCCCCAGCAGCCTCTACAGTTCTTTTACCCTCTTAAAAACTAGTGCAGCTCTGCCAGAAGGCTGGATTGCCAGGGGAGCAACAGCAGATTCAATGCCCTGGACAGCAGACTGTGCTCTCCCATAAGATAGGTTCTATAAATACATAGGTTGACTTCCAGGAAGCAGCAAAACATTTTGGTGATGGCATCAGATGGGGCTGTGGGTTGCCTTGCCAAGGCACAGAGATGTGATTCTTTTAAGAGTTTATAATGTGGGAAGAGCAATGATGCTACAACATGTGGGATGCACAAAATCTTCCTCACAGAAAGATGATGGTACAAATGATTTTTTTTCATGAGAGATGATTTCTCTGAGGCCAGAAAAATAGTTTGTCTGTTCTGGAATAGAGGAATATTTTGTCTGGACTGGAAGAGCTTCTCTAGCCTGTCTTTTAGATGAAAGTTTCTAAATCTAAGGAGACGTTCTAAATGTCTTTCAGAATGAAAGGAGTCATCATTTGTGTGGCCGCATTTCCCCTGTTGCAGAGAAAACACTGTGTATATTGATGGTGCTATAGAAATAAATAGCGCTAGTTCAAATATCAGAAGCTTTTTCATAGAGCAGGAAGTAAATCAAATGTTTAAAACAGGAAACGCTGTTTACTGCCAGCACACCTTAGGCAAATATTCACATCTACATTTTCCTCATAGTCTGATGTTCTTTTTATATTCCATCTAACTTGTTCCCCTCACTGTTTCCTTTGTTTTGTTCTCTGTGCTGCCTAACAAAGTTCACTAACTTCAGGTCTTCAGTTTGGGCTTTTTTTCCTCTAAGAAAGAGCAATCGGTTACCCTATTTTAGTGTTGCTATATTTTCCTTTTTTGCTTAATACCCTTATTAGGTGTAAGATGTTTCTCTCCAGATTTCTTCATCAGATGACACTTAATCATCAGATTGTTTTATAGAAGGGTACGTCAAACCTGCCAACCTTTTACTGTTTGTGTTCCTCAGACATTTGCTGATGGATGGTGGGTGAGTTATAACAGTGCTCCCCAGAGGAAGTTTGTACACTTTACATCTGTTTTAATAATTCCTGTTGCTTAGTATTCTGACCATGATCCTGCACTGTTCCTACTGTTGCCCAAACATTAGCCATTTCCTTCTTTTTGCTTCTTGGCATTTAATTGCTATGATCTTGTATTTTTTTTTTCTGATTTTAAACTTTACAATAATTTATCTTTGCAATTCAGGTACAGTATCTAGAGACTGTTTTCAGTTATTCTGTTTTGTTAATGTTTTTTGTTTGTCTGTTTGTTCCCTTTTTTTTTTTTTTTGAGTAAGTCAGTAAACATGATGTGTCTCTTTTTAAAACTCCAGTCTGACATAGGTCAAACTGGTAGCCAAACTACAGATCTTCTCCCACACAGACAGAGCTATCCATGACTCTGCTCTAAAATGGATAAACTGTTTTCCAGAGATGATTGTGGCTATATTGGAAGCATCTGTATAATGGTTGATATGGGTATTTTAAATAGTCATGTACAAATAAAGAGTAATTTTTTTACAGGTTGACATTCACAACCAGATGCAGAAATTAGCACTACAAAAAGGATGCCCCCAATATGGCATTCTGTAATCCCTGATTACAGAATCATTCTAGTTTATATTTTATATTGACTCAAAACCTTCAATAGCATTATGGTAAATATGATCTTGCTGTAAAGATCAACTTTTGCTTTTGCAGGTGTAGTACACATGGCCATCAAAAGAATTCAGTACTTGGAGTTCCAGCACTGATTTGTGCCAAACACAATTACATCCTTCTTTTATATTCCAAATCCTCATGAACAGCACAGAGTAAGGTGAAGAACCAACTACCTTGTCCTTCAGGAAGCCTAAAAGAAGTATTTGACTCTGGCTGCTTTCAGTCCACAGAAGCAATCTGGAAAAAAATTCACTGACATTGGTTTTTGGATTTCATCTTTGCATCGTATGGGCTGCAACAGACTGAGCCAAGTCCAGATTTCAGCTATTCCCTCAATTTGCTTCTCAAATTAATGTGCTACTGAATGAACTACTTCCCAAATCCAGATGTTTGAAGATATGATTAGTGTCTCTGTTGGCAGATGGGGAATTATTAAACGTGTAATTTTTTTTCCTGACACTCCATTCTCCAAACCTCATCCACATGCTATTAATGAACATTCATCTCAGGATTTTTTGGGTTTGCATTCACTTCAAACATGGGTTGATTATTACTAACATGTTTCAGAGGAATGGGGAGCTCTTGCATAATTTTTCTTCTAACAACAGAGGATAGTAAAGTCCAGATTTTCCCGTCTTGCTCACTCACTTGCTCTTTTGTATTTTCTTTTTTTTTTTTTCCTTCAGGAGTTCACTACCCAGAATCAAGTCCACATTTTCAAAAGAGCTCAGATCCTTTAAGTCTAAGATAAAAGTACCCAGATATATTTGTATAAGCACAGCATATTCACTATCTAGCTTATTTGCAGAAGCAATCATTTCCTTAAGTGATAGCCAAGCACTTTTGAAAATCAAGCTTCAGTCAAGACATGGAAACCTTTCTTTACTTTCCAGCATAGTGCCTGTTGCCTGCAAAACTTCTCACTCTGGCTAATAAATTTCAGTCTAGCATTCTTTTTACTTACACAGATGATGAGCATATCGTAAATGGAACACATCACAGCCATGAACATGGTGGTAGAGAGTTTTTTCTATCAGATCTTGGGGCTCATATCCAGTTAACTCAGTCACTCTAGAAAAGGAAGATTTCATAATAAGCAAAAGCTCTAGGAATATTCAGTTTCATTAATCTAACTTTTGATTGTGCCAACAAATCAGGTACCTAAAAACTGTAGGACAAAATATTAGTTTTGGAAACAGAATCCTCATCTTTATAAGAACATAAACCCTCTCAACCCAGCCAAAGCAAGGTGCAGCTATTCCCTGGCCAGCCTTACACACAGACAGGAAAGAGTTCTTTTACTTATTTCAGCTTTGGGCTTTTGCCACCGCCATGCATGATCCTTTGCACAAAAATCCAGTTGAGGAGCCAGTCACGAAACAATAAAACTACTCTTGTGCACTGCTGACAAATTTTCATTTGCTTTTGCAAACATACAAGCATAGCATGTATGTCAGTCCATAGAGGCTGTGATCATGGTCTATAAATAAATTCAGGCTAATGACTAACAGAAGAAGGAAGCAGGAGTTTATTCCAGCTAAGAATGTGGAGAGACAAGGAGCTATGAAGATCACAAGCTAAGAAAAGGAAAGCTGAAGCTAGACTTGAGAAAAACTTCCTCACTTGAGAAGAAGTGGAAGAATAATGGAAGAATTTGAAACAGCAACATCTCTGCAGACATTAAAGAACAAGGCTGCACTGGCCAGAAATACACTGGGACACACCTAAAAGTCTCCTGGAGGTTGGCTTCCAGGTTAGACTCTTCTGGAAGGAATCCAGTTCACAAGTCTAAGGCCTCCTAATGACACAAACTGCAGCACAGTGAGCGAGGATGGCCAGGACATTCACTTCAAAAGGATGCTGCTGGTCTGAACTAAAACACTGATGTAGATACACTCCGTATCAAGGAATAACACAGCAGCATCTACAGAAAGGACTGCAGGGGTCTCAAGCAACATGTGCCACTGAGGGCTGCAGATAATGTAAACTTTTTTTTTTTCTTTTTTTTTCTTTTTTTCCCCTTTTCCTGTTCTCTCTCTCTCTCTTTTTTTTTTTTAATAACTATTATGTATCTTATTTACTCTTGCTTTAGCACTAAGTAATCATGTGGACTTCAAGGAAATCAGAAAAACAACAACAACAGAAAAAAACAATGCCTTCATGGCCTGAGTTCTTACAAATACAGTACAAATACATCCATACCTCCCCTACCTATACCTTCATTTGGGAAAGTCTTGCATGCCTTTGCCTCAGGGATGACCAACGCAGAGCGAGCATGTGTGCTCTCTTTCTGCAGCAGGTTATGTGAGCACATGGTTCTGTTTCTCCTCTGCAGTGTGCCCTGTCCTTCCTGGTTTACAGTTCTAGGAGCCCAATTTCTCACTTAAGAATTTAATCACCTATCAGCGTGATGAAATACTGGTATAAAGTCCCGTTCAGATTTCAATGCTCCTTCTGGATTTACTGCAATTAAAACAAAGCTGGCAGTTCGTTCTGCTCACTTAATGGGTGAGTACAGAGACAGTTAATCCAGAAAACAAACAAGCAAAAAGCTACAAACCCAAGCCAGGTGTGAATGTTTCTGGAAATGCAGCTTCACTTTAAAAGTTGGAATCTAGAAATAAACTTAGCTGCTTGATGTCCTTAACACAAAAGCAACCCCTCAGTAAGCTGCTGTAGGGAGCCTGGGCTCTGAGTGTTGTTATCTGTGACAACGCACACGGAGAAAGAAAGAGCTTGCCCTAATGATCAGCTCTGCCCTCTAGAATTCCCTAAAACCTTTGTAATCTCTGTAGCAATGGAAAAATAGGCTGCACCACCTAAATCAGAAGCTGCAGATCATTTAGAGGGAAGCGTCTGCCTCCTTTTTCCAGTTACCATGACAAATGAACATTTTACATTGTATTGAGCATCTAGAAAGTCTTGCCTGTTTCTTCCTATGGCTGTAATGCTGTAATGCCTCTCTGCTCTGTGACTGTTACCTCTAAAGATCTACCAACTCTTTTTCTTGCATGGATACCAGAAGCAAGCCTGAAAACAGTTTTGTCTTATTCCTAGTACACCCCTACTTGGGGCAAATATAACTTGGTTTGCTCAGCTGGGAAAGCAAAGGGCTCTGGTAGCGCTTAATACCCCCAGCTATCCTGTGTGTGGATGACACACATCTGCTCTTTGGTAAACACAGCTATGCAAGAGTACTGGTTATATCTGTGCTCCTGTCAACACCTCTGGTTATACTGTCTCCTTTGAAGACACTTATGTCTCCAGGCAGTTCCTCTTAGGCACATCATTTCCTTTTTTCCACATGCAAAGACATGTTGCTGAACCCCGTGTGCTTCTTTGTAGCTGTTACATTAAGTAAAGCATGCCAAAAAAAAAAAAAAGAGAGAGAGAGAGAGAAAAAAAAAGAAGAAAAAAAGAAGAAAAAAAAAAAAGGAAGGATTCCAGAAACAACTAGTTCTTTGTATTTTAGCAGCTGATGGCCCACTATCTCATTGACTTAGCATGGAAAAGAAGCATGTTCTTGCATGGTTGATCTGCCATGCAAAACTTCCCCAGTCTTGGATACAGTCTTTTTCACTGTTACACATAAATATCATTTCTGCTTCTCACAAATCCAGCATGTCAGGGAAATGAGAGAGTATGTGACATACTGCTCCACATGCAGGGATTTCTAAAGAATGATCATCTTGTCAATGATCAAGTCTGTTATATTGTCTGGGAACTGGGCTTTTCCCCTGAAGGTATCTTGAACTGAACTGTACAAAGAATCATTGTATACTAAAAGACAGCAAGTTTTCAAAAAGGGTTAAGTGAGTCATTTCACAATTCCTTCAGTTTTGTTTTTGTGCTCTTCTCTTCCTAGCTGGTATGTGAGCCACATCTACCGAGGGTGGAGACGAGGTTCTCTTTCCTAAGCAGAAATATTTTCCCAAGTTTTCTTTAGGAAGGCGGTGTTTCCAAGTAGTAGCCAATGGAATTCATTTTCTTTGCTTCCTTCCAACCCCAATTAGTAGGGTTGGTTTCATTGTTAAGGCATTAAAATGTTAAGGCATTAAAGTGTAAAATACTCTTACTACTTTTTTTTCTTACTACTTTGCCAAAAGCTTTCTGGATGACCCTGAAAAGTAATTTGAGCTCAGTGTTTCAATTACAGATGATGGTGCACGATTATTACTTCCACTAGGTTTGCATGTTAAAATTTATCTTCTTTAAGGTAAAAATGTTTTACTGCTCTTCTGCACATTAATCATAGCAACAAGGCTTTAGCTGACTCTCTGAAAATGTAGTGAACTATTAGTTAAAGTATACAGGCTCATATGTTGGCATTCAAGACAAAGTGTGGCCTATCCAGTTACCTGAAGAGCTTTGAAGAGCTCATAGTGTTTGTCTTCCAGATTTATTTTGTACTGCTTTCCTTCTTATAGGTATTTTGATTTGTTTGGAAACCACCGCAACTTATAACACTTGACTTTGAAAACATTTTATGCTAGAAATGAAATAGCTGCTTACCTGGAATCTAGGAATATTAATTTTAAGTCCAAACTTGCTCTGAACATAAACATGTTACTGTGAAGTTTGATCTCAGTGATTGCACTGGGAGGTAAAGATTGACCTACAGCCACCAGTCCAACGATTTGGTAACAGGAATCATACAAAGACATATCTAGCATATACTGCCGTATCTTCAAATAGCCACTGCAATGGATCACCTGGCATGAAAAGAAAACACACTCAGTATCTGATGGCAATGGAAGAGGCTGCAAGTCAGCTGACCACCCAGTTTCAATGAAGTTATAAAGCAATACACCCTTATAACACAATTACTGCATAGTCTTAGGGCTTCAGAAGCGTGGTTAATTTATAAATGGAGATTAAAACACAATAAATGCAGTTTTTGTGTTTACTGCTGCTAACATGATCAATCCAGTATTAAAGCATATGCTCTTTGGGACTAGCTACACTGCTTCCTAGTCAACACTTTAAACTTTCTTAGGTATAAATTTCTTCTAGATCCAGTCAGAATTCTTGTTTGCTAATCAAAAAATCTGGAAGTTGCTTTTTGTTGCTTTTTTTTTGATGTCTCAGATTCTCACTCTCTCATGGGTACACATAAACATCTACTTTTTCATGACCCACTTTTTCTGGTGAAAAACACACACTTCAAAAATCCAGTTGAAGTTAATGTATTGCATTTATAAAGATTAAACACTGTATGTGTAAATGCACTGAAAATGAGTTTTAACTAAGTTCTTCATCTGGCATTCTTTTGGTGTGTGACCAAATCCAGGGTCTTGAGATCAGATTCCTGAATCACCATATACAATTCCCAATCACACGAGTGTTAACTTCAGTGTTGGCCTGTAAAAATTCACAAAGTCTGCTAAAGAGAGGGGAAAAAAAATAATAACCTGGGGACTCTTCCAGAATATAAGATTTATTTAATGTAGTGCTGGTGTTTAGAAATTATTTGTGCTCCTGCCAATTTTCTACTCCAAACAGCAGGCAAGACACTGCCTGGGCTTTGTGGAGAACCAGAAATACATTCTAGACATCCATTATTAATTTCCATATATGCTTGACTTTTAACTGGGTCCAATGTAAAGGAATTAATTTCCAGTGTATTTAGTACTACAAACAACCTACTAAACAGTCACCTATAAATAGGCTCCTCTGGTATGACCTTCCTTCCTCCCCTCCAATCATCAAGTTATTAGTATGCTCAGAAACTTATTTAAGATCTTCCAGCAAATCCTACTAATTCTCATAATACTTGATTCACGAGTTTTTCCTGCACTTTAGCTATTCACATGATATGCTCAATAGTATTAAGTCCTGACCCTAAGTACAAAGAGAATAATAAATTTAAGCCAACATCTTTCTAGAAGAATACATCCTTAACTGTTTCACTGTGTAAACTTGTGATAATGAACAAAAAGAGAAAGAAGGTGATTCCCCTAATTACCTGTCATAAATGGAAAAAAAAAAAATAAAACAGAGATGCCACCACTACAAGCTCTACTTTTTTACCTGATTTCACTTTCTGCTTTGGGACATATCCATTTTTGCTGGGAAGCAGCTGAGCAAACAAGGGCCCGTAATGAAGAACTATCAGTGTAACCAGGTAGATAACAGTGTAAATAAGCAGATATATGTCTGAACCTGGAACACGTTCCTTAAACAAGTCCCGCTTCTCTTGCATTTTTTTCTTTTTGTTTTTGAATGACACGGACAAAACAAATCCTCACCAGACTGTATGTGAAATACCCTTCTCTCCTGATGCTTAAGTGATAAAATTTTACAGTGCAGCTCAAAGAGCAGCAAGTACATACTGTAAAGCTGAGATGAGGAACTACCTGAACGGCAGGTGTTACTGTAGAATTTCAGTCTTTGCTGTGGCTTGCTGATTTCATGTAGTAAATAGAAAATTACTGCAAGCAATAGGATTTGTAAACAAACTTGGTGGCTCAAACCCTGAGCTGATAACGATGATTTAGGGCAATGTTATGGTCTCATTAACATTGAGGTAATTCTAGCCAGGCCACTGAGGTGACCTGTGCAACTCCATGGCTGCTCAAAGTGTGGTAATACCAAGGCAGAGGGAGATGGGACCTTCCTGTGTCTGGATTCCTGCCCCACCTGCCTCCAGTCCCAGAAGGGAATGAGACCTGTCTGTGCTCTCTATTTTCACCCTTGTGGGTGTGCTCCAGGCCCCAGTCTGAAAGATCAGGGAATCAGGATGTGGAAATGTGCTACAAAGCAAACTCTAACTCACTGTGGGAGAGTCTAGAGTTGCATTACTGAGGGAGTCTGCAATCAGCACTTTTGCATCTGTTCTAATACTTCCTGTCAAAGACTTTGCTTTCAGCCACACATATTTAAAAACAAACTAACTGAGTGAACTTGTCTCTTGTTGAATACATGAAAATAAAAGCTCATATACATTACCTTGTAGCCACTGCATGTCAATCCTGCATTCCTCTTGGCTAGGACACACTTCATTCTCAGGAAAAAGGATCTCTCAATTTCATATTCTGAAAGCATAAACCACATTGCTTGTTTTTTACTGAAGATTTCAAAACTGTCCATAGCATTGCCCCTGATGATTTAATAGAAGTGTTTATACCTTAGACAGCAATAGAAGTCAACCACTCTACTTTCCCACTCAGTCTCCACTCTCAGGGTTTATTTTACCTTGATGTTAGGATTCCCTGTGAAAGTTGGACAACCCAGCAGGCCTAGGTGTCAAATTTTCTGTTTTTAACCACCCTTCACAAGGCAATCACCTTGTTTCTGAACAGCCAGGTACCAGCCTGTATTGGTAAAGGGAAGGAAATCTCCTTTGGCACAAAGGTAAGGCAAGGTGCTCTCCTAAGTAATAGCAGAATGGGAAACAAGAAAATGTATTGTTCTTGTAATAATTTGAGTGTCATGCCCAGGCTGGCATAATTCTAGCCTCCATATCCAATATTATTACCTGTTTCACTGACTTCCAAGCTATTCTTGTTAGACGGTTTTTAATGTCTTCAAGGGTAATCTCAAGGAAATTTTTGAAGGCAAATATTGCTCAGGTACATTTGTATTTTCTCCTAAGAATAAGTTATTATTCTCTTTAACAGCTAGCTATTCCCTTTAACATTTCCTGCATCATTAATGGTTCTGAGATTTTATTATTGAAAGTTGCAGCTCAGAAGAAAACAACTATATTAGGAAAAGAAAACTCGTAGCATTTCTATGAATAGGAAAATCAGGGAACCAGAGGGTTCTTCTGATGTGTTGCAATGTGTATTGCTTTTTAAATCCCCACAGAGTTTGATACAAAGCCCCCTATAATCAGCTGGATTCTTGCTTTAATTTGACTTAGCTGTTGTGTTCCCAATTTTTGTGAATCCATCACCCAGTTAGCACCTCTTGGCCACACACCTGCAGTGGTTTGAGCCTCAAACCACTACCTGGAAACCAATAAACTCTCTGCATTAAGTTCCAAGTTTAAAGATCTGAAGATATAACCACAGAAAAATGACTTGGTCAGGAGGGAAGATAAATGCAACATGCAGTGCATGTCAACTAGTATCAGCCTTCCTGAGTATTTGAATTTTCCATTTATCTTCCTAATGCAAATTAGATCCGTATGGGGAAAAACAGGCACTCTAAATGAACTGGCACATCTACTATAGAGTTTTAAATACAAATGTATACAATTTGGTGGGAGGAAGCCATACAGTACAGATTGCTGCTGCTGAAGCATGATCTCATGATTAAAGAATGGATCTGAGAGTTAGGAACGTTGGTGCAATTCATTGCTTTGGTACAGATTTCTACAGATTTAGTGCTTGCTCTCTTTCTGCCACAGTCCCATACATGCTAAATAAAGGTAAAGTTCTCTCTTTGAGGGTGCCGTGGGGGAAAAAAAAAAGAAAAAATCACAGTGATGAGGACAATAAAACATCTTTGAGCATGGACTGAGTTGCTAGCATTCTTACATTCTTTTATAAAAAGAGACAATTAGTAAAATCGAAGCTTTTCAAATGTCCTGCCACAAGATTTAAAGGATCTCTTTCAGTATAAAACTCCCTCTGGACACCTTATTCTTTGGTCTTCTTTAGCTACTTCCTTCTTTTTTAAATATTTCAGCAAACTACTGGAGACTAGTGCAGACACTACTACAGAAACACTCAGGTAGCTCTGACTTCACTGTTCCACCAGGAATAGGGTTATGATTAAACTGTGGTCTTTGAGTGTCTATAAAACTATAGTAATACGCAGACTGTAAGACAATGTTTTTTTTTTTCCTTCACTGTTTAAAACTGGAAATCAGTTCATTATTTAGAAAGGGGTCATATCTCCTTGATTTCATGATGGTTAATGGTAGGCAAGAGGTCCCCTTGGAACACCAGTTCTCTTAACTAGCTACAGAATCTTAAGAAAACCAGAGGAATGATTAAAACAACTCAAGGGCAAGGGTTTTGTGTGTTGTGGGAGAGCAGTGTAAGGAAGGATATGTGCCCTAATATGAAGTGGTGGGGTGACTGAAATGTGATAGAATTTTACTTAAATGGCAGCTGTAAGTGATTTGTGATACCAAAGACTAATAACTGGTAAATTCATTGTATGTAATCAAGTGCAAAATGATACAACTCTAATTTAATAATGATGTATTTATTAACCATTGATCACTGAATTATTATTTTTTAGTTGTGTTGTTGAACCAACATACACTAGTCTCTTAAACCAGTTACATCTCATGTCTGCAATCTGAAGAGGGAAGAATTACCCATTAGGTAACCAGGGACTCATCTGGGAGCTTCCAGTTCAGAGGCTTGAGCTTGCTGACATGAAGATAACCAAGCAAAAGGAGAGATGGCTGGTGTCACCAAACAGAATCTGGACCCTGACCAGCAATACAGCCCTTTTACCTGAACAGGCTAAAGGAGTGTACACATGATGATAAACAAGCCTCTTCCTGTGTGTATTAACTGTGACTGACCGTGCTTGTGTGGGAGCCCAGTGTTGCCATGAGAGTTGTCATTTTGGGTGGGAAAAAATAGAACGTGCTGAAAGGAGGAAAGGAGAACCTCACCATTCCTGGATGGTCTGGGCCATAACAACCCTAAGAGTTACTTTGTAATGACACGTGCCCCGTAGCACAGGTGGATGCACAAGGCCACATTTTTATCCAGCCAGCTGGGATTGTTATGTGGCTAGTTAAGGCTAATGGTCACTTCAGGGTGCCCAGCGAATGATGTGCAGTTACTGCGTGGCATCTGGCACCTTGTTTGCAGCATTGTAACTGAAGAATGCAAAAGCTTTCAGAGCGATTCCTTGTGAGTCTGTGTAAAATCCACTATCAAACTTTGTGACTGGCAAGAACAAGTGGGATCAGGCCATTCATATTGCTTATGCTTATGTGAGCATTTTTTGTGTGTATGGGTTGCTTACAAAAGCACTGTTCTCCCATCCATGTTGATATGTTATTGGTCAGCTCTGTGTATGTGTGTGTCTGTGTGCACCTACTGGGAATAAAACCATCTCCAGATCTGATCAAGAGACTGTAAAATATAAAGGAGCAGTAAGACCAAACCCTCACATAAAGAACCTAAATGTGCAAGACTGTGAACAGTGTGAATTAGTGTTCATATAAACTGATATCTTTACCAGTGTGACTCCCCACTACCCTTAAAAGTAGCAGAAGGGGGTTAGCAAAGCAAAAAAGAACTAAAGTAAATTTGTAATTGTAAAGCAGATTGGGAAATAAAGAACCCTGGTATCCTGCTGGATACTAACACATCCATCAATATAATGCAAAACTCGAGTTGTCACATCCAGGCTGTACTTGATGCAATTAAGATGGTCTACTCTGACGAAGAGAATGTAGAAAGCAAATGAGGTACTTAAAGGTTTAGCAAGCAAAGAGGGAGAAGCTGAATATTCATATAGAAGAAATCAGAGGAGCTGTGAGAAGAGCGATTGCTAATGCATGCTGCCCTGATGCAGAGGTTAATAACAAAACTGTGAAGAGAGAGTAGAAATGCAAGCACAGTTACAAAGCAGGAAAAAGCCTGTAACATAAATGGCCTGCACCTGCTGTAAAAGCAGAATGACTGGAGATGTCCAAGCAAAAGTCTCAAATTAGTAAAGCAAGAAGAACAGTAAATGTAAATACAGCACTTCAGGCGTGTGAATTGAGTATAACTGAATAATCTGATGAGTTAAATGGTTTTATCAATCACAATTAAGCTCTGAAAAAAAAATGAAAAAAAATATAACAAACCAACTAGACCTAATAATATGATTATTGATATCACCAGAGTTTTTATCATGTAAATATGTAAGCACAGAATGTATAAATAACAGAAGGAATCCTAGGCTTTCAAGAAGGTAAAAGAGTCTTGAAGCACAGAGGAAATCAATCAAGCACTATCAGTTCTTAAATAGTTCAAGGTTGAGAGAACTGTGGGCTAAGCATGTGTATATGAAACTTCAAGGGAGAATAATGAATAGTGAAATGTCATTATTGAACTAGGTTATAAGTAATACTGAAGGAAAGTAGCCTACTAAAGTATTAGAGAATACTCATACTTGTCTAATAATTGAAGCTTAACCATTGTATTTAGTTATTCCAAGATGTTAACTCCATAAATGCATCACTGTAAGTGATGTTAACACCTTTCCTTTAAGTGTTAAAAAAAAGTAAAAATCTATGTATAAATGTAAAATCTGCCAATTTAAACTGAAATATAAAGGTTTATTTTATTTATTTATTTATTTAAACAGAGAAAAGACTAAACCCTGGTTGCTGGCATCATCTAATGAAGAACAGCAAAAAAGCTACTACTGAGTAGACCAGAAAGTCTTACTGAGATGTTCCAGCTGAGTTAACACAAAACAAACCATTTGTAACAATCTTTTGTTATTTTTTTCTTCCATATAAAGTAGAGAAGAAAATGTAATCCATTCAAACCCTATGGATATTGATAACTATGTGTTGCTCAGCTTTGTTTGTCTGTCTGTTTGTTTTTTATTAAGGGAGATAGAGAAATAAAACCACATCCAGCATGATAGATGTTTTCATCTCCAAACAAAATAAATCCTCTCTCTCTGTGTGAGGATGTACATAATATTATTAGCAGTGATAATGATTAGAAGAACACTGTTATGTGTGTTACACATTACAACACTGTAATGTGTGTGTTTGTATGGATGTAACTTGACGTGTTTACACAATAGCATTTTGAGAGCTGCAAGAAACAAAGGAGAATTCATTAAGCTTAGCAATGTTCCCCGTGGTAAACTGTACTTTACAACTGCAGATCAGAGAAGTCCTCCAAGTTTCAATATACAGAATGAGAATGAGTGTGAATATGTGTGCATCTGTGTGCAAGGGAACGGGAGTGGGGAGGTATTTGGATGGTTTTTGTTTGTTTGTTTGTTTGTTTTTTCCAGAATACTACGGTGTTCTGCTTCTCCTATGCAAGTAGTTTATGAATATATTTAGGAAACAGCCAGCTTAGGTTTCAAAGAAGTGAGCAGTCACCACACAGAGATGTGAAATTTTGTTTCAATGCATGATAAATTTCACTGTTGTTGGATCTCTTAGTGCTATTTCTTTCAAATACCTATTATTCCAGTAAGTCCAACACATATGATGAAATTTAAGTTTAATTGCACCTTCTCTAGCATTTGTCCTAGCTGTCTATAATTCTGACAAACAGCTGTGTATCTCTGTGAAAGGTTTTAATGCAGCTTTCCTTTATGGATGTAAGTATCGCAGCATGGCACTGCTTTTCCCATCTTCACCTTTACTTTCCATGTCAGTATCAATTTTTCTCCATTTACGTGAATGTAACTTATTTCCCTCTTCTAAACAATTTTAAAGTAATTGGAAAATTGATACTTCTTTTCGTGAGTTGAATAATTTTCAAAGCTTGTGTGTTCTTCTGTTCAAGCTTTTTTCAGAAGGTGAGTTAAGAAGAAGTCTCAACAGCTAGTATAGCTAAAAAGAAAACTCTTCCCCCACTTCTAAATTGCGAAGTATCTTGAAATGCTCTGATGATAGCTTCCTGAAAAGAAGACCAACTGTCTTAATACAGCTTTTAACATTTCCCAGAACTTATTGATGTTGTGTTTATCTACTACAGGAATTAGAGATGAAAAGCAGAGCTTTAGGGTTCTTTCTAAATATTTACCCTCTCATTTTTGGCATACTACTCTTCTTGATCCAGTCATGGAATGTGATCTCAGGTCAGTTTTCTATTCCAGCCATTTCCAATACTTGTTATAACTTGGATTTCTTCATGGTAGTAAATTTCTGATTTTGTTTGCTCTGTATCAATGTTTAACATTTGAAAGTGATTGTCCTCTCCTCATTGCTCCACAAACTCTTACTGAAATCTATTTAAGAGTGATCTGCAAGTCTCTCAGTTTTTATCCTGGAATTCTAATTTTACACTTTCCCCAACTGGGTGATTGGCAATACATGGAAATAAAAACTGATGCAAGTAAAACACTGGTTTTGATCAACATTATTATATACTTTGTGCAGATTTCTCTGTCTTTTCTGATTCTCTTTTTTGGAAAAGTGTAATTGAGGTTACTGAGATCCTGGCTTTTTCAGTAAGGCTACTATCGATATTTTAGTAGGCACTAAATTTGAGGTATCATTTATAATGAGTTTTCCAGGGGGATACACTGCAAGGTAGAATCCTTATCCATGTCCCAGATGGTCATTTCAAATATATCATTGTTTATTTTTCAGACAAACTCTATGTTTCCCTTATCGAATTCAGAGAAGTTTTTCTATTCCACTAATATACTACTATACTACTTGGTCATCTTACAGAAGCTCCCTTTCTGAAGCACCGCTACAATTTAATTGATTAAAAGAATTATAAATAATGCAGAGAGTAAATGGCTTAATTCAAATCCCACCCCAGATTTATCTGTTTGTTAACATCCACACAGAGCAACCTGTAAAGGAGGTTGCAGAGAAACATTGTTGTCTCTGGCCATACTGATGATATATTTCTGACAGCTCTTAACATAATTTCTACAAAGTATGCCATCTCAGTTATGCCTTTTCTTTTCCTTGCCTAGTATATCAAACAATACATTTTGACTGCAAGCACTACTCAAGAACAAAATAGCCTGTTTATATTTTACAGATTTGTACTTTTTTACTCTTGTAAACAGAATAAATGTCATGGTACAGAAAATGAGTTTTGTTATTTTGGATAAAGAATTTGTGCATTTGTTCACTCATAATGCACAAGACTGCCAAAAGGGATTCTCCAAACATTTCTATGAAATTATGGTTAGCTTTATGGAAGCCAGAATTGTCCATCCCTGGGGGTGCAACTATGAAATCCATCTTTGCTTTCTACTCCATCTTTCATCTCTTTTGAAAGAAAGCAGTCACAAAGTTCTGTGGTTTGCATGCTGTTTGTACTGTGGACTGAGAAAAGATCATCATATTTTTTTCCACAGCTTCACCTCTCAAGTCTTTATTTTCTGTAAGGTAAAAGCTACTTTTTTATATCTCTTTCCCAAAGTACCCAAGTTTTGATAGTAGCAAAATATGGCACCGTTTTGTTATAGAACCACTTCATAAATTAATATACATAGACATGCAATCTGCACACTGCTGCACCATGTACTATTTTTAAAATGTATGCCTCATCTATCATTACAAAAGATTATGAAACATCATTAAAACTGAGAGCTTTTGACGCAGCTAATGATGTGCCACATCAATTAAGATCTTGATTCCTGTTTGCTCTGCAGGGCAGCTTGGTTTTAATTTCAAAGGTCAGCTATAGTATGGGAGAAGAAAAACATTTTGAAATTGCACACCTAGACTGAAGTCTAGGTGCACAGTTACCTGCTTCTACTTTCCCTCCTGCAACACATGCCTTCCTCTAGTGTTGAGGCATGAATGTGCGATAAACTGCTCTCCTTGTCACTGCTGGACTGTTTTACAGGGTGGAAACACAGATAGCACAAGTTCATGTCTGGATAACACTTTACTGCCCATCCCCCAAACACCCTGCATATTTTTACCCTTTCAGTTGGTTATTTTCATCTTACCTCCTCTACATTATAAAGTTGCACATGTTTTGCTCTTATTCTTGTGTAATCTGCAAAGCATCTGGGTCCCACACAGCACAATGCTAACTAAAAGAGCATGCAAGCATCTTGGCTAGCCTCTTTTTTTTTTTCTTTTTTTTTTTTCTTTTTTTTTTTTTTTCAGAATAACAAGGCTATGGCTTTTGTAAGACACAGAAGAGACAAAATGCCACAACTCCCAGTCCTTCATTCTGAATGTGGGTGAGCCCAACTTCTAGAACATGAAAGAGGTAAAAGCACTGTAGGGAGCATACAACGGAGATGCTTATACAATAGCATGCATGGTTCTAGGGATGTCCTTGAAGCTGGGAATCCAGGATTGACCAACAGAGCCAGGGTGAGAATGGGCTTGCAAATGCCTGTGATGGACTTCCCTCATTCAGAGTTGGCCTGTAAATGAGCTAGTAGAAAATCAGGAGTGAAACCTGCAGGACTGCTTCATACTGACCACCATCTTTATTTTTACCATGCTGGAAAGAACAGTGCCAGAGTGAGTCTGCGAATAAAATTATTATGTGAATTGAAATACTGCATGCAAAGAGATGCGTGAACACCACATTTCCCCACTCTTTCTTGGATTGTGTGGTCAAAACTAGATTCCAAATAAGAGAGAAGAAATAAAACAATTACTTTCCCTTCTCCCTGTTGCACTGCAGTATCACATATACACATGCAGGTTACAGCCTGAAGTGTATACCTTTGAGAATACCTCTTTTCAGTAAATGAGTGGCACCAGTTAAATGATAAAATATATATGCCTTACGTTTCAAAAATGCAGATTTTGTATACATAGATAGCAAGTTCCTAAGCACATACGAAGTTGAAAAGTGAAGTTTGTGGGCTGACTTGTTTTGTCCTGGTAATGCTCTTGCTGTGGTAGGAAAGAAATCAGCTCTGTTGTTAACCTCTGTCTTTGAGTTCCAAGCTTGCAAGAGCTGCCCAAATTTCCTCTCCATTTGGACAGTTTGTTCTGTGTTCTGACTGTGTCCAGAATCCTGTCAGTGCTGCAGAGAGTAAATTGTCTCAATTATCATTCCTGTCATCCAGATTCAGCATTTACCCAAATTTTCTTTTCCTATAAGCGATGCTTCCAAACCTTTATTTAGAGAAGAAACTCAGCAGGGCAGTAGGCAGAAAGGAAAAGTCTATCTATTATAGTTTGAAACGCTCTACTCTCTTGGTATTCTTTACTGCTAATTACTAATGAAAAAAAAAAATTAGTGGGGTGCCAGCAATCTGCCCTTCTTTCCACTTTTGTACATCCAAAATAATAATGTTTTCTAGATTTCCCTAGTCCAAAATTACTCCATCAGTGGCAGGGTCATTATGTTAAACCATTAGCAATGGCTAAACCAATAATAATGTTAAACCAATAATAATGTTAAACCAATAACAATTCTCCTGTATTTTTAAATGAATCAAAAAAAAAAAAATCCTGTCAATTTTTGTCTTTTTTGCGTATGTGTTACAAGAACAAAAATCTTTTAACCAGTGTAACAAAAGAGCTTTCCCGACATACACTTTTCTGTTCTGTTCTGTTCTGTTCTGTTGGCATCAAACAAGATGTGTGTAGGGAAAATGGTCTTCCTCTAGAGGAAAAGTATGAACTGGCATTTACTTCTTAGCTGGACTGAAACGGTGCCCCAAAAGCTGGAGAGCCAGACACAATGTGTTCCATATTGTTTGTATTACCTACATTAGGCTTATAACACATCACATAAGAATTATGCAGTTGTTAGGAAACAATCGGTATGTCCATGGTAATAACTATAGTATTCCTCTTTCCCTTTGTCTACTCTGGGATATGTCAATAAACTGCTTTTAGTACACCATGCCTTGGTGTGCAAGTCAAAGGTTGTGAAGCTGTAGCTGTTTTAAAGTATGGAAATCTCAGAAAAAGACACATGAAACCAATAAAAGACACACTGTTTCAAATGAGCTGACTCCAAGTACACACGTGGAAGAGCAATATAAAGTGCTGAATCCCTCTCAGTATTGCTCTTTTTTCTCACTCTACCTGCAATACAAATATTTCCAATTTCCCTGGCTTGCTTGCTTGTATTCTGCTGCAGTGGTGAGAGATGACTAGTCATACCCAGCTTTCCTTACCCTGATGTTTCATACAAAATTTTCCAGCTTTATTCTTATAGATACGGTTCGGGAGGTACAGCATTTCCCAACATCCTCCAGATAGTTTTGTGAGTGTTACTGTCTTGCTACAAGCCTACCTCACTATGCTGCTCTTTTAACTGTTAAAGAAAACTGTTAGGAAAAATGGTTGTTACAGACACACTTTTGATAGCAGCATCATTTGGAGGGCATAAAATCCCCACTTATGTTAGTACGTGCAGCCTGGTTTGTTTCATAATGTTGTTTCCTCTAAAAAGCACGCAAGGGGGAGCTGTGTGTAGTCAACAGTTCTGGTGTAATCTCCTTGTTCACTCCCTGAAACAGCCAGACTCTATTTCAGACACCTTGACAACGTTTATCACCCCGCCAAAAAAAGGTAGCATGTAGCAATTGTTTCACAAACCTCCGTTGGTATTGTATTTCCCACCAGGCTAGCACCAAAATGGTTTGCTACTGACCACTAGCAGATCAGACTTATGAGACTGACAGAAGTTTAGGTCTATGCTAGATGCGAGGTGAGAAGAGGGGCAAACTCCTCACATGTCTCCATGAAGTTCTGGAGCTGCTGCTGGTCAGGCAGGGTTTGGCATGGCACCACAACCTACTTGGTCTCCTCCGCTAAGTGGGGGAGATGGGCAGCATGCATTGAGCCTCTACAGTCAGTCAGAAACGTAGCCTTGCAGTCTTCCAAGACTGAATAATTGCTTTTAAACTAGCATCCCCACATCTTGGGGCCCATCCTCCCTGACTGATGACCACCTTCTGCCCCAGTAGGAAAATCTCATCCAGTGGACCCAGTCCGTTTGTTCCACTACTGGAAGAAACAGAAAAGAGAAGCTTTCAGGTGCTCCAGAGAAGACAGCATACATCAAAACCACATCTCCAGATGCTAAGAAATCCATTTCTTAACACTACACCACAGAACAACTCCTGGATTTCTGTTACCAAAGTACTGCATATGTTTGCATGGAAGCCCATGAATCTTGATATCAGCCTGTGCAACAGATACAGGTGGTGGGGAGTGCCAAACTGAGGTGTAAGGATTCACAGGTATAGAACTAAACCAGGTCACAGAAACATGCTGCAGGCTGCAAATGCTATAAGCAGTATTTGGAAAGGAGTAAAGGACCAGTGAAGTCATCTGAAACCTGAGCACTGCCAGTACACATCATTTGGAAAAGATATCCTTTTTTTTCTTTTTTTTTTTTGCTAACCTATTCCAGTTGAATATAATGGATTCATTTTCTCATAGCAAGTGCAAAGCCAGACTAAAGACTCATGTGAGACGATTCGCTGAGGCATACCCACAACTGATGTGTATTTCAGAGGGTATTTTTCCCTACCCCAGATACCCTGAGAAGGAGAATCCAGCTGTTAGCTTCTTTCATAGCAAAGGATCAGTACATATTGCTTTACATTTTCAGTGCTGGTCATGCAAATAAGTAGGCAGCTTAAAGACTTTTTAAGTTAAAGCTGAAATTCTCCAAAGCCTCCACAGACCATGGGGCTTATGGCTTTCATTGAGTCATAGCTTATAGACTTTAAACACCAGAAAGGAACATTAGATCATAGGTCTAACCTGTACATTGCAGTTCATTAAACTTCAGGGAGTTACTCCTGTGCTGAGATCAGTAACTTCTGTTCGCCTAAAATGTATCTTCTACAAAGGCATACACCCTTGATCTGAAGACATCAAAAGAGGAAGAAACCACTGCTTCCCTTAGTATTTTGTTCCTGTGGTTAATCAAACCCCTAGTTATAAATGTATGCATTATCCTAATTTGAGCTTTTGTGATTTCAGTTCACAGACATTGGTCCTTGATATGTTTTTTTTTTCTTCTAAAACAGTCCTTTAGTTCCCAGTATTTTCTTCCCTTGGAAGTAAGCAGACACAGTTATCAAGTCACCTCCCAATCTTCTTTTTGAAAAATCAAACAGATGGTGTTCTTTCATCTCTCATTATAAGCTTTTCCAGTCCTTCAATCATTTTTGTGGTTCTCTTCTGTACTTTCTCCAATTTGTCCTTTTTTTTTTTTTTTTTTAAGTGGACAACAGAATTATGCAGAAAAATCCAGTGTCCATTTCACTAATACCGTACAAAAAATGCAATCAGTCACCCTTGTTATTTCTGTTCACTATTCCACTTCTTATGTGCACAAAGATTTCACAGCACCCCTTTTGGCTACAGCATCACCATCGGAGCTCACACTGAGCTGCTTGTCCTTTATGATTTTTCAATGCTTCTGAGAGTTGCCATCTTCCAGTTTCTTGGGCCAAAAACTTTCCTTACCATAACGTGATTTATGTCCTTACTGCATTGTCTGAATAGAGATGACACAACAGCTAGTATATCATCTTCCATGTTCCCAAATTTTATTACATTTAAAATTCCTATGAAATCCAAACTCCTGGAGGTATGTGATTATTCAAGAATTTTCACTTTCTTTTAAAATAATAAGGCATCTACTCTTTATGTTTGGAGACGTGCCTTGTACCTGAAACATTAGGAACTATAAGCCAAGTTTTAAAAACTTAAAAAGTTGTGATTTAAGAAGGCTTATACTTTTAACATTAATATATCTTGTTTAAGTAGATGACTGAGATATCTGAAGAAAAATAATGTGACAGGGAGCATTATATAAAGAAATCCCCACTATGTCTGATTTTATGCATTGAGCAATAATTTCCTTTTCCCTGAGAAATAAAACTCACATAAATAAGACTTCTAGAGCTCAACAGCTGCAAGGCTTCCACCTTTCTTATGTAATATCTGTCTTTTAGAAAAGCTTATATGAAGCTGATGAAGCACGGGAAATACAGGGAAGATTAAAAGAGAATAACAAAGGAAAATGAAGAAGATAAAAAGCAAATGAAGAAATAAGGGGAGAGCATAGAAACTTACAAAGACTGTAAAACTGGAGGGCAAAAATAACCTGTACTTTGTATTATTTAATACCAGTAGCAGAATACAAAGTATAGATATGTATGCCTGCACTTGTGATTTTATTTCTACTATAATAGATCTTACCCAGCTACAACTGTTGAAATAACAACTGAACTAAAAATATTTATACATATCTGAGAATTAGCTGAAGAATACATCCTGAGCAAGTAAAGTTAAATGAGCCATGCTGCAAATCTGTGTTATGAATGTCTGTGTCTGCTGTGCAACATTGATTTTACTCCTGAGTAATTCCACAGATTGGAGAGATCTAAAAAATAGCAAAATTAAAAAGGGAAACTTTTTATTCAACCCAGTGACTTGATGATTCAGACACATTTTAAGAGATCAGAAGAGGAAAAAATCAAAATGAAATGACAAAAAAATGCTCTTTTAAAATCTGTTTTCCCTTTTATTAGAAAATAAAGCCACTTTCACTCAACTTCCCTAGGTACTAAGTTACTTGTAGAACTCCATATTTTATTTAAATATTCAGAATATCTACTAAGATACAAACAGAAGTCACTTCCTTCCTACCATTTATTTAATAGGTTTCAGGACTTCACTGAAGATACACAGGAAACCTGCTATGATTTCTATGTGCCAGGCAATTTTAAATTATACCTTAAGATTTAATGTTTACACTGCAGGAAAGGGAACCACTGGCACAGGGAAGACATAAATAAATACTTGCTCGCTCTGTTTAGCTATGGATTCTGCACATTTTAATACACCAGCTCTATGCTTTGTATGGGAAAGAGACACACAGAAGTAAGATTTGCATAAAATAATCCCTATACAATCCAGAACACAGCTTAACTCCTTTATTTATCTCCCAAGTCTAGGATTCCAAATAAGATGCTGTTGTTTTGATGTTGTTATCAATTTCCTTTGCTACACAAAATTTTACACAAAACAAGACACATATAAATGGATCACATTTCAAAGTAAATTTTCCTTTACCTTTTGCACTACTGAGAACCCAGAGCTTGATGCTAATAACAAACAGCACCTATATAGAAAGAGGTAAAGCAAGCTACAGAGAATGAGGCATATAACTGGGGCTAGTCACCAGCAGAATTTCATACTGAAACAGTTGCAAGTAAACTGAAATTAACAGTTTCAATTGTGTGTAAAATCTTTTCAAACACAACCAAAACAGAACAGAATTATACTTCACAGTGAGGAGAACTTGTTCATGAAATAAATAATTGACCATTAGTAGCTAAAATGAGAGGGATCTGATTATTTCAGAAAAGAAATGCTAACAGGCAAAATAAGCATCCAAAGACATCCAAATGTGAGTAAGAAGCAGGCAATAACTATTTCTGAATAAAAAAAAAAAACTTCTGGGACTGCAGTACTAATGCACTGTCTTACTTCTGGTGAACCAGAGTCATAATTTGTACTTGACATAGTAAACAATTCAGATCAGTTGCAGGTGACTTTAAATCTGTAAAACTTTAAAATAAAATAAAATAAAAATCAACAAAACCTTGACACCATTGCCATTGACAAGAGAGTGTTTATAAAAAGGTCTTACTACCAATTCCAGATACCAGCAGAACTTCATTAAAAGTCATGGATTTATACCAGAGGCAACCCCTCCACTCATCAGTAAAGTAGGACAAGAATAAAATGTGTTGTTTTCTTTTTAAACGTCAAAATTGGAAAAAAAAAATCCCTGACAAAGGAATGAGAAAACTATGAAATAGTCAAGTAGCAACTAGAATCAGAAGAGTCCAAGAGAAAGAAGAGTTTGTTTTTCAAGACGCAGGGAGGTACACAAGAGAATCTGCTTGGGGAGGAGGAAGAGAGAAGACGGTTATGGTAGTTCTTTCGTTTATACCACTCAGAGCACTGCGTATGCTCCCAGGAACATTCAGCTCCCCTGCATTCAGAGAGTAGTGCTGAGGGAATCACAGTGGTCGGAACTGTGGTGAGGTCGCCAAGTACAGAAACCGCACAGGTACCAGGACTGTGAAAAAACCTCCAGCTCCTGAACAGGGTGGTAATGCAAACTCAATGCTCCTCATGCTTTTAGGAGCTGTGTTTTAAGAAGCCCAGTAAAAGCTCTAGCAGGATGTGAGCTTCAAATGATCAAGCAATTGTGAAATATACGTGAAAGCACATTGTACAATGGAGCCAAATCATTCCAATATTTTAAAGCTCAAAGAATTGCCCGATGGGAAACGAAACCTACTGGAGGTGGTGTAAAGATGCACATAAATTTGTTAATTATATAGTAGCAACAATACTGAAGTAACAATACACAAAGGGTCAGGTTAATTTTTATGTGTGGTGTCTGAGCACAGCCAGTGTGGACAGTCTGATCCAGGCGGTCACATAATAAGAGTTCTGCTGTCTTCCCTGACACTCCATCCAGCTTAGCACCATGCTGTATGGGTACGCGTGGGTGAATCATCTGCAGCACCTGAACGGGATGTGTGGAGAGGCTTGGTGAATCAGTGATCCAGCATCAAGGCAAGAGGACATTATTTTCCCGGAGAGATCACTTTTTATATGAGAGCTTCTAAATGTAGGTCATTTACAAAACCCATTTTTCCTCTTCCTACAGTGGAGAATATTAACTCTGGGTTTTCATACAAATCTCAGATTTAACAGTTGCTTTTATAATATTAAAAGTGTCCACCTATTTCCAAATTGCTTAACGTATTATTTATTTATTTTTTTCCCTAAGACCACATAGCTGCAGCTGTGCACACCTAGACAGTTGCAACATTCCTGCAACCTCACCGGTGATGAGAAATCAAGAGAGGAAATTACCACTGGGCAAAATCTTAATAACAGTTTAAAACTGCAGGGACTCCACGACATGAAAAGCATTATTTAATCTAGGATACCTTATTCTCTTTACTGCCACAAACCAAAATCTTGGATCATAGTTTCAGGTTCATGCTCCTCCTCCATTTGCATACACAGCTTCATGATGGATAAATATGAACTGGTCACAGCCTAGAGTTGTTACTTTTTTTTTAGTTTTCCAATGGTAGTTTGACCACAGATCACACAAGTACCTTGTAAGAGGTGAGGATGAAGAGGCTGGTGAGCAGTAAGAACAGCTGTCATCTCATCATGGTCAGAAGGATGTATATACTCATAAATGCTATTACCAGTTAGCTCCACCTGTGAAGAGACATGTAATACATGAAGCAGTGCTGCTGCCCCTTTTTCCTTTCCTATCCCCCAAACATTCTGAAGTGACCTGCATATACTGCATCTGGGTAACTACACACCATTTTTTAAACATAAGTCAAATGTATCAAAAACTTGTTCCAAATTATACTCCTTAAACTTCCTTGTTTAGCAGTAACTAACATTTTAGGGGCTTTTGTGGGAATTTCTGATGATGATCTGGACACAGAAGAGCTGCTAGTGGAGAGAGCTGGTGAATGAAGTGATAGACTAGAGCAGCTGTAGAAATGCTAGGTTGCCACAAAATGGGATAAAATCTTTGATCTGTATTAATGTCTCTCAGAATGGCAGATATCTAAAAAAAAAAAAAAAGTTTGACAGGTTCCCAGAAACCATCACCTGCATTCCACTGACAGTTGAGCCTTCGGAGCCAAACTGCTAGACTTACACATTTCTTTTGTGTCTTTTCAGATCGTCCACGACATTCAATCCACAGTAGTACATAGGGCTCAGAACGGTAGCCAGTGAATTCAAAAGACAGACTTCCATAGATTTTCATGAGCACTGGCTTGAGCCTTTGCTGCTTTAAGTAAACATGCACATTAAAAAGACTAAGAGAGCTATCTTAAATATCTGTACTCTCTCTTCTCACTTGAACTTTGCTCGCACAGGAATGTATTTCTATCTTTCCCACTGTTGTACCCATAATAACTGTTGTGCAAAAAATGAGCGGCGTACACCGTATGTCCTTTTTGCTAACTCTATTTGCCACGTATAAAACTCACCACAAAAGTCTCCAGATAGATGCAGTAATTGATT
The DNA here is from genome assembly GCF_040182565.1 of Anser cygnoides. NCBI lineage: Eukaryota > Metazoa > Chordata > Aves > Anseriformes > Anatidae > Anser > Anser cygnoides. The sequence goes on along the minus strand of NC_089873.1, from coordinate 114,911,020 downwards.
TAAGGAGTGAACCAATACTTTGAGCCTGTGTTTTAAATTAGTGTCAGGCTGCCCAATTGTTCAGTGTGGCCTGATGTGCCTTGGGCCCCCAAGATCAGAGACAGCTGCGAGGTGAAGTAATTTAACCTATTCTTCTGAGCCAGTCCTACTGATTTGCTAAGATGTGTGAGTTGCCTTTTCTTTGGAATAAATGAAATTGTCTACTCCACAAAGAAATCTTTTTCTGAAAATGTTTCTCATAGTTCCATTTTCTGCATTATTCATGGAATGTCTCTTCCCAAGACTATGCAAACTAACCTTTTTTTCTAGCCATCTATTCCCCACTTCTTCTTTCCAACAACCCCTCCCTGCAAAAACAAAAACACCAACACTGACCTGATAGTCTAACCAGAGTAAAATTTCACTGAATAAAGCAAAAGGGACAGAAAGAGTAAAGATGAAAGAAGAGGAGAGATGGAGAAAGATAAAAAGAAAGGGGTGGGAGGGAAAGAGGAAAAGATTAAGAAAAGGAGAGGAAGAAAGGGGGAAGGAAAAGGAAAGGAAGGGAAGGGAAGGGAAGGGAAGGGAAGGGAAGGGAAGGGAAGGGAAGGGAAGGGAAGGGAAGGGAAGGGAAGGGAAGGGAAGGGAAGGGAAGGGAAGGGAAGGGAAGGGAAGGGAAGGGAAGGGAAGGGAAGGGAAGGGAAGGGAAGGGAAGGGAAGGGAAGGGAAGGGAAGGGAAGGGAAGGGAAGGGAAGGGAAGGGAAGGGAAGGGAAGGGAAGGGAAGGGAAGGGAAGGGAAGGGAAGGGAAGGGAAGGGAAGGGAAGGGAAGGGAAGGGAAGGGAAGGGAAGGGAAGGGAAGGGAAGGGAAGGGAAGGGAAGGGAAGGGAAGGGAAGGGAAGGGAAGGGAAGGGAAGGGAAGGGAAGGGAAGGGAAGGGAAGGGAAGGGAAGGGAAGGGGATTATTTATGTTGATTCATTTATATATATTATTTTTAATAATATGCAATGAATATAATAAAAAGCAGTGACTGTTATTTTTCAGGATTATAACAGTGGGAACCTGTTTTAGTAACTCCATCTTCAAGCTTTAGTGGTGAGGGAGGGAGGAAACTGTACAATCTCACTGTGACTCATGCTTTTTGCTGTTTCTGTTTGTTTTTAATTATATGGGGGAAAACACATTTGTAAGTGTCTATAGCTAAGTCTGTACGTATCATAATCACCTACAGACACATAAAACTAATAATTCTTATGTTGACGGGCATTTCATTGGCCTTTACACTTAGTTAACCAGAACAAGAAAAAAACAGTCATTGGAGAAATTCACAGTTGTGATCAGTGTTCGAACTGAAAAGAGCATCATTTATGACTCTGTTCTTTTTCAGCTTCCAAAAAAAATTATTCACAGATAGCCATGTGCAAACTATCTATCCCTTCAATAAAAAGACTTTCTTACAGAAACAACGCCAACCAACCTGACTGGCAATATCAACTGTAGTAATCAAGAAGATCTTATTGCAACTCTGCCATTACTAAGTATAATCATAACCACATTGACATGTATCTACTCTCTTACAAGTATGACACATGGGTATCTCTTGCTTTTCCAAAAGTAGCTGCCTATTGCAAAAGAACTACTGACTGAAGTAATCATTGGTTCACAGGATTCACAGGACTGGGCCCAAGGTCATATTTTTATTCAAAATTTCATTTTCATCACATAATTTTCATAAATAAAAATATTTTAGTTTTATATCTAAAGTTGAAAACTGAAGTGCTTTATCAAGCTAATGACTAGATTTTCTCATTACGTATGTAGGAATGTTTTCTACCCTGATGTATGCATTTGCAACCCCAGCAAAGTCAGTGGGAGGTGAGTATACAACACTGAAACCAAAATTGATTGTAAAAATGCTAGTGGAAACATAAAGCCATCAGCAAAGACAGGGGACTAAATAGGAGTCAAATAACCAAAATATGTATACATAATTTTGAAACTGACCACAGTCTCCTGCTACACATAGTATATGCATGCTATTTTAAAGCCTACAATGAAACACTGAAAACTTTAAAAAAATAAATTATATGGTTCAATTCATAAACCTTCTAAAACCCCATGCCTCAGGCTTATTAAACCAGCTTCCTCGATGCAGCTTTTTAATATCTGTAAATACCTGCTTACTACCAAATATCGCTATTTCCTACTAAGAGCTTTTTTATGTGTAACTCAGCTGCACAGTTTTTTCCTGCCAAGAAATGATTCATAATAAACACAGAGGACTAAGTAGATGGATTCTAGAGCAAATAATTACATATTTTGCCTTTCATATACTTATTTGACGAAAGTAAAATAAACTCTTGGAAAAGTTCAGATGTTTGTGGTTAAATATTTCAAGATTTATCAAAAGTCAAAGATAAGCTTGGCTCCCTCGTGGACACAGAAAATGGCTGGAATAAGGTCCAGACTTTCACAATTAAAATATATATATATATATAATTCACCATTATTTCCTAAGAGGATTTTCTTTTCCATTCTGTGTCTCTGGACTCAGGGGTGGGGGGAGGGAGGTGTGGAGGGGGGCGGAATATTTGGGGAATTTGAACCTATTTACTACCCATGGAAAAAAGAGGCAAGGAGTTGGCTCTATCTCAGCTAGCACAAGTCAGTTCAACAATGATCTGAGGCCAATTGAAATTAGATGGAGGAAGGGGTCCTAACCATCAGTATTTACAATATTTACTGTTAGAGTTGAGTGGAAAGGTTGATCAAAATCCAAACCCACAAATTAACCAACAGGTCCACAAATAGAGATGTAGTCTTTTCAGAAATATTGTTTCTGATTCTCTAAAATTGCAGGCAGAAGTGAGTCAAGTAGTGCTGAAAAACAATCCTTAATGTTGTTTTTACATTTTTAAACTAGCTTAACAACATTGGTTATGAAGGCTTTTTCAGAAGGTCTAAGTTCCTTCTGCTTAACCTAAATTCATGATATACTAGAAAATAAAGGCTACAGTAGTAGTTCTCCAAGAATATCCTGCAAAATATTTTCAAATGAACTTTTTATTTAGTTCAAATATACATTTTAAAACAAATTGCACTTTAACTGGAAATTGATGTGTGGACTAGTTAATTGTCAAATTATTTAATAAAAAGGTATTTCTATGGACTCTCTAAAAGATTTTCTACGATTATCATCACTCTGGTCTCAGCTTGTATTGGCTGGAGCTCTGTAAGAGCACTTGTTGAAAATATAGTGTGGGATTATGACTTGGTGAGGGAGACTTGTAGAATTTGCTTCTACAGACCAATCTCATTCTTGTTGATGACAGTGGCAAAACTCCCAGTGATTTCCAGAGTTGTAGGAACAAGAACTCATTTAGAGCCCTGGGAAGCTTACAGGAATATCCCAGTATTAATGTATTAATACGTTAGTATTTAGGAAAAGCCTAGAATTAATTCTAGCATTACTTAAAACAAAATTGTCTCTTGAAAAATAGAACATTGAGCAATATCAAGAACAGATTAGATGATAAAACAATATGACAAAAGCCAGGGAAAAATCATTGCCTTGCTTAGGTGTTTTATTTTATTTAAAAATAAATAATAAAAATGATAATAATAGGAAATAAAAAAGTGTTGTTAAACTGCATTCAGTGTTAAAGCATTCAGTGTTTTGAGTCTAAAAAATGCCCTTAAATTTCACGTGCCTCTGTCCTCTCTGATCTACACCTTTCTGGAAAATTCAAGGATGCAGCCCATTCATTTACAAATCTTCGCTAAAGCGAAATATTTGAGATTTTGCTTAGAAAACTTACTTCAGTAAACAATATGACAAAATACTTTAGTTTTCCTTAGCAGATCTTGCAGTAGGGCTTATAGAGACTTATGTGTGCAGCACAGAGGGAATACAGTCTGTGCAGAGGGCCATAAGATCATACCAGCTAAAGACGACTGAAGCCAGCACGATGCTTTCTGTCCCTTCTCCTTGACTGTGGCAAAGTTTATTCATTGTCCTACTGATATTGTGGGTCTTTAATTTCACCAGATGACTGAATAATATCGAGACCTACAAGAGGACTTGATATTCCTCAAAAGAAAAAGAAAAAAAGAAATCTGGACAAAACCTAGACCAGCCAGCACTTATCAAACAGCAAGCAGGATAGAACAATGAGACTACTTCAAGGGCAGATGGGAACACTCAGTGCTTTGGAACAATCATACCGACTAAATGAATCTATTTAAGTAGTTAGCTACGTTGTGGATCTTTTCAAAACATTACAGGGAGAAAAATATTTAATAAGACTGTTGATTCAGAGTAGAAAATACAGCCATTTGGAAGAAAATTTATACTAAAAGACTGTAATATTTAAAGTAATTTCAACATGCGTTAAATGTTATGAAACAACTCATTCTATACTGTAACAGATTCAAATGAACAAACTGCTTGAAATAAGAACATTCCCTGGACACATTTTTAAAAGTTGGCAGACAAAAAGTATCCATGCCATAATTTTGATCATCAAAATTACATTTTCTGAAGGAGATTACAAAAACAGGAATCACAGTTGCCTTTGGATTTAGAAGGGGTGTTTATGAGACGATATACTTGCTTTTTCTATCTCTTCAGTGTTCTATTTTTTCTCATAGCTACTAATTCTAATTCAAATACTAGAAACATGCATCCAAAGAACTTCACAGTTTTTCAAACAAAAATATTAATTACTACCAAAGCTAAAGCACGTCTATAATTTCCACAACTCAGTCCCTTCTCTGTTGTTGGACATAGGCATATTCCTCAGCTGTCTTGCCTGAAACAAAACATATTGCTCTCTCTCACCTTCATCTCCTCCTCCTTCTTCTTCTTCTTCTCCTCTCTGCTATTTATTTTTCCACTTAATTTTATTTAACTCTGAAAAGTGTTTCAACTGTAACTGGTTCTGAAGAAACAGTTCTGTTTCTTGCAAGTGTCATCCGGGGCCCAGTGAAATTAATTAGGCGTTTATCTATTGGAGTTCAGCAGGCTTTAGGTCAGGTGCTACCAATGAAATTGTGTAATACATTTATACAAAAACGTATGGAAACTTGCACTCTGCAATAAATTCAGGCCATTTGCCCTTGCGCCTGTCCCAAGAAGGCAAAAAATTAGAAATGTCCTTCTAAGAAAAAAAAACCAACAACAACAACAATAAAAACCCCTTATACTTCTTGTGCAGAACAGTAGTAAACTGAGTTTTATGAGTTCTATCACAACCATATAAAACGCTTTACTGAAAAGACCACTGAGCTGGAAAAACTCAGGAAAAACTACCCTGAATTCCATGTGAACACTCATAAATCTGCCCCCCCTTTCCTTTTTTCCTAAAGCACATTTACCATAAAACTCATGTTCCACATCAGATTTCCTCTCTATTTCATAGCAAGTCTCAATATCTTACACAATCTAAAACATATAGCCTTGAATTCTAAACTTTATTTCAGATGTATAGCATTACCACACAGGCAATAGGCTTGGGTTTCAAGCTCTGCGTATATCTGCAATTTGCAATATCATATTATTTATTACCCTTCTTAAAGGTAATGAGGAGTAAAATACAATGAACAAGAACAGATATAAAGACAGTCATGATGTGGTCGTAAGTATAGGAAACTTGAATATTTAAGGAAGGTCATTTATCAGAAAACAAAGTTGAAGCTTTGAATACCCCTAAAAGCCAATGACTCGCTATATGTATGGCAAGATGTTAGTGCTAGGTCCAAAATATAGTATCTATATTTAACAGATGAAAAAAATAAATCACTCCTACCTGAGATAAGCCAAGATGTACAGATGCTGTTTCTGAGATGTACATTATTTTGCCATCCGATGCCACCACGAAAACAAAGCCATCCAAAGTCTGTAGAAGAGAAATACGTAGGGTAAAAAGAAATAACTGTATAAACCATTTACAGTGGGGAAAAAAAAAAAAAAAGTTTGAAGCCTTTTGGACAAGGATTGTTATCCAACTTAAAGAACAGCAAATATAGTATTTAAGAAATAGAAACCTTTATCTGATGGTGTTCCTATAAACTCTATGACACACACACATACATTGTGAAATCCAATTCATTCCCCCTACAGATGCGAGCTTTACTGCTTCACTTTAAGTTAACATTCTCCTGTTGATTCTGGTTATTTTAGTACTTAGTACAAATCCTGAGCTATGTGGTACTTAGGGGAAAATCTAGCACTACGCAAGCCATTTTTTATGGTATAATTGGCAGACACAGCTTACCGCTATTTGCAATATATTTAATGATACAGTAAGCAATGCTTTAAATTTCTTTGACTATATTTTTATTAATGCATTTCTGAACAGAGGACTGTTTGCTATGTACAAAGTGAACTTAGGGAAAAAAAAGTAGAACAAACCAATCAGCATTCAAAACTTTATCACACTTGAAGAGAGAGATTTATGCTCATTAAGTGATATGCCTAGAGTCTGTGAATCTCAGCTAATGTTTCTTTGTAATGCAAATTCTTATTGATGGGAATTCTTAACTGGATGATAAATATTCCTTGCGTGAGTAAAAACTGAAGTTTCATTTTGTCCTGTGTCATCCATACAGGAAAAAAATATGCTTTTGGTTAGCCAAAACTGGCCAAGATTTGGACATGCAGCCTATTGATTTGGGGCACTTTGATTCTTCAGTGCCCAAAGTCAGGCAGAATTTCAACAGTACCTTATATTATATAGTTTGAAAGGATCCACTGTCTCTAGTTGGTTTAGGAAGCCTTGATCAATACACACATATGAACATCACCAGAAAATGTATTTGGAATAGAGATATCATTTTTACAGTACACAGATAAAGCAGCCACCTATTTCTAATTCATATTTTAAATTACTGAACGTAAAACAAAAGAGAAGCAATAAAATCCTGTATGCTTCATGCTCTTACACTGCTGCCCCAATAAAAGAAAATATTCCAAATTATTCTCTGGCCTACTAACGATTCTACAGCACGTAATTGAAACCAGATTACTCTTTGCCTTCACTTTTTTTTTTCACTTTTTTTTTGGAACATAAATTTTGTAGCAGTATTAAAATGGGAAGTAAATTATTCCGTCCCTAACCATAACTTTTCATCCAAACACTGCCATCCTGCAGTTGCTCTACCCACTATCACAACTAAAACTGTGTCAATTCTTTCATTACTCCATTGTATGGTGCGGTAGGTCTCTAACTTTCCCATCCAGAAAAACACAGAACCATACAGAAAAGTTTAAGAACCCTTAAAATAAGTCTACAGTGGATTTTCTGGCATTATTAAAGCCTTAATATTCACAACTCAGAAATAACTGAACTGTAAAATGAGTATTACAGGTGATTAGCATATATTATTTAAGTTCATCTAATGCCAGACAAAACACAAAATGGCGAACACGGAGGAGGAGCAAGTGTGCCAGCAGTGATTTGTATGATATAACTAGACAAACATTTTGAAGGTAGACCAATGACTCTGAAACTGTGGCTATCAGCTTCTTAGAAGTCCAAGTGTGTTTTTCCAGGCTGGAAATACCTCCACGAAAGATCATTTTAGACTCGGTCAATCCCGTGAACTTCATTCGGTCACCAAAGAGCACTTCAAGACATTCTGCCCCAAGTGCTCGCCCTCCTTATTCAAGGAGGCAACTCGCAGGGCCTCCACGACAAACCCACCAACCTCATACCTCATTGTAAATTTTGGGCGACCCCTCACAGCTGTCCCAGCCATCCCCTGGGGACAAAGGTCGCCCAGCCCTGCCGGCGGCGCTGCCAGCAGGGTTTCTGTTCAGCTTTTGTCCCCAGCCGGGCGAGCAGGGAAAACAGCTCCAGCTCTCTGACCAGAAATTAACCTTCTACAATAAAACCGACCTTTAAATGATTACGGTTTACTAGGTCTTTAAAATCGGGGGAGAAAAAAATCCTTGCGGTATTAAAATTGCGTATAAAAAAAAAATGTAGCTAAGCGTAATTATTTTTTTTTCCTCCGGCTGGCATCCACGCCCCGGCTACGACTTCCTAAATTCTCCTCCGACCTACACAGGGGGAATTCAGAAGAATTCCAGAGCAGATCAACAGGATTTTGAACAACTGTATTTTCAGGTGCTAACGTCAACAGGAGATCTAATCCAGATGTGCGCCGCCTGCCCGCTGGGTCCGGCAGGGCTGCCCCGGCCCGGCTGCGTTTGAGCACCGTGCGCTCGGACCCGACGGTGCGGGGCGAGATGCTGCTTCCACCAGCATCGCACGCGGAAAAAATAAAATAAAGAATCTGGGGTCTCGGTTTTGCTCCTCTCCCGACCCGTTTGAGGGTCTGGGTGGCAGGGAAGGCTTCACACGGGCGCCGCTAACAAGCCGGGGGAGGAGGAGGAGGAGGAGGAGGAGGAGGAGGAGGAGGAGGAGGAGGAGGAGGAGGAGGAGGAGGAGGAGGAGAAGGAGGAGGAGGAAGAGGAGGAGGAGGAGAGGTGGGGAGGTTAATCGCCCCAAAACACAAGATTTCCGATGCGCAGCGCGTACGAGGGGAGGAAGGCGTCCACTACCTGAAGCAAATGGGATCCCAGCTCCTTGGCCACGTTGTCCAAGGGTCCTATCCTGCTCGGCTGTCCCCAGGCGTCGCCCAGACCTGCAAGGGAACCAAGGAGCTGGTTAGACCGGGGCAAGGGGCTCGGAAGGGGCCACGTTCCCCCTCCCTCCCCGCCGAGCGGCCCCGCTCCCCGGCACGGGGCATCGTGCCCGAGCTTTTTTTCTATTTTTTCTTTTTTTTTTTTTTTTTTTCGGGGAATCCCGCCAAGGGTACTCCCACAGGCGCTCTTTCCCCAGACAGCCGCCGGCCCTCAGCACGCCCCACGGGATATGTCAGCTCCCAGCGCTACCCCTCGCCCGCCATGTCGCGGCGCACCCCCACATGTCGCGACAAGGAGCCCGGCACGCTTGGACGAGGGAGGCCGAGAGCCCCGGGGAGGCTCCCGGCCCGTCCTCAGCCCCACTGGGCTGTGTGTGTGTGTGTCTGGTCGGGGATTTAGTTTGTTTTTCTTCCCTCCGTGCAAAGAAGGGGTGCTCGGGGGGACTGGTGCCGGCACCTCGCCGGCTCCGCAGGCGGCAGGAGGAAGGCACAGCCATTTCGTGCCTCCTTTTGGGAAAGAAAGGAGAAAAGAAGGCTTTAAACCCTTCGGGTGAATGGTCGGTGATGGGCGAAAGGCGAGGATGCTCGGTGCTGCCAGCCAGCGAGCTTTGGGGCTGGCAGCAACCGAACCCGCAGGGTTTATAGCCTTGAACATCGCCCACACCGGTGCACGGCCGGGAAACGGTGTTTTTCTCCCGCTGCCTCTCACCGGGGCCAGGTGCTTCTAAAGAAAACTCCCTCGGCGACCTTTCAGGGAGTTTTCTTGAAAAAGAAAATTAAAAAAAAAAAGAAAGAGGCCGCCGTAGCGTGAGCCCCGCTCGGAGAGGAAGCTGGCACCTGGCTGGGCGGCGCTGCCCCGAGCTTGGGGTTTTAAACAAGTTTTTTTGGGGTCGTCTTTATAAAGGCTCCCCCGAAGCCCTCCCAGTCCCACGTCTGCCTTGAGTCCCGCAGATAGCCCTGGTCTGGAAGCCCTGGGAGCCCCTCTCCCTGCTCCCCATCCTAGGGACCCACAGCATCACCCTCCCCAGGGACGGGGACCTCGTCCCACTGCCCGGTCCCGGCGGGCAAGCACCCAGGAGCCTGCGGCTTCCAGCGCAGGAGAGGCTGGTTTAACCAGGGCAGTGCCACCAGCCAAGGTCAGCCCCAAAAGCAGCCGCCTGCCTCCCCGCCCCGCCTGCCGCTCCGGCTGCCCGAGCGGGTGTCCCCAAACTGTAGTCCCAAAGCGACGCTTTTTTGGGGGTAACACCTTCCCTCCGGTAAAAAAAAAAAAAAGCGTTTCAGCACCCATTAGGAAATTAACTCCCAATTGCCAAACGAAAAGGAGCGCTTTCGTACTGCCTTTTCCCAATTCGCAGTTTGGAAAAGGCTCCCAGTCTTCCGAGGAGCCGTCATTTATTTATTATTTACTTATTTTTGTTATTTCTCCTGCCGAAATGCGGCTTCCTCTGTAGTGGGAAGTTTAAAGGATCGCGAAGGCATCCCGCAGTCTCTTTCTCGAGCCGGCGACAAACGCAAACGACCCAGCCAGTCCCGGTGCTGTGCGGATTGCCCTTATTTCGATTTACCAATTGCAAGTGTCGCAAAACCGTATTGCAACCCAAACGAGGGGTTTACGAATAACGACATTAATACTTAAAAAGAAACAACAAAGAATTAAAAAGTTTTGACACGTCCTGAGAAGAGCCCTGATTTTCGCGAGGAAGAGGCGGGTTGAGGGTTTTAGCCGCTCCCTCCCAAAGCCGCCGCTGGGCAGGTAGGGTTTCGAGGCATCGCCAAAAATCCCCACGATTTCTGAGGTCATTTTCCGACCCAGGCTAAAACATTCGCTTCCGCAGATTTTTTTTTTTCCCCTTTGAAATTTTAATTTGGGGTTGCGATCGCGAACTCGCATCAAACGCCAGCGCGCCCGGTGGCTCAGCCCGGCATTCTTCCCAGCTTATTTTAAAGCCGATGATTTTATCATTTAATCCACCGGCGGATCGGAGGTGGAAACGAAACGAAGGAAAACCTTCGGCTGAGATGAAGGACTAAAGCACATTAACTCGTCTTCCCAGAGATTTGCAGACGCGCAGCCTACGCCCTGTAAGCATATGGATGCAATAGACTCCCAAGAGTTCCCCCTGCCCGGCCAGTAAATAAGGCGCATTTTCACTCACTGCACTGGAGCGGGGCCAAAAGAGCTGCCGATACAAAGCGAGCGGCTTGCACATCGCTCCTCGGAGGAGGTGGAAATTTGCTTGGCACGGCCCCGGCCGGGCAGTGGGGGCTCCGGTGTGGGCACGGCTGCGGTGCCGGGAGGGTGGATTTTAAGGAAACCCTTCAAATGTCCCCGTTTCAGCACAAGTTACCTGTGACGCTGGCCTGGAGAGAGATTTCCCCGCGAGCAGGCGGTGCTAAGGGGGAAATAAGCGGCACTAATAGCAGCAGGGCCGGCCGGGCCCCCCCACCTCCAGCTTCGGGAGGTTTCGCGCAGAAATCCCAAAGTACGGGCAAATCTCATATGGGGCAAATCCCTACGAACGGGTCCGCCTTCCTTTGGCCAACCTGGGCGCGACTCCCCCCTTCAACATCCCCAGCACCCCAATCCTCGTCTTTTGACATCTCGGACCCCAGCATTCACTTTGCACCATTTCCCAGTGTCCGAGTACGGGGTGTGAACCCGGCTGTAATGAGATCTAGGAATATTTGGGAGCAATCCCCACCTTCGCTCTCCAAACGTCTGAATGGGGACGCGCGGACATTTGAAAGCCCGGTAGCTTTTCTGTTTGGGATTCTGCTAAAAGAATTACTTAGCGATGTGTTGTGCGAGTATCGGATTGCCCTGTAACTCGGAGTATTTCCTTCGTGCCTACTACCGTATTGTTCCTCGGCTCCCCCGGAGCGTGTGGTCCCCCCGCGTTATTCAATAGCCAGCCTTCCCCAGGAACCTGGGTCAACTACAAACGCCGGCGTTTCCAGCGCTGCCTCTCCCAGGGGATTTTTCCCCAGGCGAGCCCGGCAGAGCAAAGGGGAAACGAAAGGGAGGCGACGAGCTGCCAGCGGCTCCTGCCCTCCGCCGCTCTGTCCCTGGAGGGGGACGGGGACAGCCCGTGGACTGGGGGGGGTCCCTGGGCTCCGGGGAGGGGGCCGGAGCCGACGGGAAGCCCCCCGGTATCCCCCAGGGTGGCTTTGGGAAGGAGTAGGGCCGCTGGGAGGGAGATATGGAAAGATCAAGCCTTTGAGAAGTTTAAAGGTTTAAAAAACAGGGAGAAAAAAAAAACGGCAAGTCCCGGAGGAAACCTACAAAAGTCCTTCCAGGACACCCGGACGAAGCCACAGCCGGCTCTTCCCGGGGTCACACTAAGAGGGGGGTCCCCTTAGCCCCCCCCCCAAGGCTTCCGCAGCTCCCACGGCGGTGGCCCCCTCCCGCTCCGACGGCACTTTGAGGCGACAGCCCGACACCTCTGGTGCCGCCGCTAGCCGCTATCGCGACAGCCGCGCGTTTTCGCTTTAATTATGTGATTCATTAATTCGTTAATAAACCTCTGCCGAGCGCGGACGAAAGAGCTGCAACTGGCCTTAATTTTCTTTAAATACAGGTTCAGAGATTCACACTCCAGATTTAATAGGGAGCGAAAACTCTGCACGCTCCCCACATTTTCTATTGTCTGCGTTTCAGAATAAGGAACAGGTCTCAGGGCTGCTACTTTGTCATTTTATTCCGATTATTTCGTCCAGAGCACTTGGTACTTCGGATCACTTACTAAATACCGCGTTCCCACCCGGTTTAAATGGCCATAAAAGCGCAGTTTTAGAGGCAGTTTTGGAAACTGCGCTGGGGATGGGGCAGGGAGAGGATCCCAATTTTAGCCGGCTGAGGAGAAGCGCGTTTTCTTTAAACGCTGTTTACTCTCGCGTCCCTTTCATTTGCTCATTTTTAGAAGAAAACGCTGACAGCCAAGACAGAAGAAGTCCCGTGGTATATTTTTTCTTCCACAATAATAAGTGCCTTGGCAAAAAATCAAAACGCAGCCGAGGACGAGCTTACAGAGCCGGAGCGCGGGGGAGGCTGGAGGTTGCTGTCTCCTGGACTCTTAATTCATGAATCCGAAGGTCAGAGCAAAACCCCACGGCAAAAAGTACGATGTCGGAGCATGAAATTTTTGCCTTCCAGGGCTTGCTCGCGTTTGCGGGGAGAAAGGAGCTGGAAGATAAATCTCTTTTCACTCGCGCTTCCCAGAGCCCGACCGGGCGTCTCTGCGGGGGGGTTTTGGGGGGGGCTCGGTCCAAACTGTGCGTCTCGGGGCAAAGGCACAGATGGAGGAGATGGGGGTCCTGTCTGAGCCCACTTCTCCGCCCTGTCGGGGTGTTGGGACCATCTCGGCCCGGACACCTCGGTGAGGGTCCCAAACTTTGCCCGAACTGCACATCAGCGCGCTCTGGAAATAAATGGGGGGAGGCGAGGGGGAAGCCATACACCGGGTTTTTTAAAAGCACAGCCCTCTCTCTCTCTTCCCCTCCAGTCTAGACAGAGCTGGAAGCCAGTTTTATAGCTGGACAACATTTCTGATCGCGCTGGCTACAGCTACCCCAGGCCTAGCACGCATGCTGGAGGCGTCTCAGGCCTCGCCCCCCTCCCGGCCGGCTGGAAGAGCTGAAACACGTTCAAACCTTTTCAGTTTTTTGGGGGGGTGCCGGGGTGCTGGTGAAGGGCTCTGCCCGTGCCCTGGACCAGCGTCTGCGGCCCCTTCGGCTGCGATCCCCGGGAGGACGTGGGGGGCTGCTTCGTGTTCGCCTTTGTTCCAAGCCCCAATAACCTCGGGCATCTCCGTGCCCTCCACGCATGGGGCCCAGCATGCTGGAAGGGGCTCTTTCCCCAGGTCTTGCTGCATCAGACTTTAGGATGCGCTGCTGGGCAGCCCCCTCCAGCCAGTATGCCCCCCCCCCCCCCCCATCAAAACCAACTGGAAGCAGTCGGGCGGTCTTGGGAGAGACCCCGAGGGAACCCCCGAGGGGAATTCACCCCCTCGGGAGGGGCAGGCAGCGGCAATGGGGCGCCGTGTGCCGTCGGGCAGCCCGCCCCCCCCCCCCCCGACGGCCCGCTGCTCCCGGCTGCCTCCCTCCGGCTTCCCCCGCTCTGCCCTCGGCGGTCCCCACGGCCTGTCATCCCCGGCCCCAAAGCTTTGGTTGGAAATACGTTTCCATCCGGACTTAAGACGATGAAAGATGAGGAATTCGCCCTATGCATTTAAAACGTTGCTCTTAATAAGCAGGGTGTGCGGAAGCGCACGCCCGGCCTGTTTAAGGAAGACAGACACATAAAACACCCCCGAGCTGCCGGGTATAAACCTGCTCTCGGGGTCGGCTCGCTGCTCCTGAGGATCAGCACGGCTGCCAAAGTGGGGACACGTTCAGCAGCATCTCCGACCGTGCCTCTTTTCCTCCCTCCTAAACCAAACCCGTTCCGGCGACACGCTCCCGAGCTAAGGCTGGCGAGAGAGAGACCCCCACATCCCCCACACCCCCCGAAATCACGACGTCCTGTTTCTTAGGGGGAGATTTCCCCCCGCGGGATAATGGCGAGAAATCACAGCGGAGCACCGCCTCGCTTCCCCCGGCGGGCTGCGGGAGCGCACTCCGAAGGAGCCCGGCCTTGCCGTAGCGCTGCTAGTGCTTGCTCGCGAAATCACTCAGTTAGATGGCCAGAACGGTAAGCTTTTCCTCGGGCTGGGAGTATTTTTTTTCCGACCCCCCTCCCTCCTTATTATTATTATTATTTCATTTGTAGCCTTTTAATAAAGCTCCTTAGAAACCGCGGCGGAGAGCCCAGCTTCCACTCTGCAATTTTTTAATTCCTCTCCCCACCCCCGGGCCAGAGAGGCACAGACAAATAACAAAAGGGGGGAGCCGGGTTTATCCAGCCACCCCCTGACCCCAAAGAGAGTTTCTCCACACGTCCCCAAGCGCCGGGCTGGGGGAGCAGCGGGGCCGGGCGGGGGGCTTCTGCCGAGCCCCCGGGGAAAGAAGGAGCAAGGAGGGGCTCAGGCCTCCGGGAAGGCGCAGTCCCACTCCCGCACGGCCCTGCACGGAGCAGGTTGAGCCAATAACAACACCCACCCTAAGAGGTGGGGGTCTTTTTTTTTTTTTTTTTTTTTTTTGGGAAGCCGGGGTCCTCCTCAAGCGCTCCCCACCGGCTCTGCTCCCGGGGGGGCTCTTCTTCCTGGGGGGTTTAGGAGGCTCCTCTCCACCCCCGGTCTCCCCCCCCTCTTTTCCCACCCGGGGCCGGGACCCGGCCGGGACACGGAGGGGTCGATGTCGGGGTGCGGGGCTCCCCCTGCTCTTTTCGGCTTCCCCGCGGGGAGGAGGCGCAGAGGGTGGTTACCTTCGGGGAAGACGGCTCGCATCTTCAGGTAGCTGGTGGTGAGGCGGATGATGGACGCCTTGTCCAGCTGGGAGGTGATGGCCGAGGGCAGGGGCAGGAGTTTGGCCAGTTCGTAGAATTCTCCATTTTCTTTTTCCCGTCTAGTCTTTGCCGCGTTCTTGGATTTTTCCTTCATCGCGACTACTGCAAGGCGAAGATGACACTGGCATATTAGACCCGAATCTTCCGAATTGCAGGGGGCATGGATTTCGGCTTCAGAGTTAGTATTTTCGTTTAAGGAAGGGAGGGAGGGAATTCACCCAAATCAAATCAACTTAAAAAAAAATAAAAAGGGGAGAAAAAAAAAAAAGGTGGGGAGAAAAATAAAAAACACCAAACCAACCAAACAAAAACCACCACCAACAGAAGTGGTGCGAGGAGGGGGAAGGCGATCTCTGAGCCGCAAGCCCAGCAGGCAGAGCTGATCGGGAGAAGGCAGTCCTGCTCTGACCCTGCACTACCCAGCGCTCCGAAACCGAGACCGAGAGACCTACACGAGCCACGGTCCTCTGCCTGCAGCCGGAATCGGATCTTCTCCTCGCCGGGGAGCAAAGAGCACCGGCTTCCCCTCACCGAGGGATTTCTTCTCTTCGAGCCTTCCCCGTCCAAAACCAATAATAAGAAAATATCAAAAGCACAGCGGCCGCGCGAGAAACCATAGGGGTAGGCGGGCTGGACCGTTGTGGGACGCTATTTTTGTCTCTTAAAAAAAAAAAAAAAGAAAAAGAAAAAATGGGGAAAAAAAAAAAGTAGAGAGAGAGAAAGAAAAGCCCGCGCTGCTCGTTTATAAGAGAAGCTCTGGTCCCGGTGAGGGGCAGCCGGGAGGGCAGCCCCCGGCTAAACGCGAGCCGCAGCGGCCGGAGAGGGAGCCGCTGGCCGCAGCTCTGGCAGATCGCAGGCTCGCATTTCCCTCCCGGCCAGGGCAGCTCTCGGCGGCGGGAGGGCCCCTGCCCCTGCCCCTGCCCCTGCCCGGCCCCGGGGGGCGGCTTCAGCGGCGGGGGGCGGCGGGCTGCCCGCGGGGCTGGGGGCGCGGGGGGCGCCCGGCTCCGAGCGCGGCTCTCATGCGGAGCCGCCCGGGGGACTCCGTGCTCCTCGGGACCTGCGCCCGCTGCGGCGTCGCCTCTTTCTTCCCAAACAAGTCCGAGCGCTGGCAAAGGCTGGCGGTGGATTTCTTTGCTTAGTTGTCTCGGTTTTTCTCCTCTTTAAAGAATTCGCAAAATCGGGGTTTGGTTTTCTTTCTGGGTTTGTTTTCTTTCTGTTTTTTTCTTCCTTTCTCTCTCTTTTTTTTTTTTTTCTTTTTAAAATTGTCACGTATTTAAAGAGCTGTTGCAAAGCGCTGGCTCTTTCGCACACGCATGCCTTTCCGAGGAAGAAGGAGGGTTCGCTACGGTCACCTCCCGCGAGGAGCAGCGATCCTCACCATGCGGCCAGGCTCCAAGGTAAAACTCCCCTCCTCTCGGAAATCCTGGCCGCCACGCTCCTCGCCTGAAAACACTGATATCTCCGTTTTTTTTTTTTTCCTCCTTATTTCTTTTTTATTTTTTTTTCCTTCTCTCTCGCTTTTTTTTTTTTTTTTTTTTTTTTTGTCAGGGGCAGAAGGAGCTCTGAAGTGGACCCCTCGGTTTAATTCTTTCGCAAAGGCTCGAAGAAAGCCAGGAGAGCCTCAAGAGGGGAGGGGATAATGTATCCGTGACGTGTCATCCCGCGCAGCGCCCTCCGAGGAACCCAAATACAGAGGAGCCAGAAAAGAGCCGCAATTAGCACTTGCGAGGGGACGGGAGGCCGGCCCGGGGGGAGCCGGGGGCGGGGGGCGTTTGCTCGCCCCGACCTCCCGGAGCGGCCCCTTGGCCCCGGACCCTGCCGGGGGGGGGGGGGGGGGGGGGGCCTCGACCCCCTCCCCACGTGGCAGAGGGGCCGCGCACGGGCACGCGTGGGGACCGCGACACTCGCGGGGCCTCGTTTATCCAGGCAGTGCTGTTTATCCACCGGGTGAAAAGAGCAAAAGCACATACATAAGTGCAAATGAATCATATATGGAGCACGTACGCGACATATATACATCATATACACAGGGCAGACGTTGCACTCTCAGCCCCCGACGTGACTCCCACCCGCTTGCCCATGCTTAGGGCTTCACCCAGCTGCCGCCTGCCTTCCCCGGGGAGCTGTAGGACCCCCACCCCGATCCCCCCGCGGGGAATGAACCGCTTTTAGTGGCTATGGGCCCGCAGCACACCGCGGGGAGGGACTCAGACGGGCCGCCGACGGGACCCACCCGGTCCCGGCCCGACGGGAGCCCGGTGCCCCCATCCTCACATCCCCACCCCTCGCAGCCCCCCGGGGAAGCGGCCCCCGGCGCTCCTTGCAAAAAGGAGGGGAAAACCCCCGGTGCGAACAACCGGGCCGAGTTTGCCCCTTTGGGGATAGGAATTGGGGCAAAGCCCGGGTACCTCCGCCGGGCCGCCCCGACGCCCCTTGCCCAGCGCAGCCCCCTTGCCACGCGTGTACCCCGGGTTTTGGCAGCCGGGGAGAGCTGAGGAGCTGGGGGACAGGCTTTCTGCCGCCCGTCCAGAGAGGGAGTAGGGTAGAGCTGGCTTTCGGGCCGAGGAAACCTCAGGAAAGAAAAAAAAAAAAAAAAAAAAGGGAAAAAAAAAAAGAAAAAGAGAGAGAAAACCCTCTGTTTTTCTTATGGTCGCATGCCCCGGTCGGGACTTTCGCCGAGCAAAACAAAACCGATTAATCTAGGGAAACATCAGTCGAAAAGAAACTTCGGCGTTTCGGGGAAATTCTCAAAATTCAGTACAACCTCCGCCCGCCGCCGAAACTGGGCGCGTTAGCAGAGGTAAAAAAAAAATAATAAAGAATTATCCAGGAAAAAGTAAAATCAGATATACGCGGAAAAGTAGCTGTACTTCAAGGCACGTCCTAACGGGACCGGTACAACATGCTCCGCGGTCGCTAAACCCGAGGAGGAAACTTTCTGGGACCTTTCTGTGTCCTCCTGTGAGCAACGCGCGGGGCAAAGCGATTGGGGCTCAAAGGAAGGCAACAGGGGAGCGCGTTGGGTTTCTAGCAAATTATGGTGCTCTGGAGAAAGAGCAGGTTTAGGACCGTTTGAAACATAATCCCGAAAGAAAAAAAAGGGGGGGGAAATAAACACTACCAGGAAACCCACATTGCTGCAACGATGGCCCAAATTCGCAACCTTCAACTCAAGTGAGCGCCGGCACAACTCGGAGGTGGCTGCAGGGTCCTTCGGGGAAGGGTTCCCCGTTTGATTCAGAAACCCAACGCAGGGGACGAAAATAGAGGAGGAAAATGAATACAACAACTGATTATTTAAATGTTCAGGTCATATTTGCAATTCTATGTTGTTACCGAATCGTGGACTAGGAGCACACAAAAAGTCCCGTTAGTTAGCAACATTTTTGCCGTGCTTCGAGGGGGAAACTCTTCTCCGTTTGGGAAGTAAAAGGACAGGATTTCGGTCTCAGGTGATTACATTGCAGAGTAATCCTTTGCTTTATTTTTTTTCTTTCTTTCTTTTTTTTTTTTTTTCCAAGGCTCTAACCAGAAAACGATGATTATAAAACAAGGGAGGGAAAACGCGTGGGGGGACTAAAAAAAAAAAAAACAAAAAAACAAACCCACAGCAAACTGAAGCAGCGGCTGGTTGTCTCCGAGCCGTCTATTTATTTGGTGCCCGACAGCGGGGATTCCGCGGGGGTTCCGCGTGTGCGCGCCCGCCGCGCATTTTCCCACGCGTGTCCGCGCCGCGGTGGGGCTGCTGCTGGGGAGCTGGGGACAAACCCGAGGGGTTTATTCTACGGAGGGGCACGGAGGTGGGAGCCCGGGGAAGGCGCTCCCGAAGGGGCAGCTCAAAAGGAGGGGGCTTAACGCCTTTTTTTGCCTAATCCGGGAGCAGCCGCAATTAACGTCTCGCAGCCGGAGCGGTGTCGGGAAGCGGGGGGTATCTTTCAGGGCTGCTTCGGTCGGGGTCGGCTTTGGTACCCGGCATCCGAGTGTTTTCCCCGTGTTTTGGGGCCTCGGGGAAAAAGGGGCGGCTTGCCCCCGCACACGGCGTGGGATGCTGAGCGCCCCTGGCCGGCGGAAAGCAGCGCGGCGGAGCCAAGGGGGGTGCCGGCCCCTGTCCGGTGTGCTCGGGTTTAACTAACGTATTAACTGTGAGAAATCCCAGCGAGTTCCTCAGGAAAGAAAATATCATCAGACATTTTAACATTTACGGGCTGTAACATCAGCGTTGGTATGAGCTCAAGAACTAGCACCGCTTATCATCCCCCCAGGAATCCCCTGTATTTTTTTTCCTGTAACTACTGTTCCCAAGTGTGGATGTATACACACACACGCTCACACACACAAATCCTATAAATGCTAATAAAACAGATTCCTCAGGATTTGTTTAACTTTCCCTGGCACCACAATCTTATATTGATATTCAATGGGGTTACTAGTGTGCATGAGGATTACTAGTTAAGTACAGACTGCGGGATCAACCTTCTAGTATGCCACTTGAACATGTCCTTACAAATAAGTAAGGTAGGCGACGTAAGCATTGACAATACGATTAATTTGCACTGAACACTTGAAAGGAAAAAGGAAGTTAAATCACGGCGCTAGAATTATTAAACTATGCAGAATTGAGGCCTCTGGTTGCAGGGGATCGTTTTCAGCTCTTTACTTGAAGCTGTGTTACTGCTATTGTCCAACCTTTGCTGGCCACATGGGACAGCATTTGGCAATCGGACAGAAAATTATTTCTACTGGGCATGAACTGGAAATATCCAGCTGGGGCGTGGATTCCATTTCCAGGCAGAGTGGAGGGAAGGAGAACTCAGTACTCTTTCTCCTTACTCGTGCTCCTTACAGATAGCATTTTCAGAGTTTGTCAAAAGACTCGCTGCTTAAAAATGAAATAAAGTTTTTTATTTCCTTTAGTACTAGTACATTTGTTTATTTTCTGTACATAACATAGAAAAGGGTACACAGTGTACATACAGTACAGTGTCTGTACTTAAAGTATGGTGATAATACAGGCATGCAACAGGGCAGGAGCTGTCAGAGTTGATGGACTGATCCAAATGGATGACATTTGGAAAAAATATGTCTAAGTTAAAAACATCGAATGCTCATGTTTGGGTCAGGTTTTCAATTTCAGTTTTCTAAGGAGAATAGAGTTATTTTGTTAAGGCCAACTTTTTTTTTTTTTTTTTTTTCCGTCCCTGGAATTTGATGAATTTTCTGAAAGTATTTTCCCAAAACTCAGATAATTGATATTAATTATGATGCCCAAATATTCATGACCAAACATTTATTTCTGCTAATGTAAGCTGCAAACCATATTTTGTTTAACTACACTATATAGTTTAAAAGGTGAAAGCTGTCCTTGGGATTAGGAGAGGGAATGTATCAATCACAGAAAGGAAGCTTCTAGGCTAAAGAAATAGGAAAAACCTAGTCTAAAAAACACACAGTAGAGCATTTTTGCTCCATTTGTCTGAAATCCTTTAAACATGATGAAAGTCAATGTGAGTATTTTTATTTACTTTTTTTTTTCTTCTTTTTTAAGTTATGTTCAGTGACTTCAAGTAGTTTTCTCAATGGCCCTCAGCTTGTATGAATAGTGTGACTAATCTAGTGGAGATGAGTAATGGATCTGTGAGGAATAGAGGAATTCTGATGCAAAAACATCTCTCTCTTTTTTGTTGGTATTTTATGCTTCTTGACATTCAATATATTATATAATGGCTGTCAGAAGAACTTCGGTAATGCTTTATGGTAACCTTTATAAATACTTTAGTCATGATTTAGAAATGATGAATGGAAAATGCTATTTATAGATAATTATGATGTTTTACTATGTTGTAAGCACATTCATAAACATATGTATGCACTCTTGTTAATTACAGGATGTTAATTTGTTGAACATCCTGATTCAATTTTTCTTGCATTTGTTCATTGACTACTTTGCAACACAGCTACTATCTTATCTCTAAATAAGTATTTTGCCATGTACGGGCAAAGAAATTTAAGTCAAGATTAATCAATTCACAAGGGACTGGGACGTTATTGCAAGGGAGAGGGGATGGAGAGGGGAAGCAAAGGTTCTCGTGAAGGCTGCTTTGGCAAACTTAAGACCTCAGCCCTGCAAATGAACATGTACCAGTGAACTCTTGAAGCCATTAGCTTAACGCAGCTTACGATCCAGCAGTGCAGGCTCAGAGACGTGCGACAAGGCACTAGAGTGGGTCTCTCTCCTTGTTAGCATGGCCAAGCACATTGAGAAGGTCTGGCATGGGGATGGGAAGACTGAAGATTCACACCTCAGCTCTTTGGGGACTGGTGTTGTGGTCTCAGTGGCTGTGATCCCTTTTGGATCAAAAGTTGGGGCAGAGAACAGTCTCATTCCCTGGCAGCTTGCTTGAAAGAGTTCGCAAGACCCCCAAGCTTCATCCTTGCAAAGGTAAGGCTTTACAGGTGTGCAATGAATCCACACAAGCTGACTTCACCGAAGGCAGAATGCAAGCTTCCTGTTGTGTCCCTAACCAATGCTCATGTCTTCCCAATTTAAAAACAGAGGGATATTTTCTTCTAGCCACTGTGAGCCTCCCCCGTAGCACTGAGACTGAAAAGTCGTGACATACGGGCAGTAATCACTGCAAAGCAATTACTTTTGACATTGAAACATTTCAAACCATCCTGCATGGGCACACAAAACATTTGCTTGTATCAGTAACCCGCTCCTCAACAAACTCACACCAGCAGGTTTTGTATTTGAACAGCTAGTCAGTCAGCAAATACATCTGAAAGTGTAGCTGCTCTCAGTATGGGGACTTAGAGCTACTCCTTGTTACTGTTTCCAGCTCTGGATATAACTTATCGTGCCTCTTCCCCTTTGTCAGAATTGATATCACCAAGGTTTCCATGCTTTTATTGTGGGAATCTGGGATATGTTCATTCTTAACTGAACAAAGACGACCTAAGCTCAGTCTCTGTTAACATCAGAAAGATACTCAGAAGATACTGCCCTCTAAAATGATCTGTTTGACCTTTAGACACTGATCCTGAAATTTGATCTCTGAGACCCACCAATACCAAAGAATTAGACACTTCAGTCACTGGATGCCATTTGAATGCGCTCTCAGTTTCGGAGTTCATGGCCAGGTCCAGAAAGGGACTCAGGAAGAATGCAGATGCTGTAGTCTAAAACGGGAGTGCTGAACACTTCCACTCGGTTGCTGACTAATTCTGGATGTGTCTGAAGCTCAATTTTCATCATTTTATCCCCCCCCAAGCGTGCACACAGTAGCATCTCAGCCTCAGCAGGGCGGAGCTAGCCTGGTACCCAATGTAGACCTGGGAAGTGAGTGTTTCTCTACTTTTCTCCTTTGCTCTGGATGTGGTCCTCTCCACGATCAACAGGAGAAGTCGTCTTTGCTTTATACACGAGACAGATCAATTGCATCTGACAGTGAAGACCCAGGCTCAATTCCCTCCTTTGTCCAAGGGGATTCAAAAGCAGACCTCTTGTCTTTGAAGAGTATGTTTGAGGCACCAGACCATTGTCCAACTGAGTGTGTGTGGGGTACTATCATACTGAATTTCCTCTTTTTGTGCATAGAAGAATCAAGAATTACCAGGGAGAAGGGAAAAAGGGTTAAATTCTGTTGTGTCTTCCAGCAGTCAAGCACTTGGCTGGTAAGAAAAATATCTGGATTTTAGTGTCTTTTCATTTTTTTGTTGTTGTTTGTTTGCTTGTTTGTTTACACATTTTAATTTCAATGCACACAAATGCATTGAATGCCTTTGGAACAGGATGAGAAGCAGGGCTTCCTTCTCCCAGCTGACTGCCTTGCCAAGAATCACAGAATCACAGAATGGTTGAGGTTGGAAGGGACCTCTGGAGATCATCTGGTCCAGCTCCCCAGTCAGGCAGGGTCACCTAGAGCAAGTTGCATAGGATTGCATCCAGGTGGGTTTTGAAGAATACTAGGGTCATATTCATTTTTTTTTTAATTATTATTATTACTTTTTTTTTTCTTTTTCCTTTAGTTTTTTCTAGGCAGAGCAGCCTGGAGTGAACAGGAGGGACTGAAAGTCTCAACTCTATTTATATCCTGCTGTTGTGGGCTTAATCTTGAAAAGTTGAAGATAAAAGTTTGAATTTCCTCAAAGGCCATCAAACTTTCCTCTGATTTACCGAATGCCGGACCACTGTGTGATATGGCAGGAAGATGAGAAAACCCATTATTCTGCCTCTAGTCTTACACTTTAACTTTTACACTTTACACTTTTGCTTTTTACATATTTTTTCTGTTAAAAAATTAAAGAGAAACAAGCAAACAAAAATTGAAAAGTTTAGAGGAATAAAACCACTCCCTACTCATCTTCCTCATGCTAGCTTAGATGTTTCATTTCTCACCTTTTTAATGCATTCTCTTTGGAAGATCCCAATCCCACAGCAATTTAGGCAGCCAAAAGCGGATTTGGAAATTACGCTAGGACTGGATTATTTAAGAGGAAATGCAACGCCTAGTTCCATGTCTCCAAAATCATTTTTTTGGAATATTTTCCAATCTAAAAAAAAAAAAAGAAACAATGAAAACAAACAAACAAACAAACAAACAGAACCACCAAACCAACCAACCAACAAGCAAAAAAAACCCACCTGCTTCCAGGTTGCTATGAAGGAATATTTGTAATTATTCCACTGTCAGGTGTTTCAGACTATTCCTGAGACCACCCATTCTCATATCACCATATAACCAACTCCTAACAACCAACCTCAGCTAAACAAGCTCCTTGGGCTATGGCTTAAGTTTCCCAAATAGTGGCCACCCCACTGCAATGGAAAGAAAGAGACTTCCCCCATCCCCTGCCCCTTAGCCTCAGTCCTGTATAGAATGTTCTTGCATGTCCAGAAAAGCAATTAATTTCTTCTCTGGGAGAAGAGGAAAAGAGTCAAGACCCTCCATTAGCTGAAAGCTGTACATACTGTTTTCTCCAAACACTCTTTTTATCACTTGAGTGGTTTCAGAAAACACTGTATCTGTTCAGCTCATGTTACGCATTATAACAGTCAAATTCCAAATATGCTTTTCTCCTCTTTCCTCCCCTTCAATCTCAGAGCCTTTTCATTATTATTATTATTATGTATTTTTTCAAGCTTTCTTTGCGCTAAGGTTTCTCCAGCACTGGGGACATACTATTAGCATATCTTGGGAAACCTTACTGCAGTGGGGATTTGCAGACAACTGTTTACCCTGAATAGATTGCAAGTACTGGACAGTGCAAATATTCACAGTGGGATTGATTACGCCAGTATCTCTAACCCTCTGAACACATGCAGCATGGACTAGATAGTTCAAAATACTAGAGAGGGTCTTAGACCAAGCTGAATATTTGTACAATTAATACAAGATAAATATTCTCCTGACTGCGTATCCAGTGCTTTAGTGACCATTGCTGAGGAAGTTTGTACTCTAATTCCATCAAAATATAGGATTTCAGGCAGGTCAGTAGAACAGACTTTAAACTGAGACATATAAAGCAAAGTGGGAGAAAAAGGGAGCATAAAGAACACAGAGAATATTATTTATCATGAATGCCTGAGAGAATCAGCTAGAGACCTGAAATGAATTTAGAGGCAGATAAAGCTGACAGATAAATCTTAGGCAAATCTAGGATGAGAGAGCAGCATGATTGGAGAAATAAAATAGATGTGGTGATGATAGCTGCTGGAAGAAGAGTGAAGCTCTGCAGAAGTTCAAAACCATTTTCAATAAGAAGTTTTATATTTGGGGATTACTCAAACAGAAACTACAACTCCTCTGAGATTTGCCTCAACACCAGTAAAAATGCATAGGTCTGATACTGCAAACAGGGTTCCTGTGAAGAGGCTAAACTCCTCATGAATCAACATCATGGTCTTCAGTATTAACATGGCTTTCAGTCGGTGGAGGCTTTTGCAAATGATGTAATGTTTGTAACTTGATATCCCGCTTCACAATGCTGGTGGGGACTGAGATGCAGAGGAACCAGGCCACTCTGGAATGATCTTTGCTTCCCTGTGAGCTTTTGGTTAAAGGGTTTAATAATTTCTTCAATTCAGCACCTAGGACACATAATTTATCACAAGAGTCTGACGTTTGCTATTTAGTGAAATCAGATCTGATGCTTAATTATTAAAAAGGAGAACTTCAGCCTGCCTCTGTTCTCGTCCAGCTCAGATGTGCACTTCCAGTTTTGATGTCCTCTCTCTCTCTCTATTTTTTTTTTTTTGTAAATTAAACGAAGAAAGCGTTGAGCCTCTTTGTGCATAGTCATCTGTATGTGCAAATGCTTAATAGAAGGACATTTGATAACTTTGATTTTAACAATAAGGCAAGTTAAGGAAGGAATTCCAGCTCTTAACTCTGAATTTCCTGGGGTTTTACAGATCAAATCAAATCCTTAAGGCCATTTTACCATAGTTTTCTTCTGTGCAAGTGTGTGATTTATGTTCTCTTTTTATTGCATGAACCTTTGTCTCAGTACTATTTGATTTAGCCTACTAACGGCTGTCAGCTGATTTTATTTTAGTATCTGTAAATTTTTGCAGACAAAGCCGGACAAATGCAATGCAGGGTAAATTAAATTGTGTAATTTAATGAAAAATCAAGTCGCTAAGAGAACAAGATTTTAACTGTTGATCCAAAACAGCTCTGTATGTAAACAATGGATCTTTGGTGTTTACCGTATACTATCTGTCTAAATACAAGGATTACTGTTTCCCCTGGTGTAGCAACTGGCTGGAGGTTCTCACTGGTAGCTGTTATTAGTAGCAATGACACATTAATTGAACTTCACTGCTTCCAGGTGTGTGGCACACTCCGGGGTCACCCAGAGCACTACAGTTTCATGTGTATTCAATTACTGTAGCGTTATGAAGGAATGCAATATGTCATACATTAAAATGTCAATTACCACTTTTTATGGGATAGTGGGTAAAATATACCAATCAGCTTTCCTACAGTCGGGTTCGTCTTCTTGTTTGCTGTAAGCACCTAACAAAGCTTTATCCCCTACCTCACCTTTGCAACCAGAACAGAAAGAGAAATGTGTTTGGAAATTACTGCCCACAGTTAGAAATTGTTAGATTACTTGTGTATAAATGGTTGGATCATGAAATGTTGCTATTAGTGGCACATCCTGTTACGAACAAATCACTAATGGTCCGCCTCAATGATTTGGTCTGAAACACTCAAGGTCATGGGCACAAATTCTCAAGTGGGCACGAAACATTTGACACTCTGCCCTCTGTCTGAGTGTGTGATAGCATCTTTGCTAGAGCAGGTCTGGTTGAGCTTCATAGGCATTTCCAGCAGTTTGCACAGTGCAAATGTTCACTCTGTTATATATCCTAGGAAATGTTCCCCTCCAAAGAGAAACGCCATCTTTTAGCAAGGTGTTTGTTCTCCCCATGAAGGTCTCTTTCCTGCTGCCCCTTTAAATGTGCTGTTGTTGGGAAATCATTTGAAATCCAACCATCTGGACTGGACAAAAGGTGGGATCTTTGGAAGCAAATTTTAGCTAAGGGAGATGGAATAAGAACTGTTCTTGCAATATTTGTATTGGGGAATACTCTCATATCTCTCCAAGTTTAGTTGTATTGACTGAATTTTCAATTCTCACGGTCTTTCTGGTAAAATACTTTTAAAACCTCTTTTAAAATTACTTGTTGGTTGTGAGGTTGAGATTCAGGAGTGAATGATTACCAAGTTGCATGGGCCATGCTGTGGTCAGCTGAATATTTATTGGCAGCATTTTTTTGTGTTGTTGCTTAAGCAGCAAGTTGTTGCTGAAGTCTTACATTAATCAGATTTGTATCTATATCCTCACAAGGATCAAGGCAAGTAAACTAAAAAAAAAAAGGAAGGTAGAGGTTTATTTTAGAATTTAAGCTGGGAAACTTCTTAGTCTATGTCCATAGATCTTCCTGACCTTAAAACCAGTGGGGTAGAAACTTCTGCAGTGCTGGTAAAGATGCTGAGACCACTTCCTACATCTACAATATCCCGAAGAAACATTTTAACTGTTACTAGCCAGATCTTTTAAAAGCTATTTCAAACTATGAATTAAAAGGGCAAACCTTTTATATGGAAGCCTGAGAACAGTGGAAGACAACGTGGTTTAAAATAGTTATGCATGATACAGTTTGTGCATATTAAATTTCAACTGAGTATGTTTCCTACAACTACAGGAGATTTTAGTTGTGGTTTTGAAAGTCATTATTAAGAAGAAAATCATCTGTCTGGGGTCACAAACATACAGTAGTCCCAAGGCTAATAAGCAAATACAAGTGCCTTGGTTTACACGTTTCTCCACTGGAAATGCCCTGTGAGAAAGTATTATGCCAGGGAGGCTCCTTGTTTGCCATACTGTAGGTACACGGTATCCAACTGCATGATGTAGAGTTCAACCTAGGAATAAGAACATTTTTTACCAAGGAGTATGATAAATAACCCACAACTTCAGGACATTAAAATTAACTTGGATGTAGAGATGCATAGCCTCTTGATTCCAAAGCCTCTAGTCTTATCTCCAGATCTTCAAATTTCATTCCACTCCCTCTAAGCTGAACAACACATGCAAGTCACTTGGGTTGCATCCTGCAACTTGGATCCTACCAGAGGTGAGAAAATATTATTTTAATGATAGCTTATGATCACAGAATCACAGAATTGTCCCAGGAAGATGGCAAATCCAAAAAGCATTTTTGTTTCTTAGAACCCTCTTTTAGCCATAATCGTATGTTGCAACCTGTTGCCTATTGAGAGAAAATATATGTAAGTGAAATAAATATATCCTGACAGTTCTAAGCCAAAAATAAAAATTAAAATTAAGAAAGATCCCAAAACACATTGTGTTCTTTAAATACCCTATTGTCAGAAGTAAATTTATTTTAATTCTTCTAAAGAATGCAGAGGCCTGTAAAATTATGAAAATCCTTTCTGTTGTGAACATCCTTTTTAAAGATACAAGGATGAATACACATTCATAATACATATAAATATCTCTACACATACACACGCATACAAATACACATGAATGACTATGCAGAACATTAAGTTATATGTTGTTACTTTAAAAATGGCGTAAGTGGCTTTCTGATCTCTGTGTTTGTGAAAAAAAAAAAAGAAAACATCAAATTCCCGATCTCACACACACTATTTAGAAATGAAAGTGCAAAATGTGGACTGTGACCATGCCTTATTTAAAAATATGTGCTATAAAAAAACAGAATGTACACTTTATTTTTAAATTCAGAACACAAGGGGATATTGTTTTAAGTAAATTTTCAAAGTAGCTCCCTTGAAAGATTAATTCTTAAAATGAAGAATAATGCAGATAATTTGAATAGTGCCATTGAAAGGAAAGCAGATCTGAAGTAGCCTTTGGCTTCGCAGAGTTGTGGTGAATTCTTTGATGCAACTGTTTATTTCTGGTCCAGATGGATAATATGACATACTGCCTTGTCCTGGAAGGTAGCAGAGGACAGAGGACTCTCTGGAAAGTGTTCACGCCCTCCTACTTCAGGTATTTAGCCTAGACAGGGAAGTTTGGAGTGTGGATACCCCACACGATCTGTCAAGCGATCTATGCTTGCCTCCTCAGAGTACCTACATGAAGGATTTTTCTTAAGTTTCTGCCTTAGGTCCTCTAAAACACATGCCTCTCAAAGGATGAGACGCTCTCTCTTTGAAATCCTGCCATCTCATTTCACTCAGTTTAGCAGAGGAGTTTTTCTGCTCCATTAAATATCAATTCTGTCATTGTGTTTTGGGAGAAGACCATCCATCCATTAAGAACCGGGCAGAGGCTATTCGGACAAGAAATGGTAATGCATTTTGTACTCTGTTGACTGAGGCCTTAGTGCAGGCAGAATACGCCTAATTTTAAGTGGTCTCACTGACTGCTGGGACTGCTGACATGATTAAAATTAAGTGTGTATTTCAGTCCCTTCCTGAATCAAAGTTTAAACGAGATTTGAAATGGCTGCTTGACTTTACATCACATTAACATTAGCAATTTCCTGGCTATTGTTTTTCTTCCCCCGCAGTGGTGACTTTTCCAAAATAGATCCCTCATCTGACTGTAAGGGTAAATGAAAATCAGGCCCATTAAATTTACTGTCTGTAAAACACTAATGCCTAACAAACAGTATCTTTACATTTAGATGGCATTTTTATCCTGAGGAATCTCAAATCACCCTATAAACCATGACCTTGATCCTAAAGTCACTTACATACATGAACAACTCTATATTGCATATCAAACAGGATTATGCATAAATGTAAATCTACTCATATGCTTATGTGTTGTCATATTGAAGAACTACTTTGTGTATAAGAGTCACTCTGGACAAATGTTAAGACTGTAGTTAATGCACAAAAAATTAATAGACTCCAATAAGGATTCAGTCAGGTTTCATAAATGCACACTGTTTACCATATGCCGAATAATGTTTCTTTTCTGCATCCTCACAGCTGTTGCCTTCGTCTTTTTAAAGGAATGTAAATAATTCCAGGATTTATTGGCAACCGTCACAAGAAAAGTGTTAATGAAAATCAGTATTGCACGTCACATAAACTAGGCATCATTTAGCATTTTTCACATTATATTCTCAAATACTGTAAATGCCAGATTAAAATTCACTAAGCATGTGATGACATCTGGCCATTTTGCCAGATTTCATACTGCTATTATGTTGACTAATCTGATGAAAAGGTAAGTTGACCAAGTCCATAACAATATCACTCAGAACTATAACTCCTATAAATTCTCCTTGGCTGCAGATTCTACTTAATATCCAGAAAAAAGCATTCTGATTTAGAAAGAAGCTTTTCCCAGGATGTCCTAAATTTTTTTTTTCTCTAAGTTTCACTGCCTTCATCACCCTCTCGGCAGTTGCTTTTGCTTTTGTCCTTATCTTTTATAAACAAATTATAATCAAATTACTAAATTAACTACTTTTTTTTTTTTTTAGTTCTAAGTTTTAAGGACCCTGGTTTTAAAAGCATCTCCTGGATCAGAAGGTCAAGTCTTTTTTTGTTGCAGATGCCTACATCATGCAGCCCTTCCACGAGCTGACCAAGCTGCAGCTTCAATGCAGTCAGGCAACTTTTTAGCCCATTTGCAGTCATCCTGTCCTTTTGCCAGTAAATACTTGTCACCTTCCAGGTTACAAGGGACACAGTGCTTCTTACATTCCAGGCTCAGAGGCAATTGCTTTGTAGGCTGCTTCTTAAATAAACCTTTAAGGAACAGATTTCTTAAATGTTTCTCTTCTTTAAAGAATGGAATTAGCAAAGCATCACAAAATTGCACCCATTAATTAAAAGTCCTGAACATATTATAAAATACTTTCTTAGATATTCAGAAGAAGAGTTCTGATGAAGGTCGACTTAATCATTTTAAAGTAAGATATAAAAGACAGATTCTTCTTTCTTATTTCTTTATTCATCTTGACACTTGATGATCCTGCTTCTGCTAGGGTCAGCAAGAGATTTGCTGTTTTAGTCTTGTTGGACAACATTGCTCATGGTGGGAAAGATTCTGAGATTAGCAGTCTTCTTTGAAAAACAAATACCCTTCCCTCCCTCTCCTTCTCTATGTCAGTCAGCCTTTTGTTCACTTCTGCATATAAGCGAACCAATGTGACAATAGCAGAAAATATTCCGCATCAAATGTTTGTTTTATGGAAATTCAGGGGAATAGAATTTGGTCATGATTTAACTTATATAATTTAAGATGCAGCGAACAAGGGCAGTCCTACTAGTATTTTACTAAGCACTATTGTTTCAAAAAGCTGTTTTCATTCAGGATAAAATATTTGATACAATTGTATTCCCTCTATCTGTCTCAGCAGAGCAAATTACGTTTGTCAAAATCAGCCAGTTAAAGTGTCTTCTTCATTGTCCTTATATTGCATATTATTTCACATACCA
The DNA here is from genome assembly GCF_040182565.1 of Anser cygnoides. Lineage (NCBI taxonomy): Eukaryota > Metazoa > Chordata > Aves > Anseriformes > Anatidae > Anser > Anser cygnoides. The sequence goes on along the minus strand of NC_089873.1, from coordinate 114,879,987 downwards.
CAGAAAATACACTCACGTATCTGAAGGGCTCTGTCTGTATTCAGAACTGATACATGTCCTAGATGCTGATTATTCTACTCAAGCACTTCTCATTATTCTATTTAAGTACTGATCACTCAGCATGGTCTGAAGATAAGATAAAAATCAGCTTTATTTCTTATTCTGAGAAAAGCTGACATCGGGATCAATAAATCCTGACAGAAGCTATTAACATTTTAATGAGTTACTCAATAATATTCTAAAGATGTGCTGGCAAGTCAAGCCTCCTTTGATTAAGGACAAATTTCTTAGACTACTGTAAATATATATTTCAAGGTCCAGAATGCAAAGCTGTCACTTATCAATCAAGAATAAAGGGCAAAAGTCATGAATAAAGACAATAAAGCAGGAGCTGTCCACATGATTATAATGGTTACTGTACATGATGTAACTTTTTAAGATGTCATTCATCTTAAACAAACAGAGACAAATATTAGTCATGGGGTTGTATGTTTGGTTGTCATGCAATTGAAGAAGTGTCCCTGACTTCCTCCTGCAATATATAGAAATCCAATGATGTTGGGAGCAGTCGGACACGTCTATACGTGGTCGAATGGAACGGCAAATATGGGCAGAAGTCCAGGTGAATGGGAAAGAAAGTATCTGTGCAAACTATGCTGAGCCTCAAGAAAAAGACAAGGGGTCATTGGGGTGAAATATACTTGTCTAAGGGTAAATTTTGCCTTTTAGACTGGGCAATTTAATTGCACTAGAATGAATCCACATTTGACCTAAAGGGGAGATGTTACCTGACACAGTGTTAAACACTGCAATAAATTTGTTGACAGGATCATGTTATTGAACATAATGCCAATAGGTTACAGGAAAATCCTGGCTGAGTTGCCATGCTTACAGAATATTGACTTGAGTGCAACATTTTAATGAACAAATATGAGTATCTGAACACAAGTCACAGACCTGACTTTTCTAATGGAGGCAATCCAATAGAATCAAAAGTACTGCAATAAAGCTGGGGACAGCAAAGGGCTGTAGGGTTTCTCTACCTGGACCATCAAGACATAGGAGAAAGCTGGGTAGGTCATGTCATGAGCAAGGCTTCTCTATAAGTATGAACACAGGGAAACATGACTCATGAAACCAGCCAAAAAAAACCCCTCATGTTATTAAATAAGTTACTCTGTGGGTCTGCCTTACTCACGATAAAAGTACTGATTTGTTTCCATTGGTTTAATTTTATGAGTAGAAGGTATTGCCTTGAACATGAGATGAGACTCATAGCAAAATACAGAAGAAAAAGTCTATAAACACAGAAAAGGGAGCAAGATGCTCTCAAATATTTTGTCATCTATGATAAACCTCTTGAAGATTGCTCACGACATTCTAACACCCAAGTTTTCAGCCTGTAGTGTAACAAATATCCATTTGTGTTCAAGACGGGCATAAAACCAAGATGCTCCTGCTGCACCTGTGAGGCTGCTGAAAACATGGAATTGAAGCTCTGTTGTTTGATGCCCAGAATACTTACAGTTTCTAAAAAATAAATCTAGACCAAGACTCAGAACTATCTCACCATTGTGGAGCAGTCCAACAAAGGATAATGCTTAATAACGGAGAATAATCCCTTTCCTGTAAAACAGAACAAAGAAAAAGGAAGAAAAATGACAAAAGCAATAACAACAACAAAAATGTAAATAAACTTCCAAATCTGCACAGGCTTCGCCCTTCACAATCACCCACATCTATGGGATTAAAATGCTACTATGTCAAAATGCTCTACTCATTCATTCCTGGATAAATTCTGATTGACAACCTGCTCAAAGATTAGGAGCACTATTACTTCACAAGCAAATGGCTCATACAACAGTTGAGAAAATTGAACTCCATCACACTGCAGAGGGAAATATTCCAGGTTTCTCTTCTTCATGCTTTATGTTATATATAATGTGTCTGCATGTGCATAAACAAAACAGAAGAGATTCCAGGATTCCAGGAGCAAAATGAATAACGTTGGTATTCATAAAAACATTCAACAACTGAGGCTTTGTTGCAATCAAGTTGCTGTTGGCACTCAGTAATAGACATGACATTTATTTACCTCTCTGACAGCCTCAGTGCCTCATGACATAAAACAGCATTTACAGGACTAAACCTTGAAAACAAAAATGCTAGGAGAGTTCTGAATGCTACTTCAGTATATTGGGCAGGTGGCAAAGGCATGGATGTCATCTGAACCTATTGATATGCTCTTATTTTTAATTTTGTTTTTGAAACTTTGGTCAGGCATTCCTTGTACATAAATACCAAAGTCAGGAATAACTTTGTACACAGTTGTATATTTTTTTTAATTACTGTTTTGACTGAAAGGATTGTCTCGCAGTATAGTCAGAAAATACTGAAGATTTTCTTTGTGAAGAAGGACATATTTTGTGAAGATCGCTTATACTTTTTGTTGTTGTTGTTGTTGTTCTTCCCTTGAATGGGAGCATGTATATCATCCAAAGGCAAGGACCTAGTCCATGTGCTTGTAGAGACTGGGCAATAATTATTTCTTTGCTGCATAAATCCCCTCTTCTGCAAATGGTCAGAACAGCTGCCATCCCAGTAGAGCTGTGCAGGTTGGCCTTTAGGACCCTCGTTTTGCCTGAGAGGCCTGATTCAGTGTGTGACCAGTGTGCTGCCTTCCTCCTCCCTTGCTCCTCAGGGGGAGCATTATGCCAAACACAACAGCGGTGACAGCTTTGCTCAAGGGACATGGTGAACTGTTACTGACTTTGCCACAGGCAACAGCCCATCAGACAAATGGTGCCTGGAAGCAAGGACCTTAGATGCAACACCTCCAGCCTGAGATGGGCAAATCCACATCTCCCACTTACCACTTCACATCCTACCTCCAGGTTATCACAGCTCTTCCTGGGAGGGGGGCAGATGGGGTTCAGACTCTTCCTAGGAGCTACTGAACGGTTTTATCCAGGGCAGACATCATGTATAATGTATAAGCAAGCCTAAGAGCTGGGCTAAGTCCCTGTCACTGTCTTCCCACATGAAGAGCCCATGCACCTGATTAGAGCATCACCATCCTTCTTAACACAATGACTCTTGAAGGCTTTTTGTGTGTGTGACCCAGCAAACAGAGCAGTGCCCAGCCTCACCAGTAGCTCAGTCACTCGGGCACCCTCTTGCAAGAGACTTGAACAACCTGTGTCCTGAGAAGTGCTTTAGCTGCTGAATTAGAGGACAAAAGGATATTGTGATGACTGCAACCTCTTGCTCTTTTTCAGCCTGCATGATAAAAGAGGAGAGTGACCTCTTGCTATGTTGTTGAAAGGAACAACAGCCTAGGTTAAGAGCTGAACCTCCAAAAGACACAAAATGCATGACATGCTGCTCTTTAAAGCATTCCTTGCTGGCTGATTTGTGTGTCTCCCTGCTCAGCGTGCTGGCTGTGGTGCATCCCAGACCACACGGCCAGCCGTGAACCACGAGGCATCTACTTCCCCCTATGGGCCTAGTCTGAAGGCCTGGCTTGGAGGTTGGGACATGAGGGATAGATTCCATTTTGGTGTAAGTGCATTCTAGTGACTTCTGTAGAGCTGTATAAATATAAAATCTTTTTTCCCTTCATACGTCTATGGGTTCTTGAGAAAGGGACATTTTCCAAAACCCTCACATTCTCTTCTAAGCAACTTTCAAAAGAGATCAATCAAAATCCTCCTCCCAAATTTTTCAAAGCTCTCTCAATCAGATAGGTCTAATTTTCCTATTAAAAGTTAAAAAAAAAAGTAATTGGAAATAAAAGAATTCTTATTAATATCTTGTGTTAAGGACTTTAAAGATCTGAAATATTTAAAATATTATTATGTTTACATTTAGTTTATTTTTTCTAGATATTATTTCTATTTCATTTTCTCCTGTGGGTCTGGCCAACCACAGCTCATTCAAATTTTTTCATTGCAGATCATGTTCTCTATATCTCTGGTTATTAATATTTTTGTTTTCTGACTTCTCTTTAATTGACTCCTTCTGTGGTGGGGAGGAAGGTTTACCTCCCCCATCCTGCAGGCTTTGCTCCTGTCCAAACCCTGGATGGAATTCAACCTTAACAGGGCAGGTCATGGCTCATCTAACAACCTACTATAACAACTAAATCTTTTCTTACAGAGCTCATAGAATCATAGAATCACTGAACATCCTCAATTGGATGGGACCCACAAGGATCTCTGAGTCCAAATCCTGGCTCCAAATCCTGGACAGGACCACCCAATAATCAGACCATATTTCTGAGAGCGTTGTCCACATGCTTTTTGAACTCCATCAGGCTTGGTGCTGTGACCACTTCCCTGAGGAGCCTGTTGCAGTGAACGGGCTGTTCCCCGGGGGTCCTGTTCCATCTACCATCTATCAGCTTGTTCCCTGTCTTGTGTCTATATCGCCCCCTACATATCACTTCACCCTCATTCTTACTGATTTAAATATCTTAAAATGCTGTTTACCAGTTTAATAGCCATCATGAAGAACTCAATATCATTCTTGCACTGTTCAGAGGTTCTTCTAAACTGTAGTCACCTGCAAATGTGAGTAGCATGTTCCTTATTTTAACACCCAACTCAGTAATGAAAATACTGACTAGTACCTGACCTAGGACAGAGTGCTGCAGAGCAATGCTTGGGACAGCCTCCCATGCCATGAGGGACCACTGCACAAGTACACCACTCCCAACACCTTTGCATGTACCCCATAACAACCCCTACTCTGTTTTCTGTTTCCCAGTCTTCCAGTACATCAATGGTCCTTCCCAAATGTCCTCTGTCAATGGCTTTCCCATTCCATCCTGTGGTCTTCCTTTTCCTACTCGTGTGCCCTACACACACCCTCACTGCCAGGTTTGGTGTTAGAAGGGGAAATTGCCTACCAGAGATTGAACTGGCCAGGACCATAACAACTCTGTTCTCAACAACATGAAGCGTTGCTCCTTTTGTGCAATATTTGAGTTATGAGAAATTTTATGCTATTGTGGTGTCCTGGGGCAGAGGCAGTATGCTTAATCCTCTTCTGCCCTCTTCCTGCAGCACAGAAATAGCCATGAGATTTTGGCAAGAAGTTCTAGATTTTTTACAGCATTTTGGGTAGTTTAATGGCTTAGGTAAGTACATTGAATCAATGCTTTATGTAGCCTTACAAACTGGACATCTGTCTCAGGATAGGGAGCCAAGCAATCCTTTCCTGTCTATGTTCTTCTGCCTTAGAGTTTTTATTATTCTTGTTATTGCCTGAAGTGAACTGCATTCATTTTATGCTTTGGTCTTTCTGACTGTCACTGCATGCTCATGCTATGTTTCTGTGCTCATCTGGATTACCTGATTTAGTTTTTAACTTCTGTTTGCTCCTTTGTTATGTTTGAGGCCCCTGAAAAAAAAAAAAAAAAAAAAAAAACACCAAAAAAAACCCTCATTAATTTAGCCAGCTTGGTCTTTTCTACCCCATTTTTATATCTCTTTCACAATGAGATAATTTGGTGATATGTTTGTAACACTATTTCTTTAAGAAACATTTCCAACTCACCTTTCCCTTCACCAAATTTCCTGGGAGATCTGTACTACAGAGTCTCTAACTTCACCAAAGCCCACTTTCTTGAATGGATTCATGGTTTCTGTTTTGTTGTTCTTCCTTGTCCTTGATTGTGAGCGCTGTCATTTCAGTCATCCTTACTTAAGTTGCCTTATGCATGAATGAGTTCCTCCCCATCCTTTAGAATTGCATCAGAAAAAAAAAAAATCCTCTCTAATATCTTTCTTTGCTCTTTGAACATACAAATTAAAAAGAAAAAGGACAACACTGCATTTCCCCAAACTTTTCTGCATAATTTTTTTGTTTTTCTCTCCCAGAAGCTGCTTGGAAAATGATAATCTTTACAGGTGACCACAAAATCTCTGCCCTGAATGATTGTGATAGTTATTCAATAACAAATTTATCCACTTGATGTTCCTACTTTGGCAGCCTATGTTGGATCTATCTGCGGATCCTTTACAAAGATCAGTCCTTTCTCCTGTTATAATTACCTCTCTTTTCCTCTGCTCTGCTAGTCACAGTAATTCATACTTTGGACATCCCCTTTCCATTCTTTTGTCCAAGTTCAGACCCCATTTCATTCAAGTAACAAATTGGTGTAGGGGTGCTCTTCTCCTTTCTCATGACATTAGCTCCATCCTCATGGGACATCACCCCAACCCTCAGGATGTGAAGGTCCCTGGGTCACTCCTGGCAGTGTCATTAGTGGTCATAACGGCAGAGGTGCCACAGAGACACCTGATGTCTTCACAACTTTTGTACAACTGTTTCAGATTTGAGCTCTTTGCATGTGAAGCATGCAACCTTTGAATGTGAAGCATAGCCCACAAGTGTGTATCTCTGTTGCCTCCTTCCTGAGCGCAATGACTGCCTTTGCTTTCTGTTTCTTTTTGGGAGACGTAGTGATGAATTGAATCCTGTGATCTTTCTGGTACATGACTTTCGCTTCTCCACTGCCCTGTTCTCTAGGAGGTTAATTTCACAGTGGAACAAGAGAATAACCTTCTCCACATCCAGGGGGTGCTCACCCCCAGATTCTTTCCTTTGGGATCAACCAGTGCATATTAACTATACACTCACACACAAACCCATATAACACACACACACACAAAATCTGCTATGAAATAACATTGCTTGTGCCACTGCAGACCTCACTTACTGCTTTGTTTCAGGAAATAGGCCCCTACCTTGTGCTGTTAATGCTGGCATGATTGTAATTACCTTTCAGCCTGCTTCTTCATCCTACAACTCTCTTATTTTCTGCTAGAGATAATCCACCAGCAAGCATCCCTTACGCCAAGTATCTACTTAAACTGAAGCCATTGTGAACTATCCCTTAAAAACATAATTTTTAAGCCAGCCAAGTAATATGTGATGATTAAAACAATGTGTACAGAGGTGCTAGGACATTGCCCAAAAATGTTTATGAAGACCTGGGGCCAGATACTGTGTATAAGTTCACTAAAGCCAACAGCACTTCATAGTTGCATTGACTGATGATATGATCTGCCTCTCAGAAACCACCACATTTTAGTACACCACCACCTGTAATAATAAAGTAATAAATACACTTGGGAATCAGAGACATGGCTATCAGGGTTTCAAGGATTGATAACAAACCCAAAATACCCCCATATTTTGCTGCTTCTATGTTGAAGAAAGGATTTGGTGGACTGCAATTACATTTCACTTACTCTGACTACTGTTGTCTGGGTCTCCCTCCTGCTGGAGAGCAGAGCTCTTAGCTGTTTTTTAATGAAATAGCCTGAACAAACATAAAGCTTGCAATGAGGCAATGTGCTGCTGGTTACTAAGCAGCCTTTGTAAAGAGTGTGCACTGCTCAGACCCCCTCCCCCTTTTATCACTTAGATGTTATCTGCACAACAGGCCCAGTTGTAAGTAAATGCTGACACTATAATAAGAGCACGCTTTAGCTTTCTGCTCCCACATTATGCTTTTAACATGCTACTTATTTCAAGGGAACTAAATAAAATTATGATGATGATTCTCAGCTAAAAATGCTTGGCACATACTATCCAAGAAATCTAGCAAAAACATTAAATATGTCCCAGGAAATCAAATTTATAGAGCAGGAAAAGTTTAGTGACTTCATTGCTCAGATTACTACTTGGATATCAGTTTCATCATCAGCAACCTCCAATTTCCTGTTTTGCTTATCATAGAATTTCTGTTTTCTTTTTTTAATGTTTGCACAGCCCATATGGCAACAACTACCCTGAGATTAGATATAGGATTTTTCTGTGATGGATTAAAGACCATGTTTGTTTTATGATATTTTAAGAAATAATAATAAAAATAACGTCAGGAACTGAATGCATATAAACCCCAGATAGGGCCTATATGCTTTTATTTTTTAACATTGGAAAAAGTATGATTCATGGCAGTATGTACCTTAGTTCTCCATAACCATTACTGTTTTGTGTCCTGCTTCAGAATTGTTCCTTCTTACTGACTAAGAAATGCCATTAGACCTCTGGCAGTTAACAATAACATTATATACTTCTAGCCCTTACAGAAACTTGTTTGCCTCTTCTGTCTTTACCTGTATGAATCAGACGTTGTGTCATCTCTTTGTGCTTAAAAACTTTCCTATTAAGTTTACAGGTTGCCTGGTCTTGCAAAAGCTGCATCGTTTCAGTCAGGTATGAACCTCCTTCATTGCAGAACAAACTGTTTTTAAGGAAAGAGGTGTTTCTTCGTTGTTCCTAATCATTCCATGAAACTGTGGCTTTTTCCTCTAACACAGAGCTTCACACCTAATGGATAAATCTTCTCTGAACTCCTCCCAAGCTGTAGCATGTCTTTGACCTTTCTGAAGGCATGGGAGGTTCCTAAACAAAAGTCTTGATGCTGCCTGGAGATCAACCAGCCAGAGCCACAAGCGTTGCTGCCAGGGACATTTTGGTCAAAAAGGAAAGGAGCTTTACCTGGGACTGGTGGATAACTCATAGCTTTAGGTAGGGCCCATAGTTCCTTTTCTAAATTTTAAGCTAACTTTGGAAAAGTGCAGCATGTTGCATTCAAATCCAAATAAGAGCTTCTCTCCAAGTGACTAAAATCATATGTATATGCCTTTGTAATGAAGGAAGAAGAGAGGAAAAAAATCTGTGATCAATTTGCAGGTTAGCAGGTGGTAACAGTGGGGAGTTATTAAATAATGCTTATTCACTGAGTGTGCATATTCACCAACATGTTTCCTCTGCCAGGGGAATAAACACATTTTCAGTCTTTTTTTTTTTTTTTTTGTATTAAAGGTAGGAGGATAGTTAAAATAAAACTATTTGATAAAATGGTGTGAATGGATTGACTAAGAAATCTGGCTTAGTGAATGGTATTAGACTATTTGGGAAACCAAAGAACACCACCGCCAATCTTTAAGTCAGCTTCACCAATCGAGTATCAATATATATATATTTAATGCTGTATTTTGCATTTGAAAAAACACATGCTGTGAGATATGTCAAGATGCAAAAACAATGTTAATGCACAAAATAAATTCATCTTCATGACTATATTAGAAAGTTATAAAAATGTTGTAGACTTATAAATGCAAAAGCCTACAGAAAATTTCTTTTGTCCTCTTGCAAGCACCAGAATCTCCTGGTTGAAAAGTAACTATTAGCCAAGAGACATTCAAACTAAAACAATAATTGCTTGTGCAAGTAGTTATTTCCTATTTTCAAGATCTGACTTGTTGTTTGCATAAGCAGTTACAATACAGTTTTGAGGCTATCTTCTGCTTGTTTTCTTTGGAGAACAATGCAGCAGTATTCAGAGAATTCTTCTCTCTTATGTAGCTGAAATTATGCTCACATGCCCAAATTTACACATAAAACTTCCACATTCATCAGTTCTGGAAACCAGACTACCCTTTTGGGCACTTAAACTCAGATAGGCTGGATCAAGGAATTTGGAGCAAAAGTCTCATTAATATCAGTACAAAACCTTCTCTTATGTCTCCTTTGCTTTCACAAAAACACAGACATCCCAGTGGGACTTTTGCAGGTGATTCTGTCACTTGGATTAATGGGAGAAAATAGCCACCCTATTTGAAAATCTGTTGGCTAGGATTCAAAAAATGCCATCTCTTCAGCTTTTATTACCTGCACCAAATAATACATTGCATGAAAAAGGGAAATCACATTCATCCACTTGTCTACATTTTTTCCTGTCTTCCCTCACTCAAACTTCTGTACTCTGCCTCTCATGTGCAGGTAGCTGGTAGTTGCATTGATGAAAATAAGAAGAATGTGACCCCCAGATCATCCTGATAGGCATGTAGGTAGCACGTATGACAGAAAAAGGATTACAAATGATCTACGCTGCAGAAGAAGGCTCTATATATTTATTTATTTTTGTTAACTGGGCAACAAGGCACTAAAGCCTTGTGATATATTAACTTCTTGGCCTGGAACTGGTTTAAGACTGGGCAAGGAATAGATTTTTATTGTGGGATTTTTTTTTTGTGGGATTAGTCTGTTTTGACACAAACAACTGGTGTAAGATATTTTTAATACCACTGCAACTTCAACAATGTTTTATTTGTTGAAGTTAAATAATATTCAACTTATAGAATAAAGTACTCTAAATATATTAAAATTTATATATTATAAATATGGAAATAAATATATGGCTTTAAATAGGTACAACAATAAGTTGTTTTGAGTTACAAATGGTGGCCTCAAGAATCAGTTCTCTGAAGCTTTCTTCAGAAAGAAAAACTGAAAGTTCAGGGACAAGAAATTGCTGGCAAGATTTGGCTTTTCTGTGTTGGTTCTTTGGTTTTAGCACTTAAGATTACTGAAGAGAAATAAAATGGCATGGTAAGCACTAAGTTTCTGATGTGCTGCTCAGAAATATTGCCCTCAAACTACTGTGTAGAGCCCAGTGGATGCGTGCCACCTCCACCAACATGCAAGGTGCAAGGTGCCTGCACCAACATGCAAAGTCCATGGGCTGTGCATCTCTTTTCAGCCTCAGTCATTCATCAAGGGTGTGATCAATGCTAAGACATTAAAAACTTGCACTCACAACCTGGCTCCCTCTTCTTTTGTATTCTGCTTGATGCTGTCACTAAATGGTACCAGGTAACTTTTTTTTCCTGAATCTTTTGTTGAGTTTGAAGTACCCAGCACTAACTCACAGCCAGTAGGGGAAGAAGGCAAGGTGGTTCTGGTGTTAAACCCAAGCCTGCAGTGGTTACAGGGCAGTGAATTTCGGGTTCGGCACAAGTGACTAGTGGGAGGCTCTTCTTTTTAAGCGGTGCTGAGTTATCCTCAGAAGCCTACCTTCTACTTATTAAGCAAAGAGGAACAAGATCATATTCTCCTCTGCTGTGTAACTGCACCACAAGTGTACAGGTCTTTCACAGGCTCTGCCAATTTTCTGGCTATGGCCAGAAGAGAAGATGCCAAAATGACTACATTGAAGTTCCCATGAGGTACTGAATACCTCATGCAAAAGCCTTCTTCCCTGTTCAAATCATTTGAAACCAGATCAATGCAGCAAAACACTGCTTTTGATACACGTGAGCCCACCCACTGATTCAGACTCTGTAAAATCTGCATATTGCACAGGACACTCTACCCTCTGGCCCTGGGCTCTCAGCGGGGACCCAGCAGCCCTGTCTGCTTGCATGGAGAGAAAATGATTCCTCTTTTCACGTGACAAGAACATGTGCTCTCTTGGACATGTATGTGGTCTTACCTCCGCAGCACTAAGGCTCACCGCTGCAGCAGAGCCTCTCTTGCTCTTTAACTGTATTTTATTTCAACAGGTGCCTTTTCAGTGGAGCAGCAATTCAGCTAGCACTCACCTCCCATCATGGCACACGTCTGCAGACCTGCAGCTGCTTATGCCAAGCCACATTTGTCCTACTCACTGCATATTCGGATTGCATTTCTGGTAGGACTTACTACTGAAGAAACAGGTCAAGCACGCAGGAATTTTTGACAAAGACTTCTTTAAAACAGCCCTATCAATCTATTGTGTACTGTATTTCACTCACACATTATGAAATAAGACTGGGGAAAATGTTCATCTGTGAAAAATTCCCCAAAGAGAGGCATGTCAAGACCACTAGTCTTTCCATATTGTTATGAATGAAACTCAGCGTTTCAAGTATCAACCCCTGAGAGAATTCACTAGGGATTTCCACTGATTTCCACCCCCGCTCAGTTTTAAAGTAACTGCATTAAAAGTATGCGTATTTATACATTAAGGCATAATGCACACGCACACACAGAACAGCAACTGCTGTTCCTGGTGCAGTGAATGATAAAGAAATTGGCTGCGGTCCAGAGAATACTCCATGTTTTGGAGACTGTCATGACAGGCAGGGATTAGATTTTACATGAGTGGCGATGAGGATACTTCTACTGACATGTCGGGGCTGTATGTTTTCTTGCCAGCGGGGCTGAGCCACATAATTCATCTTTCTCACTGAGGAAGGAGCACATCAGCTACAGAGACCCCAGATTTGCACAGGGAGGACTATGTGGTGCACAAACGGAGCTGGGCTATGTGCTGAATCCAGTACAACAGATTATTGAGGCTGTTTTTCTCCCTGTTAATTATTTAGAATTTCTCACCTTTTGCAGCTGGGATTGGTATCACCTGGAATAACTGTGATCATTTCTCACTAAGCACAAATAACAGAAAATCAGCCTCTGCAGATTTAGAAATGTATTGTTTTGAGATATGGTGAATCTATGTTTTATTTCAAAAGTCATCGTCAATTTTTATTTTTTGATTATTGCCTATGTTTCTTTAGTTTTTCTATAATCACTCTAAATTATTTTTTGTTTTTATTTCTTTTCTTCATACTTTGAGAATGTATTCTTGTGGTATTCAGATAGTATGAGAGGAGCTGCAGCATGAAATGTCCCAAAAGAAGTTCATTATCAGTGGTCAGTAAGTACAGTTTTTTGGTGAATAGTTACTTGTAGATCCCTGATCTTTACAATAGTAAAAATTTGAAAAGTGGAATGTTTCTATTCTGCACTATATTGGGTATATTGCTTTACCATTAATATTTTAACAGAGTTTAAAGACAGTTACTGGCAATACATTGGTCTTGTAGAGTGTAGATTGTGTGGACTAGACAGCTTATTTATTTATTTATTTAAATCTAAGTGTTTTTTTAACTGATCAACACTATTGTTCTTACAGGCATAGCACAACACTTAATGACATGGGCAAGCACAAAAAAAACATGGTAAGCGTGTTTCAGCTTCTGTCAGAGTTGCTGTATGAGCAGGCAGTTTTGTGTTTTGGAACCTTCCCCCGAGCCATACAAGCCATGGTGGGACTTTTGGTCTGTGGAGCACGTATATATGCACATGAGCAATTTCCATTCCACCCTCCTTTTTAAAGCCAGTTCAAATAAAATAAGGCTGAACCTAGACGCTTATGGCAAACAATAAAAACCTGAGATTAGCAGGCTTTAAAAATGTTGTCTGCCATTCCAGCCTGGCAGTTTTGGATTTCCAGGTTTGAATAAGATCAGGAGTGATAAAACAGATACAATACAAGAGACTGTTTTCATGCTGTTTCCAGAAAGGCCAGACAGTAAATCTCACTAGGCAAATAGGTTTCCAGCATACCTCTAATGTCTAGAGGTCTGAATAAGCAGAAATAATTTATTAGGATTCACTCATCACTTGGGCTGAGTGTGACCCAGTGCTTGAGTTGCTGATGAAGGCATGGCTTGTCAATGATCTTGTAATCTTCAGTTTTGAGTTTATGGTTCAAATGAAACCAAAAGCTGAAAACCAGAGACTCGTCTATTCTCTTGTTTTGTTCCAGTTTCCAGCCCAGGTAATGATTTAGCTCATTCTTGTTTCAATCTTAGCCTATGTTTACCAAAAACATGCCAAAGCTAGCTCAAATCTGGGGTTCGTCAGTAGGGTCATGGTGGCAACCAGGGTCAGGGTGCAGTGCCATGTCATAAAACACCACAAACTAAACAATCCCTATTCAAATAATTTTAAGCATGTTACTAAGCCTTTTTTATTAGAAACAACACAAAGATCAGCAACAGGAGGAAGACTGTTTTCTGCTCAGGAAGTCCAGGAGACCTGAAATATCTTCAAGGAGAGCAAGAGCATGTTTTGGGAAAACAGCCCTTGCACACTGCTCATGTGGAACATTTTCCTCTGGTCTGGTAGCCAGACTTTAAAAGGAGTGAGATTCATTTAATATACCCTTGAAAGTATCAAAAGGGAAGACTGAACTGTAGCAATAATGGCATGTCTGCACGGAAAACTTGTTGTGGATTTGGTGCATTAAAGGATCCACAGCAGCTGTTGCGAAGGCATACAGCAGCACACCAGGCACTCCCATCCTTATGGGAACAGTGCTTCTTGCACTGGGTCTCTGCGCATCTCAGCAGAGAGAGGGGTGTTTCTCCACAGTGCCACAAAGTCTGGTTAATCACCATGGGAAATGTCCCCAGGCAGGGTTTTGGGGGATATATTGCATCCTTAGAAGGCTGCATTGCTTTCTGCCATGAGATACATATCTGCTATTTCTCCAGTCCTGCGGATGAATCCTGTTTAACTTTTCCTGTGGTGGCCTGAGGAGCTCTTTGTTGGTCTATCAGGCAGAAGAAAGGAGGGAACAGTACCCTGAGCAGCTGCATGTTTCCCATGGGATGTGCTTTTGAGATCCTGAAAGTATTGCTTGAGGTCTGAGTTGGAGGCCAATAAATCTCTGCCTGTTAGAGCAGCTGTTTCAAAAGGTATAAAGGAAGTGCGGTAATCAACAGGAAAAAAGAGATTTTGGTATGTAAATTGACAGAGAAGAGAGACCCTGAGAACTGCTGCCACCAGCTTAGGACCCAGGACACTGCAGGAATATAGCTTGATAGGTGTGCAGTCTGAAAACTAAAGTTGCCAATTTTGTGAGATCAACAACTGCTGATCTAGCTGAGGGCACAGCACTGCTGGTCACAATGCTGTTGACCATAGTAGAGATGGTTAGTGAGAGATGGTTTCTCTCTCTTGAGGAGAACAAACAAAGGCAAAAGATGATAGAAAAAAAAATTGCAAGAGTTATTGCTGCCCGCATTTTAAGCTGAGGCAGAGAAAGTCTGGTGTGACCTATGTCATCTACAGAATCTGCTGCAGACCTGAGAACCAAGTCTGGTATCCAGACTCTGGGCCCAGACCCTTTAATATAACCCCACAACCCTGCCTCCTGCTTCATTAAAGCTGCTTGGTGGAAGTCTGAAGTATCTTTGCCAAAACAGCTGCCTCATTATGAATTTTCTAGTCATTCATACTTCATCCCTGGTTTTCACTAGAAACCACAGCTTCTCCAGCCTGGGGATTCCTCTTGACACTGCAATAACAGAACACATTTCGCTCATCACACACTCCCAAAGGGAGTATCTCATGCCTTACTTGCATCTTCTACGTGCTAGAAACACTCTGCTTGCGATTCAGGACTCACGGATCCAAAGTGCATTTCTTATCCATATCAGGCTGGATAGACAGGGGCTTACAAGGAAGAGATGCAATCTTTTTTCATTTTTTACCCCCATCTTCTCTGTCTCCAGATCTCACCTCCCTATTCTTACAGTCCATGTAGAATAGTAGCGGCAGAAAAGAGAGGGAAAGAGACTTAGGATGGCTGTTGTGCTAAAAATGAGGTGTCTCTAAAGGAAGCTCTTTTCACTCCATAGTATTTGCTGGCTTTCTCCACCAAGTGTAGTGATGACACTGAGAAAAATGCCGAAACGTACTAGAGCAGCCACAGACATCAGACTGTAAGGCACACTAACTGGCAGTAAGGATCCCGTTGAGTTCAACGAGTCTTTTGTGATTTCCAATGCACTATGAAAAAATGCCTTCAAATTACCCAAGAAGTATGTTAATAGCTGACTAATGCACAAGCTGGCAGGAATCATTGCTGTTTGAGCATGGCTCATTAATCTTACCTTTCATTAAAAAAAAATCCAAACTTCTTAATAAACAATTTTTATTTAGGAAGTAAAAACAGCAGAGTGTACTTTTTTCTAGGAAAGTGAGCTCCCTGTGAAAACAAAATATTTCTTTACATTTTTTTGCATGTAAAGCCAGCTTTCTTCTGTCACTATATTTGGAAACACACACAGTACTTTCCATGTTTGTAAACTCTCACAGCTAATTCTTTAATCTGCCTTTTCACCTTTGAAAATTTGTCCTTCCTGAGCTGAAAAACCCTTGCCTCCAGTACTCAGTCTGTTTCTGCTTGAGGCAGGCAGTGTTTCGCTCCGATGAGGAGCTGGGGGCTGCTGGGGACCAGAAAAAAGAGAAGGCTTCCCTCTGACAGCTGGGTGAGATGCTGTAAGCAAACCTGCACTGCTCAAAGCACCACTCACATCAGTTCAGACCCAGCTGTGGTCCTGTCTCCATGCAAGAAGAGACCTCAGGGCCTCCTGTTTCCCCAGCTCTTGGGAAATATTGCACTTGGACTCTGTGGCATGGATACCTGGTGCAATTGTTTTTGCTGGGGAAATTCCCTTCGTGTTCCCTTTTGCCTGTGGTCTAAGTGCTGTGGTTGAGTAGATAGCCTTGTCCATGCTTACTGTGTGGCACCCATTCATCTGCACAGCATTACTTACTTGATGTAGCGGTGAAAATGAAAGATAAAATGCATTATCACTAGTAGTTAAAGAAACACTACTGTTTTCAGTGATGTTTTATCGTCAAATGCTAGGGCAGAACAACTTAAAATCAGACTTTGCTAAGTCCTCACTACACAGAGCAGAGAGGTAGAAAAAAACATGGAAAAACATCTAATCAGTGTTATCACTGATATTTTACATTCATACATCTCAGCCCTGACATATGCTAACTTTTCAATGTAAATGCTCTTCAAGGTTTCTACAATAATTTTATTTGCCTTTCAAAACAACCCAGGCTTCAGGATTTATTAATGCAGCAATTAGTATGCTGATCATGCCCAGCATGCTTAAATCTTTATTGGCTGTATGCACCACCGAAAGTTTTAGTTTTATTAAACCTGAGCCTCCTACATACTGCTGTTTAGTGTGTGTTACAAAACTAAGATCAGTTCTGAATGTAATGTAACCCACATGTTGGATTGCTTGCTTCAGTGACTTACAGAAATATTTCAGGTAGCAAGTATTTTCTTAGTACTCTGTTATAAAAATATGTCAGGCACACAATGTTTGCATTATATGTTCCCTTTCTGTTATAGAAAAGGAATTATGCACCAAAACCCTACCCTACACTCCTTTCTGTTCCTCATAGAACAGTCATTTGCATTAACTGTGTTTCAAACGACAGTGAATCATCATATGATCAAAGATTTTGTGGTGAGATAGACAATGGGTTAAAGGAGAGTACGGTGATCTTTGTCATATTTAGATAGATAGATATCTGCAAAGCAAAAACTAGACATAGGCTGTGGGTTTTATTCATGTGAAGGAAGGGGCAAGTGCAGCCGAGATACATATATATTTTCCCAGGGAGTGCCAGAGCCTCTAGAAAATCTGCCAGGCATATTGACCTTTGCAGAATGGTCTTTCTTTTGTGCCCTGAGGAGAAAAATGTCAGCATGATGGAGCAGCCCCCTGCTCTGAGCCCTTCAAAGCAGCGTTGTCCTGTCTGCTGACCTGCAAGAACCAAGGTGACCCAACCCACACACACAGTTCTTCCCCACAACAACACCCAGCTGCAACACGTGTGTCTACACCATCCCTAGGAAAGAAGAGACAGGTCTGATATGATCTGTAAAAATAATTTTAACAGGTGATGCAGAGGTTTGGCCAGGTGGTTAAAAAGGTTTATCCCCTTACACCATACAAAAACACAAGCTGCCAAGTTTGCTTCAGATTCAATCTGTGGCAATTTATACAATTAATCTGACTAATGCAGCTAGTTTAGAGGGACTTCTAACAACTTATGACTTTCACCCTGTAGCATCTAGTTTATTTTTGGTCCATACAGAGGAGCTTTTGAACTCTAGCTGTAGGTGACATCTCCAGCATTTGCCCCGCTTCCAACACAGGTTATCACCTTCTGTACAAACAGAAGAGGGAAAAGGGTTGCCCTTGTGCTCTCACTGATGGCTGCCTGGCATCCTGATCTGATATGCCATGCAAGCACTCTACTCTCTTCTGCCACCTCTGCTACGGCAAGAGCCTGCCACCTGCATCTTGTCAGCACTGACACCCACGGGGCCCCGGCGGGTGCCTTCAGCTGCTGTGGCTGGATTTGCCACAGCCACTCTGTCAGGGTCCTCTCAAGTGCAGGGCTGAGGACTCAGGGCAGATAGAGAGCTCTGTGTTTGCAAAACAAGAGCAGCACAGACAGACCTGGATTTGCCAAATCACACCGGCAAAAGGAACCTGAAGCCTGTCGGAGGGATCCCACTGCCCCTGCCGTTCCCTGCTCAAAATTCGGTGTTCAGACCAATTGTACTTCTGTCATTCTGAGATGGCTGACAAAGATGTTCTCCAGGTTAAAAAAAAAGAAAAAAAAAAAGCAACAATAGATAAATCTTGAAGCTAGCCAACAAATTTCTGCTCCATCAGCCGAATACGTTTGAAAGTCAACACACTCCCTCTTTGTTGGAGCTAATTCCAGCACTTAGGATTTAAGTGTGAATCCCCCTCCTTCACCCATAAATACACACATTTAAATGTGTTCATCTGAGTGTTTCAAGTCATCTCAAATTCCACGGCATCCACAAAAAAAAAGGCAGTCTAAAGTCAACAAAGCCCACAATGATGTTGTAAAAAGGGGTGCTATTGGGAATTCATTTCACTTTTCTATGTTCTACCCAGCACTGTTTGCACAATCGCTAGCCTTGGAAACACAGTCTTAGAGTTAAATTGGTTTTGTCTTCTTTGTTAATCATCATAAGCAGAAATTCAGTTTTTCAGATTTAGCAGAGCTCTCGCTGGCCGAGACAGATTATGAAAAACCCTACATTAGTTAAATTTGATGTAAAACAGATGTTTCAGGGATTGAAGTATGGGTTATGCTCAAAATTCACAATTATTGAGATCCAGATAGTAGCAGCAGACAACGTGAATGAAACCCCAGAATTGCTAAAACCAGTGGTAAGCTGGCCATTGAGTGGAGCAGGATTTTATGTGTTGTACCTGCTCCTGCCTCTTTATCTTCCCCTCAGACTTCTAGATTCACTTTATCCATATCTGTATTGAATCAGGGACAGGTAGTCTGCCTCTTTTTCTCTTATAAGGCACATGCACAACCTTCACTACCTCAGAAAAAGTAATGCACAGATCAGGGCTACTTTGCCACCTCCCTTCCAACCAGCCTTCACATGGAGCAGCAGGGCTCCACACGGCCCAGTGACTTTCCACAAGCCACAGAGGGCAACTGAATGGGGAAGAAGCTAAACCTAAGTTCTTCCAAAACACATGCAAGTGCCTGAAACCTCTTTCTAGCCAGTCCAGTCCTTCATGGTGGCTGCACAGAGAAGATATGCCTTGGATAACGCTGGGCTGATGCCCAGCCTCGAGCCAGGTGACAGCTACTTGGAGGTGTGGTGACCAAGCACAGGTGCCCCAGGCGGTAGGGACATGCTGCAGAGCCTCAGAGTGGCCCTCAAGAGAAGCTGAAGATGAGCTGAGCTGAAGCAAGGAGACCGACATGGGTAGGAGGAGGATGGTTACAGCTGGAAACAATAAGGAGAACTCAAAACATGAACCTGCCACAGTCATCGGTGTTATTGGTAACATTTATTACCTGAGGACCAAGGGGTCCAGCAAAATGTACTAGAAAGGGGACACTGGCTGCTACACTCCCTATAGTAGAGGTTATGAGATTCTTCAGGTCGATATTTTGAGGACTCTGACAATCACACATGAATTTTATGTGGAAAATAGCCCTCTTCCCTTTTTGCCCCTGTATAGTTAAACAGCCGTCAGACCCAGAAAACTTCCTCTCTACCTACCCTTTCCTTCCCCGCCCACCTCCTCCCCTTAATACAAGGGAGTTCAGCTCCACCTGTGTACGCAATTGTATAATTTTTCACAGGTTAAACATACCAGAGTTTTACATCTGCTCCTCTCATTCCCAGGACCGGGCACTGGCAGAGAGAATAATGCGACTGCTGTTGATGGTTCCCCCCTCCATTTTATTAGATCCTTTAGAGTGCAATGCTGAGATGTTACTTTCAAGCCTAGTACTCCACTGCTTTTAATAGCTCACCTCACATAGTACAAATAAATTTAGTATTAGAATAAAATAAGTTTTTTTAAAAAAATGTAGAGGTGTTGCCACAAACCCATCTGTTCAAACACTATCAAGAGGAGAAATCCTGCATTTAATATAATACTTTCTACAGGCTGGCATTACTGATCAGTCAGGCTTGCCTGCTGAAGCAGGCAGGGCTATTGTTAGAGAATTTTCTTTAAACAAATAAAGATATTTTTTTGCAGCTTACATGAATGAGCTGAGTCATATTTAGTGGCTTATCCAGTCTATGCATGAGCTCTTTTAGGACTCAGGTAGAGGCCAAAAGAGAACCAGAGTTATACTACACTCTTATTTTGTTCATCATGGCTTTTGTGTAAGAAAAATAATTCTCCACCCTTCTCGGCAAGCACTGAAACTTTAAATTGTTGTCTTCACGTATCTCTCATCAAACTTTCATCATATACTTGTATGAACGCTGAGCTGAAAGAGCACTTCACATTTCAAAGAGATGTTACCCTTCAGCCTGAATAGAGTTCAATGTTGTCTGTAGTCTACATTAAAACCAGAGCCCTCATTTCATTTTGTTACCTTGTAGAATCATGCATGCTCTTCCCCTTTTCTTCCCTTCACAGCTGAAGACGAAAACAGGAGATGAAAATCTGTTGGCAGCCATAGGATGCCCAAAATGCTTTGGTAGCTTTGAGATGTTATTTGGTCCTTACAGAGCCTCCTGCAGAGCTCGACCTCCATCACCAGGTAAGGAATGAAATTGTGGTGGATGTCTCCTGATGGTGCCTGTCGTGTGGCAGAAAGTCATCGGCAATCTTTGTATCACTCAGTAACAGGCATTAATCACCTTGGTTTTAACCAGTTTGCCACTCCCCAAAACATCAACCATATGATAAGCATCAACACCCTTTAATATTTTTTTTTCAAAGAAAATTAAAGTGTTTTTATCTAATGTATGGGATATGTTTTTCCTCCTACTGAAGAGGGCCAAGATTTAAAATCACAAAAGTACTTAAACATGCTTCAAGCTTTAAATACCACAGGGGATTTATTCAGCACTCAAACATGTGTTAATGGATGAATTTAAGTACGTGCTTAAGCACATTGCTGAATTGCGGCCTAAAACAGCATATTCTCATTTTATTTATATTTTTATGAAATTTTTTAAATACCCATGCAAATAAATTGGTGAAACTTGACTTCACTGGAAGGGCATTTACTGGAAATTATTTCTTAATTAAAATCTGAAACCATACATTTTCATCTACAGATGATGTGCAGGATTTTTCTAGCGTGAATTTGACATGGAACAGAATTTCAAGCACAGAGAAGAGGAAGAGGGGAGAAAGGTGGACAGCCATCTGGAAACCATAGGGAAATATGACAGAGGCAAGGGAATGTATAACAAACACTATAAAAATATATCCAAAGTATTTAATCAACAATTTCTGTGCTAAAGATGATTCCTGGGAAAAATAATTTTTTGGTTGCTTCACACTGAAATTCCTGTACAGGTGCAATTCATCAATGGTGTTTTTAATGTCAATTGCCCTTACAAATAAGATTTTTGAAATAGATACAGCACAGTGAGCAGCTGGGGAGAAAATAAGTGGGTTTCTGTGAGGTGCAGAGCTTGAAATGCCATCCATGCTTCAATGCTGTGCAGAGCACAGCTGGACCAGACCCTGGTTGCTGCTCTCCCATTTGAATCAGAGCACAGAAAGCACACCATAATAACAACTGTGACTCAAAACATGCACATTTATTGAAAATATGTTGCACACGTCCAAGTTAGCAGCTTCTGCACTGCAGCTGAACTGCAAATGCTGAGGCAGGCATGATAGTATAATCTGATCACCATTCTCTGTTGGGGAGGTGCAGCTTTTCATGCGTCCAAAACAAGGCTCAGAGCAAAGAGTGCTCATCTGCACTCTACAAAAACACGAGTCAAAGCTGGGGAAAAAAAATTGCCACAGAATGAAATCTCCTGATGTGCAGACTGTCTGACATACCCACAAGTGAACATTTTGCAGCATGTGAAGGTATGTGGTTTTAGGAACAACAGCCAAAGTTCCCATTACAAGAAAGATGTTATTTGGGGAAAGTATGCAACCCTCCTCTCAGGCACTCACCTTCAATGATACTGCAGGAAAACACGACTGGCTGAATCTCCTGTCTGTGGGGATTTTAGTTCTTCAAGTGCCTTAACATCTGCCAGAAGGCATTAATAGCTACACAAGGACATGTCCATGCATGCGATCTTCCTGCACTCAGGAAACTTTGGGGAGAATTTGGGGAAATCTGGGGCTCGCGCCCCAGAGTCTCCAAATTTGGTGGGTCCTTCCTGATGGCGAAAGTGTCCATACCCTGAGGAATGGTTTGTGAAGGAGAGCTCCTGGCCTGGGGATGCCAGGACAGGTGATGGAGACAAACATGAGGATGGGAGATGGGGAGGCAGG
Organism: Anser cygnoides; assembly: GCF_040182565.1. NCBI lineage: Eukaryota > Metazoa > Chordata > Aves > Anseriformes > Anatidae > Anser > Anser cygnoides. Next base: position 114,857,752 of record NC_089873.1, on the reverse strand, counting down.
AGATGATGGACAGAAAAACAGAGGTAGCAGGATGTCTTCATGACCAGCACTCCACTAGGTTTGGTCAGCCAACATAAACGGCATGGGAACTCTGTGCAATAAGAGCAAAATGCAGTAAGTTCAATACAGGATGTCAGAGACACATGCTAATAAAAGAAAACAACATTTAAAGATGAAAAGGCAGCTTTTTATTTTGAACATATATATATATATATTTCTAAGGCAATATGTGTGTTTATATATATATACACACTATATATATACTATATATATGTATATGTATATGCATATATATATATATATGTAAACACACACACATTTGCTTTTGAAAATCCCAGGAACTTGTCCTCTACCCTTCTCTACACTGATGGGGGAGCAGAAACATCTTTCTCCTTCCTTTTCTCCTCTCCATTTTCTTTCTGGACAGCATGTGTCCCGGGGACAAGCCAGGCCAAAGAAGAAATTGGCCCCTTCACATGGAACTGTGGCTCAGCAGCAACACGCCACAGACTTTTTCCAGTAGAAAATATCAACAGGGATCAGCACACAATTGCCAGTGCCCACAGCCTTTAGGGGAGCCAAGGAATCACACAGCAAGGAGGAAAGTAGGATTATGGAAGGAGGCTTAGAGAGCAGCCTGACAGAGCACGTACTCTGAGGGGATTTCTCCATGAATCCCTGTGCTCCATGTGGCTGGAGGGGCAGATTCAAGCCCTACACAGTCTACTTCTGGTCTGTGCAGAGGGAGCTGTTCACAGAGAAACTGAGTGTTGAAATGGGCAGAAGTCACTTAGAAAGTATTTTGTGAGAGACAGCAGTGGGTTCAAGTAGTTGAGAGATTTGTTAGTTAAAATAATATAATTGTTCCCTTTCTTCTTTCATTCTACCACTTATTAATCTTTCCTTTCATCACTTCCACAGGCTGGGTCAAGTCTCATGTAGGAGAAGAGAGGCAGGAAGGGCACCATTGAATTCAGTGATTCATCTGTTTAGAAAAAAAAAAAAAAAAGGAATTGGACTCCATACAGTAAATGCCACATTTGATAACTTCCCATACTATGAAATTCTGTGCAGGAGAAAGTAGTAATATCCTTCACCTTCTGAAAAAGTACTTGAATTAATCGTTCATTTATCTTAATTGCTTTTAAAAAAAACTTTTCCAGAAGAGAGCTTACTTACAAAAATATTTCTTTTACTTCCTACCTGTGATCATTACTTACGTTTAACGCCATAGCTAATCCCCCAAGGTGGATAATTTATGTTCAGTGCAGTTCCCTTTACATTCATAGGAAAGATTTCCATTGTGTCCAGTGAGAGAAGGCACTGGGCCCCGCATCTACCATCAGGGATCCTGTGCACACTGCTGCACCCTCTGCAAAGGCCAAAAATAGAGTGAAAAAGACAGAACACAAAGAAAAAGAGGGAGAGTGAGAAAGAGAGCAAGGGAAGGAGGAGTGGAGAGGTTTCCAGCGTCAACAGCAGTGCTCATACCAGCTCTGCCAGCAGGAACATGCCTTGAAGCAATCACGCTGCGTCCTGCCTTGGCGTGGGACCAAGCCTGACAGACCCCATCCAAACCTTCCCTCCTCTCCTGCACTAAGCCCGGTCTGACAGCAGGTGAGAGCCTGGTGTTAACAGCCCACTTCCCCTGCCCTTTCTATCTCTGCGGCCAGTGACTCATAAGCCCTCCCAGTGGTCCTTGCAGGCAGAAGAAATAAAGGGTTTTTTTTTCTTTTTTTTTTCTTAAAGGAATAATTTTAAAATAACAGGTGCTTGAAACAAATCAAAGGGTATTGCTGTACATAAAGCTGCTACTTGTAAGCATTTTTGTTCACTGTCATGGAACTATGTGGAGCTGTTAAAACACTTTCCTCTTTTGCTTTGTTCACTAGGTGGGATTTCAGCTTTGAAACAAGCTGGAATTTTTCACACTTGTGAGATGGGAGGAAGGAAGAAGAGAGGCAAGAAAAAGGGGAAAAAAAATCCAGAATCCTTGACCTCGTAACTAAACTGCTCAAATCACACTCACTCCTAATAACTTCACAGAGGTGCCCCTGGGTGGTCTCACTTCCAAGGACACAGCGAGACCTCTGTCTGATGTATTTTACCGCATTAAGCTTGGGGAAATGAAATATATCTGGAGGTGAGAAGTTGCTTCACTTGCAGCCATATCCACTGGGCTTTAGGAGCACTTGGGACCAGCAGTTGGGAGTTTTCAGCCTTAAGCTGTGAAGGCAAAGGCCCAACACTAATGCCCAGGGGTTAACTTCATGATTTCACACATTAGGCCAGTCTCCATAAAAGCAAATTCCCTTGCATCGGGGGGCTACGTGAGCTTGCGTGTTGCAAGTCTTTTACAGGAGGGTTGGGTTGCATATCTTGCACATAATTCAAGAAGAAACAGAATCTAACTGATACAGGCATGCAATTTCTGCTGCCTAAGGCCTACTGAAGTGCAAAACTGGAGCATGGAAATCCCCAGGGGAAGGTGCACGCTAAGCTATGGTCCCCACTAATATCGTAAGTGCTGCTGTTTTCCTTCTCACCAGAGAATGGCTTCTGAAACAAAAAACACAGTTCTGGAAACCATCCGTCACTGCCTCAGGTGTAGAGCTTTGCATAGGGAAACCCCGTAGTTTGGGATCAGCTCTTCTACACATACACGTACACAAAAAGTGTTTTGAAAGAAAAACAGGACCCTTAACATGCTGTTCACTTATTAGAAATGTAGATAGCTATGTCTCTAGTACAC